>NC_142351.1:12620957-13221790 GCF_059441175.1 Urocampus carinirostris | reverse complement strand
AATGATATTAAAGCCGTGCATTGCAAAGGCTATAGAGAGACCAGCAAACATACAATAATCTGTTGGCTGGCTGGAAAGCTGACAGGAACAGCTAGCAGGAAGTCACTGGAAAGAAGAACTACAGTGTGTGATTTAAAAACAGAAATATTTTATTCAAGAGAACAATAGTTTTGCACCTCAAGAAATACTAGTTCATTCTCGAAGGCACTAAATTCTACACAATACCTTCAACGTGCACAACACTGAGAAATAAAAAAGAGGGTAATGGTTGTTGCTAAGCATGAACTGGCACTTTTTAGCCCACAGTTAGCTATTCTCGGTTCCTATCCTTTTCTCATTAATATCTTCCACTTATCCGGGGTAGGGTCGCAAGGGTAGCAGCCTCAGCAGGGAAGCCCAGACTTCCTTATCCCCAGCCACTTTATCCAGCTCATCGAACAAGCTCCTGAGGCGCTTCTAGGCCAGTTTAGAGACATAATCCCTCCCGCTGTCTTGGGTTGTCCCCGGAGCCTTCTTCTGGTGAGACATGGGTGGAATACGTCTTATCTGAGGCATCCAGGAGTTATCCTTACCTGATAAACCACCTCAACTAGCTCCTCTCAACATGGAAGAGCCTCCCGCATGACTGAGCTTCTCACCTCATCTCTAAATGAGAGCCCAGTCACCCTGCGCAAGGAAACTTATTTCAGCCTCTTGTATCCGAAAACGTGTTTTGTCGGTCATAACCCACAGTGCGTGACCATAGGTGAGGGTCGGAACGAAGATCCACTCATAAATTGAGTGTATTGGCTTTCAGCCTGGATCCTTCTTCTCTAAGACGGACCAGATCAAAGCGGCGCTGCCACGAGCGGCTGCCTTTTCCAGCAGCTGCCCTATTGTTTTATTGTCTGCTCCTATCTTTGGTGTTTTTTCTTCCCATTTTGACAACTACACTATGGATTACTTCTATCCTATGGACATGGGTTTTAGCGCATAAAAATGCGTCTATTCAAGGAATCAACTCCTTGCCCTGAAGAATTCTCGTGCCGGTGTGATGAAGGGGCCTATCGTGGAAGAAGAGCCGGAGCTAGCTAAGCGGCTAGCGGCGTTATAAGTTTTCGGTACCATCCGTAATCATGGTAAATGCGAACTCACGACCAAATAAGGTGGAAAACATCGAAGCGCACAGGGAGCGCAGTTGCTGTGTTTTGCGGAAACGTGGCTCACGTTTAGCATTCCGGACGCTAACGTGTAGCCACCCAGAGCTACCCGGAGCTATCCGCCTTCAACGCCGTTAAACAGAGACACGAAAGCCGGGGGGAATCGGAGAGGAGGCGGACTTGCTAACACGAGGTGGTGTATCCCTGGATTTTCACAAAGAAAAGATTTCCATCTGCCGCAGGGATGTCGAACTTTTGGACTAGCCTGACGTCATCCACTCCGCTACAAGTACCCCTAGGGCATCATGTTAATCTGTTAATAAACAACGGGGTAGACTGCTGGAAGTGTGAATTTCCCTACGGGGATGAATAAAGTATCTATCTATCTATCTATCATCAGTAAAGGTTCCACATGAAGGCAGACACTCCAACAATCTGTCTGTCGATCCCCTGTTCCATCTTACCCTCGCTCGTGACAAAGATCCCAAGATAAATTGACTCATCCACGATTTCATTCTCGACCCGGAAAAGGCATGTCACCCTTTTCCAGCTGAGAACCATGGTCTCAGACTTGGAGGTAATGATCATCCCAGAAACTTTGCACTGGGCTGCGAATCGGTCCAGCAAGAGCTGAAAATCGGAAAAGCAAAACCACCACACAATCTGTAAAAAACAGAAACGCAATAATGAGGCCCCCAAACTGGACCCTTTCCATGCTACGGTTACCGGTGGAAATTCTGTCCATATAGGTTATCAGAATCTGTGACGAAGGGCAGCCTTGGTGGAGTACAATCCCCAGTGGAAACAAATCCTACACACAGCCGGCAATGGGGACCAAACTCCGGCACTGATCATACAGGGACCGAACAGCCTGGATAAGTCTGTCCAGTACCCCAAACTACTAATCAATCAATATTATTTACAATCAATTAAAAATCAACTAAAATGCCATCAATTGTAATCATCCTCTTTGTGATACATTGTTCTTCCAAGGAGATGGTAGTGTGTCAAAAAATCTGAAAGTTTATTTTCTGTGAACAATTCACCTCCACTCATTTACTGAATGATAGGTTTAAAGTTTTGTACAGTATTCACTTAAAAGAAGATGATGATGGATTTTAAACTTGCAAGGAGGACAGGGGAGAGAGTCCAAAGTTTAGATAGAAAATTCCAACCTTTTCTAAAAGCTCTCCACTGAGCCCTTTTTTTTCAAATAAATAACACAGATTAAGAAAGTGTCATGAACCAAAACAGGATCAGGACCCAAACAAGTGGCGTTTCTCACACAAGCCTTTTATTTTACAGGAAATGGGGAGTCATGCACGTTAGGCAGCAGTCTGGCAGACTGGGTCAATACCGGACAGGACGGGACAGACAGGATTGATAATGAAACAGAATATCGAAATAAAACAGGACAAACTAGACGGGAACGAAAACTGGAGAGAATAAAAAAACAGGACAGAAATAGACGGGAACGAAACTGGAAACCAATATTAAACAGGACAAAAATAAACGAGAACAATACCGGACAGGAAATGCCAGCAGGAAACAGGACCGAGTCAAAACCTACGTCTTGCGGGGCAGAGGTTCGTTAACGGACCGACAGAGGAAGAGTGAGAGCACTGAGCTTAAATAAACGGAAAGCCAATCTGTCAATGACCCGTAGCTGGCGCCACATGGGCGGGGCCAATTGGGCACCATGGCACCCTGATAAAAAGCACATCTGCCCAGGGGGTTTAAAAATAAAAAAACAGAAACATTATTGGTTGATAATGATGTAAACAGTTCATAATGGTCGAAATAACAAACCGTGTGCAATAATAGTCAAAATATCAAGTTGGTATCCGATGAAATTTTATTTGCAGATGCCCAATATTAAAAATAGAATAAAACCACCAAATAAGAATTAAAATAAACCGTTTTTGGCAATTTCTTCTCAGTATACTTAGTGAAAATTGAATTTTTTTATGGCAAATATAAAGACGTGCACAGTACACAGTAATCCCTCGGTTATCGCGGTTAATGGGGACCAAGACCACCCGAGAAAACTGAAAATCCGCGAAGTAGCGGCGCCCCTTCAAAAATGCTTAAAAAAAACGTATACACGTATACAGTATACCCCCCCTGTATACAGTACACCATATAGAATATGGGTAGAGAGAGAGAGAGAGAGAGAGAGAGTGAAATTCATGTTATAACAAAAAAAAAAAACCTGTAAAATATGTTGTATGTACACGGAATAGGACTGGGGCGAAACCACTACGAACCATTTAGTATGATTGTATTAACCGCTCTCAACCACATGCAGCCATCGCAGTTTATTGCGCTTGTTAACACTACCTGTTACATATTGAAAATAAAAACAGTGAAAATGTGATATTTGATGAGTGTTTGTGAAGCGTTTTGGGAAACAACAGTTAAAAAAAATGGTCTGTGTTCATTTTAATGAAAGTGAAAGAGCTACCTTCTGACAATAACAACATACTTTAGCTAGCGGCATCGAGCGGCTTTTACAACAAATACACGAAACCACACACAATTAGCCGTGTTTAGGTAGTACAAACAACCGCTCGCTTTTGGTATAATAAAGTCAAACTTAAGATGAAATGTAACAGAGGAGAATATACTTACGTCGCGTCGCCGAGTTCCTCCATGATAAACTGAGCGCCACATAAGAAGGGGGTGAGGTGGGAGGAGTTAAAGAAGGGGGGTGAGCAAAGAGGTAACTCACCATGACTAAGCATTGTATCAGGGCCTACCCCTCTCCTTCACAATAAGAGTGTCCACACTGAGTCCTCAGTCGACATAAGCTCGCGCTCAATGGCGTCAGGTCAATATATGCTTTTATTGAGAAGGTAAGGTATATTTTTTAGACCCGCGAAGCTCTGAACCCGCAAAAGTGGAACCGCGAACTAGCGAGGTTCCGCTGTATGTGTCGTGTTGGAGGGTGGATAACACAGCGGTACCAGTTTTGCTGAATAGAGTTTAAACAAAAAACAAAAACCGTGCTAAAAATAAAACGTGGGAACTCTTTTTTGAGAATGGTTGGTTTGCATTATTACCATCCATTATGTCCCTTGAGTCAGAATAATCCAATAAACATCCAATGACTCACGACACTCTATTTTTAGTAACCAAAACCCTCCCATTCTTGGCTCATATGTGAAGCTATTAAAATATGTTGTTGCTGACTGATAACAATAAACAAACAAAAATACTTATTTTCACCAAGTAGAATATAACTGAAAGTGCAGTTTGTTAACGCATGGTGCATGCAAGTTTATCTTCGATCTTTGGCTTGTAAGGCTGCACATGATGTTTCAGGTATGCGGGCGTGGCTTCGGGCACTCCATTCCACACTGTGAGGTGGAATCCAAGGCAGTGGAGGCCTTGGACCTTCCTGCACCGACCTGCTTCAGGTCACGAAGTCACAGCTACCTGAGGGCTATCCAGGCGGGTTGCTCGCAGGACGAAGATACAGCATCTGCGGACTCCGACTCACCGCCACCCACCGCCAAAAGTTTCCACACAAACACCAGTAAGTATTGTTTAACAGTTCAGAAAAAGAGAGGAGATACATGACAAAACCATTTTATGAACCGTGTTAGGAACAATACAGAAAAACTTTACCGTATTTTCCGCACTATAAGGCGCACCTAAAAGCCTTTATTTTTTTCAAAAGTCTTCCAACTAACTTGCAGCTGCCGACTAGATTTTCCCCCGAAAGCCAAGTAGTCCGCGGTGTATGCTGGGATTTATTTACCGGCGTTTCATTGGCTAACTAATGTGTCAATCATCATTTGAATCGATCACTATTGGCTAAAGTTATTCGAAGGTCAAGTGGCGGATCCTTTTTATCATTTACAGGCTGGCATAGGCTTAAGCTGCAAACCAAAGCCTGCAATTGGCCGAAAAAGATGTGTCAATCATCAGTTGAATCGATCCTTATTGGCTAAAGTTATTCGGAGGTCAAGGGCGGATCCTTTTTATCATTTACAGGCTGGCATGGGCTGAAGCGGCAAAACAAAGCCTGCAATTGGCCGAAAAAGATGAATGTGTATAGCACGTGGTTGACGGCATACAGAAAGCGTTTTTTACTATTCTGTATTTGTAAATATTTTATTCTCCTGGATTTACTACACTCACGGATATAAGAGGAGCATGGCTGCACATTATTATTGAACACAACGACTTCGGTGAGCTACTCTGGCTATACATTTGCCCTGTATCTTGTTTCAGACTGAACTCGATGTTTCTGTGATAAGCGGTGCAGATAATGGATGGAATGGAGTGTCTATTTTTAAATTAAACTCAATTCCAAGTGTTTATTATCATATGCACAGTAAAGTTGCGAGCTAAAAAGAAAATAGAAACTAAGGAATGGTTGGCATTTCTTGAATCCCAAGACTTTAACCTTCCGAATGATGGAACGATGCATTTGAGTGACATCGTACGGACACCGCATCCGCACGTGTTCTCGACACGTATTTGCGTCTTTGCAAGCTTTCGGAATGTTAAGGGGGTAATAAGTTTGACTGAACTATCTGACTGTTTTGTCCACGATCCCATTGTAGCGCCTTATAATCCGGTGCGTCTTATGTATGTCAAATATAGGACCAAAAACTATTTTTTTCGGGGTGCGCCTTATAACCCAGTGCGCCTTATAGTGCCGAAAATACGGGTAATTGATACCTGTCAACCTGTACGGTTTTGCCGTACAAAGTATGTTTTTTTTTATGCATTTTAATACGTGTACGACGTACAAGAAAATCTGTACGGAAAAACGCAAATTTGTCAAACGCATGCGTCTGCCGCCTGGGGATTTCCCATCATGCATCATTCCGAAAAAAAAATAATATGGTGTACGATTATTTTGTATTTTGTACGGGAAAATACGACAGTTTGTATGGGTATGGAGCCGTGGAGGTTGACAGATATGTTCATTAGTTACAGTTACTAGTTTAAATATTTCAAAAGGATTTACTGGCACCAAAAAGTAGCGCGTTACTCTGAAAGTAACTATATAGTTACACATTACCTTGTATTGACCCTTTGCACCTGACGTCAAGTTGCATTCCTCCTAAGTATGAGCGCCATGACGGACGGTAAAAGCACCTGAGCGGACGGCAGTCGAATAAGCATTTGAGTTAAAACAAATATTAATAACCATGACAGAAGTATATAACCACGACTTTTTACAATTTCGTGCCGTGTGGTGGGCTGTGCGAAGTGGCAAGGTTCTAAGCCAAATTTAGAATGTTTTCGTATCCTTTTGATTAAGACAATAGACTGTGATGGATACCTGAAATCAATCAGAGGAACTGGCAGCCCTTAAAGTACTCCAGGATTTGCAGTGAGCATTTTCTATAAGGTAGGTTTTATGTATTTCAGAGCAATTTTATGTTAAGTAGGTTAATTTCGTGTCAAGAGAAGTGGTTTGCATTTTGCTGCTCAATCAAGATATTTTACAACCTGAACAGTTGATTGTTTAACAAAAGCCAAAGATTTGGCTTAATCTAATCATGGGATAAGTGTGAGTTGTGATCAATACACAGACCTTTCTGACTGTGAACATGTTCTTTTTATTTACTCAATGGCTCACGCAACTTTACAGTATATTTTTATGTTCTATTGGGATTGAAGTGACGATAAGACTTTTGTTTTTGAAAAAGTTCAGGGTGAGTACTTTTCAACCTGTGTGCCGGGACAACCGCTTATCCTCAGGGTGCTGGAGCCCATCCCAGCTATCTTTTGGCAGTGGTTGCGAGGCACACAAACACACAACTCACTTGCTCATTCGCACCTAGGGACCATTTGGAACAGACCAATTAACATGACACGCATGTTTTTGGAATGTGGGAGGAAAACAAAGTTCCCAGAGGAAATCCACACAAGCACGGGGAGAACATGCAAACTCCACACAGGGAGGCTGGTAGCTGGATTTGAACCCATGCAGCGCAGAAAATGGATGTAAATAGGTCAAGTCATTTTTATTTGTATAGCCCTTAATCACAAAGAGTCTCAAAGGGCTGCACAGGTTATTGCACAGACTATTATTTCAGACTACAGTGGAACCTCAGTTCTCGACCATAATCCGTTCCAGAACCTTGTTCGAAAACTGATTTGTTCTATCACCAAAATCATTTTTCCCATTAAAAATAATGCAAATCGTTTTAATCCGTTCCAACACCCTGAATGTTTACCTTGACTGTTTAACGTAATCATAAAGCTAACCCAGGCTAATCGTACGTTCGTGTTATCGTAATCTTCCGTACGAAAGATTACGCTAATACGAACGTGTAAAAATAAAAAAATCAGGTCGTTTACAAGTCATTTAGCACCCGGGTCTCCACAACAAGTGGTGAGCGGTTTATTGGAAAGGGGGCTCCGTTCCAACACCCTGAATTTTGGGCTCTGTTCCAAAACCCTGAATGTTTATCTCGAATCATAAAGCTAACCCAGGCTAACCGTATGTTCGCGTTATCGTAATCTTCCGTACGAAAGATTACGCTAACATGAACGTGTAAAAATAAAAAAAAGGATAAAGAAAATAATTATGATTAGGATTTCTTACCTTTGTGGTGGTCAGCAGAAGGCGCAGGTGGACGGTGGGGTATTCCCTAGCAAGACCAGACACTCGCACACCTCCTTCATATTTTGCTATTATTTCTTTCTCAAATGCAATAGTTGTATGCACTACTTTTCTTTTTTCACCTGTAGCAACTTTGCTGCTTGCACAGATTTTTTTCGGAAGCATAATTAGGGGCTAAAACACTTCGTACACCTATATTAAAAGCAAAAGCAAAACGAACGAAGCACGTCCGCACGCGATAACAGTTGGTCACGAGGGGTGGGGGGCGATCTACACCCGTACGCCGCTCATAATCGCATCCTAGCGTACACACTCACGCATGACCGGCGTTCGAACTCCGATTTTTTGACCGAACAGCGAAGCAAGAATTTCTCGAAATTTTTGGTCTGACTCCGATTTGTTCGAACTGAGAGGCGTTCAAAAACCGAGGTTCCACTGTATTATTACACCATCCCCTGATCTGAAAACAACATGAGGGCAAGGAAAAACTTAAAAACCTCAACATGAGGAAGATGAAGAAACCTTGAGAAGGGACCGCAGATGTGGTATCCCCCTTTCAGGATTACCAGGCAAAGGATGTTGCAATTACAAATAACCAGGGTTGGGTAGGGTTACTTTAACTTGATTACTTTCAATTACTTTTGGATTACTCCAATACCGAATATGCTAATAAAAGACAAACAAAACTAAATATGAATAAAATTATTAAATTTTGTGCAGGCTTGGGGAGTAACGGAATACATGGAACGGCAAAAATGATGTTGACAAGCTGTTTGGATTTATTTTCAATTTGTTTCTGTCGCATTGTATGTTAGTTTTGCCGGAGATCAAAGAGATCAAAGCCAGAAGAGAAAGCTTACCACGTGTTGTGAGTCATAATTTTAGAATAGAATATACCTTTATTGTCATTGTTACAAAATGGGTTAACATATTGTGACAACGAAATTGGGCATGACACTCCAGTTTCAGACATTCACAGTGAGGTAAAAAAGCCAAGAAGATAAAGGAACAGAGAAGATAAGGTTATAAAACAAGGAGGATAAGGCTATAGTTGTAATTTTAATTTTATTCATATTTAGTGTATTTTGTCTTTTATTAGCATATTTGGTATCGGAGTAATCCAAAAGTAATTGAAAGTAATCAAGTTAAAGTAACCCTACCCAACCCTGCAAATAACACAGAGATATTGTCCACAAAAAGTATAGGTTATTCATTGGCAAGGTCTCTGGGCCCACTACGCCCCGCAACTCCAAGTTTGCCCACTCCTGATGTAAAGTGTCATGTAAAATACTGTAAAAAGTAACGAGTTACTTTAATCGCAGCCCTTTTTGGCTGGAGTCGGTTCCCGCGACATTTGAGCTGTAATTATTCACCCACCGTTGAGGAGGCGGAACGAAGACCTTTAAACCAATGGCTGTCCTCATCAGTGACGTCAGTGACGCGACCTTCCAATAGCTATCCTCAAACGCTTCCGGGACGAGACGCGGGGTCCAATCCTCACCACAGGGCGTGAACTACAAAATCCTCTTTCACGGCGACGCTGTGTGTTTCTATCTTATGGCAGTGCTCCTTTCCCCTGTCTGCTTCCTCCTCCTCGTCTCTTTTTCAAGAATGGATTCAAGAACGTTACGCGACCCGCCGTTGTAACAGTAGGTCCTCAAATTACATTATCCCCGTTCGAGATAAGGATTTTCGAACCGAGCGGAACCAAGCTAGCTTGGTTTAAAGTAAAATACACGATAGGTTTGACATAGCTAGCTAACGCGGGCGAAGAAAGAAAGAATGGAGATGCTGGCAGTAACGTGTCCGCCCTTGTCAGCGTGGCGTGAACGTGGCGAATGTTGCTACTTTCGTGGGTGTGCCCGTCAATCGCCGATTTACGATGCCTGCGGCTAGCGTCGCCCATGCGGCGTTAAAGGTCCGGACTCGCTGGGAGCGCCCCTCGGTTTAAACCGCTGAAGGCTAGCTACCACAGCACAAGCTAACAGGACAGTAACAGGAATAATCGTTATCAAGCTTTCAATATGGTTCGCCAATATTTGCTACAAGTCAACTATCGTGTCATAATTCCACAGGAGGAAGGTTCGGGTGTGCTATTTGTTATTACAGTATTTCAACATATGTAACTTTGCCTTTTGCTATACAAACAGAAGTAATCGGTTTACCTGTTGAAAATGGAATCAGTAACGTAACCAGAATCTCATAATATTGCACAGTGCTCATTTTACCTCTGAAAAGTGATGGGTCCCGGGGACTCGCATGCTCAAAAATGTATGGGTCCCAACAGAGATCTATGGGTCCCCAAAATTGAGTGTTATCGAGGTTAAAATTGTAAATCGGCGAAAAATATATAATATAAATCTACGTATTCATTCAGTTTTAATCATCTGTTTATTGGTAATACAAATCAGTTATCACTTCAGATTTTTCAGTTCACAATATTGTACATTACACAAAATAATCTTGCTGAAATATTAATCTGTATTTTCATTCAGGTTTAATCATCACAGTTATTTGGTAATACAAGGCAGTTATCACTTCAGGTTTTCAGTTCATTTATTCTTCGTGGTTTGCTGTCCCGACACAGTTGTAATGCCTTCTTAAGGTCCAATTGCAGCAACGGAATTTCCTTAGCCAATTTGTGGTTTTCATTGTTGTGGTGCCGATCGAATGTGCTCTTCTGAAAGTTCGTATTGCGAAGTGATTTATGCGATCCAGTTTTTTTGTCACGCCGGGTACACGCATCACAGAACATGTAACCTCCATTATCATCCTCCTCATAGCGTAACCAGGAATATGATTGAGTCCATTTTGGCGGAAAATTCCTTTTCTTGCTAGGAGTATTCTTTTGTTTATTTTCTTTCGTCAAATCGTTCGCTTCAACACACGTGCTTTCCTTGCCGGAATTATTGCCGTTGTTATCACTCTCTGCATTATGTTTCGACTTAATACTGACACTGATAAATGACAAATTTTGTGTTGATTTTTACCTAATACTGTTTTTTCGGAGACATACTTAACCTTCACTCGACGACAAGCACCACAACAATGACGTAATCTCGAAGCAGCGAAATCTCGTTTGCCGAGATCGGCGTGCAGACGAAATCTCGAACCGCGAGACTAAAACAACAATGGCGGATCTGCTTGACGAAAAGTTTGGAGTGCGGTAAATCTTTGTAATCGGGTAATAATGACAATTTTGTGTCATAAAAAGTTGCATCCCGGGGACGCATGTTGATTTGACACCAGGCGTCCCCAGAAAAAATGATGCGTCGAGGATGCAGGGACAAACGAGAATACTGATTGCAGTAATGAAATTTGATTACTACCTTGCTTTTGTATTAAGCCAATACCAAATGTGCTAACAAAAGAGACAATCAACATAATATCCATCCATTATGGGCACCGCTTATCCTCAGTAGGGTCGCGGGGGTGCTGTAGCCCATCTCAGCTGTCTTCGGGCAGTGGGCAGGGGACACCCTGAACTGGTTGCCAGCCAGGGCACACCGGGACAGACAATTCGCTCGCTCATTCGGGCCGGCCAATTAACCTGACATGCACTGTTTTGGAGTGTGGGAGGAAACCGGAGTGCCCGGAGAAAACCCACACAAGCACGGAGAGAACATGCAAACTCCACACAAGGGAATCGATCTCATGACCTCAGAACTGTGCCGGACACTCACTAACCACTGCCCTGCAGTGCTGATCAACATAAAATATTTTTTAAAAAATCTTAATATTGTCTAAGATAATGTAACCTTGGAAAATAATGTGAGGAAACCAGTGTGAGATAGATGTGTAGTTCTACAAAAAAAAGTGCTTACATTGTAATCATGGACTACTTCGTTTATTGAGCAAAAATAAGAGCTCATTAAGAACTAAATGTTGTTTTTGAACACACCAAGTTTTCATTTTCTAAATTTCCTACAAACTGAAATGCCATGTGTCCAAGTTGAATCAATACAACCTATTTCGAGCATTACAAATGCAAAGACAAAACAACAAATAGAAAATAAAACACACAAAATATGTTAATACATGTACATGTTTGAAAGTGAGTAGGAAGAAGCATGTGTTTATTAAATCCTACCTCAGACTTGCTCATAAATTGCATCCCACATCTGTCTATTTGCATGTAAAAAATAACTAATACTTGTATACTTTTTAACATTGGCTCTGTGGTTACACTGTCTCCTCCTCATCATCATAATCACTACTTCCATCCTTTTTTACCATCATCATTACTGTCTCCATACATTTTTAACATATTATATAATAAGAGTATCTATTATGATAACATCATAGAGGGGGCTCATGGGGAAATTGACTGCTATGTGGTGTGTGTTTTCAGTCATACAAGTATATTTGGACTTGCTATGTCAGGGTGTCCTCCCCAGGCAGCAGGACCACCGTTATTGGGTGTCCTAATCTGTGCATTAAAAAAAAAAAAAAAAAGGTATGGGAGCTTGAGCCAGATGCCTCCAGCATCAAGCTCCCACTTGTCTGCCCTAACTACGAGACGTGCAGGATTTTCCTGTTTTGTGTTTTTAAGAAGTGTGTATATATATATATATATATATATATATATATATATATATATATATATATGCTATTTGTATCCCCATTTATTTAGTTTTTTTTCACCATCCTCACCAATATATTTATTCACCTCATAGTTTTTGTTTATAAATATGGGTCCTTTTTTGTGATTGATTTGCATGATTGTGATGAATTTGCATAAGCTGCAAAGTTCAAATCAGGATGCCAAACTTGTTGACAATGTTCAGATCTACTAGACTAACTGTTGGCAACCAAAAATGTCAATAAAGCCACATTGGTCCCCAAAAAATCAATAACATAAGCTTGGAGCCGAAAAAAAGCTTTATATAAGCCCTTTGAGGAAGGCATCACACACTGTATATATACTGTAGTGTATACATCTATATTTGTTGGCAAACATTACGAATGTTTGTGACTTGCTTGTCCTCCTAGAGAAACCATATCGTTTTCCATTATCAAACATTTTTCAAAAAGCGCCAGGGGGAACCAAAGCACCTCACTCGACTCCAGGGCCACTTGTTGCTGACCCCCGGTACTAGACTGTCCATTGTTCTCAGATTGACTAGTGTCCTATTTAGTCTGATGCATATTTCTTTGATGCCTCCTCTGCAACCAGCAAAATTTATGTAGCGCCGGTCAAAAGAACGTCTTTTTTTTTATATATATAAGTCACTATCTTGCTGCTATCACATACGTTGTGCCTATTTGAGATGGGAATGTCTTTTTCTGTCAACCGGTCAGTATAAACCGACATGTATTCCGCTGTTCTGCCTCAATAATGCAAGCACAGCTTGGCCTTTTCACACTAATTTACAAATACAGAACGGGGTCTGTGAGGAAATCTGTAAAGTAATCCTTGTTTTTACTAAATATACCCGATATTTGACGACATATTTTTTTCTGTAATGGGCGCTGCCAGGCTGTACTTGCCTAGGACACAACATAGGAAGGGTTAAAGGGATTCGTGAACAGGATACAATTGCATCTTTTTGTAGCCAAATTACTACCCAAACCTGATTACCGGATAACAAATTTGAACAGATTTTAAAAAATGGCTTATGCACAGCAGATGACGTTTTATGTTAAGCTTCCTGCAATGAGTAGCCTATATTGACAGTGCATTACCTTCGTTAGTGCTTTAAAAAAATAACTCGCCTGACCACCGGATGTGCACTTACAGCTTTTAGTAATGGCCCACGGTTATTTTTTTGTGCTCATTTGATATCTACTTGAGCATGATTAGTTAGGGGGTGTCAATGTCAAATTGATAGAGGGCCGTATAAAAACAATTTGCTACAAGCCGTAGGCCGGACTGAAATGTTGAACATTTTTAAAATGGCGCATCAAGTCTACTGAACCGAATTGAACCTACTGAAAACCGAAATGCAGTATACAGCAATGTTTTCTTATGGCTCCATTAGTAATCTTTGATTTCAAACTGGTACAAAATACAAATTTCCTTCATATAAAATCCTCAAACTTAACATTAAATGGAAGAAGCTGTTATTATTCAGGCACCATCAGAAGCCTATATTTCTGTTTAGCAAAAGTGACTTCAAAAAAAGAGTAATTTTCTACCTACTCACTCTACTGAAATACTGTTCAAAATATAATTTGATTAGAAAAGAGTGCAGTAATCTGTTAACACAAATCAACAGTTTCTTCAAGAAGTTACCGAGAGTTAAATAAATTCATCAATTTTTTGTGTATGGTACATTAATAGATCAAAATATTCTCAGCGGCGTAGAAAACCTTTATCACGGGCTGAATGTGGCCTGCAGACCTTGACTTTTACAAATATGTTCTAAGTGAAAACGTTGTGCCTGTTGAAAAGTCTCATCCTTATCCCAATGCGTTTTAGTATCACCTCGGATAGGCAATGAGTCACTCTTAGTTATTACACACACTTCCTCTCATTCATTGATGAGGTCATCGTTGGCCTGAATGGGCCATGTACAAACATCACCCATTCCACTAACCCACATTCTTTGAATAGGACGACTTTTAGACGTGACAGTATGTATAATTTGCTGTTGGAAATGTATATGAATGAATCATATGTTACCATGTTATAAAGATTTTGTTAAAATATTTTGGGTTTTGTCTCAATTCAATAAAAATCTAAATTATTTCTAAAACCAATTACAATGGACTGAAAGGGTTTAGCAATATACATGATGCATTTTTTTAAAGATTTGTCTCTGAAAGGGTCGTTGTGTATTATTTAAAGCCTCCAAGTGTTTTTTAAAAAACTTCATTCATTAAGGAAACATTTTGATTTGAAAAATAGGCAAAAATACATGAACAACGCGAGGCTTACTTAGACAGATCTGACATGATTGGCCACAATCCTTTTTGATAAGGAATGCCCAAATAAGCCTTGTTAAATCTGGGCCAAAAAAGAGAAGAAAATTGGTGCGGTTTGGTCACTCTAAGTCTCCGTAGTTTGTAATTTTCTTTGTGGGTTCGTTTTAAGACTATTTTTCGTTTTACTGCACAATAGTGACATTTAGTGGTCAAATTTTGCACAGTGTTCCTTTAAAATATTCTCAAGTTGAAAATTGCTGATCACATCACTTAAGAATTTATCAAAGAAAGAAATAGTTTTCATGATGACCAGTTCTATTAAGTTGAACACGTTAGTATTACTTACATATTTGAAAACGCGTTTAGTTTTCATACGGTTTACCGTGTAAATAACATAAATGTACTCTTTGTCAATTTTTTTTTTTATTAGGATTAAGTATAAAAACAATATTAAAGTGCTCTAACCCTTGAAAACAGGAACATTGTTATTATAGACGTGTAATGCATTATTTGACTCCAATGTGTTTATTTCATTTAGATGAAACCTTTGGTTCACTGTTTAGTCAAAACAAAAATGCTATTAGCCAAAATGTCCCCTATTTGAACTGGATGAAAATAAAAGTATAAATCAGCTTAAATTTTATTCCATCCTTCCCCTCACAAGGGTCATGGGGTGTTGAAGCCCATCCCAACTGCATTCTGGATGCAGTCATGCTACATCCTTTACTGGTTTACAGCCAATCACAATTTAAATGCCACAAACACGATACCAGTCATAAGTCCCTGCTTAAAATAGTGGTGTTGACACATGCACATTTATAGATTTGAATCCCAAATTATGTTTGTTGTGAACTGAAAAGCCAAAAAGGTTTGTTTCAGCCCTAACCCAACTAACATCAATTGCGGGCAGAGCTAAATTGAAATTAGGTCTGAACACTATTGGACACAAGTCGTCTTTAACATTCTATGCTCTTATAAATAAATAATGCAAAGAGAACGGCGTCTTGTAAATCAGCAAAACCAAGAGAACGGCTAATAAAATTCATTATAACGAATTATTATTTTAAACTATTGTCAATACTATTCTTATTACTTTTTGTCAAACTCCCTGTCCTTCCGAGTCCTGGAGCCCTTACATGCTGACTTAAGGCATTAGGCACAGTATACCCTGATCTGTTTGCCAGCCAATCGCAGTATACTTATTACTATTTTTATCATCATCATTATGATAAATGTTACGTATGTTTTTCCTGTGGACAACTGCTGGTATAGCGATGACTTAAGTAAAAGCAACATAGTCTACATAACAATGTGTAAATAACACCAAGGTTGCCAGATGGACTCCAGCATCTCAGTTTCACAGCTTGAACCTGATCTATTTACATTATCAGATAATTTTGCTGCGTTCAGTCCAACAGGATTTTCCAGTAAGTGCTAGTCTACCTGATACTTGAACTGAATGGGGATAAAGGATAAGTTTCAAGAAGTATCACGTCTGTACTATTTTATTTCTGTTTTGTTGTGAATAGATTTTGTTCTCAGTGTGCACAATATGTTGAATTAATTTTATTTTTGATTGTTTTTTTTCCCATTTGTCAAGATATCCTACCACCCTGCAGTGGAATTTATTTTTTTATTTGTTTAATTTTATTAAGGTCGCGGCCTGTAATTAGGTTGGGATGGTGGGTCTTCAAGTCAGACCAGTTGAGAATCAGTTGTCCAAACCAGCGTTACTTTTCTTAAACTGCTTGTCGTTATTGAAAGCGCAACGGGGAAAAAAATTATGGGAGCACAAGGTATCAGATAGTCTGGAAAAATTTAACACACAAGCTTGTTTGGTCTATGAAATAAGGGACTCTGCTTGTTTTAATACAGCAACAGTGTGGAAGTAGCAGTGGCATTTTTGACTTTAGTGAGAAACCATTTAACCCTGTTTGACCAGCGTGATTAAAATCACTGTCCTTTTGCAACCATGATTTAAAAAAAAAAAAAGAAATAGAAGAATAGAATGAACTTTTATTGTCATTCTTTGTAACCATGCACACAGAACAAAATGTCGATACACCTGACCCGTACAGTTAAACTGTAGCAAGCCGATGTAGCCGCAGCCAAACAGGGCCCCACCATTTTAGACCCAACTGCTGTGTTGGGAGTCATTAGGTGACCAAACCCCCCAATTCCAACCCTTAATGCCAAGCGCCAAGCAGGGAGGCAATGAGTACCAATGTTGTAAGTCTTATGTCTCGGCCGAGGTTTGAACCAGCGACCTCCCAGTCTTGGAGCGGGCGCCTTACCATCTAGGCTACCGAGCTGGGCTTTAATCTGATTAAATCAAAGTATTTCTCCAAAACACCCACAGGCAAGAAATGACACATATGGGGCATAATAAGTAATCCATTTTATAATATTGTTAAATGGACAATGAATTGGAGTACCGATGGGTCATGTATGATGTGGATCTCTGTCACCAGGAATTGCTTCACCATCTACCACACAAGGCCCATCAAAGGCCTGGTCGAGGTGAAAAATAGTTGACAATATATGGACAAGAATCAAACTTTTTTATATATATTTAACAGTTCATATTTACAGTTTTTGTTGTTTTACAATGTGTTCATGTTCAGTTCTAGTCTCTACTTCATTATAATCCTGAAAAATGTATTATACTTGGTCAATAAAAGGTTACGATTGTCTTTGGCTTATCGTTTGGTATTAATTCTAAATGCTTGTTTTCCATACATAAGCTATTTCATGAAGTAAAATAAGGTTTTCATCAAAACAACACCAGTTTCTGTCTTAGTTTTGAAAAAAATTCAAATGTTCAATCACTTTTGTAAGCCATTGCTTGTTGCAGTCAAACCTGTTAAATGCAAATCTTCATCATTTGTTTTGAGTCACCGTCGTGAGAAACAACGGTCTAGCTATTATGACGGAATTATTCTTTGAAAAGGGCTGAGCAGGGTAGGCAATGTAACGTGAAGGTGTGGCGTGCAAAGTACAATCCCCAGAGTCCAACTGATGTCAGTGGAACATAACCATCAGCAGGTTGAAAAGATAAATAGTGGCAGATTTTGCTGTTCTGTACTTGATCGAGGTAGCCAGCAAAACGACAAAATGTTTTGTTTCGTTGGTGGAACTACGTCCTTTTTTTTATACATGGCACCAGGTACCTTGTGTCCTGCTTTAAAATATATTTATTTTTAGCACCGAGCACACAGTCAGTCATTTACCCTGACAACCAGTAATGAGCGCGATACTGAAAAATAGAAATTTGTTAGTTACCAGTTCTTAATTTTAAATATAACTTGGATACCCTTCAAGATTACTGGCACCAAAAAGTAGCGCTTTATTCCAAAAGTAACTATCTAATTAGAAATTACCATTAATATATACTTGCAGAGAAGCCAACCCCCTTTAATAGCTACATATTCAAATAAATGAAATGAAAGACAACATGTACACCAATCCTGGAGAATTGGTGAAGCCTTTACAGTATATTTCTTGGCTTGTGTAATCTTGACAGTTTGTAAACGAACACTTTGCTGTGACACTCCATATCTATTTTGTCTCTTGGCTTCAAAGCACTAAAATATTTTTGTCAAGTTTTGGGTTCCGTCTAAGAGGGCTGCACGATTAACCAAACCAAACCATATTTCAATGTTACGTGGCGTGATTGTGTGATCGCAAGACACTGCGTTCTTTTCTCCAAAGATTTATAGTTCCACATTTGTGAGAGATGGAGTGTCTAGCCAACAGGAATTGTCACAGTTCAAGATTTAACGCCGCCGGCCAATCAGGCAAGTTTTAATGATACTGGTTAGTAAAGGCAATGGAAAGTTTGCAGGCAGAACAATATGCCACACATCTGCCGTGAGCTTCATGTAAGCAGGCAGCAACCATAACTAAACTCTCAAGAAGAGGGCGCTGTTATCTTAAGGTTAAAGCATGTCAGTACGAGTAACCATCATGTTGACTTAATTCTAAGTACAATTTTTGTACTTTTTTTTTATATACAGCTTACATAGAAATATTAAAAACATCAAATTTTTCTACTGTTGGAAAAAGTCATAACATTTAAAGACGTATAAAATATTATTTAAGAGGATTTTTTTGTCTGGGAGGTCATTTTGACCTGAGGACAACTGGGGGGCTAAATACTCAAGAAAAAAACAACTTGCACGGAGAATCCACTTTTATTGTAAAATTAAAAATCACATGGAAACTGCAGTTAGAAAAAAATGGCAATTAGTTTTTTTCCAATATCTTGAAGCACTACTTTCCTCTAGGCACAGTGTATTGCAAAAATAATTTCACAAATAAAAGGACCAGAATTTAGCACACTTGCAGCATAAATTCTGTGCCTACGTTTGCCCCATTCATTTTTTGTTGGTTTGTTGGTTCTATATAAGCGCCATTCCCAAACACCGCCTACCATTCGCTACTAGCTACACACCATCAAATATGCGGATATAAGCTGACCCTCTGATTTGAGTTTTATATTATATATTTTTTAATCCGATTTGTGAGTACATATGGTAGGGAGAATATCTGGATAGGGAAAAATTCAGCTTCCCCGTATACTGAGACGGTTTCACCATGAATGTTTTCAGTTGTACTTTATAGGTACATACAAACAGATCTACCCATTGTCAGCAGAACGAAGGTTTTATAAGACAACTTCAGTGATGCAAAATTATTCTGCAGTCGGAGATTACTATTTCTGCATGAGTTAGAAAAATCGTGTTTGTAACGTTACAGTTGTTGTTATTGACGGTGATTGCATTTCAGGAATGCGTGACAAAGAAGCAACAGCATGCACTAATACGTCATTCATTGCTTCTTGTTTTCCTGTCTGCAGTCAACAGTAGGAAGGCTCCACCTCCAGTTCCACCTCGCACCACTTCCAAACCTCTCATCTCGGTGACACTTCAGAGCAGTACAGAGTCCACCCAAGACACGTACCTTGACCAACGAGACCACGGTAGTGAAGCCAACAGCCAATCAGGACGCAGCAATTCCTCAGAAAGCCTCTGTAGCATTGGCACCAGTGATTTGGCTAAGAGGAAGCTGGTTGCCAAAACTGAGCCAGCTGCTACTCCTGCACCTGCTCCCACTTCTGTTCCCCCCGTTCCAGCCCCACGCGACCTCCCTCCCACTACATCTTCTTCCACTTCGACATCCACTCATCATTACAATGACACCCTGAACACTGGCGTCACTTTGGAGCAGCCCCCTACTGCACCCAAACGAAAGCTATCCTCTATTGGTATTCAGGTCAGATTTTCTTAGTATCTTAGTACTTCAGTTGATTTAGTATATACAGTGGTACCTCTTTAAACGGGCACCCCTAAACATGAGCATCAAGGTATTCCAGTTTTATTTGCAATAAATATCCCGCTTCCTATACATCGGAAAATGTATTTCACAAGGCTACTACTAGAGACTGCTCGACACCACAAAGATGCGTTTTATAGCTCCTCAGGGCTCATTGCATGCTTTTGAAGGGCAGGAGAGGACAAATACGTTGTTAATAATTTCAACCCGGGGAAACTTTCCTTGTAACACAAGCAATTCGGGCAATGAAAACGACCCCAGAAAGAATTAAGCTTGTGTAAAGAGGTACCACTTTACCAATATTTCAAAACAAATTAATACAAATATTAAAGGGAGGATGATATGAGTTGTGGTCAAAATGAAATTGACAGATTATAAAAAACATTTTTCTATATAGAATTGTTAAATTTAGGTTTTATTTTTTTGTTGTATGTAATTAATAGGTGGATTGCCTTCAGCCTGTGCCAAGAGAAGACTTCTTACCTTTGACTGCTCCCCTCAAATTCCAGTCAATTGGAGTTCAAGTGGAGAACGGCAGGCCGTAAGTGTACACTGCAACTGATCAGTTTACAAGAGGATGTTTTGAAGGAATTGCCATCCGAAATTATAAGAAAGTTTTAATGTTGATAGAACTCCATCGTGCTTCATTTGAAACAACTTAAAATATTTAATTTCCTAACAAGGTATTTTTTTTTTACATTTCCTAAAATAATGTTCCAGCTATTTCTCCTAATTAAGATATTATAGTTGACAATGGAATGAGGAAATTGAAAAATATATATTCAAGACTCCGTGTTGTGTTATCATTTAAATCAAAATTGCCAACACAATAAACTGTATTTTCAAAAGAAAACCTGTTTTGCCTTGTCAAAGGGCATCCATGAATCTCATTTAACCACCAGCTTTCTCAATTCTGTTCAAGTATATGAAGCTGGCAGTATTGAATTCTTCATGAAAATTTGCTTTTCTTAATCTAATGCTGCCAAATCATCATGTCCAAAACAATCATATTTCAGGAAGTAAAACCATCATACTTTTCTTAACACTTTTTTAAAACATGTCGTCTAAACATCAATCACAAGAAATGTTTCAACGACGACCTGAACGCATCTGAAGATAGTTGTTTAAATTGGAAAAACAATGGGCTGAATGTAGTAAGGGTGACTTACTAAAAATAATGTTGCAAACATACAAGATTGTCAATGCTTGCAATTGAAATAGTTAGCTCTTAGCCAATGCAACCTGTTGGATGGGCCAACAACGCGGCCATTAAGATTAAATATGCCTGCAATCTGAAACGCGTCATTGTTAAATATCACAGTTGAAGAATAGTTCCATCTGTTTTTTTTATTTTCATTTTGACTTATGGAACAAATAGCCTTTTCATTTGCACATTTACCAATCAGCCAATCAAGCCTTAAAAGAGGAAAATTGACGCGAAAGCAAGATTTCATATATGCCATTTTTGTTATTAATTGTATTTTTTTTTAGCCATACCAGCAAACGGTTGGTTACATTGTGTTCGAAGTAAAACTATACAAGTATACTGGCCTTCCCACCCATCACTGGACGTTGGAGTTTAAAGAATCCAATATATTGTTGGAAAAAAAATAACTTGCACCACTCTCAATTGTCAAAAAAAACAGCATCATGCATCCATGAAGAGGAGAAAAAACATCAAATTAAATACTGGTAAACAAAAACAATCAATTGAAATTGAAGGACAATACTAAGTTTAACTTTTATTTGATCAGATTCTTCAGCTGGGCTATTGATTAATACATGCTGATCATAATTTCAAGCAAATGATATCAAGAAAAGCTGTTGTGGAAGAACTGTTGTTATTTTTAAATCTCGTTGTAAACATAGATCTGTAGGGTTTTTTGGTGGTAGTTTACTTGATGTATGATATAGTAATATAGTGGTAGAACAGCACTTGTCATTTATGAAATGCTGAAACTAGAGGCTTCGGGCTGACAATTCTGATTCTGTTCAATTCTTGTGGATGGTGCATCTGCCATGGACCTCATTTTATGTTTTTCTAGGAGGGAACTTTTGCACATACGCTCTGTGGTATTCTTACAGTAGTCTCAATGTGGTAGAGGAATCTGTTTTCGGAGCATGATGTCATTGTCTTGTTTTTTTTTCCTTTCCTACCCAAGTGTCTGTCAGTAGCTGATGTTTGTGCATGTTTATGCAGTCTTAGCCGGGAAAGCAGCATGGCCTCCAGGCAAAACACAGAGACCGAGCCTCAAGAGCACCACGAAACCGCCGCACCCTCCGAAAGCAGCCAACTCAACAGCAACGGCCCCCAAACCTCAAATTCCAATGAATGCAACATTAAGGACAAAGACATGGAAAAGCTGTCTCTCAGACAAAACTCAACTCAGTCCAGAACATCTGCCTTGCTGCCGCAAACATTAGACCCAGCTTTGGATCCTTCGTCGCTCCCGCCGCCAGACCCTAGCCTGGGGGCCGCGAACTGCAACGCGCAAGGAGACTCTGCGCACACCAGCACGCCGGCTTGCCTCAGAGATGGGAACTGTTTTTTGAAGCTGCTGCAGGCCGAAACGGGCCGCTTAGAGAGCTGGTGTCAACAGATGGAGCAGGAGACTAAAGAAAACAATCTGTCAGAGGAAGGTGAGATTCAATTTGCTTACTATTAAGATGGTACCTCTTTACACATTTGTTCTGAGATCGTGCTCATGGCTCGAATTTTTTCCCAAAAATGACCTACTTAAAAATGTATTGGCCTATTTTTGATATCTCAAAAGGTATAAAGGTGAATCCTATTTGGCTATAAAACACATCTTCCTGATCACTGAAAACGCAGTGTTAATTAAACATAAAAAATGCAGTAATAAGATAATATTAAAATAAAATGCGCATTTTTAAGCACTTACCAGTCGCTGGAACGAAGGTTTGCGTGTTGTGCGGATGGAGGGACAGGGGGTATTTGTGGCGATTGCAAGGAAGAGTGATTACACACTTTTCAACTTGTACTTGTTCCCTGTATTTTGTGTGTTTTTTGTTTATTTTCAATTCTGTACGCCATATAATTTTTATACGGGAATAAATTTAAAAAAAAAAATTATCTTTAAAACTAATCGTCTTTGTCGCTGGTATCATACATTGCTGATTTTGTTGCTGTGTTCTACATAGTCTCTCTTGCTGTAAGTAAACCGGTGCCGCGCTGTGTTTAATGTTTGCTATCGCTTGATAAGGAGGATTTTTAATCATTAAAAGGGGAATCCATTGGCAGAGGTTGACAGGAATGAGACTGTTGATTATGCAGAAGCATTTACTCTACACTTAAAATTGCTGTAAGTTTAAATGAACGTGCACACACTCAAATCTCTATTGATAGCCTACGGGACGGGATTTTCCTTTGTATAGCGAGCAAGATTCCTATACCGAAGTTCTCGTGTTTAGAGGTGCTCATAAAGAGGCATTGTATTGCTATTAAGGCTATTACGATTACAAGTTGCAACTAGTAAAACGGATTACCACTTTGGCTCATTCTCCTTTCCTGTGCAAAAATGGAAACGCAACTCCCAGAATGCTACTTAGGCCATTTGGCACGTCTATTATCCCTATTCCTGTAATATGAATGAATGGAGAGCATCCATCAGATAGTCAAGACTTCCTCAGCTTGCTGCTAACCTGAATGATGAATTTACATTTCTATGCTAAAATTGGGACGCTAACGGCATGATTAAGATTTGTCATCCTTCCCCGAGGTTCAGTTAATAAACATCTTCCAAATGATTCATTTACTATCACAGAACCCCAAGTGTATGTATAAATATTTTATCATTATACTTGAACAAGATCTGATGTGCTGCTGCTTCCTTATTGTACTGACTGCCTTCTGTTTTCTTGTAATGTTTTCTTGTGTTGTATCTGCAGTATTGGGGACGATTCGCAGCGCAGTTGGAAGTGCCCAGCTCCTAATAGCTCAAAAGTTTGAGCAGTTCAGGGGACTTTGTAACGAAAACCTGGTGAGTAGTTGTGCTGCAAAAATGAACTTCCTTTATTGTAATCTACCGGATTTTGAATATCTAAGACACTTGAGCGTTTAATTCCATAAGGAATTTACCACTTACAATATCAAAGTTCAGTATGTCTCACAAAATCCTCATTCCATTGCATTTGTGGCAATTACCTTGTTCCCTTTGGATTTAAAACTCCAGATATGAATTTCAAAATAACGTTTTATTTAAAATGATATATTTTACATAGCAGCGCATATTTACAAACGGTCAGGTCCTGGTCAAGGCTGGAAAAAAAAGAAGCCGGAGGTATTTCTACTACCACTTCACTGGGAAAGGGGTAAATGTCGGACACGGTAATTCTTCTGCCCCAAATCCGGCCCAAAGAAGTAAGGAAGGTCCAAATCCTTGGATGTTCCTATCAGTCCAAAAAACAATCCCGCACAAAATTTACAGTGCATTATTTTTACTGTGGAAAACATTTGATACTTAAAAGAGTAAGTCTCATCCGAAATTACATTGAAGAAAAAAGAAGGTACACTAACTCAAATAAAGGCTACAATGCAAAAAAAACGAGCTTGTAGCTTAGTTCGCGTGCTAACGCACATGCTAGGTGTACAAAGATTTAACACCAGCTCATCCCTTTCACCATAGTATTCACAATAACACCCTGGTTGTTTAGCATTGTTCTGAAACACATGAAAAATGCTGACTTGGCAGGTTAAAGTAAAGACACTCAATCTACCTTAAACATAGTTTACATTTGATGAAAAAAAAAAACACATGGGATCCAGTTGACTCTCCTTGGTAAAAAAAAATGGCACTGGATTTAAAACTACTTCCAAACTTGCAAAACCTTCCAAAGTGTAGGTTTTATTTAATCACAGAGCTGCTTCTTCCTCTGGCTCGTGCGGAAAAACGCTCAACCTTTTTTTTGTCCTTCCGCAAGACACGGATCACATCCTTTCGCGAACAAAGTGTTTATAGCAACTCGGTAAAAGCGCTATTAACGTATAAATACATTTTCAGAAGCATTGAGTGCCAAACCGTAAAAACAGTTTTTTTCTTTTGTTGTATATAAAACTATTCTAAAGGCTCTCTCTCTGCTGTTCAGTAAGTATCAAGCCTTTGGAAATGATTTAAGAATGATAAATCACCACAAGATGGCAGGAATGCCGTTGATCAGATTTTCGTCCACGCATCAAGGAGCCCCCAATTCTTCGTGTTGCTAAGCTTCCTCTTTCCAGCGATTGAGTGTGTGAGCGGCCCGAGTGATCGAAAATACTACACCAGAAACACTGGTCGCTAAAAAGTTCTTGCAAGGTTCATGCATAAGTTCAGTGTTCTTTCAATAAAATGTTATTTTGCAAGCGAAATGCCCTTGTGTTTATGGAAAGAATATTTTATTTTTGAAGCATTGCAAATGAGAAAAAAACACTGAAGTGAAACACATGCTTGAAATGCATCCCATCACCAAAAAACTGTTTTTCTCAGTTTTCTTAGAGAAAAAGTATTTTGAAGAACCTAAGACATGGTTAACTGTTGTTTACTAAACAATGGTAAAGGCTAAAAACATCCTTTTTTGGTAATAAGAAATAGGGTTGTAGCTTTCTTTTGATAAGTCATATGCTTATATAGCAACGGAACTTAATTTTCTTAATTTATTGGCCTTAAAAATTAGTCAAAATGGCTGGCACCTTCTCTTCCAAATTCAGAGAAACTGAACTGGATTAATTGTGTTAATTAGACTAATCTTGGCTGTAAGTATTTTTTATTATACCCTGGGTTACATTAGCGTTGGTGCAAGAAGCCACAACGGCATCTGCCACAGAATAGAATGGCAATCAAATTAATATGAACTTAAAAAAATCAATTCTTTGAATTCATATTAAAAATATTCACAATTTAATATTGCCATGTCGCTCAACCCTACACTAAGTAAATGAAGCCAAATAATAAACAGTCTGAAAATATGATGTAATAAATGATGGGTATTTAATTGTAGTTTCGTTTTATTGCGCATGTTGACACTAATCATCTCAAAGCCGCATATGTTTTATTTTATATTTTCATCATCCCTCAGAACGGGAACGCTAACCCACGGCCAACAGCACAGGACCTCGCCGGGTTTTGGGATCTCCTGCAGCTCTCGATAGAAGACATCAGCTTGAAGTTTGACGAGCTCCACCAGTTAAAGACCAACAACTGGCAACTCCCTGAGAAATCAGAGGTAACGTTCCCATGCAGGTACTGTAAGCTTAACGCTTGCAGAAAAGTGACCCAATAGGATCTTTACAGGTCGATAACAAGCGGCCTCCGTCATCCGCGCCAAAGAAGCAATCGAAGCCGAGACTGTCAGCCGGGAAGGACCGAAGTGTGGATTCCGCCGTGGACAAACAGCGACAGGAAGCCAGGAAACGCTTGATGGCAGCAAAGCGCGCGGCATCCGTGCGACAGAACTCTGCCACGGAAAGCGCCGATAGCATCGAAATCTACGTCCCCGAGGCACAGACTCGTCTCTGATTGGGCTGTCATCAAAGTCTGACTGAACAGAGTCCACGGATGCACCTCTTTGACTCGGGATCCAAGCATTGCGGTCAGCCTTTGCTTGCATGGGACACAAATCCACAATGCAAAGTGTTTATTATGATGGTTATTATTGACATGATGCTAATTATAATCTCCAAAAGTATATCCAGACCGTCTGAAAGACGCACGGGCGCTGCAGAGAATCACCTCCTGGGAGTGGCCCTCCAAGTTGTGGCTTCCTGGTTTACCACGTGAACTCCCGTCTACACACACTCAGGATACACATGCAGGTGTACTCACTGACCACCGAGTCTTCCTGTTCTCTATTTCTATACGGCTGCCACTCTTTTGGTGTACTCTTTATCGTGTAAATGTTCTGGGAGGTGGTTTGGGTTGCAGAGAACCAGAGAAAGGCGGTAGCATATATAAATAAAATTATATTATTAAATAAAACAATGTTCATTTGTAAATGTTGTACAACAGATTAGTTAGAGCTGCGTGTTCAGTATAAAGGTAGTTTTTTTAAACGGATTAAGTACATGGCCTGTGATCTCTGACTTTTGCCCTTGACCTTCTCTCACAAATGCACACTACATTACCTGTCTGCGAATATCGTTTGAAGTCTTACATTTGTTTAGAGGTGGTATTTTTAGGAGGTGCGCTCGGCCAACAGGCTGCGGAGGAATGTATAGCACATATGCGGTTGCGGCTCATTCCAACTTGATCACTGCACTTTCACCTCCGATCAGGTTTTCTCTTTGATTTCATGCCTTTTGTTCACCGAATCATTACGACTAGCTGCAACGTTGACGTAGGGGACCAAGACGCGCACTACTTGATATTGTATGTTATTCTCATTTTTCCAGAGAACGTGTGGGAGTTTTCATACCACTGGAGAGGAAATGGTAAAGCAATAATGAAAAGGAGTTTTATTGATGCAGGACACATCCAGTTTTAAGACTTTTTTTTTAATGTTGTTGCCTTTGAAGGCTTTCTTGGTATGAAGGATGAATGCTTTTTATGAATCTCAGGTTGAAAGCTCAAAGTCAGCAGTAATAACCACTATGAATCAAATGGAATTGTCTTAAAATCGCAGATTTGAGCTACGTAAACGAATCAAATCAGTTTGCAACCCAAATTATTTTTTAAACTGTGGTACTTCCTTCGGCCCCCGAATTGAAAGATGTCGACTCAGTCGCTAAAATTTCAGCCTGGAATTTTAATCAATTGTGCTGCAAGGGTTTCCCTTTAGTGCCAAGATGGCAGTGGTCCACAACTTCTGTGATATTTTTATTTATGGTGTTTATTTCTTAATATACTATTGAGTCTTATCAGCGGCTGCCCGCAGCATTTCCAACGGTACGAACATAAAACTTGCCAGTCTGTCATGAAATCTAAATACGCTTTTAGGATCTTGGCTCAACCCCTACTGGTCAGCCCCCGCATTACTCTATTCAACAATTTGTTTCGCCCAGTTTCGAATCTACGCATTAATAACAATATTGAACAGTCAATGTTGGTAATGCATCCCATTGTTGATGTTTTTTCTTTGTTTTCTTTCTCATTTGTTTGTAAAGCATCAACAGTGGACACAATCATTTCATTGTCTAAGGAAATCATTAAACATCCATTTGCTATATGTGCTGGTCCTCATTCTTTTTAAGTATTTTTGTAAATGTTAGATTAGTTTAAGGTTTTGTTTTCATTCTGGCTATACATTTTAAGGTATCTTGGTCAACTACTCTGAGTTGTAAACTTAGATCTCTTGTTTTGATAGACGGGGTTGAAAATGATGATCCCTTTATGCATTTTCATTATGGCGTTGGAAATGCAATATGTTTACCTTGTACTGTACTTTCCTGAGTTTCCAAGGGCTACAAAAGGGGTTAAGTATTGAGAAGGCAAATCTGAAGGCCATATTTCCAAATTCATCCTTGACATGTCGTCAGGGTGATCGCGCAACACAAAGGCAAACTTAAGTTGTCCACAATCGATTTCTACACACTTGGCACGGATCTTACACCGATTGGTCAATGGTGAGGTGATGGCAGTTTTGATTGCAACATGGCATTTTTCTGACTTGTCATATTAAAGTGAATTATCACTCTACGTTGCAAGTGTTTTATTATATTTTGCTGATCACTGCACAATTCCTTGTGAATTTTTGGAATTCATTTATTAACTGCACAAGTTATTGGGCAAAAGAGGAAACATTCACTTTCCTTAAACACTCTTCATACATTATATACGTACGCACATAATTTTCCCTGGGGACAAAATTCACGCTCATACTTGTATCAAAATCTTTCAGCATATTTTCTTCAAACATATATATATACATGTATATTATTTAAACCTTGTTCTTAGCATTTGTAAATGGATGTCTGATCAAATTGAAAAGCACATTGATCTGAGCTTGATCGTCCATGAGAATAAAGTGTAAATGCTTGGTCGAGCAATATGTTAAAACATTTTTGGAAATTTAAAGTATGAGAGATCTTGTTTTGATCAATAGTGTGAAAAGAAAATCACAAAAATAATAGAGTCATTGAACTTATCGAGCTTTTGAAGTCAAAGTACGAAAGTAGAGGAGACTA
The DNA here is from genome assembly GCF_059441175.1 of Urocampus carinirostris. Taxonomy (NCBI): domain Eukaryota; kingdom Metazoa; phylum Chordata; class Actinopteri; order Syngnathiformes; family Syngnathidae; genus Urocampus; species Urocampus carinirostris. The sequence goes on along the minus strand of NC_142351.1, from coordinate 13,192,740 downwards.
TTTGTGGCATTTGGCGCCTCCTAGTGGTCAAAAAGTTAATTTAAAAGAAAGTTATGGATTTGAATATCAAGCAAAAATATAAGCTATCATAAAAACATGAATTTGAAAAAAAACTGAGAAAAGCTGGGTAATTTTGAGTCTCGATAATTGTGTTGGAGTGTATTCTTCCTGGTGCTTAGTAGCACTTGTTTTCGGTTGCACTACAGAATACAGCAACAACAAGCGCTTTGGGAAGTCATTGACTTAAAAAGCGCTATATAAAAAAAAAAAAATGCAGATCATCTAATGATTAGATGAGATTCTAGTCAAATAATAGACATTTTCCCTTTAATTAAAAAAATAAAAAATACAGTACTCAGTTTGGTTCTGGGCCCAGATCTATACTTTCTGTTCTCAGGCAGGCCGGATCAGTACTATAAATAATTTTTTTAGCCTACTCTACAATTAATCATAACAAATCAAAATGGATCTTTTCTAAACACAATACATTTATTCAAATAAAATAAAAACGATTTTCCTGATTGGCAGAGTGTAAACACATTCCTTATTTTAACAATTGGATAAATGCAGTTTTACATCTGAGCCAACTCACCGCGCTAAACAAAGTTTCACTTTTCGGTTTTAATGCTACCACATTCTTACAATGATATTGTCATGGGTCCATTTGAACTCCACTGATGGGAGTCATTAGGTGACCATACATCCATCCGATATCTGCACCGCTTATCCTCAGTAGGGACGCGGGGTGCTGGAGCCCATCCCAGCTATCTTCGGGCAGTGGACACCCTGAACTGGTTGCCAGACGGTCGCAGGGCACACAGGGACAGACAACTCATTGGCCCATTCACTCCCAGGGACAATTTGGACCGGCCAATTGACCTGACAAGCATGTTTTTGGAATGTGGAAGAAAACCAGAGTGCCTGAAGGAAACCCACGCAAGCACGGGGAGAACATGCAAACTCCTCACAAGGGGTTAGATCTCACGACCTCAGAACTGTGCCGCGCACGCGCCAATCACTGTGACGCCGTGCTGCCCAATTAGGTGACCAAACCCGCCAATTCCAACCCCATAATGCCGAGCGCCAAGTAGGGCAGCAATGGGTACCAATGTTGTAAGTCTTAGGTCTGACCCGGTTGAGACTTGAACCAGCAAACTCCCAGGCTCGGGGCAGGATCCCGACCCACAAGTCAAGTCATCTTTATTTATATAGCCCTTACTCACAAAGTCTCAAAGGGCTGCACAGACCACAGATTATTGCAAACCACCGACTATTATGACACCATCCCCCTGATCTAAGACCTACGTGACGGCAAAGAAAAACTCAAAAACCTAAACATGAGGATGACCAGGCTGCAATGGAGGTTGCAATAACAAATAATACACATATATTATCAACATGAATTATAGGTTATTCGAATGTTATAGAATAGAAGTGTGTTTTAAACTTGGATTCAAACATTTCCTCTGAGGTTGCGGATCAAAGAAGAGCATTTCACAGCACCGGGACCCGAATGGAGAACGCTCTTGGACCTGTGGATCTCTTCTTGGCTCTTTGGAACACCAGTAGACCAGCGTTTTCATAGCGAAGGCTCCAGACAGGAACCATAGGGGAAATTAAATCTGAAAGATATGAGGGAGCTGCCATGTCCTGCACGGTTGTCATGGCGCCCAGCTGGCCCCGCCCCTTGACACCGGCTGAGACGCATTGGACTGATTGCTTTTGGAGTACTTAAACGCTCCTTTTGGGACTGCCCGTGGCTAAAAGAGGGAGCAAATCCATGCTTGACCGACCGCCTCAGACACCAGGAATTATTATTTTTTTTACAATTATTTTTACAGGATTTGTTTGACAGTTCTCTGTAACATTTTGTTTCTTACAAATATAGTAACTACTGTATTGCCAAATATTGATAAGCATTATAGCGTTATTGTACAGAAAAATATATTTAATAACTTATTTTGTTTGATACTTGTTTGATGATTATAATCAGCATTTTTCTTATATCAACAAAATCAAGTTAGAACCTATTAAGATATTTTTTTGTTTTTTTCCCACTGGCAAAACATGTTTTGCTCGTTTTAAACTATCATTTTGATGTTTTTCTAAAAAAAACAATATTGTGTCACGGTTGTCCATGGCGTCCAATTGGCCCCGCCTGTTTGGCGCCAGCTGACTGATTGGCTTCCTTCCTATTTAAGCTCAGTGCTCTCACTCACCCTTTGTCAGTCCGTCAACGAACCTCTGCAAGAGGTGTGTTTTGACTCCGTCCGGTTTCCTGCTTGTGTTTCCTGTCCGGTATCGTTCCCGTCTACTTCGTCCAGTTTAATATCGATCTCCAGTATCGTTACGGCTATTTTGTTCTGTTTGATATCGATTTCCTGTGTCTGGTAGCATTCCCGTCTAGTTTGTCCTGTTTAATTTTGATTCCAGTGTCTGGTATCGTTTCCGTCTATCCTGTCCTGCTTTTTATCGGACTCCAGTCTCCAGTGCCTGATATCAATCCTGTCTGTCTCGTCCTGTCCGGTATCGACCCCATCTGACATATCTGCTCGTGCAAGTGGTATCAATCTCGTTAGCCTCTGGCTTCCTGTCATTCCACGCCAGACTGCTGCCTTATGTCTTCCGCCCAATGATCGCCGAATCACTGGCGTTTGGGTTAACGTGCATGACTGCCCCATTTCCCGTAAAATAAAGCTTGTGTGAGAAACGTCACGCATTTGGGTCCTCTTCCTGTTCCGGTTCGTGACATATTGAATAAAGTTTAGCCTGAAAAACTGGTGGAAATGTAGTTAAATCCAAAATTACAGCAGAATTAACCAAAATGAAAACCACAATAACACAATGACCACAAATGATAAGGCAGCATGATAAATTAACCTTTAAGAAATGTATGAATGAATAAATGAAGGAATGCATGATTGAAGGAATGCAAGAAAGAAAGAAAGAAAGAAAGAAAGAAAGACGGACGGTAGGGAAGAAAGGAAGGAAGGAAAGAAGGAAGGAAGGAAGGAAGGAAGGAAGGAAGGAAGAAAGGAAGGAAGGAAGGAAGGAAGGAAGGAAGGAAGGAAGGAAGGAAGGAAGGAAGGAAAGAAGGGAAGAAGAAAGGCAGGCAGGCACGCAGGCAGGCAGCAAGGCAGAATGGATGGATGGATGGATGGATGGAAGGAAGGAAGGAAGGAAGGAAGGAAGGAAGGCAGGCAGGCAGACGGGCAGGAAGAAAGGCAGGCAGGAAGGCAGGATGGATGGATGGATGGATAGATGGATGGAAGGAAGGGAGGGAGGGAGGAAGAAAGAAAGAAAGAAAGAAACAAAGAAAGAAAGAAAGAAAGGAAGGAAGGAAGGAAGGAAGGAAGGAAGGAAGGAAGGAAGGAAGGAAGGAAGGAAGGAAGGAAGGAAGGAAGGAAGGAAGGAAGGAGATAAGGAAGGAAGGAAAGACAGAAAATTGGGGCCTGGAACTATTATTCTTATCATCTAATATTTGGTATGCCTGGTATCTTTTATTAAATAAAGTCTGCCCTGACTCAAGAAAGGTTGAAACACCGATTTGTTGTAAACGTCAGTCATTATCCTCAGCCTATCATCAACACTAAAAAAATGTAGCTCTCGGGCGCTCCCTGGCCGACAATTCGAATGAGTACCCACGATGTCTCGCGCCTTCACGTTTTACTCTGAAAATTCTGACGGATGTTGTAGTCGCTGTTGTTGGGAACTTGAGCAGGCTACGCTTCCTGCTAAGACACCGGGAAGAGGAGCCCGAAGAGGCAGGAAGGTGTCAGCAACTGATGCGAACAAGGTTGAACAAAGGAGAAAAGAACATTGCTCGACACCTGTCTTACAGTCGGTGAGTTTACAAAGTTTATTCTTTATTACATTGAAATAACAAACTCTGTCTTTTGGACCCTAATGTTGAAAAAAACTGAAATAACCGAACTCTTGAAGTCTCGGGCAGAAAGCACACCCATCGCCATGCACTTGTCTCTATATGTTATAGTTTCTAGTCATGTGACAAGTTTCACTAAAATTGTTGTGTGAATTGCTTAAATTTTAACTCTTTGTAATACATTATTACACGAAAATATGATGGACGATATTTCCCCTTCATTATAAGCGGAATACTTAATGTTTCGTCAATGTGCCCTATTCGCAGTGTCAATAGTTTCCAACAATGCTTTAATTTCTCTTGCATTTTCAGAATAGTGGATGCCCATCTCAGCCAGATTCCCGTAGAAAGATGCTGACTTGATTGTGACAGTCACCAAGGATTACCAGGCATCTCGTTCGTCGTCGCTGCCCGAAATCATAGACCAGCAGACATGGCAGACGGATCACTGGAGTCCAAAAGAACCGAAAAAAAGTGCTGTGAGTTGGGTCTTTTTCTCTGTGAAATCTAGACTCGCTTCAGGTTCTGTTAGTATTAGCTTTTCACAGTTGTATAGTAACCCAGGTAAAATGTTACAAGTCATTCAACGCCACAAGAAAGGAGACTTTTTAATAGATCGTAAACATTAGCATTATGGTTTATTTAAGGATTAGGGTCAGGTCTGGTCTTGTCAGGTATTTGCTTCTTTCCATTATGAAACCGGAGATTACATATTTAAACCTTGGTGTGTTTTTTATTAACCTGAGCTGAACTGTCGCCCAACCTATTGGTTGAAAAAAAAAATAACCGGCAATGCCAGTGAAACATTAATCTAAATGTGGTACCAAAGTACTGGTTTGTGTTTTCCCTAAGCAGACCTAGAGATATGCTCAGCTGAACAAAACAATAATTATATAAATATGGATGGAATTCCTTACTTCCTTAAAAACAAGTCTATCACTAAGCTAAGTATATTAAAACCATTTATGATCTCTATCTTATTTTTATGCTTGAACAACATTTATTGATTAGAAATGCAAAATATTAAATCAAAGTCCAATTGAGTGTGCTTTTGCGTATGATTAAGAGTAACATACTGTTTTTGCAGCTTGGGCCTCCTATATGACCAATTCCCCAACGGTGATTGTGATGATTGGGTTGCCTGCTCGGGGGAAAACCTACATGTCTAAAAAGCTGACCCGCTACCTCAATTGGATTGGTGTGCCGACTAAAGGTTGGTATCGAGTCATTCAAACATGGTGAAACACTAATTTGCTCTGGTGATTTGGAAAAATCCAATTGGTAATGTTATCCATACATAAAATTATATGAAATGATATGATAATACTTTATATATAATCTTATACAGTCATTTATAAATATAGAAAGTGAGGGTAACTACTGTATCTGCAGGCCCCTAAAAATACAGATTCTGCCCTACTTAAAAACGATCGTCCAGATCAATTTGTTCGTATGTTGCTTCAGTGCTATATTTTGTATGTTTAAGGCTTTTATAAGTAACTACTAAAACATAGACATTTCGTAAAATAATATGCTCTATACAGATAAGGTTGAGTTTAACTTACTTTTGGAAGATGCGCTTCAAGTGTTCCTCCTCTTTAAGAGGCCTAGGTCAGAAATGAGACGCATCTTGACAGGGATCTGATTCAATAGCCGAGGAGTGGCATCAACAAAGGCTCGGTAATTAAGTATTGAGTGACATTTTTCCCTGTCGTGAAGGCAACACCGTCAGTTGTGATACCGACGGACATGTCCCAGCTTAAGCCGACTGGACTCAAATATGACTCCAGAGTGGAAAATGTGTTCTGCAGTTGTAGTAATAACGAGCCCTCTTGTGCAGGTGGGCATGTGTGAGACAGGGACTTTACAACAAGTAAAACGGCTTTGTTATGTCAAGGAGATTGACCCATTTGTAAAGCAAAATGACCGCCTGCTTTAATTGAAGCTGTACTCCGACTTATGGTGTTGTTTGACAGCAGTATCGTTTTATAGATTTCAATCTGCAGATTGATCGGAAACCTCTCCGACCATGTCCATAACTGCAGGTTAGATGGAGTCCTCAGCAAAGATGTGGGGCTCTTTAATCTTTGCAACACGTTGTATCACCTGGTAAGATGCACCAAGTGACTGTTCTTGGTTCGAGCATGGACTGAGCCACTTTTCGATGTCGTCTTCCGACGTACTCAACAGTTGTGTTGTTTACAAATTCCGCTTGACGCTTTCATGCTATTATGTGGCGGCACCTCGTTAAACAAACACACTGATGCTTTTGTCTTGAAAATAATAAAATTCGGATCTCATATTCTTCGCTGTATCTGCTTCGCAATGGTCAACATAGCGGGTGTCAACTCAGGTTTGTGGCGCATTATCACAACCTCCTGTTTACGAGTGGAATTGACCCATCCATTATGATCCATTATCTGCACCGGTTATCCTCAGTAGGGTCGCGGGGGTGCTTGAGCCCATCCCAGCCATCCTCGGGCAGTGGGGAGGGGACACCCTGATCCGGTTGCCAGCCAGTCGCAGGGCACACAGGGACAGACAACTCACTCGCTCATTCACACCGAGGGACAATTTGGACCGGCCAATTAACCTAACATGCATGTTTTTGGAATGTGGGAGGAAACCGGAGTGCCCATCAGAAACCCAGGCAAGCACGGGGAGAACATGCAAACTCCACACAGTAGGTCTCATCTCACAACCTTACCACTGCGCCACCGTGCTAACCCTCAGTTATTATTATTCTGGGCATTATTTTGGCAAAGCAAAGTCAGATTCAGATTCAGATCTACTTTATTGTCATTCTAGTACACGTGTATACAGAACGAAATGTCGATACATCTGACCCGCACAGTTTCCTCGAATGTACAGATATAAGTAAAAGTTGTATTGTATTATGGCTACGTATAGTATTTTACCATACCATAGTGCCGATAGTGCAAGAGGAGTAGCTAACCAGATGTGCAAAATGGGCATTGAAAACAGGTCTGCAACCCACTTTTGGGTTGCGACCTACCAGTTGAGAAACACTGTCCTACACCATATAATACCATAAGTAACAAACCTGATGTTGGACCTATTAATGGTAATGATTTTGAAAACAGAAACCGAAAGAATCTGGTATTGTCAGTGTTTTATTACTCAAGATTAACCTTCCACATTCTTGTTGGACTTTCTTAAAAGAGCTAATTAGGGCTTGACTGTCTTACCTTGCCTTACCTTACCTTGTCTGAGTTGCTCGAGTCAATTCTCAAAATTGACTGATCAATAATAAAAGATCGTTGGGATTTACTTGAGTCGTGATGTCAAATAGCAAGAAGCCAAAAAACGACCCCAGGGCATTTATACCTTGCCTCCTTTTTGCAGTGGCCCATCATAGATAGTACTGACTAAATATTTGCTGTCAGACTAACCTTATTTCAAGCTGTATTGGCCCTTGTTAAGGTTAGAGATACCAAGCACCCAAAAAATTCCAGGTCGTCAACCAAAACCTTCTGTTTGCTTCTTTTCCTCAACAGCATATTAAATTATCGTTCATTGTGTACTCTAAAGCTACTGGGTCAAAAATGACTCAATTCTGATCAAGCGTGGGCCGATTCATTTCTTGGGTTAATTTGACCTTACTTTCAGCGTTGTTCTGGAAGAAAAGAAATACCTCCCCAAAGTTGCTTTTGTTTATTAAATAACTTACACAAAAAGTAATTTGTTTTGAAACAACAACTGCCCCAAATTAGTTTTTTTTTTAAAAAACAACTACAAAGTTGGTAATATAGTACAAAACAATTCCAAAAACTGAATCACTTCATTAAGCAGTGTCTGAAATAACGTCTGCCCGGACGCCCGGGGCATGCATCTTTTATGTCGGGCGTACAACTTACACAACGTCTCTGCCCGGGTGTCCGACAACTTTTTCAAGAAAAAAAAAAAATTCGTTTTTATTTTATTTATTTTTTTAAATCAAGCGTTTGCTTTATTCCGATTTCGAAATCTTCGTTCGGTTTGGAAATTTTGGTTCGTTTGGCACTTTGCATACTCGGCAGCCAATCAGAAGACTACATCGAATAACTTTGTGCTTCCGGACTTTCCCGAGCGTTATAAGGTCGGGCATTAGCTTATCATTTTCCAAAGTGACGCACAGAGAACACAAGAAAAATTGATAAGTGGTTAGGAATCAGCCCTAGGAGAAATATTCAAAACAAGCTAACAAGATTGATGACGCTACAAAACGTAAACGTACATGAAAAGCATCATGGAAAGAGGAGTTCACGTGGCTTGTAGCAGACGACGCAACGCTAACATTGCATTAATGAAGATGAGTAAATACAGGTACATTTTGATGGCAGATGGACAACGGCGATGTCATATACATGCAATAAATGTTATAAGTAGATTTATAATAAACTTAATTTTAAAGTGTCGTTCTGTTATACATTCTTATTATCAATCCTAAATACTTTGCAACAACGGGGTTTTTGCAATCAGTCGTCTTATTGCGTTTCAAGTTGTGGAAAAATGGGGCAGGCATCTTTATGGCTGGGCAGTCAACTTTTCAGAGTTGTCTGCCCTGGTGTCCGGTAAATTTTTGTCATGAGTTTCAGACACTGATTAAGATATGTCGTTTCCTTTCAAATCATTCCAGATCGATTGTCATTGAGCAAAACTGTCTACCGAGTGACGCCTCCAAAGTTACCCTTACTGTATTAAACGACTCAAGAAAGTATTGTTACAAACAATCCTAGAATAGTGTCCAAACATTCAATGTCATTTTGCCTTTCTTCTCAGGTTGTGCTCTTATATTCGTAACCTGCTTGTTGTAAACTGTTATCAACCGTAATGCTCCAAGATGTTTTTCTTTTAGATCTTGTACTGCATGTGATTGTGTCCCTATAAACACAGCTTCACTTTTGGAATGCGGGCAAACTGGTTTTAAGGGCGCAGTTAAAATGACATAATGGTTTGGTTTCCCTACAGTATTCAACCTCGGAGTTTATAGGAGAAAAGCCGTCAAGTCGTACAAGTCTTATGACTTTTTCAGACATGACAACGAAGAAGCCATGCAAATAAGAAAGTGAGTAAGACTGGCCCAGTTAAATGTTAACTAGCAAGACCGTGCCAACATTGTGACATTAAAGTAACTTTATTTAAACAGACAATGTGCCATAGTGGCACTGCAAGATGTCAAGGTCTACCTAAACGAGGAAGGAGGGCAGATTGCTGTAAGAAAACAATAGCCGACTCTTTAAGTCTCAGGTTTCTCCTGACATGCTCTAAAGCCTTCTTTTTTATGACAGGTATTTGATGCTACCAACACCACCAGGGAGAGGCGGGAGCTCATTCTTGACTTTGCAAAGGATAATTCATACAAGGTCAAAACATTCCAAGTCTAGCAAAATACAGATAGTCAGTTTAATGAAATATGTATGATATGTATGTATTCATTTGTTTCAGGTATTCTTTGTAGAATCTATATGTGATGATCCAGATGTCATTGCTGCAAACATCCTGGTAATTCATGCGAAATTCTAAAAATTTAATAAAATACACACACACTCACAAAACAACCACATTTTCACTTTGGTGCGCCTCGCAATTGTCAAGTTAAAATTAAGCTATCATTTTTTTTTTTAAACAGGACGTCAAAGTTTCCAGTCCAGACTACCCAGAGAGGGATAGGGAAAGTGTCATGGGCGATTTTATCAAAAGGATCGAGTGTTATAAAGTAACTTACCAGCCTTTGGATCCAGATGAACATGACAAGTAAGATTGTGAACGTAATCTGTGCCTTGGAATTATGCAATTATTTCCTTAGCTGTTTTATTCACTTGGGATTAAAAATAATGGTCATTTCATATAGTGGCCAACAGAGGGAGTTGACGACTCAAGTGAGCCATTGGTATACGGCAAGAATGAAGGCTTTGCCAAATAGCAGAAACGTTTCTTATTTCATGATATTTTAAACTTTTTTTCTCCATTTGTCCATGAGACTAATCATCCTGAACATTATAAAGAGTATTGGATACACTATTCCCTATATAACTCCACTCATTTTAAGGACTATTTTTGTACTTCCTGTGGTGAGGAGCCCTCTCCTCGTGAGAGGGAAGATAATTCTCCCACCGTAGTCCGCTGTGTGTCGTAAGAGTGAAAGTGGAGGGAGCGAGGCGACTGGGGATCCTCTCCTCTCTATCTCTACTCCCTAAGAGACAGCAAGGCAAAGAAAGTGGGGCGGGAGACCGAAAGGTCTCGCAAACCCTAGTTCTAGGGTCACTAAATGTGAGAGGATGTGGAAGTAAAGCGACTAAGTGGAAGAAAGAGGAGATCTGAAGGATGATGACTAAAAGGAAGGTTTATGTGTTAGCCTTGAGTGAAACTATTTTTACCAAGATTAGGAAATTAATACTCAAATTGGGAAAAAGCTTGCTATGTGCCACAAACTGCATAATAGTCAACATTGTGTTTCATTCAATTGTTTTGGTCATTTTCTGTGCTTAGTTTTTGGATGGAGAAGATTTTTTTCTTAATTTCAGGAATGATTTTGCTCGTTTTGTTAGAGAAACAGGTCAAGATATCTTAAAAGTAAGAACGAGAATGTACCGTATTTTCTGGGCCATAAGGCACACCCTTAATATATTCCTTTTGATATTTTTGGCATATACAGGTTACAAAGTACCTGACGGGAAAATATTGCCTCTAGATCCGAAGTAAAAAAATACAGTAGAGTACGCATATGCTGTTTGCTGCTCCCAGTTTCTTGCTATAGCTTTGAATCTGCCTGGCAGCCCAGTGTACATGCGTGCTCCCAGCATGCTCTTTGTGTCACCGTCGCAGCTCTAACTTCAGAGAAGAGGAGAATATCCAGCAAGATAGTAGGGGGAGGAGGACGCAGCCATCATTCAATGAGTCCAAATTAAAGGCATTTTAGCAAAACTCCATGAAGTCTCGGAATTTGTGGAAAGGAATCACCCGGAAAAAGTGTTGACAAGTCAGGCTATAGCTACGTCTACTTGGCGCATTTCGGACGGATTGTCAAAACTCTTTTCAATAAACACGAGGCAAGAAGATGAATTAATATTTTGATTATGTCCTTTATTCTTAGTTGTTTTTACATGATGTGCCTTTCTTTTTATGTGTATTATGCAGTAATCTTATCTTAATATGTATTTGTTTTATGTTCTGATTGATTAAAACAATGTACTGTACTTTTGGGGGGCTTGGAACGGAGTTGGGCATTTACATACAAAATATGTCTCTGTTTTTGAGGTTTTCAGGTTACGAAGCTACTCCCAGAACAAATTCATTTTATTAAGTAAAGGTACCACTGTATAAGGCATATAGGACTACAAGGCACATAAAATTAAAATTGTAATAAGAGAAAGGGTAGCATTTAAAAAAAAAGAAAGAAAATAATGAACGCTTATTTCCATCCATCCATCATCTGCACTGCTTAGCCTCAGAGTCGTGGGGGGTGCTGGAGCCCATCCCAGCTATCTTCAGGCAAAACATGAGTTTTGACAGTAATATTTACAACATACTCATGAAATTTCAATTTTTTTAACCAACAAATCCATCCATCCATCAATTATCTGCACGCTTATCCTCAGTAGGGTCACGGGGGTGCCGGACCCCATCCCAGCTATCTTCAGGCAGTGGGCAGGGGACACCCTGAGCTGGTTGCCAGCCAGTCGCAGGGCACACAGAGACAGACAACTCACTCAGGCTGGTAGCTGGATTTGATCCCACGACCTTAGAACTGCGCCGTGGCTGGCGAGCCCTTCTGCTGCCGTGCCACCCTTTAACACTTATTTATTAGTACATAAATATTGGGAAATCTGTTTTTGCAACTACATTAACTGGATTCATTCATAGATGGTTAACCCACATGCATTCCTGAATGTATTTACTGTACCTGATATATCAGGTCTATAAAGTGCACTTTGGAATTTCGGGCAAATTTTTGTTTTTCGGGTGCACCTTATAGTCTTGAAAAGAGTAAAATCATCTGCCAATGGGATGAGATTTTTTTCTTGCAGTGCTGGTTTGAGTAATCATTTAATAGTGGTCAATTACACAAAGCCCTCCTCCATTTTTTTTCTATGTAGATTTTATTTTCAATTCTCTTACTATTTTCCTGACTGCAGAAACCACAGACGTTATTTTGTTCTTGCAGGAACCTGTCCTTTATTCAGGTCATCAATGTCGGTCGTCGTTTCCTGGTCAACAGGGTGCAAGATTACATTCAGAGTAAAATCGTCTACTACCTCATGAACATCCACGTGCATTCCCACTCCATCTACATCTGTCGACATGGCGAGAGCCATCACAACCAGGAGGGACGTATTGGTGGGGATTCTGAGCTGTCAGACAGAGGCAAACAGGTTGTTTTTTTGTTTATTCTTAGGGTGATATATCTAAAATAGCATAGATTCCAGACTACAGAGCAAACCTGATAAAATGCCCCGTTCTCTAATTTAAGAATGAATTTGTACAAGCCTCACCGGATATTAAGACACAGGGTTCTACAGCCATAAAAATGAACTAATTCTCATTCCATTTCTTACTTTTTAATCCCAGCACATCCCATATGCGGGGAACTGGGTAACTAGAGTCCTTTGGCTGCAGAACCCCAACAGCGCCATGCCCCAACACACCTGAAACCGTTTTCAGCTGCATCGTTTTCTGATCTGCTCCGCCTTGTTTATGTCATTCGTTCTCGGAACATGTGACCAATTACAATGGTGATTACAAAGAGGAACACATATTTACTACTGTGCCAAAAGAAAACGTGAGTTTCAGGGCTGCTTCGGATGAAATTTGAGCCCTTTATTTCGAGACGACAGCACCATGGCAAACATATTTAGGATTAGAGGAAAATTCAGTACCCTGACATTGGTGCTGATGATATGGAAAGAGGAGAGTAGCATTTTTGATGCATAATTGCCACTGGTGTTCAATTTGGATGTATAAATTCAGAACTGGATTTGTTGAGCAGCACGGCGGCACAGTGGTTAGCGCGTGTGCGGTCATGAGATCGAACCTCCTGTGTGGAGTTTTCATGTTCTCCCCGTGCTTGCGTGGGTTTCCCTCCACATTCCCAAAAACATGCATGTTAGGTTTTTGGGCTGGCCCAAATTGTCCCTAGGTGCGAGTGAGTTGTCCGTCCCTGTGTGCCCTGCAACTGGCTGGCAACCAGTTCAGGGTGTCCCTGCCCACTGTCTGAAGATAGCTGGGATGGGGTCCGGCACCCCCGTGACCCTACTGAGGATAAGTGTGCAGATAATTGATGGATGGATGGATTTGTTGGTTAAAAAAGTTGAAATATCATGAGTATGTTGTAAATATTACTGTCAAAACTCATGTTTTGCCCCCACTATGTTCTATACAGATAATGTTGGCAAAAATATGGACGGATTTCTCTCTCAGGGCGTCATAAATATTTCCAGACGTCACCACTTTGGTTTGTGTTTAAAACACATGCGATTTGGAAAAGAGCAGCTTGTGGTTCTCCTTAGTGCCGCCAGAAAAAACAAGACGATAAGCCGCACAGTATTTCAAGCAGCAGTGTTGAAAATGTTGTCAAAATGTAGCGGATTGTCCTCTGGAATTTACGGTATGTTAATTTATTAACTGTACTTACACCCTCCTCTCCAGTTTTCTGTAGCGTTAAAAAGTTTTGTGGAAGAACATCGCCTGTCAGATCTGAAAGTGTGGACCAGTCAGCTGCGGCGCACCATCCAAACAGCAGAGGAGCTCGGCGTTCCCTATGAGCAGTGGAAGATCCTCAACGAGATTGACGCTGTAGGTTCTCCAAGGTCTTGGAGGTGCCATCATTTGCCCGTCAGTTCCTCCAGTTGTATTGCTTTGTATTGCAGGGAGTGTGTGAAGAGATGACTTACAAAGCCATTGAGGAAACCTACCCAGATGAATATGCCATGAGGTACCAGGACAAGTATCACTACCGCTATCCTGGAGGAGAGGTTATTTCACATTTTATTTGTGGAATAGAGTCGATATCAAATATCACTTGCTTTGAACGTGATATTTACCTTTTTCAGTCCTACCAAGACCTGGTACAGCGACTGGAGCCGGTTATCATGGAACTGGAGCGACAGGGCAACGTTTTGGTCATTTGTCATCAAGCTGTCATGCGCTGCTTACTTGCCTACTTCCTGGACAAGAGTGCAGGTAGAAAAGCATTCAAATAGCGTTGGAGTTTGTCTTTTAGTTGCATGGAGGGAAGTTGCTTCCAGTTTAGTTTCTCTATGCGGGGGACCAACATTATAAGACATTAGTGAACTGTACTCTATAAGTGTTTTTTCAAATTATAAAATTAAAGAAAATTACGACTGTTAAAATATAATTTTTAATGTATGTTGTAATTCCGATATAAGTTTAGCCAATCGTTTGTGGTAGTTAAAGTTGGCATTAGGGGCATTAGAAATTATTTATTTAATGAAAAAGCAGAATGTCCCTGCGTTGTCGGGCATTTTTTCTGAGCTAGGTTCTTGGTGTTGTTATTGAGCTGAGCTGAAAGTGCCGCCTTCCGAAAAAGAGGTAGGACTCCCATCTCTAATCGATCGTCCGAAGGACCCGGCAAGACCTACTCGAGAGCCCAACTACCCCTCCTGCCCGGCACTCTTATTCCTCTGAGGCCCAGTAACAGCTTGTAGAAGTACTTTCCACTCTGTTGTGAAGCCGCCCGCTCCGGACTACAATGGCCAATTGTATCGCATACGTTTCAGCAAACCCCAGCCCTTGGAGTAGAATGCTCGGCAATGCCGCGCCACATGTTACGATTCAGTAGACAGTAGAAGTCGGCAAATGTGACAGGCACCCAAGAAACAGACATCATAGGACCGTATTTTTTGAAATAATGATACCATGTGTAAATGTGGATGGGGAAACCAAAGTCTATAGGAAGTCTTACAAAATCTGACGAAGTGAGGCAAGTATGGGTCTGTAGAAATTCATCTTTGGCAAGGAGAGAGTTGAGGAGCAAGATGAGAGGCCAAAGAGTTAGCAGGACATAAGGGAAAAATCAGGAGATGAATTCAATAATACAAATTTGACAGGTCAAATGTGGATTGGGTTCCTCTAACCACAAATGATCTACGTCCAAGCACTGGTCGCTTGTCTCCAGTAGCTTTTATGGGCTGCAGTCTTGATTTGGAAGTGTGTTCAACTTGGTTGATTGTAATCCTATGGAAGGGTGGCCCAGCATCGAGGAGGAGGAACAATTTAACAAGATTCCGAAATGTTTCAGACAAAGTTGCGAGGACCACTTTGATCTTCTGTCTTCAATTAAACTTAGTCACAAATTTCAAATCTATCTTAAAACTAGAAAAATTACAGCTAATATTAGCAAGATTTTCTGCCAATGGGCTTCGAATTTATTTTGTCGTGTGTACTTGCGTTAAATTGGAGAAATCATTTTGCACTTTTTAATCATCGTTTTCTTCATATACGAGGACGTAAAATATAAGACATTTAAATCTTAAAATAAAATAGGAAAAATAATCTGCAATTGGGACAACAATTTATTTTATACGGTGTTCTTTACCCTTAATTGTGGTCAGTAACACAAACAGGTCATTAAGAATTAAATGTAATAAATGGCTCATGGTTGCATCATTTGTAATGGAAAAGTGCATGAAATCTTCTGTGTTAAGTTTATTTTGTTTTTAATATTGTACACCTGCAAAGGGTATTGCATAGGCCACCAGTTTGTTACTTTGACTAGTATGCACTGTTTACATTATTGTCCCTATCAGCCAATCATCTTGCTATTTTTTGAATACCCTCAAGGGCGAATCTACTTTCATAATTCAGGAGATTTGACCAAAAAAGGGCTCTGTTGGAGGGCTTTTATAACCGATTGGAATTCTTATATGATGTTCGGGTCATCTTATCTTCTCCTTGCCGATTTAAAATCATTTTAAGTCTTCTCCTTAATTTGAGAGTCAACTATAAATATATTATAGGACGAGAGCCACATTTGGAGCAGAAACAAGTTTGGACTATGAAAACAAAAATTAAGTTGGCTGTTTTTTGCCAACCCAATGGAAGCATTATCATAGTATGAAAACGTCATTTAGTACCAGGCACAGAAGATGGTTTGCAAAAAATATTTTTCTTATTTTTTTGCAGATGATCTTCCCTACTTGAAGTGTCCCCTGCACACTGTCCTCAAACTCACTCCTGTGGCTTACGGTATGTCCTCTTACTTGTGTCAAGTCAGCCCAACCTCATATTAAAAATCCATTGGTGGTTATATTTTATGTTGTATGTGTAGGTTGTAAAGTGGATATGTTTGACCTGAAGGTGGAGGCTGTGAACACCCACAGGGACAGACTGTTTGTAAGTGTTTGATGACAACTGATAAGGGAATCCAGGGAAGGTTCCTGCGTCAAAGTGCCACTTGAAAACATCAGTTGCACGTCATCATCATCACTTCTTTTTATTTGGTTCTAAATCATCTTCTAACTGAAAAATTTGCAACATGACAAGAGAAAATGTCACAGTAAGATGTGTCTCGAGATTTTTGGGACTTTTGTTATTTTCTTTTTACCCAAGCTCACAATTTACTGTTGCTGTCTTTTTTTATATGCATCCCTGCTTTTTATATTCTTATTTGGTTCTCCTTGGTTGTAATTGTCTGTTATTTCTAGTGAGATGCTCAACCCGGAGTCCGAGACAGAGTGAGTGCTACTATGTCACCTTATTGAGGGAGAACTATTTGTAAGGGTTGTAGCAACCTTCTGGCTTTTCTGCTTGCCAAGCGAACAGATTTCAGAACTGGGCCAGGTGTCAGAAGTTGATAGCCCAGGGGTTGGGAACCTTTTTGACTCGATCACCGAAGCAAAATTATTCATATATATATATATATATATATATATATATACACAATACTATTTTTTTCAATTCTTTTCTGGGGCGGGGGATAGAGAGAGAGAGAACCACATTATATATTTTAAGACAAAGTTCAACAAAACCGCCAAACCCGCTCTCCAGACAAAAAATAAATAAAAACAAATTCTTCAGCACATTTTATTACTCTATGTGACGTCTGATGATTTGATAAATTTCATGATATAATAATAGCCCATGTCCCATATCAACAAATATACCACTTAAAATCGGTCTTTCTCCAACAGTTAAAAGTGGGGTGCGTCCTTTGAGGTGTCTTTAAAAAAAAAAAAAGTATAGAGCAACACATTTTCAAATAAGGGACAGCACTTTTAAGATCACTGAGGCTGTAATTTTTTGTAGTAAGGTAATGTAATAATTGTTTCAAAACAAGGTACAAGTAGAGGTCTATTGTAAAAATGTCACAAAACACTGCAAATGAGAAATATTTGCATGTATTAAGAGTAGTGCGCTATATGTGCAGAGATTGTCCATCCCTGACCACTCACCCAATCAAATTTCTCTGGGTGCTTGGCTAGTGTTTTTGGATGTTTACAGTTTGATCTGTGAGTTTTCATCATAAAGTGTCTTAACATTGTTTAATGAGATCCTCCATAAAGGATTCCTTAGAGACGTACGACCAAAATAGGGTCTGTTGGAGTAAAGTGTAGATAAATCTTTCACTTATATAATTTGGATTGAACATGCCTTTTACTGTTTTGCTTTGGTTTTGCATACTCTGAAGTTGGAAAGTCTCAGAGAAAATTACTGTCGCCCTATTTTTTTATCTCCGAGCCAAATTTACTCATCATAAGAGCCGTATGTGGCTCACGAGCCATACGTTTCCAACCCCTGTGATAGCCTCTTCTCTTTTGGAATTGGGCAATTTGCAGCAAACGTAACCTACAAAAGTGGAAGCTTGAAGAATTCTCAGCATAGCTCAGTGTTGGGATTTCACTCTCCTTTCAAAGCACTCTGGCATCGTTTTTGCAAAGTCTTAACTGCAGAAAACACACTCTCATAATGCTTTTCTTTTTAGTCAGTCTAGTAGTTGGTTGCTAATCTACAGACTTCAGTGCTTAAACATTCGACCTCTCTGTTATTTTTTTGTGGAATAGATAAGGGAGAAGGACAACGTTCCAGCAGCTTTTTTCCGGCGAAATAGCTTCACTCCGTTGTCCAGCCACGACCAAATCAAACGGCCTCGACTTTACAGCGTGGGCAATCCCCCGCATCCTCGCTCTTCCCAGACTCCCATTTTGCCTAGCCTGCCGTTTTCGGAGGCAGCAGAGAATGTGGAGCTGCCAGAAAGAGAGGTCAGTTTTCTACTTCTACACGAGATTTGCACTTGTATCATCAATGCTGTTCATTTTTTTCATCGCTGTTTAATTTGGTGATTTTGCTACTTTGCGGAATATAATCGTGCATTGTGTTCTGCATTCTGATTGGCTTAAAACAGTCTCTCCGCCTCTTCCTGACCTCTGTGTCAAGGTTCCGGTCAATTTTCTACCGTAAAGGCGAACCTAATTATAAGCCGCACCCAGTACTTTTTGAAAGGAAAAACCATTTTGTACATAAGTCGCACCTAACTATAAGCCGCATGTGCCCACATTGAAGAGATATTTACAAAGAAAGGCGGTACACAAGAAGAGTTTTGATAATGTACGGTACCTTTTGATATTCAAATACGCGTGTGTATAATGTCAACAGTCACTGAAATATGTCATGCCACTTATAATTGGAAAGCTTAAACTCTTGGGATTCAAGATATGACCAAAATGTAATTATCAGAGAAACATCACAATCTGGCTGAAACGAGATACTTGAAAACTATAAAGCCGGCATAACTCACCATTATGCCCCTTGGGTGTCTTGAACTTCTGTGAATGTTGCTAAAATGGCTTTGTTACATCAAGGACAATCCATAGAATCCAAGCCAAAGAAAGCCAAAGAAGTGAGAAATTTGCGTAATGTTCTGTACTTAAGAATGCCCGTCCAATCGACATATTTACGTACATAGCCTTGGATGTTTTAATTACATTCAAAACTTCATGTTATCAGATTTCATAATGGGATTTGGTATGTTCGTTAACTTTCCAAAAGGGGACGCAGTCATTCCATCCATTCCATAGTTCTGAGATACTCGGAAGTCAATTTTGTGCTTCTCCATCCAACCAGGGAGTGTTTAGCTCTGACTGGTGAGCTCATGTGTCCAAATTGGAATAAGTTTCTTCTGTAACTGTCCTTTGGCGAGGTGTTTCGATGAAATCTTGACCGCCTTCTCACTTTTGCAGGACTCCCTGAACGGCTTCAGTGCAGCAGAAAAAGAAGAGGGTTAAAATATTTTGTGATTAAGCCTCATGTACGTCCATCACTGATCAAAGGTCTGGCTCAGCCTTATTTAATGTTCAATTTATGTTGCAATTTCTTGTTTGTTTTTCCCCCACATTCAACATCAACAAGATTGCTGAAGGTTGTGAAATAGTCCATTTATTAGCAGTTTCCCTAATGGATCAATTGTAAACTTAAATGTTTAGATTAAGTTAGCATTTCCGTCCAATTTTGTTGCACCACTCATGTTTATGGTGACAAAAGCAACAGTGGTGCAATTACTGCAAATGAAACTATTCTCCTACATTTTTAATTAAACTATTTTTATGATAAACCTTTGAAGAAAGCCATTTCTCCGTGGATAATACCAAGTTAAAACATTCAATTTATTGAGCACTTGAAACAGCCTCCTTAACCTGTAAATGTTGGATCTACTTTGTGTGTCATTTTATCATTGTTATTCTTCTTATTATTATTATTATTTAATGTGTTGATAACATTTTTGTTGCCTCTTGAACTGTACTGAAAAACTTATGTTTCCATGACAACCTCAAGACTACATTTCTGACATTTTCTTTCTGGCATTTGTGGTTCAAACCAGACTTTTGATGGGTATATCAGGGAATGTTCACTTTAAAAAGTCAAGTCATTTTTATTTGTATAGCCCTTAATCACAAATAGTCTCAAAGGGCTTCAAAAAAAGAATGTCAGTGGATTTTGCCAAATGTAGTTGCCCTTTTGTGATGTGTTTGACCTTTTATTTTCACACTGGGTTTGGATGGCAGATGTTGTTGTGGATGGGCGCCACTTATTTTGGAGAGGACGTCGTTGGGCGTCGCCCCAAAATATTCGCAGAGAGGAGGTATGGCAAAGAGGGAACATTCTTTACTGCATTCGAGCAGCAACGTACAAACGATGTTCGAAGTTCGTCCAAGAAACGTTGGGCTTTACACTGTGCTCAGAAACATCTCGTGATGTTTTTCCCCTCGCTTAATCAAACGCTTGTGACTTCCTGCCACAACATTATCTCATGACTCCCGTCAGATGTCTTCACACAATAGGCTACTGTCAGCTTGAAGGCTGCTGATTTACAGTTAATCCACAACAATGTCCTCTAAAATGTCTCAACTTAAGGATGAGCAATTTTAAGAACCATCTGGTGGATTTGTATTGTGGATGCTTGATGAGCATCACTTATTGAGAAAAATCAGGAATTATTTGCCACAAAAGATACTATGCATTGCGCTGAACATTAAGTTTTTTTTTTTCTTAACAATTATTTCACCACCTGCCTTCCATCCTTTCTGAGTTGAGCTAGTAAATGAACTAACTCAAATCTGTATTTCGAAGTCACGTTGCAGGGTATTTCTTATAATCATGGAGACAATCCGTTTGATACAGGCACACTCATGTCAAGTATTATGAGAGATAAATTGCGCAAAAGTGTTCTTTTTAATAAGCTACGTTTTTGACATTGTTTTGTTTTTATTTTTTGGGGGCGCCATTGGCTCAGGAGGTAGAGCGCTTGTCTTGGGATCAAGAGGTCGCAGGTTCGATTCCCGGCTCCTCCGAGTTATAAGGCAAGACACTGAATCCTTAATGCCCCCGATAGCAGGTAGTTGCCTTGCATGGCTTACGCTACTATCGGTTAGTTCGTGTGTAAAAGGGAAAAGTGTGAAGCACATTGTAAAGCGCTTTGGGAGGTCTTCATTGTCTTGAAAAGTGCTATATAAATGCATTTTACATATAACCTGCGTTTGATTTCACGTCACTTGGCCATCTTTTGGCAAAAGTACTAGTATTGCACAAATATTTATGGCTGTTATGAATGAATCAAAAACATTGTATTTCCATAGCCTTTTGCTTGCTTGCATGCGACTCTGATTGCTAGTGTGTTTAAGGACTGTCTGGGAATTTGGGATTATGACAGGAAATGCATTTTCAGATTACATTTGTGAAAATTAAACACGATACTCAAGAATTTTCTCGATTGTCGCATCTAATACTAACACATGAAAAGGATTACTTTAAAATTTCAGCCTTGGGGTCGGATTCCATGCACTTTTGATCAAATTGAAACAATGTGATGTAAAAGATTCACCCTGGAGTCTCAAACGTTCTCATCTGTAACTAAGTAATAAAATATTCCGTTTCAGTCCATTCCTTGTGCATTATTTTATGGTAGCGATTCTGGGTGTATGTGTGTGTTTGTGCGAAGGTGGGTTTGCATTAGTAAGCAACCTTTTTTTGAAAAACGTTATATTACTCGTCCATCACTTTTTTCCGTAATGTGTGTGTCATGCTACGTATTAGCGAGATTTAGCCATTAACTGATTTTGGCAGGTAGCTCGTCTTAGTCAAATAAGCACAATATCCCTCTGTTTTAGAAGTGGCTCTTTTGGCTAAGCTCACTTAAATTTGACTGATCTTTCGGCTCCAAAACGGCTCTTCAGATAAATGGGCCAGAATGAAAATGAAGCCCTCCAAATACAGCAGACTGTCATTGAGAAGGGAAATCAGGATCGGGAATACCATCTTCATCGTTGGAAGGAGGGAAATTTTCCCTTTTGTCAGAACAGCCCCTTTAGAGCCTGGGGAGGCAGTACACTGTAGAGCTTTCGAACAATCAGATGGGGAGGACCGCCATGAAACAACTTATGGACGGCCTGGCAATTATCAACCAAAGCCGACTCCCAGGGTGATACAAGGTCTGGTGCTACCAGATAATTCTCGACAGGAGGCTGATTTGGCCATTGAAAATGAGTGAGATCTCCTCATCTGCCGAGAAGAGGATATGTATTCATCAGAAAGTGTATGGGACTGCCACGTTGGCTTTCAGAATCAGGCCTCTTTGGGAAGAATGCACTGCAGCTCTTGTTGCAGTTGCTCGGGCTGGGATACATGCAGGAAAAGACCAGGCTTGTCCTTGAGTTAAAAACATCAGCTGACCAGTCATTGAGGGATGCCAATGCCAAGGTCCCCTCTGGCAGAAAGTCAATAAAGCTAACAGCAGGCTCCAGCACTAAGAGTCCAGGCAGGTAGAGCGGGCCTCAGGTGGGGAGAAGTGTCACGGTGGTGGTCAAAAGCCAACAGGGCGAGCAAGGAGATGCTGTTGGCAGAGGGTTCAAGGATAGAAGAGGAGCCCTACAACATCAAGACAGTGTCACAGAGCCACCAAAGAAGCTGGACAACTTGGGAGGGAGTTTTAAACTAAAAAATTAGCTGGCCCGATCTGTGGAAAATGCCACAGACAAAATAAGATTTGTCATTTGTACAACGTATGACGCACTCCTATTTCCACGCAACCTTCTCCAGTAGATCGGGAATGAGGAATTCTGCTCACACTGCAATACCAACACTGCAAGCCTACATCTTGTCGTGCTGCAAGATCGCACTTTCCCAGGGCAGCTATAGATGGCGACACGATCAAGTCCTGGGGAAACTGGCTGAGGTCCTGGAGGAGCACAGAGTGAGAGTCTATCTCAAAAGGCAGCTCCAGTTCCCGACAGAGATCATGATAACATCTCTGCACCCAGCGACCTCAGTGGGGATTCCACTGTGTAAAAGAAATACTCGACCTATATTTATTTATAAACATTAACACTGATATGATGGTTCATGTATAATTGCCTATTATGCAAATCCATGTTTTTTTTTACAAAATGAAATATTTTTGTACCACTAGGAGGCACTAAATTTTACACACTGTCGATTTAACATGATTTAAGCTCATTCAACACTGTTAAGGGACGCAACTTTCCATTTGGGAGCAACACATTATGTTTTGTGGTTGGCAGAAACACTATTACTACACCATACCCAGTTTTTACTCAAATATCTCTAATATAGTACACACAAATACTACACTCAGACAGTAGAGAGAGGGGAAAGGAAAAGGGTGATGCACGGGAGTTTAAAATCGTACCAGCTCCTTGATGAAATGTTTTATTTTTCTAGATATTTTACAGAATTGGAAAATGTAATAGTGTTTGTGTTATGTTTATCCTACAGAAACCATAATAAAACAAAAACATATTTCCCTCCCCCATTTTTTCAATTTAGAAACATTTTCAGAAAAGCCCCAGTGAACCGATCGGCAGTGCTAAAGAGTTGCATGCGGCTCCTAAGCCTCGGTTTGCCGCCACCCAGTGTAAAAGTTGAATATCGGTGACAAGGCGTCAGGCCTCCAGCTCGCGAGTAACTGCCATTATTTTGCGGCTGGTGGGTAAATCTGTAACCAAGAGCTTGCTAGTAGCATCTTTGGTTAGCTGCATGTCAAGTCAAGTTTATTTGTATAGCCCTTAATCACAAGGAGTCTGAAAGGGCTGCACAGATCACAGACTATTGCAAGCTACAGACTATTATTACACCATCCCCTGATCTAAAACCTACATGAGGGCAAGGAAAAACTAAAAAACCTCAGCATGAGCAAAATAAAGAAACCTTGAGAACGGACTGCAAATTAGGTAATCCCCCTTCCAAGATGGCCAGGCAGCAATAACAAACAATACACAGATATTGTCAACATGAAATATTGGTCATTTCATAATTTATAGAATATGTGTGTTTTAAACCTAGACTTTAACAGTTCCACTGAGGTTACAGACCGCAGACTTTATCTCAGACGGCAGAGCATTCCACAGTACCGGGGCCCGAATGGACAATGCTCTCGAACCTGCAGATCTCTTCTTGGCTCTTGGGATTACTACTGCATGTGAGTTCAGGCGTTCTGTAACAAAGCGGCTGTGGCGTTATAACTGATTACAAACAAACCAACAAACATAGGAAATGTAAATACATCTCAGCGTGAGGCCACACATGATGTGAACCCCACACCACAGGCATGCGGCCCGTGATCAAACTTTTTACTGGTCCGCAGCGTCCGTCATAAAATTATTAATATGTGGCCCGCCAGTAAGTAATATTGACCGCATTATAAAATAAATTTGTTCCCCCAAAAATTCACAGTTTTACCAGAAGGCGGCCGTAGCCCTTAAGCCACTGTTCCCATTTCCGACATGGTGACTATAAATAAAAAAGGAAAGTTGACTGTGAGGGCCGCCGCTATCAGGAAAAGTGTAAATGGGAGTTTTTTTTCACCGAAATCCGAAACAACTGCGCTTCCAGAATTTTAAACGGGAGCGAGCACATTGATGTGCATTGGAGTTTGAGTCATGAGAACTTAAAATGTTAGTGTGCGTCAAGCAAAACGAAATGCTACCACTCAGTTCTCCTTCAGTTTGACTGTTATTATTTCAGTGAAAGGTCATTGTTTTTTGTCACTTTTAGTCGTTTAATATTGTCAGCGATCGCTATTTTAGTTGAGTTTGACGGTTTCCTTTCTGCGGTGTGGTGATTTATGGGTAATGTAGTTGTTCGATTCAAACATGTGTGAGGAGTTAGTATAGTGAATGCTGCTGTAAAATATATATAATTTATTGTTTATTTGGTACTTGAACTAAAAGTAAAGTCATTTTAGCTTATTGTATTATAGGTTTATGACCTACCTGACTGAATGCTGCTGATGGATCCAATAGAGGAAATTACCGGTAAATCTACAGTAAGAATTGTAACACTGGTTTTGCTTCCTCTGCAACCCTTTCGATAGGGAGAAACTCAAAAAACGAACCCCGCGAATCAAATGAAAATGCTACAAAGGAGAGCTACAAGGTCGCCAAGCACTGCAAACCTTTCACAGCTTCAGTTTAAAATGATTTTGGCTTTATTAATTATTGAAATGCTTTTAGATACTTTAGTTTGTATGTGTCTGATGTGTGTTTTCCAGCTTAATTTATTGTCTATTATGACCCCTAAAAGCTTAATTTCTGATACAGCTTCTATTGCAGCACCATCCATTTCACTGTGTCATAAAAACGGTAGAGAAAATTCGATCGGCCCTCACACATTTTCAAGCTTTCTGAAACCAGTCAGTCAGCAATGGGTTTTGTGTGGGCACCCATAGAAAAAACGTAATCACACGCTCATCTTTACACAACTTTATTTACAATTTGCCAAGAATAAAAGTGGAGAGTTTCTCCACATAAATCACACGTGAATCTCCAAAAGTGCCCAACGCCTCCTGGACGCGAGCTCATATCAGACTATCGCTACCTGGACGCTAATTTTGGCGATCGGTGGATTCCAGGCCTTCCCGGACTTATTTTCAATGAACACATTGAATGCTTTTTTCTTTCTTTATGGCACTAAAAACCAGAGATTATATGCTATCCGACAGACATGGGACCAAGTCACACATGTGCAAGTCTCAAGTAAGTCTCAAGTCTTCACCTTCAAGTCCCAAGTAAGTCCCAAGTATTTTTTTCTTGGGCAAGTCAAGTCACAAGTCAAGTCCCGAGTCTTAGATTGCCAAGTCCAAGTCAAGTCACAAGTCATAAAAACAGCGACTCGAGTCGACTCGAGTCCAAGTCACTAAGTCTCAAGTCCCCATGTCTGCTATCCGATACCTGACGCTACATGAAGTCTGTCTTAAACGGGAGCAAACTGGGGAAGATGGAAAATAACCGTTGGACCTTCATACTTTTCTGTCTTACACACATCAAACATGGTTTTAAAATAAGGCTGACATACAGAGTGTTTATTTCAATACGTATTTTGGGCAAGAATGAGTACAAATGTCACCTCTATATTGCAATTGTACATTGTATTTTTTTCTTTTTGTCTTTTTTCTTTACTGTCGACGTGGTGTATCGTCACGCCTCTAACCGCTAGTGAGCGTTCATGAACAGACACGTTACGAGGAAATAAGAACAGCAATTCCATTCATTTAAAAAGACAACACAAAAATTCTGACATTTACATGAGCAATAACAATTCAAGTGCAAATATCGACTCTATGATACATCATAGCAAACTCTCTTAAAAGGCAACGATCTTCAACCGAAAAGAAAACAAAGAAACGATTCAGGCTGCAGGTATAGAAGCTGATTCTGTGGGGGGCGAGACCTTTTTATGCCTACGATAAACAATAACAAGGGGCCAGAATTAAAACGGAACGAAACATAAAAAACAAGGGCGTACATTTGACATGGACGGGAGGAGACGTGGTCCACCGATATTGAGGAATCATTGTTTTATCCTGACCAATAGTAAGTGATTACAGTACTTCAATCCAATTGAGAATCTGTGGAAAGAACTGAAAACTGCTGTTCACAAACGCTTTCCATCCAACCTCACTGAGCTCGAGCTGTTTTGCAAGGAGGAATGGGCCAAAATATCAGTTTCTCGATGTGCAAAACTAATAGAGACATACCCCAAGCGACTAGTAATCGCAGCGAAAGGTGGCGCTACAAAGTATTAACTCAATGGGGCTGAATAACTTTGCACACCCACTTTTTCATTTTTTATTTGTTAAAAAAAGTTTGAAATATCCAATAAAGTGTGTTCCACTTCATGATTATGTCCCACTTATTGTTGATTCTTCAAGAAATTACAGTTTTATATCTTTATGTTTGAAGTCTAAAATGTTACAAAAGGTCCAGAATTTTCAATACATTTATATGGCAAAGGATGAGTGACCATTTGAACGTGATTAAATGTAATTATTTTGTATTAGGCCTGGCAGTTAAATGAATCCTCTGAAAATCATTTTTGGGCCCTTTTTAAAACAAGTCGGGCTTTTTCCCATTTCCAGTCTTTATGAAAGGTGACCAAAAAGCAAGACACGACGTGGACGCAAGGGGTTTTCGACGTGAAGTTTTTTTCTTTTGAACCACGCCTCCAATTGCTCATCAGCTCCTATTTGGTAAATTCTTCCATCTCAGACTTATTGAATTATACCCTGTTGCTGTTTTTTTTTTAGATTGCAAACCGGCATTTTCATTCATTGCACTTAAGAGAGCAAAATAGACTCGTCGTTTACACAAAAACTCGCCCTATTTCGAAGAACTGTCTTCACGCGAGTCGTGGAGTCAGATGGCCGTCTTTAAATTCTATATTTTAGGGGGCGTGATTCTACGGGTCGGGTCGGCCTGGCGAAATCCAACCCCCGTCTTCTTTATGTTCAATATTTACAAGTCCAAACGCCGTCGACCTGCTGCGCAATGCAAAATTACCAAATCTTCCGCACTATAAGGCGCAGGGGTTATAGGGCGCACCCCCAAAAAATAGTTTTTGGTCCTATAGTTCCCATACATAAGGCGCACCGGATTATAAGGCGCTACAATGGGAATGTCGACAAAACAGTCAGATAGTTCAGTCAAACTTATTACCCCCTTAACATTCCGAAAGCTTGCAAAGAAGCAAATACGTGTCTCAGACATGTACGGAAACAGTGTCTGTACGATGTCACTCAAATGCATCGTTCCAAATATCATTCGGAAGGTTAAAGTCTTGGGATTTAAGAAATGCCAACCATTCCTTAGCTTCTATTTTCTTTTTCGCTCGCAACTTTACTGTGCATATGACAATAAACACTTGGAATTGAGTTTAATTTAAAAATAAACTCATCACACAAACATCAAGATCGTTCTAAAACAAGATACCGGGAAAATATAAAGCCGCATAGCTCATCTAAGTTCTCACGTTCAATAATGATACGCAACCATGGTCTTCTTACAACCGTGAGTGTAGTAAATCCAGGAGAGTAAAATATTTACAAATACAGAATAGTAAAAATGTTTTTCTATGCCGTAGTGCAACCCAACATAAGATTCACATCCATCTTTTTCGGCCAATTGCAGGCTTTGTTTCGCCCCTTTAGCCTATGCGAGCCTGTAAATGATAAAAAGGATCCGCCCCCTTTACCTCCGAATAACTTTAGCCAATAGTGATCGATTCAAATGATTATTGACACATTGGCTGGGAAATGAAACGCTGGCATATGTATCCCAGCATACACCGCGGACCAGCCTAGTCGGCGGCTGCTTGCCTTAGTTGCGAGGCTTTGCGACTTAATATTGATCCATATATAAGGCGCACTGTATTATAAGGCGCATGGTCAGCTTTTGAAAAAAATAAAGGTGTTTAGGTGCGCCTTATAGTGCGGAAAATGCGGTACTTTGCGGTGAAACAAAGGACATTCTTTGCTTCCTTTTCACTTGGATCCCTCACATCATTCATGAGTACACGAGAAAGACAGGATGAGATTGAAGAATTAAAGTGACCGTTTACAAGAAGCAGCAAACATCATGCCCCTCAAGGACATTCTACTCTCACGCCAGCTCCCAGACACATTCCACATCATCTCATTCCTGTGGCTCTCCCCACTTATTTGTTTTTTTCAGTTTTTTTTTAAGGTTTTACAAAAATCTCCTGGAATGATTAACCACCTTTTTTTCGTATTTGCTTTAAAATTGCCTGGGGGGGAAGAATAATAGAGAAGGGAAAAGGACAACAGAAATGCTGGAAAAAGCTGCTGCAGTCTAGACAGCAAAGATGAACTGTTTTAACAGTAAAAACTGCTCTAAGAGCTCCAACATAGTAAGGCTTTAAATGAGCTGGAACGCAACCGGGACACGAATTCGTGAGCAACTACTTCTCCTCGAGGACACACGCACACTTATGTGTGATGGGGTTACACAACACTTGCACAATACTCACAGTCATACTTGTCGGAGCTGGACAACAGAGTGAGTCAAAACCAAACCCCCTCACATTTTCTACGCTGCAGATTGAATAAAATAAAATAAACGATTTTTGCAGGTTGGTCCTTGGAAATCCGAAAGAGGGATGGGAAAAGCAACTATGAAAACGTGTATTTTTGCGTGTCAAAGTCCTTTACGAGATGGGGATGAAGCCAGTAGGGGGTCGGGAACGGGGGTCCTTTACTGAAGAGGGCCGTTTACTTGTAGGGTCGCAGGAACGCTGAGACTTTGCTGCTTATGAGACGGATGAAGGATCGGGGAAGCATCTCGTTGGATTCCCGAGTGGTGTACTTGAAGTAGTTGTTTGGGTGAGCCAGCACGTCAAAAAGAGTCTTTATCAGTTTTTTATCCTGAAAACAGAAAATAGTATTGAATTACGGCTCATCGATCGCTTAACCGACAAGGTCGTCAAGGCACCCATTACTGTGGTGTGTCTTGGGTAGAGGTAAGGTCTTGGACCCAAAATTCCGGTTTAAAATGTCAATCATTAGGTCGAGCCCTGCGTTTTTTTCTTTTCTTTTTTCTTTGGGGATGATCTGCACAGCATGCATTTACTTTTATTCAAGTGATTATTAGATGACTGTTTTTTACTTCTACATGAGTAATATTTTTCTGAACTAACAGTACTTTTACTTGAGTAATGCAGTTCGCCGCCGTATTTTTCAGCTTACCAAACTATCAGTTCAACTCTGAATAACTAAATCCAAAGAAATATTCATCTTGGGTGTCACAATAGAAGATGAGTGTTCTCGTTTGCCCGCGTCCCTGCGTCCTAGACGCATAATTTTTGCTGGGGACGCATTGTGTCAAATCAACGTGCGTCCCCGGGACGCAACTTGTTTGACACCAAATTGTCATTATTACCTGATTACTTTTTTTTTTTTCTCAAAGATTTACCGCACTCCAAACTTTTTGTCAGGCAGATCCGCCATTGTTGTTTTGGTCTCGCGCCGATCTCGGCGAACGAAATCTCGTTGCTTCGAGATGACGTCATTGTTTTGGTGGTTGTCGAGTGAAAGAGAAGTATATCTCCGTAAAAACAGTTGGTATTAGGTGCAAATCAACAAAAAATTGGTAATTTCTTCAGTGTCGATAATAAGTCAAAACATGATACAGAAAGTGGTAACAACAGCAATAATTCCAGCACAAAAAACGGCGGAGAAATTCTTCAGAACACCGCAAAGGCAAGGAAAACACGTGTTTTGAAGCGAACGATTCGACAAAAGATAAACAAAAGAATACTCATAGCAAGAAAAAGACTTTTCTGCCAAAATGGACTCAATTATATTCCTGGTTACGCTATGAGGAGGATGATAATGGAGGCTACATGTTCTGTGATGTGTGCACCCGGCGTGACAAAAAAACTGGATTGCATAAATCATTTCGCAATACGAACTTTCAGAAAAGCACATTGGATTGGCACAACGACAATGAAAACCACAAATTAGCTATGGAAATTCCGTTGCTGCAATTGGAGCTTGAGAAGGCATTACAACTGTGGCGGGACAGCAAACCACAAAAAATATATGAACTGAAA
Source organism: Urocampus carinirostris (assembly GCF_059441175.1). NCBI lineage: Eukaryota > Metazoa > Chordata > Actinopteri > Syngnathiformes > Syngnathidae > Urocampus > Urocampus carinirostris. Next base: position 13,162,484 of record NC_142351.1, on the reverse strand, counting down.
AATCTGAAGTGATTGAAACTGCATGAATATATAGACTAATATTTCAGCAATATTATTTTGAATAATGTACAATATTTTTGTGAACTGAAGAATCTGAAGTGATAACTGCTTTGTATTACAAATTAAGTGTGATGATTAAAACTGAATGAATGTATATATTTATATATCTATTTATATATATTTGTCGCCGATTTACAATTTCAACCCCGACAACATTAAATTTTGGGGACCCATAGATCTCTGTTGGGACCCATAGATTTTTGAGCATGCGAGTCCCCGGGACGCATTACATTTCAGAGGTAAAATGAACACTGGAAGATGCACGGCTTCTTATTTCCACCTCTTCGTCCCTTACGTCAGACATCATTCCTGCTCTCTGCCAATAGCTTACAAACTTAACAAACTTTCTTTCTGCTTTTTGGCCACATATTTTACTATTTACATCTAGTAAACTGCAGAATGTGATTTTCTTTTGGTGCCTTTACATTCAGTTTTATTTTGCTGCATTTGTTCATTTCGGCGCTGTACTTCGAAGCTGCGTACTTTAGCCGAAACGCCCGATTCAGTGCTAAAGTAAGACTTCTGGTTTACTTTGGTGCTGAAGTATAGCTTCGGGTTTACTTAAGGCTTGGTCCCTCAAATCAAATTAATCAGGTTTGGACGGGTTCGGGCTTATATGCCCGCGGGCCGGGTCTGTTCGGGCTGTTTTTATTCAGACCCGTTCTTACTTCTAGTTCTGAGCAAGTACAGTTTGTTGGTACTGTCCCTTTCCAGGCCATATAACAATATTGATGTTAGTGCTAAATCGCTGTGGGCTTACTTGTTCCGGAATTTTGAGTATCACATCGTACAATACGTATCCCATCACTTATGGTTTTCATATTTTTGATTGCATAATGACAAATGACACTTAAAAGGGACATAAAAAGGAACACAGAGTTAAAACAAAACTTCACAATATTGTATTCTTTAGGAATCAAAGACAGAAATGGACTTTTGATTTCTTTAGAGGTGTAAAGCATCGTGGTAATGTTGTCACCTTTTTGAGTTTTGTTCCTCTGTCTGTTCTCTCCCTCCTCCCTCTTTCCCAATTGTTTTGTTGGTCCTTACTTAATTTAGTCAATCACTTTTTATTTTCCTCCTCACAGCTGTTGTAACTTGTCTTGATATCCCCACAGTTTTCCCTCCTATAACAACTCCTCCACTTTCCTTTCAGTACTCGGTCCCCTTGGTTACACACCTACAAAAATGTTTGCTGAGGTTCCCAGGCTAATTTGTTAATTTGACTATTATTGCGGAGAGTTGTTCCTTTTTTTTATTGATTTGACTGTTATTTCGCTAATGTCTGTTATTTTGACTATTATGCGCTGTTTACATCATTGTCACGATTGGCCGATAATATGACTGTTGTTTGATTTCTATGAACTGCTTGTTTGTAACCCCTGAGATCAAGTAAAAAAAAACGAGCTTGGGGGAGGACGTTTTTGAACTGGAAATTTCTTATCGGAGGTTTTGGTTATCTCTGTTCTCCTGGCAAGTTCAAAAAGCTTTTATGTCTTCTCTCCTTATTTTAAGTGTCTACTAAACCATCCATCCATCCATTATCTGCATTGTTTATCCTCAGTAGGGTCGCGGGGGTGCTCGAGCCCATCCCAGCTATCTTCGCTCAGTGGGCAGGGGACACCCTGAACTGGTTGCCAGCCAATCGTAGGGCACATAGAGACAGACAACTCACTCGCTCATTCACACCTAGGGACAATTTGAACCGGCCAATTAACCTGAAATGTATGTTTTTGGAATGTGGGAGGAAACCCACGCAAGCACGGGGAGAACATGCAACTCACACAGGAGGTTCGATCTCATGACCTCAGAACTGTGCCACACACGCGCTAACCACTGCGCCACCGTGCTGCACTCTACTAAACTAGAAACCTATCATTTACCTTAGTCCTGTTTGTTTACCATTTATTCTAAAACACTAACCTTGAGGATTTCTTGATGATTTTCCGAAGCGTAGAGTCGTCCATCCCGTACGATGTCCTCAACCAGCTGTTCGTAGTCCTCTAAAGAGACACACACAATGCGGTGAATTTTCAAACAGCACATTGGATGCCGAGGAGTGCCGCCAGCTGTTTGAGAATCTCACCGTCATAAGTCACGTAAGGGATCTGGAAGCCCCGGGCGCTGTTGGCCTCATTGGACTTGAAGTTAATCCAAAGGCGCCTGGAGCGCGCTGTGAAGGCGATGGGCCGCTCGTACGTTTGACACGTCTCATAAGTGGTGATGGATGTAGCTGACCCTTGCGAGAGCACAGGAAGGGCAATGATGAAAAGAGTCGACAGTCGCGCCAAGTTTTCCGTGAATTACGGACTATAGAGCGCACCTGAATAAAAATTGCATGCTCAAATTCAAGAATTAAACTGTATTTTGTCTTTGTAAAAGCCGCACACGGTTTTAAGCCGCAGGCTTAAACAGCCATAAGAATGAACTGTCAATATCTTACATTACAACATGGGGAATTTGCAGAACGACAACGGCCCCTTGCCCATACAAACCTGATATCGTTTTCAGCTGTGTCGTTTTCAGTTCTGCTCGGAGATGTTTACATCAATTCTTTTTGGATTATGTGACCATTACAAAGACCAGCACGTATTTACAAACAAACAAAATGGGAATGAGGGCTGCGTTGCATATTATGTGAAACCTTAATTTCTTAAAGACAGCGCCAAGGCAACCATGCTGTGGAGAGTAGTGCTTGATTGCAACAAAGACATAAGCAGGAACGGAACAAATTTTCTTCGCTTGTCATCGTTCCTCGAGGATTAAAGGAAACCTGACCTGACATTGACGCCGATGATATGGAAAGAAAAGTATAGCGTTGTTGATAGATAATTCCTGCAAGTGTTCTATCCATATGTAAAAAAATATATAGGACTTGATTTGTGGGTGAAAAAGTTGAAATAGTGTATGTTGTAAATGTTGAATAAGGCAGTGTTCTCGTCTGCCCGCGTCCCTGCATCCTAGACGCATCATTCTTGCTGGGGACGCATTGGGTCAAATCAACGTGCGTCCCTGGGACGCAACTTTTTTGACACAAAATTGTCTCTTTTTAGAGAACCGGCTTTTTCAGCTCAACTCATTAAAGAGAGCCGGCTCTCAAACGGCTCACTTGCTTTGATGCATTAGATTACGAATTATGATGTTGTATAAAGAAGTTAATAAAAAAAGGAAGTATAAAAGGAGAAAATGAAAAAAAAGACAGGTTTGTGGTTATCCTTTTAATCGGTATATTACTAACAATAAATTGATGCAGAAAATGAATTAATAATTTGATGATTAAAACTGAATGAATATATAGATTTGTATTATATATTTGTCCCCGTTCTACAATTTACACCTCGATAACACTAAATTTTGGGGACCCATAGATCTCTGTTGGGACCCATAGATTTTTGAGCATGCGAGTCCCCGGGACCCATCACTTCTCAGAGGTAAAATGAACACTGATAAGGTACAGTCAAACCTCCCGTTTTGCTCTTGTCATGCATTATATGGATAATGGTGGCAAAAAACATGGACTCCTTTCTCTCAAAGGGCTTCATTAATGTTTTCAGACATCACTGTGGTGTTGTAATTAGAGCGCATGCGCTGTTTTCTTCATGTTCGCCACAACAAAAAGAAAAAGCCGCACTGTATTTACAGTAAAGCTGCATTTTTTATAGGCGTTAGTTATGTGTCAATGTTGGGAAGAGTAAGGTGATGAAGTGTTCACGTGATGGAGTGGGCATGACGTTAGAAATCAGGTTGCATGGACAGGTGCTGGAAGAAGTTGAAAGCTTTAGGTACTTGGGTTGTGATGTGGCTGCAGTTGGTGGAATGGAGTGTGATGTATTGCACAGAGTGAATCAAGGAAGCAAGGTTTTAGGTGCTCTGAGGAGAGTGATGAACAACAAGAGTATGAGTATGGATGTTAAGACGGGACTGTATGAGAGTGTGATTGTGCCGAGTGTTTTCTATGGTGCAGAGACTTGGAGCCTGTACGCAGATTTAAGAAGGAAGTTGAATGTTTTTGAGATGAAGTGTTTGAGGACTATGTTAGGAGTGACAAGATTGGATAGACTGAGAAATGAAATTGTGAGAGAGAGAACTGGAGTCGTTGTGGAACTGAGCAAGCGTGTTGATAAGAGAGTACTCGGTTGGTTTGGACACATGGAGAGGATGGATGAGGAGCGAATGTTGAAGAGGATCTACAGAGAAGAAGTCAATGAAGGGAGACCAAGAGGAAGGCCGCGATTGACGTGAATGGATGGTGTTATGAGTGCACTGCAGGAAAGAGGTCTAAATATAATGGAAGCTAGAGCTCTTGTTGGTGATAGAACGGAGTGGAGAGGTGTTGTGAAAGGATAGTGGCATTGTGGAGGCGTTCTTAATGATGGGCTGGGCACCCGTATGATGCGGCAGGGGTAAACCAGTGAAAGATGTCGGCCCTGCTGTTGAACAAAAGAGTGTGTTGTGTCACCCTGACCCGAGTGACATGGCCGCTTTCTGGTGTCCCGTTTCATCTGGAGGGACGAAAGCATGACCAACTTGGGTGCGGAGGTGCCTAACTTGTTTGGGTGTTTGGGCAATTGGGTTGGCCATGGTCCAAAAATTTTTGTGTGTTTTTTATGCTATTTATTTCCCTTTTATTTTCTTTTTTATTGTATGTGTGTGTCTTGCTGTCGGTCACCCCTCTTGAGGGATATGACCAAGGTAGATAGATAGATAGATAGATAGATAGATAGATAGATAGATAGATAGATAGATAGATAGATAGATAGATAGATAGATAGATAGATAGATAGATAGATAGATAGATAGATAGATAGATAGATAGATAGATAGATAGATAGATAGCAATAAAAGTAGCGGCTTGTCGTCCGGAATATACGGTACTCACAGTTCTTCCTCATCACCAACACGTCCCCGCACTCGTCTTCAGATGGCAGGAAGATCTCCGGCACCACGATGAGGATTTTGCGCTTGCTGGGCGGGTTGATGTTCCAAATGCACTCCACATTGGCCGGGTAATTTCCCGGATAGTTGGGCGACTCGATGTATCCCATGAATTCGCCCATCTCGCCGCCACACTGCCTGTCTAGTCACGCGCAAGCTCGACACGTCACGGTCGGACTCGATTGCGAAACTTGATGTGTCGTTTTAATACTCACTCTTGCACTGCGAGACGCTAGTTGCGCCGTCAAAATCCGTGGTGGTGTTACCGGGGCAGGAAATACAGTAATTCTGCCGGAATTCGGTCTGATAGGTTCCGACCGGGCAACGGATGCATCTATGCACTGTGGTGTTGTAGTAATGACCTGGGGAACACTGCACTGCAGCATCAAAGAAGATACACATGACATCAGCGTTTAAAAAAAATGTTCTTGGACTTGGTGCCAATGTTCCCTCTAATTTTCCAGGGGTCCGAGCTTTTACACAAAGTCGGTGAGCAACGCTTGAAACAACAGTGAGCAACCATAATCCCAAGTGTGGCAAGATAACTAATCATCAAACATGTCCAAAACTTGACATCAAGTTACATTTTGCTGAGTTTCCGGCAATTATTTTTCTCTTTTGAATGAATTGACTCATGTACTATTGCAAAGGTTGTACGGCCTACAAACGTCGTTTGTTCTTACAATTCTTTCACAAGATATCCGTTTCTTTTTAATTCCTGATATATTTTGTCGCATAATATTAACATTTTTGGGGGCTTATTTAGTCGGTTTTAAGATGCAGGAATGTACTTAATTACATTTTTTATGGGAAGTGCAATGTTGGCAACAAGATTCACTTGATATAATTGGAATTTATTTTAATGCAACACAAACTTTTTATTCTTTTTTCAATTAAATCAAATTAAATTCCTTTAAAAAAAATCTCATTGTGTTTATTTTTACCTAGCTGTTACTTTTTTCTTTTTGCTCTCTATTTACTTTTTTCCCACATTTCTTTCTTTTCTTTTTTTCAGGCTTTTTTCTAAATTTTTCATTCTTTTTTTTCTTCCTTTTGTTTCTTTTTTGTCAGCTTTTCACTACTTTTTCATTTTGGTATTTTTTTCTTTTTTGTTTTATTCCCCCATTCCTTTAAGTCATTTTGTGCATAATTTTACATAATATTTGGTCATGTTGGGATCAAAGAAGCAAAAACAACTTGAAGAGCCGTTTAGGACCCGAAAGAGCCGGTTCCTTTTAGATAGATAGATAGATAGATAGATAGATAGATAGATAGATAGATACTTTATTCATCCCCAAAGGGAAATTCACATTTCCAGCAGCATCCCTGAGCTGAGAACAGTACAATAAACAAGCCAGAAGAATACAATATACAAATACCCAGTGTGACGTGCAAATGCCCACTGTAGCGTGTTATATAGAGTAACTAAATAGTGCTACACAGAATACATATTGCAGTAAGATTCGGTAATATCCAATGTAGGTGGTGTGGTTTAATGTGGGCCTTTACTCTGCCGGGTGGAGTTAAAGAGCCTCATGGCATGAGGAAGAAAAGATCTCTTCAGTCTGTCGTTAGTACAAGACAGTGACAGCAGTCTGTCGCTGAAACTGCTCTTCTGTCTGGAGATAATGCTGTGTAGTGGATGCGATGGATTGTCCATGATTGACCTCAGCTTTTTCAGTGCTCGTCTCTCAGCTACTGTTGTTAGGCTGTCCAGCTCTTTGCCCACAACAGAGCTCGCTTTCCTAGCCAGTTTGTTGAGACGAGAGGCATCCTTCTTCTTGACGCTGCCTCCCCAACACACTGCCGCATAGAAGAGGGCGCTTGCCACTACTGTCTCATAGAATATTTTCAGGAGCTTTTTGCAGATGTTGAAGGAGGCCAGCCTTCTGAGGAAGTAAAGTCGGTTTGCCCTTTCCTACATAGAGCTTCTGTGTTGGCAGTCCAGTCCAGTTTGTTGTCCAGCTGCACACCCAGGTATTTGTAGGTCTGGACAAATTCTACAAATTCTCCCTTGATGGTTACAGGAACCGGGTGAGTTCTGGTTCTCCTGAAGTCCACCACCATCTCTCTGGTCTTGGTGGTGTTTAGGTGCAGGTGGTTTGCGTCGCTCCATCGGACAAAGTCCTGAATCAATTTCCTGTACTCCTCCTCCTGCCCGTTTCTGATACATCCCACGATCGCAGTGTCGTCGGCAAACTTTTGCACATGGCAGGACTCAGAGTTGTACTTAAAGTCCGATGTATATAGAGTGAATAGGAACGGAGAGAGAACGGTCCCCTGCGGAGATACTGTGCTGCTAACCACAGTGTCCGAGCCGAAGAAGCCGGTTCTCGACAAACTCTACTGACTTTACTTTTCAACTTCGTTCAACATTGACTTCAAAATACCGCATTTAGGACACAACGTCAGGGGAACCCTTGTATTTTTACCTTCATGCACTGTAACTTTGACTTATGTCGCTTCTTAATTAGTAATTTGGAGCCCTCATTTTTGTGCGCTGGCTAGTTTTTTTTGCGCTGAGAATGTGCGAGCAGTGCGCAATTGCGCACGCACGCAGCTTAGAGGGAACACTGCTTGCTGCTCTTACCTTTGACCTCACAGTCGTGGAAGGAGCTAGCGCCCTCACGTTTGGTGCTCAGTCCTCCCCCGCAAGGGAAGCACAGCGTCCTACCTAGATCTGGCTGGTACATGCCTTGTGGGCAGGGTTGGCAAGGCTTGAAGCCATCGCCTGAGAAGAAGCCGGTGGAACATTGGCCTGAGGGGAGGAGACAGCTGCATCACATAGAGCGCCAGAAGCTTGAAGAAACAAAGAAGACCTTTGCTACCTGCGCACGAGGAAATGTTTCGAGCTCCAACTGGACCGTGCCCGTCACTGCCTGGGCAAAGGTCGCACGCCAGCTGGCCCTCACGCTCCTGGAAGGTGCCCGGCGGGCACTGGACGCAACGTTCGTGCTCACCGTGGTAGTATGAGCCTGGCAAGCACCTTACTGAAAAAACAAAATACTTATTTTTATATTTTATTATACACCGTCGTTTTGATAAGCATCTGTTGGAGACTGAATGGGCACCACAGAAGATAGAGGAGGCCATTATTCTATTTTGAATACACCACTGGGGACAATAGTAAACACACCAATGGAACAATCAAATGGTGGCCGAGTCTCTCTCTCTATATATAAATATTCAGTATACTGGACTGTCTCAGAAAATTAGAATATTGTGATAAAGTTCTTTATTTTCTGTAATGCAATTAAAAAAACAAAAATGTCATACATTCTGGATTCATTACACATCAACTGAACTATTTCAAGCCTTTTATTATTTGAATATTGCTGATTTTGGCTTACAGCTGAAAAAAACTCAAAAATCCTATCTCAAAATATTAGAATGCTTCCTCAGACCAAGTAAAAAAATAATTTTATAACAGCAAAACTAAATCAAACATTTGAAAATGTCCATTGATGCACTCAGTACTTGGTTGGGAATCCTTTTGCACGGATTACTGCATCAATCCGGCGTGGCATGGAGGCAATCAGCCTGTGGCATTGCTGAGGTGTTATTGATGCCCAGGATGCTTCGATAGCGGCCTTCAGCTCATTTGCATTTGTAGGTCTGGTGTCTTTCATCTTCTTCTTAACTATACCCCACAAATTCTCAATGGGGTTCAGGTCAGGGGAATTAGCAGGCCAATCAAGGACAGTGATGCCATGGTCAGTGCACCAGCTGCGGTCATCTCTCTTGGTTGTGCAGCGTTTCCGGCCACATTTTTCCCTTCCAACAGACTTTTTGTGGATATGCTTTGAAACTGCACTCTGTGAACAGCCTGCTCTTTGAGAAATTTCTTTTTGTGTCTTACCCTCCTGATGGAGGGTATCAATGATGGTCCTCTGGACAGCAGACAGATCAGCAGTCTTCCCCATACTTGTGATTTAGTTTACTGAACCAAGCTGAGTGTTTTTAAGGCTCAGGAAACCCTCGCAAGGTGTTTTGAGTTAATTAGATGATTCAGGTGATTAGTTGAATAGCCTACTTGTATACTTTTTCATGATATTCTAATATTTTGAGATATGATTTTTGAGTTTTCTTAAGCTGTAAGCCAAATTCAGCAATATTGAAATAATAAAAGGCTTGAAATAGTTCAGTTGATGTGTAATGAATCCAGAATGTATGACATTTTTGTTTTTTTAATTGCATTACAGAAAATAAAGAACTTTATCACAATATTCTAATTTTCTGAGACAGTCCAGTATTAGTCTTATTTGAAACAAAAAGCTTACTCTTTTTCTCATCTCATCTCATCAGCTGTACCGCTTATCCTCAGTAGGGTCGCGGGGGTGCTGGAGCCCATCCCAACCATCTCCAGGCAGTGGGCAGGGGACACCCTGAACTGGTTGCCAGCCAATCGCAGGGCACACGGGGACAGACAACTCACTCGCTCAGTCACACCTAGGGACAATTTGGACCGGCCAATTAACCTGATATGCATGTCTTTGGAATGTGGGAGGAAACCGGAGTGCCTGGAGGAAACCCACGCAAGCACGGGGAGAACATACAAACTCCGTACAGTAAGGCCGGTAGCTGGATTTGAACCCACGCAGGAGGTTCCCACGACCTCAGAACTGTGCCGCACACGCGCTAACCACTGTGCCGCCGTGCTGCGCACACTCTTTATTCGAAGGAAAATTCAGTTCACGAACATTAGCAAAGGCTACCACTAGAGACCGTTCGAGACCGCAAACTGTTTGTGCTCATGCAAACTACCACAGGCCCAAAAAAAGTGCTAGAAAAATGTTTTGCATGTACATTCATTTAAAGTTATAGTAACTTGAGTTACTTTTAAGTGTACAGAAAGTGCCAAGGTATCATTAACGGTCTCTTGTTCTCATACATGCGGAACCTCTGGCAATTGCTCCACGTATCGATGGTAGCAAATTATTATGTTATTATTAATGAATAATAAACATTAAAAACACACGGCCGTACCACTTCACAGCAAGACAAAGTAGAATGTGATGTAGTCGTCTGCTACCGTTAAACGAGACCATTGGGATTTGAGCCAAAATAGGCAATATGAGATCCATCCATCCATCCATTATCTGCACCGCTTCTCCTCAGTAGGGTCACGGGAGTGCTGGAGCCCATCCCAGCTATCTTCGGGCAGTGAGCAGGGGACACCCTTAACTGGTTGCCAGCCAGTCGCAGGGCACACAGAGACATACAATTCGCTCGCTCATTCACACCGAGGGACAATTTGGACCAGCCAATCCTATTCTATTCTATTCTATTCTATTCTATTCTATTCTATTCTATTCTATTCTATTCTATTCTATTCTATTCTATTCTATGAAATGAAATGATCTGCATTTATATAGCACTTTTCAAGTCAAGACTTCCCAAAGCGCTTTACAGTGTGCTTCACATTTCCCAATAGCGGCCGTGCAGCCATGTAAGACGCTAACCTGCTTATTGGGGGTATTAGGGGTTCAGTGTCTTACCCAAGGACACTTCGACATGTAACACGGAGGAGCCGGGATTCGAACTGCGATCTCTTGATCCCAAGACGAGCGTTCTACCTCCTGAGCCACTGCCGCCCCGCGAGATACACTCTTGCTTGCAAAAAATGTAGACATACTTTGACTTAAGCTAGCCAATATATATTTTTTTCGATTTCAGACTTGTTTTTTAAAGCAAGCATGGCGTAAAATGGGCTTAAGCTTATGTAAAAAAAAAAAAAAAATATATATATATATATATCTTGAAAACATTCTGAGAAAGTGAAAATAAAGCTAATGTGTTGGAATATCTCTTAAAAACTGCTGCGTTAGTTTGCCTCATTAAATTCATTTTTCAACCATGTTAATTTTTAGAACAAATCAAGTCAAGAAATGTGGAATCCCTATCTCAGGTCGCTGAGCTTGTCTGCAACTTGCTGCTACGCTGTGCTCATTGGCACTGGTTTTCGGTCTCGTTAGACAATTCAGTGCCATCAGTGGTTGGATATTACACCCTGGGGCTTTAAGGAAAGTGAATGAGGGAATAAAACCCAATTCAGTCTTACTGCATCTGCCACTGTCTTTTTCGGAGCCGGGCCCACAGTTCTCATGAAGAGGGGCAGCCTGTGGTAGTTTCTGGGCCACTTCATATTCCAAACCAGCAACCCTGATCAGGAAGCGCTCTTGGTTGATGGACTTCTTCAGAGCTTTGATATAGGTCTTCACTTGCTTCTCCATCCGCTGTCTGAGGCAGCTGAGGTTACAACTTCCTATCAACACACAAACACAATAACAGATGAAGAGGATGAGAAAATGGATGCTTGTATCGGTTGTTCTCTCACAAGACCGACCTGTGGTGTCTCCAGCTTTCACTTCTGCCTCCAGTTCCAAAGTGATGCGCGTTACCTCTTTGTTAGCCGGGTTGCGAGCGCGCCGCCCTTTGGCTTTTTTGGACGAGTCACATTTGAGATTGACAAATGTCACCAGGCAGTTATTACAGGGCTGACCGCCTCCTGTGGGAAAATAGAAAGTTTTCACACCAAGAAAAAATGAAAGCACTCTTCATACCTATCAATTTGCAGTATGTCACAAAAGTGTGTACACCCCTCACATTTCTGCAGAGATTTCATCATGTTTAATTGAACAACACTGAGGAAACATCGCTTTGACACAATGAAATCTGTATAAAGCTTATATGACCGTGTAAATTTAACGCCCCCCTCCCCTCAATAAACTCAAATAATAGCCATTGGTAGCTAAACCCCTGGTAACAAAAGTGAGTACACCCTTAGGTTAAAGTTCCTGAAGTTCTATATTTTGTGTCATCACCAGGATTTTGCAGAACCACTTTAATTCTCCTGGCCATGGATTTCACCAGAACATCACAAAATTGCCACTGGAATGATCTTCCACTCCTACATGACAACATGACTGAGTTGGGGGATATTCAAGCTCTCATGGTACTCCACCTTCTGTTTGAGGATGCCCCTAAGACGTTCTATTGGATTTAGGCCAGTCCTTCCCCTTTACACTAGGCCACTTTAGAAATACCGTGGTTATCTTAGAAGTGTTTTGGGGGTCATTATCAGCCTGGAACATTACCCTGCGACCAAGTTTCTGGTGGAAGGGGTACATACTTGAGTTTAAGTTTCCCCTAATGAAATGCAACTCCCCAATTTCAGTTGCACTCATGCAGCCCCAAACCATGACATTGCCAACACAATTCTTGAGTTTAGGCACGACAGAGACATGTTTGTACTCCTCACCTGGCTGCCGGCGCACATGTTTCACACCATCTGAGCAAAATATATTCATCTTTGTATCATCAGACCAGAGTATATATTTATTGTAAGCCATGGCCTTTGTTGACAGACTCCTTTTCATTGTGTCAAAGCGATGTTTCTTCAGTGATGTTCTATTAGACATTATAATGAAACCTCTGTAGAAATGTGAGCGGTTATTCACGTTTGTGACATACTGGAAACGTTCTCTGCTTATTTTATAGGTTTTTGATCATTTTTGGAATTGGGGGGTTTGGTCAACTAATGACTCCCAACACATCAGTTGGGTTAAGCGAGGGGGCTGGGAATCCCCTCCTCTGTATCAATCTCCCAGAAAGAGTCAGAAATATGAACGTGTTCCTGACTCTAGCCACCTCCCACTAGGGGGATATGGCTCCGGTATATGATCATTTCTAATTTTAAAAATATATAAAATAATTGTACAGGGAAAAAAACTACTTTTTTTGGTCGACCGATCTCGGCTTGCCCTTATAAGGCTGTAATCCGGATCGTCTCGGTCACTTGGTAGATTGCTAATACTGTCGCAATACAATAGCACATATTGTTTTCAAACAAATTCTTGTTTTTTATTCTGCATCAGGGGTGTCAAATATTAGCTCAGGGGCCACATGTTATAAAAAACACTTGCACTGGGGATATAGTAGTAAAAGTATAAAAACTGTGCCTTAGCTGGAGGACAGGGGATCTTTCAAATGCTCACAATTAATATTCAATTTCAGGGGTGTAAGATTCAATTCTAAAACGATAATTGAGGGGTTTTTTTGTAACTTAATATATTTTTTCCTTAGGTTTAAATTCTTGTAGTGCTTTTTAACTGAGCATTTAAAAAAAAACAATTGAATTCATTCCTACTACAGTTTATTTAACTTATGGAAACACATGCAGTAACATTGTTACTGGAAAGTGACAAAAATAGCAGTCAAACACTAATTTAATTGCAAATGATTTCATGATATTATTATGTAAAAATGTTTTTGGCTTTTAATTTTTCATTTTTATTTTTAGTTGAATGTTTACTTGAATCTGTGAACTTTACTGTTAGATTTCATATCCATAATACATTCTGCAAAGACACCCAGATACTATTTCTTGATTTTGTATTTTTTATTCCAGTAACTGATCATTTTCAGTCCTTCAGGTCATAAAAATGTGTTTAGTAGCAAATGTTGTAGTTAAGGCCTATCCACGCACCAGACGTGAGTGCAATCGTAGTGTCTTAAAGGGACAATGTGTGACATTTAGTGGTACAAAAAACTTACATCCAGTTAAAAAAAACATTGATTTGAATACTAGAGATAGATAGATAGATAGATAGATAGATAGATAGATAGATAGATAGATAGATAGATAGATAGATAGATAGATAGATAGATAGATAGATAGATAGATAGATAGATAGATACTTTATTCATCCCCGAAGGGAAATTCACATTTCCAGCAGCATCCCTGAGCTGAGAACAATACAATAATAAAGCAAAAAGAATACAATACTAGGCAAAAGTACATGGACTTTCAAATCAATGTTATTCTTTTTACACAAAAATCATCGTTTGAGAAATTTGTATTTCTTTTTCACTGATGAACCCCCACTTAAGTCGGTGCCATGTTTTTCCGGCATCCTGCTGCCACGCTGTGCAGTGTATCACTGGCACTCACTGTGACCAGGCAAGACAGTGTCATCTAGTGGGCTTTAAACAGTGCGTTTGTGACTTCTATTTGAAGTAACATTTTAAATGCAAATGATGAGTTACTTCAATGTTCTCTGGTTGATAAAGGTTAGTCAGCAAAAACAGCTATAGGGGGGGTTTACTTTAAAAGTGGTGCCTGGCTTTGAAGATATCTAGTGGAGGTATTTAAAACTGCTGGAAATTATTTGACCCGATGCTACCCAATTTTCTCATGTGCCACCTTCAGGGCTATATGTTTGACACCTCTGTTTTACACAGTCTGTCTTGCTGTGAGTTAATTAGGTGCCCTATTGTGTTTGTATGGTTAAGTTTCACCAAATAAGAGGAAACGCAACAATTAATAAGGGGAGCAATTAGTTGAGTTTGACAGGTATGGCTATTTATGTTTCTCAATAAAATAGAATGAAAGAAAAGCAGGCACATTGAAGTGATGTCGTCTCAATTTTGCAGAAAGCAACATTTCTCCACATTTGTGCAAACAAACCAAAAACTAACCAAACTCATTTAAGAGCAGACCTGGTCCTAGGGTCCGTCCACGGTCCTCTGACCTGCCGGTCAGTTTTGGGTGCAGGTGACATTTAGCGTTTTTAATCTTGAAGGAGGCCGTCTGCTTCACTGGAGGCGCCAAAGTCTCTACACACAATGAGAGCACACGTTGATGATGCATCGCGGCAAACGCCATCGGTAGCAAGGAAATATTCGCTAGTCCGCACCTATGCAGCTCTGACTGCTGCTGGAGTTGAGGCGGATGGGGGTCTTGCCTCTCACGATGGGAATACCGCAACTCACCGAGTAGCTGTTGTCAGACTCTTCGGGAGCAAAATCAAAACCAAGATGAAAACGGACAAAAATGGTTGCAATTTAAAAGATATACTGTATAGATGTGCAGCACGGCGGCACAGTGGTTAGCGTGGGTTCAAATCCAGCTCCAGACTTCCTGTGCGGAGTTTGTACGTTCTCCCCGTGCTTGCGTGGGTTTCCTCCGGGCACTCCGGTTTCCTCCCACGTTCCAAAAACATGCATTTCAGGTGAATTGGCCGGTCCAAATTGTCCCTAGGTGTGAATGAGCGAATGAGTTGTCTGTCCCTGTGTGCCCTGCGATAGGCTGGCAACCAGTTCAGGGTGTCCCCTGCCCACTGCCCGGAGATGGCTGGGATGGGCTCCAGCCCCTCCGCGACCCTAATGAGGATAAGCGGTACGGCTGATGAGATGAGATGAGACTGTATAGATGTGTCTTGGTTTGCAAGCTGAAAAACGTACTTGGACACGTTTCATCTAATACACATGACATATATATTATAATTATATATACACACATTGTCTTCTCCTATTTAAATATATCTTACATATCAGTGTATGGCTTAGTAGTAATACAATTTCAAGTGTAATTTTGAAGGGACAATATGTAATATTTTACCGCTAGATGTCGCTGTATTGTGTAGTGCAGGGGTCGGGAACACACTAATAATAGTGAGAAAGTAACAAACCGGCCAGATAGTGTGCCTTAGAAGCACAGGTGAGCGAGCAGCTCTCTTTCTTGCCCGTTTTGCTGCAGGTGAGAGTTGCCTTGGGGGCCACAAAGCCTGGGGGACATTTCACCAATTCTGAAGAGAGATAAAACACATTACAGGTTGGGGAGTAACGGTATACATTAAACGGCTTTACGTAATTAGTATATTAATAAAAAAGTAATAGTATTCAGCAGAACAAAAAAGTAATCAAATTAAAAGCACATTTAGTTAAAATAAGGATTACTTTGCAGGATTACAGTTGTATTAAAAATTCGGTTTTAATATACAAAATGCGCCGATAGACAAATTGTGCCTATCATAATTTCAATCATTGACACTTGAGAGACAGAGAGAGATGAAGATTACACACAACGTGCACAAGGATCGAAGTAATGCTCGAATTTGTTGCGCAGATTGCATGTTTGTTACTATATTGCATTAAAATTACATTTCTTTTTTGTCTATTTTATCTCTCTTTGAATATAGCACCTATATTGCTGAATTGGCATGAGCCTACAGTTTTGTGAGGGCAGCGCAGTGATGCGTTCAGGGACGTCTAGTAAATATGATTGATTGTCTTATCCTTGTATTTTGCAGTTCATTGGTGTTCAAATTCACTATAGGATCACTGTATGGTTATATTGTGAGAACAATTTACTTAGCATAGTGTATCTGGAAATTGACAAAAGGATTGGCATTCCCGCTTCAAACAAGTAAATCTTGAACTTAGACACAAGACATCTCAGAGTAGAGGTAAGATTTTGGGACCCGGGCCGGAACCCGGCCTGAAATTCTTAAAATGTCAATCTTTAAGTCTTAGGAAAAGTACGCACAGCGCCGAAGTTAAGCTTCTGGTTTATTTCGGGCTCGGTCCCTCAAGTCAAGTTAAGGGTTCGGGCGGGTTCGGGCTTATATAAGCGTGGGCCAGGTGGGTCAGCCTGAATTTAGGCTCCATCTTACCTCTATCCTAGGGTTTGTTGGAAATGTAGAAAGTGAACACTTGGTGTGATTAAAACATAATTCATTCTAAATATGCTGTTATTGTGAATTAAAACAGAGCATATCTTGTCTGCCATGTGAAAGAGAACGTTTTATTTTTGCTTAATAAACTATACCATGCGTTTAAACTTTAAGACCTTAAGCAACTGTGTAAACTCGTTCGTTTATCCTAAACACAATTTAGTAATTTATGTATATTATGTTTTTGTTGTTTTTTATTAGCATATTTAGTACTGGAATAATCCATAGGTAAGCAAAAGTAATCAAATTAAATTACTGCAATATTGTTGTATTGGGATTACGTTACTGATTACATTTTCCATCAGGTAATGAGTAACTACACATTACTGCACAAGTCGAACAAAATGATAGGCAGGGTTGGGTAGGGTTACTTTAACTTGATTACTTTCAATTACTTTTGGATTACTCCAATACCAAATATGCTAATAAAAAACAAAAAAAATTAAATAAGAATAAAATGACTTTGTGCAGGCTTGGGGAGTAACAGAATACATGGAACGGCAAAAATGATGTTGGCAAGCTGTTTGGATTTATTTTCATTTTGTTTCTGTCGCATTTTATGTTAGTTTTGCCGGAGATCATAGAGATCAAAGCCAGGAGAGAAAGCTTACCACGTGTTGTGAGTCATAATCTTATTCATATTTAGTTTATTTTGTCTTTTATTAGCATATTTGGTATTGGAGTAATCCAAAAGTAATTGAATGTAATCCAGTTAAAGTAACCCTACCAAACTGCGGCCAACGAAGCAAGTAGATTTTCTTTGAGCACTAGAGGGCAGTGTTGCCACGTACCAATGCAGTCCTTTCTATTCCAGTGCAACTTGTATCCAGGAGGGCAAGTGCACTCGTAGCTGCCCAGAGTGTTGATACATCCATATTTGCATCCTCCTCGGTTGATGCTGCATTCATCAATATCTGAAAATGGAGAATTGAAGTTGATTAGATGTGAATTTTCGGCAAGAGCTTTTCTTCTCAACTCGGAACAGAACATAGAAAAAAAATACATAAATGGTGGCATGCTCACCAAAGCTACCGCTTTATGTGTAAAACCAGTGGTTGGAAATCACCGGGTTGTGGACCGGTACCGGGCGGTAGGTCGTTTAGTACACAGAAATTGCCACAGAGTTGTTATGGGTTTTACATTTGTTCATCACCAGAATTGAGCTACCATTGATCAATCACCAAAAATCACTGACCTCATTTGCTAATAAGCATTGGATGCTACGGCAATTGAACCCTGATCGCAGCAAGAGAGCACAAAACCTAGCCACGAGGCCACTACGATCGCGGACAACAAAAGAAGGCATTTGATTTTATCTCATCATTACACTATTTTTACTCAGGCTACCATTTTGAACAAGGTGGGATTGGTACATCATGGGAAAGAGTTCAGCCAAAACAACATTGTACAACGTGGAACCGTGAGAAAAAAAAGTGCGATGATCAGATCAAATCGAATGCCTTATCCAAGGCATTCTAGATCCCAAATGGTCAAGTGATGGCACGTGGATTTGGGCTTAAAACTATTAGGGCTGCAACAACGAATCGACAAACTCGATTGAAATCGATGATCAAAGCGTTGGCAACTAATTAGATCATCAATTTGTTGGCTCACGTGATTTATGAGCCACCATGCCAAGAACGTTAAATCAATGCAAATTAGAGATAACACCATTTCGTTGTGACGCTGAGAATTGTAGTACCGCTTTGATCTGGCAGAGAGCGCCAAAACAATTTTATAAAAACGCCGTTTTTATACACTACATTTTGAACATTGAATCATTTGCAACCAAAATTGACAGGAGGGGTTCCAACTTAGTAGTGTTTGACTGTTTCATCAAGAAACAAAGTTAACAATTTTCAAGGGGAATCCGGATATCCGGCTTCCCCTTCCTAGTTTGTGTGTAAACATTCTATACTGTATCTCCAGCGGTTAAGAACTTTGACATTTTTATTGTTTAATGTCTCGTGCATCCATTCAATATGGTTGGCGTAAAGTGTTATCATTATTTCTACTTAAATGTAAATACAAATATTTGAAAAAAATTTGCAATTTGACACTTAACTTCACATGTGGAATTGTCAAACATGCTAAATAATGGGTTGGCAAACATTTTGATTGGCAGCCTGCATTGGATTAAAAAAGAGGAATGTATTAAAAAGTGGGGGATAAAAATGATTGATATTTTGGATCTAGCAATACAACCTAGTATCCGATACCTCGGCAATACGGGAAAAAAGATAATGTAGCTGAATCCAATCGACACTGCCATTTCCCCAAAAAATGTTTGACCATTCGACTTGAAAAACGATACATACGAACCTTTTTTTTGGGATGTCGAAAAATATCTGGACATTGCTGTAAGTTAGATTTTGTATTGTGTGCAGCTTTTTTCGAGTACCGGCCATTACTGTAGTGCTACTTTTCGCCACTATCGGCGTGTGGCAGTGCTGTGAGAGTTCACCCAGCAGCCACTCTGAAGAAGAAATCAGTTTCCTCTTCCTAATTAGTGTGTAAACATTCTCTATTATACATTCTAAACATATTGTTCTGTATTTACATGTACAGAAATTTTTATTGTTCAATATCTCGTGCATCCATTGAATATGGTTGCTGTAAAGTGTAAAGAAGAGGCGAGCCAATTCTTTTGAAATGAAAGTGGAATAAGAAAGCTTGATGCGGTTGAGAAAATGGTTGGATCGCTTTTTATCACCGTACACTTTTTCCCACGGAGGAGGACCTCTTGAAGCGCACCTTCCAAAAGTAAGTTAAACTTTATTTATCTTTATAGAACATATTATTTAATGAAATGTTTATTTTTTAGTACAAAACAATACAGGTTACTTAAATTCTACTTATATAAACCTTAAACATACAAAATATAGCACTGAAACAACTTACAAACAGATTCAACTTACGAACGATTGACAGTAGTGCAGTGCACATATGTCCATTTCATGAAATTGGTCTGGAAACAGTCAGAATCCAAGAGGGGTATACATAACGTCCCTTTTTATTTACAAATCTTCATTAACACACATTGAAAAACTCCAAATACAATTAGGCTAGCTCAGAAGGGTTTTCATTCATTTAATTTGATTAATATCTTGATAAATCAATTGAAAAGGGGAGAAAATAGGAAGTAAAGACAAATGTAGCTATTTAAATGTTAGGGACACTCGGGACAAGAGTGCCACCAAATATATACATTTTCACATTTATCATATTTCTTTATTTTACCATTTTATCATCAATATATTTTTATCTTTCGGCGGACTTGATCACGAAGCCTGACGAGCTGCGTGACCCGCAGGCCATAGTTTGACCACCCTGTACTATATTATGAACGTATTCTATGAAGTAATTTTTGAGAAAACGTCATAATCGCATCCCCCCCACCCCATCTCGCTTTTGAATGACAAAAACAAGTGTGTGTTCATTTTAAGTGTTTCTGTGGAAGTTGGAGCAAGTTAATATTGGAGAAGATAAGATAAACTTACGGGAAGAATGTTCTTTCAAAGTTCGTGTGGTTTAGGAGAAATAAAACAAATCCCAGAAGAGAAAATGGGAGGGTGGGGAAAAGAGAAGCAGAACTTGTTGTGAAAAGATTTCGGGTCATTAGGTTGCTCACAAAGCCGAGGGGAGAAATAATCAATTTTTGTGGGAGGAAAATATAAACCCGATATTTAGTTTTAAAGCCAAATCAGCCGAAAGTCATTAAAGCAGTTATGAATTTTTTCTTCCTTTCACAATTCCATCCAATATTGGACAAATATCAACTTCCAGCCGTGTATACTAAGATCATCGTGTAGTATTTGGTAGTAGCAGGTTAAGAAAAACTATATTGATTTGAATAAAAAGCAGAATTGCATTTTGTATTTATTCTACACAGGGTTGGGTAGGGTTACTTTAACTTGATTACTTTCAATTACTTTTGGATTACTCCAATACCAAATATGCTAATAAAAGACAAAAGAAACTAAATATGCATAAAATTATGACTCACAACAAGTGGTGAGCTTTCTCTCCTGGTTTTGATCTTTTGATCTTCAATTTTCTGAACCGCGTATCCTCACGAGGGTCGGCTGATCCTCAATAGGGTCACGGGGGTGCTGAAGCTCATCCCAGCCATCTCTGGGCAGTGGGCAGGGGACACCCTCAACTGGTTGCCAGCCAGTCGGCGGCAGGGTTGGGTAGGGTTACTTCAACTTGATTACTTTCAGTTACTTTTGGATTACTCCAATACCAAATATGCTAATAAAAGACAAAAGAAACTAAATATGACTAAAATTACTACATTTTGTGCAGGCTTGGGAAGTAACGGAATACATGGAACGGCAAAAATGATATTGGCAAGCTGTTTGGATTTATTTTCATTTTGTTTCTGTCGCATTTTATGTTAGTTTTGCCGGAGATCAAAGCCAGGAGAGAAAGCTTACCACGTGTTGTGAGTCATAATTTTATTCATATTTAGTTTATTTGTCTTTTATTAGCATATTTGGTATTGGAGTAATCCAAAAGTCATCGAAAGTAATCAAGTTAAACTAACCCTACCCAACCCTGATTCTACATAACATGAGGATCACCAAGACAGAGCTGACATGATTGTCCGCCATTTTGCTGCTACGGGTGACCCTCAAAATGAAAGGCTAGGCAAAAAATGAGAAGAGAAATTGAGCAGTTTTGGTTGCCTGAGTCAACATAGTTTGTACTCTTCCTTGTGCTTTATTGCTCTCATTTTCGATAGCACTACAGCAAGGGTCACCAGTGTTTTCTAAGCTGGAGGCTACTTTTTGTTAGTGATTGGCGCAAAGGGCGACCAGTTTGATATGCATTCTAAAAAATATTTTGTTATTACAAAGTTGTTACTATGTTATTACCAGGTGGTAACCATTAGAAGTAGTGTTAGAATAGGCTCAGTCAACCACAGATACATCATGCCAGGTAGAAATCAGATTTCCTACACAATCACAAAGACCTATCACTGGTAAGCTATTTTCAGAACCTGATTGCGCGCTACTCAGATGCTACCTGGTGCCCGCGGGAACCACGTTGGAGACCCCTGCACTACACAATACAATGGTCAAATATTACTTATACATTTATTCTGTTTTAATATTGGACATCTAAAAAAGGAGATCTCACATTCTGCTATTTTGTTATTCTGACAATTACATCCTCGTTGCTATTGGACAATCATATTGCTGTTCTTTGATTCTCACACCCTTAAAGGCGGATGTTCTGCCTCATTTATGCCATGTATTAAAAATGTCAACAATCAAGCAATAATTTAAATCTGTTGTTAATATTGGATGCCAGCAGTGTTCCCTCTAAGCTGCACGCGTGCGCAATTGCGCACTGCTCGCACATTCTCAGCGCACAAGAAAATCTAGCCAGCGCACAAAAATGAGGGCTCAAAATTACTAAATAAGAAGCGACTCAAGTCAAAGTTACAGTGCATGAAGGTAAAAATACACGGGTTCCCCTGACGTCGTGTCCTAAATGCGGTATTTTAAGGTGGGGTCGAAGGAGAACGAAGTTGAGTAAAGTTAGTAGAGTTTGTCGGGGAACCGGCTTCTTCGGCTCGGCTCACTAAAAGGAACTGGCTCTTTCGGGTCCTAAACGGCTCTTCGAGTTGTTCTTGCTTCTTTAATCCCATCATCATCAGCTACACCGCTTATCCTCATTAGGGTCGCGGGGGGGCTGGAGCCCATCCCAGCCATCTTCCGGGCAGTGGGCAGGGGACACCCTGAACTGGTTGCCAGCCTATCGCAGGGCACACAGGGACAGACAACTCATTCGCTCATTCACACCTAGGGACAATTTGGACCGGCCAATTCACCTGAAACGCATGTTTTTGGAAGGTGGGAGGAAACCGGAGTGCCCGGAGGAAACCCACGCAAGCACGGGGAGAACATACAAACTCCGCACAGGAAGTCTGGAGCTGGATTTGAACCCACGACAGGTTCCCATGACATGAACTGTGCCGCACAAGCGCTAACCACTGCGCCTTTAATCCCAACATGACCAAATGTTATGTAAAATTATGCACAAAATGACTTAAAGTAAGGGGGAATTAGAACAAAAAAGAAAAAAATACCCCAAAAAAGTAGTGAAAAGCTGAAAAAAAAAGAAACAAAAGGAAGAGAAAAAAGAAGGAACAATTTAGAAAAAAGCCAGAAAAAAAGAAAAGAAAGAAATGTAGGAAACAAGTAAATAGAGAACAAAAAGAAAAAAGTAACAGCTCGGAAAAAATAAACACAATGAGATTTTTTTTAAAGGAATTTAAAAAAAAGTAGAAAAAAAACACGGAAAAAAGAAGAAAAAGTTTGTGTTGCATTCAAGTAATTTCCAATTATATCAAGTGAATCTTGTTGCCAACATTGTACTTCCACTAAAAAATGTGATTAAGTACAGTTCTGTATCTTACAACCGACTAAATAAGCCCCCCAAAATGTTAATATTATGCGACAAAATATGTCAGGACATAAAAACAAATGGATATCTTGTGAAAGAATTGTAAGAACAAACGACGTTTGTAGGCCGTACAACCTTTGCAATAGTACACGAGTCAATTCATTCAAAAGAGAAAAATAATTTTGCATTGCTGGAAACTCAGCAAAATGTAACTTGATGTCAAGTTTTGGACATGTTTGATAATAATTATCTTGCCACACTTGGGATTATGGTTGCTCACTGTTGTTTTAAGCGCTGCTCACCGACTTTGTGTGAACGCTCAGACCCGTGGAAAATTAGAGGGAACATTGGATGCCAGTTTGTTATTCTAACTATTATGATTTAATATCACTGTCAGTATCTGCCAATATTTTTGCTGTTCTTTGATTCCCACACCTTTGGGGCGGATCTGCTTTAGTAACCTAGGAGATGCAATAAAAAGGAAGGGATCATGGGAGAACATGTAGGTTGGACTTTCGTATCTCTCGTGTTCTCCTTCGATGTTCAATATCAATTGACGTCTTCTATCCTTATTTTAAGTGTCTTACAATCACGGGTCTGGGATCCCTTGACCACCTGGGTTGTAGGGGAACCACTTCGTTTAGTGTCTTGGGCAAGTACAGCCTGGCGGCGCCCATCCCTTTCCAGGTCTTTTTTGGAAAGGGGTTTGCTCCCACACATGAAACAGTACTGGTTTCGATGGTTACCAGTAGAAGGATACGCCTCCTGATCTGACTCAGATACAGCACATTCATCATCTGGTCACCTTTGTTTATTGGTGTAAAACATCATTCTATTCTTCGGAGATGCGCCTGACCTTGGCATTGACGGCGTGTGTTTGAAAATACTGATCCTTAATCAGTGGGGAGCTATTTTCGGAAATTTTGAGCATCACCTCGTACAATACACATTGCATCACCTGTGGCTGTCATGTTTTTTTTGTATTCACTAAAGTTTACACAGTGTCCCTTTAATGTTAATTATTTAGACATTTCTCAGATGGGATAACGAGGTAGAAAAATGGAATCGGTCACTTGGATTAGCCATGTGAAAGCAGCCTGAGTGTTTTCTTTTTAAGTCCATGCTGGAGTTATTGGGATGGGCTTCAGGCCCTACCGTGACCCTGAACTCGATGAGCCGCGTACATAAAATGGATGCACGCGTGGAATGTGTTTGCACACTTGCAGTTCACAGGGTCCACATTTTCAAAGTTTGGCTTGAACACTAGAAATAGTCGAACGTGAACAACTAAGCGACTGTGCGTTGGTAAGATTGAGAGATTGATGCAAAGTCAATAATGATGTATGGCATCTATTTTACACTTCTCTTATGAGGATTTGAAGATGGAGCTAAAAAAGAAAAGGAGGAAAACAACAGCAACCAGATGATGAAAGTGCTGTATCTGAATCAGATCAGGAGGCTTCTCCTGCTACTGAAAACCAGTACTGTTTCGTGTGGGGGAGCAAACCCCTATCCCCCAAAAAACAGCCTGGAATGGAATGGGCGCTGCCAGGCTGTACTTTCCCAAGACACACTATAGTTGTCCCTCCAACCGTGAACTGTGAGAAGAAGCCTCTTCTTTCGTCTCAAGTCAGCGATTGATGATTCTGACTAGGAAATCTTATCGCTATCGCGATGTGACGTAGTGCGATAATGTAAAAACCGTAAAACACCGTGTTTTTTCAAGGATTCTTAGTTCGAGTTTGTTATCTGAGTGATGGAGTGTTTGGCCAACAATAATTGTAACATCGGCAGCCAATCAGAAGCAAGTTTTAATGGCACCAACGAATCGGCGAGGGAAATTTTGCAAAATGTGTGTGCATGGCTTTGATAGGCTGGTGTAAGCTGCCAGTCAGTCAAACAGCCCTTTGCACAAATGGCCACCAAAACAAACGCCACACCTCGTAGTTTTAGTGTCTAGTTACATTAAAGATAAATTAAAAAATTCGGAGGAAAGTCAGAAGAGCGCAGAGAAAAGCTGATCACCAGCGGATGGATTTGTATCGCATCTGGGATTTGACTGAGGCAGCGTCGGAAGGGAAAGCTTAAAGTGTCATGTCCTGCACTGTTGTCATGGCGCCCAGCTGGCCCCGCCCCTTGACACCGGCTGACCTGCATTTCCTGATTACTCCTATGGGTACTTAAACTTTTGGAACTGCCCTTTGGCCAGATCGTTGTTTACCCTTGTTGAAAACCTGTTCATGCCTGTTTGATACCTGTTTATTCTTGTTGTGCTTGTTGGACTTTGTTGCACTTCGGTGTAACATTCTGAGAGTTTCCTACAAGTTCTGTTTAATCCCGTTTAATGCCTAGTCTGTAGTTTTTCCTGCATTTGAGCCTGCTTTGTTTTGTGTTTGGTCCGTTTGTGTGTTGGACAACTTTTCTTTCTTAATTAAAGTGACAGACCGTCTACGCAAATGAGTTCCAACTTCCTGCTTCCCGACCCGCTTCGTGACAGTCCCGTTCCGCTTCGTGACATACAGCTAGGCTAACAACTCTTAAGCCACCACTACCGAACATGGTAAGTCACCAACGCCAGATCTATTACTAATATAACGGACAATTTGGTGATACTACTCTGCAAAACCGCTGCATTTGTGATTTTTGTATTTTCTTTATCACAAAGACCTTGCAGAAGTCGCGGTTACCTGCCACTAGCGAGTAGCTAGCCAGCCTCTCTCTAAATCGTTTTCTTACACTGAAATGAGTAGTCTTCCAATTTTGTTGTACTTTTGTAAAATGACAACTGCAATTCTGTTTTTGTTTATAGATCCATAGTTATTTTGTTACAGTCGTATACTCAGTCTCTAAGGACATCATCTCGATGTAGGATTTAATGTCACTATGTTTAGGTTTTCCCCAAAACCAAAACTAGCAAAAAATGCACTTTTCTTGTAAAATCAAAATGGCAATACAGGTCTGAAATATCACAATTTGATTTTATTTCCAAAATCGTGCAGCCCTAATTCTGTGGATAAGTAACGCTCCACCATGTCTCGTTCTATCGCCGAGCAGAAAAAACAAATTCGGAGTGTTTTTGATTCCCCGAACAGGATGATGACTTCATGAAGCGAAGTCTGCCAAAGCGTCGCCCAGAGCGGCTTGGAAACACGACGAGCGATGCGCTGCCTACTCTCCGCTTCAAAGCACTCCATTTAAAGGACCAACAACTACGATGAATATCAGATGGAAACGGAGCTCATCTGCCAAAAACCCTTGTTTGGACTTTTTATTTTCTTCCAAATACAAGCGGATAAAACTCCACTGACCTTTCTGCAAATCCCTTTGCACCTTTTACCTTTTTTATGTGCATGGACGAATGAAAACGGAAGAAAAAAAGACATACATTTTAATCCTTGCAGTGTCTGAAATAACGTCCGCCCGGACGCCCGGGGCGTGCATCTTTTACGTACAACTTACAAAACTCTGCGCCCAGGTGGCGACAACTTTTCAAGAAAAAAAAAAAAAAAAAAGATTTTTGCTTTATTCCGATTTTGAAATCTTCGTTCGGTTTGGAAATTTTGGTTTGCTTGACAAATTGCATACTCGGCAGCCAATCAGAAGCCTGCATCGAATAACCCCGTGCTTCCGGACTTTCCCGAGCATTATAAGGTCGGGCATTAGCTTATCATTTTCCAAAGTAGAAGCACAGAGACCACAAGAAAAATGGAGAAGTGGTTAGGAACCAAAACCTCAACCCCATAAGAAAGATTCAAAAGAAGCTAACAAAATGTATGACGCTACAAAAGGTAAACATGCATTAAAAGCATTGTGGAAAGAGGAGTTCACGTGGCTTGTAGCAGACGACGCAACGCAAACATGGCATGAATGAATATGAGTACATACAGGTACATACTGATAGCAGATGGAAAACAGAGATGTCATAAACATGCAATGAATGTTATAAGTAGATTTATAATAAACTTAGTTTTAAAGTGCTGTTCTGTATGTATTCTGATTATCAATCGTTAATACTTTGCAACAATGTTGTTGTTTTTTTTGCGATCAGTCGTCTTATTGTGTGTCTTATTGTCTGCCCTGGTGTCCGGTAACTTTTTGTCATGATTTTCAGACACTGATCCTTGAATCATTGTACTGTATTGGGACACCTGGATGTCCCTTAACAAACTCCATAGGGTTCTGCAGGTTCTTATACCTTAAAAAGTTGAAATCATAGTACTTGATTCCCTAGCCATCGGACGAGAATTCTGCTAGTTTTAGGTATGCCATGTCAAATGTATTTGTATAGCCCTTAATCAGAAGAAGTCTAAAATGGCTGCACAGACCATAGACTGTTACAGACTATAGAACGGTGGTTGGGAACCTATGGCTCGCCAGCTATATATGGCTCATTTCAAGAGTACTTATGGCTCAGAGATAAAATAGAAAATGTGCAATTTTTCAACGTATTACTTCTGCGCACTCAGGACAATACTGAATGATGAGCAGTGAAGGGAAGAAAAATAACGGCGTTATTTTTTCAGTCACGGGGTTGTCTAACTAATTACTTTTTCCTCCGTTTCAACGCCATTATTGATACCGATGGCTAAAAGCGGTGCGTTACTTCGTAAATTGAGGTTTTTCGCTCTCCTTCAAATTGCTTTTTGGATCATGTCACTGTTCAAAAAGACAACTATCATATAAATAGATAGCGATTACAAATCTAGTATTTACTTGCGATGAAAGAAAAGGCGAATGAGGGCTGAGTTTTGACAGGTATTATTGTTGTTCTGTTACATTTCAAATTCATTTTTCAATTAAAATAGGAAAAACAATCTTTTAACATGGCATGTGTGGTATAATTATGCTTAATATAACAATGATTTATTTATAGCTAAAATATTTTGTTGTTATAATTATATGCACTTGTCAATATAAAAAACAGTGGAAACTATATATGTAAAATAGTCAAAATTGTATGATACAGCAAAGCAAAATATATCAAATTAAGTAAAATAACATTCGTAATGAGATATTTGGCCGCTAAATATCGCAGCATTGTGCAGTGCCGCTGATAATGAGTGCTACAAAGCACAAGAAATAATACAAACTACGAAGACAAAGTAACCAAAATGCAGAATTTTTCTTTATTTTTTTTATCCCAGACCTTCATAAGGTTTTAGTATTTTGGGGGTACCCCTAGCAGCAAGATGGCCGACAATTATGTCATCTTCCTCTAGGTGAGTCTCATGATATGTCAAAATATAAACATTTCTCAATCTACAAGTATTTAAAAAATGCACGTTTGTCTCATAATTCATGTGTATTACCTTATTATTATTAAAATCATTTTTTTAAATGAAAGAAGTGTTTAATGCAGAGCTGAAGGTACACCAAAGAAAAATTCCCAAAGCGAAAAGCACAAATGTTATTTATGTTTCAATTCTTTTCATATTTTGATTTTGTATAATTTTGACAGGAGATATTTTTATGGAGAGCAAACCTTTTTTTTGAAGTTATTTAATGTTAAAGTTTGTTTGTTCTGAAATAATATTCAGGTCTTTTTTAAAATCATATTTATGTTTAAAAAAAGGCAACTTTTAGTGTATTCAATAAATATTTATCCTTGTTGGACCTGCGACCAAATATACTGTACATACCTGTACAGTATATATCTATATCAAAACACTGTATACATCTATGTAAAAACATGAATAATGCTTGTGTCATGTTTTTTCTCCTACAGAAACCATATAATTTTCCATCATCAAACATTTTCGAAAAATGCCAGGGAGCCACTAAAAAGCGCCAAAGTACTCCATGCGGCTCTAGAGCAGCCTTTTGCGAACCCCTGGCTAAACGAACTCTATCTCAGGAAGAGTTCTGACAGGTTTCAGCACAATATTTGGAGGCAGGTTGGCAACCTGACAGGATTTGTTGAGCTTGAACCTATTGTTGAATGCTGAGACAGTCTCCGGGGTTTATTTTGGTGTTGATGAAGCACAGAAGCCACAACTTGAGCTTACTTATGAGCGGCAAGTCCAGATGTGCGTAGGGGAGCTCAATAAATCTCACGGGTTATCTAATAGTTCCGACAGCGGCGATGAAAAGCCCTGCAAAGCCATTCATCACAAGTCCCAGAAACAAACATTTGAGTCTGCCCGGTTCATCATAAAAAAAAGCCCTACAAATCCGATGCAGGTGCTTGAATTCTCTCGATTGACAAGACATTTTGCCAACACTTTTAGATCCACGCTGGAAAAAAGCCCGTCACCCACCAAGATGTCACAGGATCCTACAGGAATGAATTATTTATTTGGAGAAAAGCTTGACATGCACAATATTTTTGTGTACGAGGGAGGATGAAGAGGAATGACAAGATGCTTGATGTAGGCCGACAATTATTTTAACAGTCTTTATCAGCGTTGCGGCCTTGCAGCTCGCTTTTGTAGCATTTTCATTCGGCAATCGTGAATGCTGTGCTGTTAAAACAGCTTCCAGTTGCTTTAAATTTTCACAGCGTTTGTTTCCAGTTAGCTATTTGTAGTCTGGCAGTGCTTCTTGACATTATCTTCTTTGAAAACAGCCACTGTCTCTTAGCAAATTAGGCAAAAGCAGTTGTTTTGGATTTTGGTGAAAGAAATACGACAATGACCACTTGTCCTGGAAGTGGCGGCACTCACAGTCAACTTTCCTTTTTTATTTACAGTCTCCATCTCGGAAAAAGGGTAGGCTAAATCATCTGGTGAAAAGGGTAACTTTGTTAGTAGAGATGTATTTAATACTGTGGTCAAGATTACTGGTAGGTCACTTATGACAGAGGCCGCGGGCCAGTAAAAATGTGATCAACATTTAGGCCCCCGTAAACGTAACTAATTTTAAGTCTACACTACGTGCTTATGCACACACCAAGCTTACACCTTTGTTACGTTAGAAACTTCTGACTTCCACCACGGTAAATGCTCATAATAACCTCACATTTGACTTTCTTAATATCGTCTTATTTATCACATTATTGTATTTGTGTGTTCAATTACTATTTTAATGTGTTTTCAGTGATCAGGAAATGTTTTAGTGTATTTAGTGTCAACTTGGATGCTTTCGGGGTGATGGGAATGGATTAACTGGTTATTTACGATCGGGAAAATTAGCTCGAAATTCGAGAAATTATATATAACACCACAATCTTGGGACAAATCAATTTCATATGTAGCGGTATTACTGTATTTTTTTCATAAGGATGGGAATTTATTTGAATCCATTTTTGAAAAACATATCTAACATCTATAAAATAAATTACCGTATTTTCCGCGCTATAAGGCGCACCGGGTTATAGGGCGCACCCCCAAAAAATCGTTTTTGGTCCTATATTTTCCATACATAAGGCGCACCGGATTATAAGGCGCTACAATGGGAACGTCGACAAAACAGTCAGATAGTTCAGTCAAACTTATTACCCCCTTAACATTCCGAAAGCTTGCAAAGAAGCAAATACGTGTCTCAGACATGTACGGAAACGGTGTCTGTACGATGTCACCAATCACTCAAATGCATCATTCCACATATCATTCGGAAGGTTAAAGCGTTGGGATTCAAGAAATGCTAAACTTTTCTTAGTTTCCATTTTATTTTTTTCTGGCAACTGTGTGGACAGCAAAGTAAGAATTTTATTGTGCAGGGAAATGGGGTTCTTTACTGTACATATGACAATAAACACTTTGAATTGAATTTAGTTTAAAAATAGACTTATCACAGAAACATCAAGATCGTTCTAAAACAAGATACCGGGAAAATATAAAGCCGCATAGCTCACCTAAGTTCTCTTGCAGCCATCACGTTCAATAATGATACGTAACCATGGTCTTCTTACAACCGTGAGTGTAGTAAATACAGGAGAGTAGAATATTTACAAATACAGAATAGTAAAAAATGTTTTCTCTATGCCGTAGTGCATCCCATCGTGTGATTCGTGTGATTCACATTCATCTTTTTCGGCCAATTGCAGGCTTTGTTTCGCCCCTTTAGCCTATGCGAGCCTGTAAATGATCAAAAGGATCCGCTCCCTTTATCTCCGAATAACTTTAGCCAATAGTGACTGATTCAAATGATGATTGACACATTGGTTAGGAAATGAAACGCCGGTATATAAATCCCAGCATACACCACGGACTACTTCGCCTTCGGGGGGAAATCTAGTCGGGGGCTGCTTGCCTTAGTTGCAAGACTTTGCGACTTAATATTGATCCATATATAAGGCGCACTGTATTATAAGGCGCTCGGTCAGCTTTTGAAAAAAAATAAAGACTTTTAGGTGCGCCTTATAGTGCGGAAAATACGGTACACTATTTTTTATACCAGAAGCCTTTCTGTATGTAAACTGCAATTGAATCAAACTACGTCACAAGTCATAGATTACACAATGGGCAATGTTGTTGGGGCTCCGGGGGACTGGTCACAGCAGCAGATCCCAACCGGCGATATTTACCAACTATAAAGGGCAACTCTGTTGTTCTCCAGCAGTTGGAGAGAGTCAGGGAGCTGAGATTCACACCCTTCCTTCTTGGACACATATCTAGTCCGAGAGTATGGAGTTGTCAGATTTTATGTTCCAGCTACAGGAAAATCCACATGACACTTCTTCCAAAAATGTTTTAGTCCATTAACTACTGCAACAATCACTGGCGCTTTGCATTGCTGCCAAGTAGAGTGCGGGTGCACATTGAATTCCTGTCTCACGAGCAGCAACCTGTCTCTACCCATTTGATTCTTTTGGGAAAATCAAGACTTAAAGTAAACCAACTTGAGCTACGTAATCCATCTTTAGACTCAAGAACTTCTTAACGAATCAAATTACAAAACATTTTTCCTCCCTCTCTGAATTTTGTAAAGAACTCTTCAAGGGTCTCTTCAAGGACAAGCAGGGCATCTGGCAAACCTTCCCTTTCACACACTTGGCATGCCGCTTTAAGCTGCTCGCTACAACACGCTAACACGTTGAATGAACCCGTCTGCCTGTGCTGTGTCTTTTCCCCCGTTCGGTATGAGAGAAACTCCTAGATGCTTTGAGGAGGTGTGGAGTGAAAAGTAGCTTGCTCACCGCCGCAGTGCGCAAGGCCGTAGAGGACGTAGCCTTTGTGACAAAGACATTGGAAGCTTCCTGCAGAGTTGACACAGAAATGGTCGCAGGCTCGGTCAAAGGAGCACTCGTCAATGTCTGCAAAAGATGGAAAGAGACAGTTACAAACAACAGAAAAAGCAGGCCCTGGTCCACTTTCCCCTCTCAATGGTGTTCATCATGGATTTCAATGGAACACATCAAAATAGCAAAAGCAAAGCTTTGGACATTTGTTCACACGTCTGTTGCTGTGATTGCCCACCTGCAGTCACTCCCTTTTCCATTTTGATAAGGCAAAAATGACATTTTCAAAGTATACTTTAGGAAATGGCGAGGGGTGGCAGCAGGAGTCAGCTGATAATAGGTCTCCGAGTGCATTTTCTTTCTTCCCTCTGAAAGCCTGCCAATCTTTTTTCCCATCCAACATGTCCAAAAAAGGCTGAGAGATTACGCTGTGTCCACATGTGTAAATGTGTAATGTCAGAGTGATGTTTTTCCCTCCCAAAAAATAAAATGTTTCGATTTCTGTCAGAAAACAGCTGTGCACCTGTTACATGATCAATGATCATAGAGTTTTATAAAAGAGGATCAACTAAAAAGGCTGAAACATAGACCACAACAACCACTAGCAAAATGTATGCCCACCCATTCTTTTAGTAAAATATAACTACAGTGAGCGGCATGGTGGATGGGTGTTTAGTGTGCAGCCTCACGATGCAGAGGTTAGGGTTCAAGTCCAGCTACCGCAGCCTCCTTGTGTGGAGTTTGCATGTTCAACTTGTGCTTGCGTGGATTTCCTCCGGGCACTCCGGTTTCCTCCCACATTCCAAAAAACATGCATGTCATGTTAATTGGCCGGTCTAAATTGTCCCTAGATGTGAATGAGCGAGTGAGTTGTCTGTATGTGTGGCCTGGGACTCGCTGGCAACCAGTTCAGGGTGTCCCCTGCCCACTGCCCGAGGATGTCTGCGATAGGCTCCAAAACCCCCGCGATCAGTGTTCCCTCTAAGCTGCGCGCGTGCGCAATTGCGCACTGCTCGCACATTCTCAGCGCACAAGAAAATCTAGCCAGTGCACAAAAATGAGGGCTCGAAATTACTTATTAAGAAGCGACTTAAGTCAAAGTTACAGTGCATGAAGGTAAAAATACACGGGTTCCCCTGACGTTGTGTACTGAATGCGGTATTTTGAAGTCGAACGAAGTTGAGTAAAGTTAGTAGAGTATGTCGAGAACCGGCTTCTTCGGCTCGGCTCATTAAAAGGAACCGGCTCTTTCGGGTCCTAAACGGCTCTTCAGATTGTTTTTGCTTCTTTAATCCCAACATGACCAAATATTGAGTACAATTATTCACAAAATGACTTAAAGGAAGAGGGGAATAGAACAAAAAAGAAAAAAATACCAAAATGAAAAAGTAGTGAAGAGCTGGGAAAAAAAAGAAACAAAAGAAAGAGAAAAAAGAAGGAAAAATTTAGAAAAAAGCCAGAAAAAAACAAAAGAAAGAAATATAGGAAAAAAGTAAATAGAGAACAAAAAGAAAAAAGTAACAGCTCGGAAAAAATAAACACAATGAGATTTTTTTTAGAGGAATTTTTAAAAAAAAGTAGAAAAAAACACACAGAAAAAAGAATAAAAAGTTTGTGTTGCATTCAAATAATTTCCAATTATATCAAGTGAATCTTGTTGCCAACATTGTACTTCCACTAAAAAATGTGATTAAGTACAGTTCTGTATCTTACAACCGACTAAATAAGCCCCCAAAAATGTTAATATTATGCGACAAATTATATCAGGAAATAAAAGAAATGGATATCTTGTGATAGAATTGTAAGAACAAACGATATTTGTAGGCCGTACAACCTTTGCAATAGTACATTAGTCAATTGATTCAAAAGAGAAAAAAAATTTTGCATTGCCGGAAACTCAGCAAAATGTAACTTGACGTCAAGTTTTGGACGTGTTTGATAATTAATGATCTTGCCACACTTGGGATTATGGTGGCTCACTGTTGTTTCAAGCGTTGCTCACCGACTTTGTGTGACCGCTCAGACCCGTGGAAAATTAGAGGGAACATTGCCCGCGACCCTACTGAGGATAAGCGGAACAGATGATGGATGGTTGTGACTTTTCTGTACGCAAGGTAATGCCTGTTTTTTCTCTACTCCAAGTGTCCTGCCAATGATTTATTGTGAGGCTTGGACAGACGTCCTCTGCCCAGTTCGGGCAAAGGCTCAAATTCAGGCAAACAAATTTTGCGGGGTGTGCACGCTAACCAGTTGGACTTTCCGGAAGTCAAGTCTGAGTGATGTCACTGATACTAATTGCCTTGCTTTGCTCACGATCTCTTTCTGCTCTGGGTTTTAGACTGCAAACCACAAGCTCCAATCGAATGTTTGACGTAGATATATTATTACTGTCTGTAATATGTCGGATAAAATTTACAAAAGAACAACGACGGGTAGTTCACTAGAAATAAAAAGAATTCCCATGTAGATTTCTGGCAGGGTTATTAGACCTGTGTTGCACTCAGCACAACGTTATACTACACGCTTTAAGCCATGATAGATCTCAGTGTTAAATCAGCTTTTGAAGTCGCACTGCAAAAATCCCAGTTGACGATTTAACAAAGCATGCTTTTATTTTGCTTCGGCGGTAGATATTGTTTCCTTTCCAATTAGTAAACTGCAAAACAATTTTAGATTAAAAAAAATAACAGAGAAGTAAAATAAGGAAAAATAGGAAACAAGAAAAATGATCTGACATCAGAATTAAAAGAAATCTGAGAGGTTCATATCGAGCTGGAACTTACAAGCCAATTAAAAAATGAAACTTTACTTAGAAACATTACTTTTCTTATTTTAAATTTATTTTTTCTTCATGAAGGGGTATAATGACAATGTCATTTATGTCAATATATTCTTCGAAATTTTTGGCCTCTTTCTTTTTTATTTTCCCAGCTGCTCAATTGAAGTATGCAAACTCCATCATCACCCTAAACGTGTTTATCCTGGAGTCTCCAGTGTTCATTTTACCTTTGAAAAGTGATGGGTCCCGGGGACTCACATGCTCAAAAATCTATGGGTCCCAACAGAGATCTATGGGTCCCCAAAATTTAGTGTTATCGGGGTTGAAATTGTGAATCGGCGACAAATATATAGATGAATATATACTGGACTGTCTCAGAAAATTAGAATATTGTGATAAACTTCTTTATTTTCTGTAATGCAATTAAAAAAACAAAAATGTCATACATTCTGGATTCATTACACATCAACTGAAATATTTCAAGCCTTTTATTATTTGAATATTGCTGAATTTGGCTTACAGCTTAAGAAAACTCAAAAATCCTATCTCAAAATATTAGAATATCATGAAAAAGTATACAAGTAGGCTATTCAACTAATCACCTGAATCATCTAATTAACTCGAAACACCTTGCGAGGGTTTCTTGAGCCTTAAAAACACTCAGCTTGGTTCAGTAAACTAAATCACAAGTATGGGGAAGACTGCTGATCTGACTGCTGTCCAGAGGACCATCATTGATACCCTCCATCAGGAGGGTAAGACACAAAAAGAAATTTCTCAAAGAGCAGGCTGTTCACAGAGTGCAGTTTCAAAGCATATCCACAAAAAGTCTGTTGGAAGGGAAAAATCTGGCCGGAAACGCTGCACAACCAAGAGAGATGACCGCAGCCTTAACAAAATTGTGAAGAAGAGCCGCTTCCAGAATTTGAGGGAGCTTCAAAGACAGTGGGCTGAAGCTGGAGTCCAGGTATCAAAAGCCACAGTTCACAGACGTGTCCGGGAAATGGGCTACAATAGCCGTATTCCCATGGTCAAGCCACTTCTGAACTCAAGACAACGGAAGAAGCGTCTGACTTGGGCTATGGAGAAGAAGCACTGGACAGTTGCAGAGTGGTCCAAAGTCCTCTTTTCAGACGAAAGCAAGTTTTGCATTTCATTTGGAAGTCAAGGCGCCAGAGTCTGGAGAAAGGCTGGAGAAGAGCAAAATCCAAGTTGCTTGAAATCCAGTGTGAAGTTCCCACAGTCAGCAATGGTTTGGGGAGCCATGTCAGCTGCTGGTGTTGGTCCACTGTGTTTCATCAAGTCCAGAGTAAATGCAACTGTGTACCAAGAGATTTTAGAGCACTAAATGCTTCCATCTGCTGAAAAGCTCTATGGGGATGAGTATTTCATTTTCCAGCATGATCTGGCACCTGCCCACAGTGCCAAAACCACCAGTAACTGGTGCACTGACCATGGCATCACTGTCCTTGATTGGCCTGCTAATTCCCCTGACCTGAACCCCATCGAGAATTTGTGGGGTATAGTTAAGAAGAAGATGAAAGACACCAGACCTACAAATGCAAATGAGCTGAAGGCCGCTATCGAAGCATCCTGGGCATCAATAACACCTCAGCAATGCCACAGGCTGATTGCCTCCATGCCACGCCGGATTGATGCAGTAAAAGGATTCCCAACCAAGTACTGAGTGCATCAATGGACATTTTCAAATGTTTGATTTAGTTTTGCTGTTATAAAATTATTTTTTTTTACTTGGTCTGAGGAAGTATTCTAATATTTTGAGATAGGATTTTTGAGTTTTTTTCAGCTGTAAGCCAAAATCAGCAATATTCAAATAATAAAAGGCTTGAAATAGTTCAGTTGATGTGTAATGAATCCAGAATGTATGACATTTTTGTTTTTTTAATTGCATTACAGAAAATAAAGAAGTTTATCACAATATTCTAATTTTCTGAGACAGTCCAGTATATTCATTCAGTTTTAATCATCACAGTTTATTGGTAATACAAATCAGTTATCACTTCAAGATTTTTCAGTTCACAACAATATTGTATATTATACAAAATAATATTGCTGAAATAATTATATTAATCTATATTTTCATTCAGTTTTAATCATCACAGTTAATTGGTAATACAAGCAGTTATCACTTCAGATTTTTCAGTTCATATATTCTTCGTGGTTTGCTGTCACGCCACAGTTGTAATGCCTTCTCAAGGTCCAATCCATTATCATCCTCCTCATAGCGTAACCAGGAAAAAGTCAATTTTGGCAGAAGAGTCCTTATCTTGCTTAGGAGTATTATTTTGTTTATTTTCTTTCGTCGAGTCGTTCGCTTCAACACACGTGTTTTCCTAGCCTCTCGTGTTTTCCTAGCGATCTTCCGAAGAATTTCTCCGCCATTTTTTCGTGCCGGAATTATTGCCGTTGTTATCACTTTCGGCATTATGTTTAGACTTATTACTGACACTGAAGAAATTACCAATTTTGTCTTGATTTTTACCTTAAATCGACGACCACCACCACAACAATGACGTAATCTCGAAGCAACGAGATCTCGTTTGCCGAGATCGGCGTGCAGACGAAAACTCGAACCGCGAGACCAAAACAACAATGGCGGATCTGCCTGACGAAAAGTTTGGAGTGCGGTAAATCTTTGTTAAAATAAAAGTAATCGGGTGATAATGACAATTTTGTGTTGAAAAAGTTGCGTCCCAGGGACGCACGTTGATTTGACACTATGCGTCCCCAGCAAAAATGATGCGTCGAGGACGCAGGGACGCGGGCAAACGAGAACACTGAATCTCGTGTCTAATCTCAATGTAAACAATGGTCATGACATTGTTATCAATGACAATAAAGACAATTCAAATTCTATATTAAACTCTAAAAGATTTAAGTCGGGCAACCTCTCAAGGATTGAAATATTTTGTTCAGGCAAAACTCACAAGTATTATATCAAGACATCAAACTGTAAGCCATCATTACAGCCACTTTAGATGAGAGACACGATTATAATGTGTGGCGCAATCACGGGGCGCGGGTTACGTGTCCCGGACTACCCTCGCATGGCTGGGAAGGAGCTACAGACAGAAAACGGTAGTTTAGAGGAATGCTGGAAGCGTGTCAGCAGACATGCCCCGTCCTGATATATGGGCCACGCTCCACTGACAGCTGGGAAGCACCGTGACTGTTTAAACCAAGATAACTTTAGAATTCAGTTTACACATCTCAACACCCCACGGAGACACTAAACTGCTATTTAAGTGTATTCCATGTTGCAGAGGGTGCAGCCTGGGCTTAGGGCAGGCCAGGTCACACTACAAGTGAAACGCTGGCCCGGAAAGCAATACGACTCTGCGTTACTTGCTTGTATGCTGAAGAGTTTTTGTTCTAATTCCAGAACAACAAAAGGCAGGTTAATTACTATTTAGATCTGTGACTGGAGTATTTATGACAAAACCCTAATATTTTAAGAAATAAAAGCATCCATTCCTGACTGTATCCAAAACTAATGGAAAGTGTGGGATATGAAACAACACCTGCATGTACACCCTACGACTTACCTTGTTAACGGGACATTGGGTATTATTTAGCGTAGGGGTCTCAAAAGTGATGCCCGTGGGAACCAGGTAGAGAACACCTTTTGAGATGAGTCAGCGGACCAGCGTTTGACCTGAAGCATGTGAACGCCTGCATGGACCAGCTGGCAGAGATGGGAAGCTGCGTCGTGGCCGTCATGGACTTTCTGGACTAGTTTACAGGCTGGGGGCGTCACTGCTGTCATGCACTTTCCGGACAAATTTTCAACATGTTACCTAGTGTTTACTATGTTTGTGTACAGTAATGCTAAATGCAATTCACCCTGCTCATCCTGAAAGGGGAATACCACTCGTGAGGTCCCTTCTCAAGGTTTCTCTTTTTCCTCACGCTGAGGTTTTGAGTTGTTCCTTGCCCGCATGTTGGTTTAAGATCAGGTAATTGTGTCATTGTAATCCTGTGCACTCCTTTGAGACATTTTTGTGATTAAGGGCTATATAAATAAATTTGACTTGACTTGACTTGACCTGAGTAGCCCGGGAGCTGGTTCTGAAAATATCTCACCAGCAATGGGTCATTTGTTTTCTAGGATATGTAATTTCTAACCAATTTTAGTCAATTTATCCTTCTAATAATTACAACCTGATAATTACATGATAATAACGCAGTGCCAACATAGTAACAACAGTAATAACATGTTTATCGAAATAATATATCTCGAAACCCAATGGCGGCATGGCGGAATAATGTTTAGCGCGTTCGCAGAGTTCTGAGGCACTGGGTTCCAATCCAGCAACTAGCCTTTTAGCATCTTCTCCCTGTGCCTCCGTGAGTTTTCCTCCAGGTACTCCGGTTCCCTTCCACATTCCAAAAACATGGACATCATCACATCATATTCACTCGGTTCTGGTGTGAATATTATGCTGTCACAGTTCTCTTTGCGTGTGCCTTTTCCCCCCGTGAGCTTGCTTTAGAAAACCATAACAACAATGGCGGTTATATTCCATGTCAGTGAAATGGAGAGGATATCGTGCACTTCTTCATTAAAAGGCTGGTAGTAAATCAGAGCAGGGACGCTGCAGGTCAGTGAGTACTGTTGCTGTTTAATTTTGTTCCAGGTTTACTGTTAAATTCATTGAGTGTTGCGTAATATATTTACCGTAAATTCCGGACTATTAGCCGCTACTTTTTTCCCAAATGTTCAGCCCTGCGGCTTATTTAGTGAAGCGGCCAATTTATGTAATTTTTCTAATGGCCACCAGCGGCGTTTGTGTATCAAAGTTAAGATTAAGACCTGTAGAATATGTGCACCAAGAAAGCCTGCAACCTTTAAGTTTATGCATATATTGTCTGTAAAGTAAAGGTATGTTCCGATAATGAGGAAGACGCCCTTGATGGCAATAGTTATGAGGAGGAAGTTGAGGACGATCTACCGTGAACTCCACAATTGCGGGATGCTTTCGATTGACAGACACGTTTGATGCATTGAGAGCGTGATCCTACTAGCGTGTTGGTACCTTTCACAGGCACGGTTTGGGATGAAAGTTATATTATTATTATTAAAGCTTTGAAAACTCTCTCGGTGTACCGTCTTTCTTCGTAAATATGTGTAACCATGTATAATATGTATTTGCAACTATATATTTTTGTAATGTATTTATTTTAGAGATTTATTCTGTTATGTCTTCTACGAGCGAATCAAAAAGAAGGGGCGGAGCAAACGCGGGCTGATGGGAAGTGGGGTAAAGCTGAGTTACCGGTAGATCTGTCTGTTGTCGCAGCGGACAATAGTGGATATATATTTTTCCCACCCTTAACTTTGGAAATATACATTTTGTTTCCTTGGATTACTTTTAACGGGACCCGGACTTTACAAGTCTGCATCATTACGGGTATCATTTTCCATTCATGATGCTGATTGTGGTTCTAAGATTGTGCACTATTTATATAGTTACAATCGTGGAAGTTACAGCTTGGTCTGGGTTAAACTTGTGATTATGTCACAAGTTATAATGCGTGCGCACGGGGCTTGTACAGTGGTGTGGCTTGTGTAAGTTCAAAAGTGGCAAATCACTTAAATAGTGGTGGATGCAGCTTATAATCAGGTGCGCTCTATAGTCCGGACTTTGCGGTAATTTAAGATTGCGATTACTGTTGTTATATTTAGATTTAGTTTCAATCGCGGGACTCGAAGTCGGGTTTGGGTTAATTTTGTGTTTGTGGTACATGTTTAAATGTGGGCGCATGCGGCTTATATACAGGTGCGGTTTGTGTATGTACAAAATCGGTTTTCCTCTTAAAATGTGGTGGGTGCGGCTTATAATCAGGTGCGTTCATAGTCCGGAATTTATGGTAGTGCTGATCTTGTACAAAACGTTGTAATGTCTTTGTAGTTGAAGAGACGAAAATATGAAAAACACTTTGTTAAAGTGAGAGCTTGGAAGGAGCTTTCATTTTATTTCTGAAAACTTTTCAGTAGCCCGCTCAAAAAACATCTTTTGGACTCCTTTGTGCACTCCCCCGTACAAAGATGAATTTGATTCCTGCCACTACTGCCATTTTGCTGCTGCAGAAAACAGGAAAAAAAAAACTCAGCAAAAACTGAGAAGAAAAATAGTGGTGCTTTGATCAGTTTGAGTCTCTGTAGTTTGTTTTCTTCCTTGTTCTTTTTGGACCTCGTTGTCGGTAGCTCTACACAATTAAGCGACATATAGTGGACAAATATTACACAGTGTACCTTTAAGAAAACTAATATAGAGCTAGTACCATCTCAAAATGTTCCCTTTTCCAGTTCTCTATAGAAATTAGCAAACTAAGAAGTTGTCATTTTCCTGCACACATAAAACAGCCTCCCTAACCTGATATTGTTGAAATTCGTTTGTGTGTCATTGTATTAGTCCTTACAAACGTTTTAGTGTGTCAAGGCCAAACTCTGTTAAAAAACTGACTACATTTTTTGTAGGCGTTTGTGGTTCTAGCCAAACCTGAGATGGTTCTACAAGAGAATGTTCACTATGGGAAAAGAATGTCAGTGTCGCTTCTGTCATATGTAGAGTCCTTTAAAACTCACAGTGATGTCTTACTCTTAGTTAGATTTTGTTTTGCAGAATAGAATAGAATAGAATATAACTTTATTGTCAAAATGGGTTAACATATTGTGACAACGAAATTGGGCATGGCACTCCAGTTTCACATATTCACAGTGAGGATAAAAGAAACCAAGAAGATAAAGGAACAGAGAAGATAAGGTTATAAAACAAGGAGGATAAGGTTATAGTTATAATTTACAAAATATTTACACAAAGAAATGTCGGCATGTAGGATGTTACATACAGTTTGGTATCGTAATACAGTTTGGTATCGTAAGGGTCGTGCAATATGCATTTGGTGCAAAAATAGTAAAAATAGTGCAAAAATAGTGATTCTTTTCGCAACTACCAGCGTGTGGCGCTGTGAGAATTCACCCAGCAGAGGAGAAATCCGTCTTCCTCTTCCTAGTTGGTGTGTAAACATACTATACTGCACTATACTGCATCTCCAGCTCACAAAGAACATTGACATTTTCATTTTATAATATCTCGTGTATCCGTTCAATATGGTTGGTGTAAAGTGTAAAGAAGAGGTGAGCCGTACCTTTTAAAATGAAAGTGGAATAAGAAAGCTTGATGGGGTTGAGAAAATAGTTGGACACCTTTTTTTTCGGCCACTACCACGGAGAAGGAAGTCGCCTAACTTTTGAATCTCATCTTCCAAAAGTAAGTTAAACTTCACTTTATTTATCTTTATAAAGCATATATTTTATTAAATGTTTATTTTCTAGTACAAAACAATATAGGTTACTTATACAAGCCTTAAACCTTAAAAATACAAATACCACCGAAGCAATTTACGAAGAAATTCAACTTACGATCGTCCGGAATGAATCTCGTTCGTAAGTAGGGCAGCGTCATTTTCTCAGCAATGTACCCGTTCTAAGCGTGCGAATACCATAACGTTTTTTTTTGTTTGTTATATACCGAAATAGACACGATTTTAGAAGAAAATAGCTGAAGCACACACTGTTTTCTTTTCACACATGATGTTTATCTGTTTGTGTTGGAAACCAAATGCAAAGCACTGATGCGAACCAGGCGGCAGAGTGATTGACCACATGCGTTAAAAAGAAGATTAAAAGAATCACATGTCTTGTGTTTTTCGACCCTGCATGAGGCAGAACTCATCTCAGTAGTTCCAGCCCAGATGTTCTCTAGATGGCTTGATTTACCCAGCAATGTGCATTTTTATTTCCAAAACCTGTATTCTGCAATAGCGGTCGTTGTAATCGATGTGAGCTAAGCTCCGTTAATGCAAATGTAGGAAATGGGGATACTGTTTCGTTGCTGCCTTTGTGAGGCAT
Organism: Urocampus carinirostris; assembly: GCF_059441175.1. Classification (NCBI taxonomy): domain Eukaryota; kingdom Metazoa; phylum Chordata; class Actinopteri; order Syngnathiformes; family Syngnathidae; genus Urocampus; species Urocampus carinirostris. The sequence continues at coordinate 13,119,723 of NC_142351.1, read as the reverse complement.
GAAAAAACTCTTCATCATAGTCTTAATGAAAATTAATAGCCACGAAGTTTTTCAACAACGGCATTTAATTTTTCTTTAGGACCAATCCCTTGTTTGGTGCCGAACATCTCAACTATTTTCTGATTATTACTTCGGCCATTGCAATTAATTACGGCTGTTCAGCACTCTAGCTGCACTTTGATACTTATCTTGATTAATGTGGCGATATTCAGTTCAAAGACGGCTTATTTTTTTCTGTAGTTACCGGGCTTTTAATTCGATACATTTTGCTAAGGTGAGGAGGTAATGATGCGTCGTTTCTGGCGCTACCTAGTGAAGTCTTAATCCTTTCAGGTCATTGATTTTTTTCATCTATTTTTGGCAGTCACTGAATGCAATTTGATTCTACTTCTTTTTTCAGTTTCACTTTTATTAGCATTTGATAAATTTCACCTCCTATATTTGTCTGTATTAGCTAAATGTGTTGGAACATTGCACCCAAATGTTAACTAACTACGTTCACATGAAGAACTAGCATGTACTTGAGCATTTTTAATGTCTAGCTAGAATGCTATTTAGGCTAATCTGTAACTAGGATCATTGTAACATACGGCTCATGAATAGTAGGTAAAACTCCGTTGATCTGGGTTCAGTTTATCCTGATCTTTGCGAAATCCGGATAAAAGGTTTGGCCGGATGATTTCTAATGAACTTTTTTTCACGAAAAAGCTTGGCATATTCCAAGATTTTATAATCCGGATCACAATCCTCATCATTTTGATCCAATCCGATACATTCCGAAATCGACAAGCCGTCTTTGACGTCTTCTTCCCTGAAGAGGCCGGATGACGCAACTTTCCCGGAAAGTGTATGCCACCTTTTTGTCCGTAGACAAACTAATTTCTTTATGCGTTTCGCAGGACTTCTTATCACTGACTGACTCGATCTCATTATGCTTTGATTTAAGTTGTGATCTATTCGTGCAAAGCGACACCAAAGGAGACTGCGAGTGTCACATCATGGTGTCGTTGACGAAGGAGTCGAGAGAACCAGACATCCATCCATCCATTGTCTTCCGCTTATTCGGGGTCGGGTCGTGGGGGCAGCAGCCTTAAAAGGGAAGCCCAGATGTCCCTATCCCCAGACAACTCCTCCAGCTCATCCGATGGGATCCCGAGGCGTTCCCAGGCCATCCTAGAGACATAGTCCCTCCAGTGTGTCCTGGGTCGCCCCCGGGGCCTTCTGCCAGTGGGACATGCCCGCAACACCTCCCGAGGGAGGCGTCAAGGAGGCACCCTTATCAGATGCCCGAGCCATCTCAACTGGCTCCTCTCAATGCGGAGGAGCAGTGGCTCTAAACAGGGTCCCTCCCGGATGACTGAGCTTCTCACCTTATGTCTAAGGGAGAACCCAAACACCCTTCGGAGGAAACTTATTTCAGCCATTTAGAATAGAATAGAATAGAATATGCCTTTATTGTCATTGTTACAACATGGGATATATTGTGAAAACGAAATTGGACGACTCCAGTTCCACATTTTACGGTCATAACCCACAGTGCATGACCATAGGTGAGGATAGGAACGTAGATCGACCGGTAGATCGAGAGCTTTGCCTTTTGGCCCAGCTCCCTTTTCACCACGATGGACCAGTACAGGGGCCGAATGATGGCAGATGCTGCACCAAGCCGTCTGTCGATCTCCCGTTCCATCCTACTCTCACTCGTGAACAAGACCCCAAGATACTTGAACTACTCATCTTGGGGCAAGACATCATCCCCAACCCGGAGGGAGCATGCCATCCTTTTCTGGCTGAGTACCATGGTCTCGGATTTGGAGGTGCTGAGCTTCATCCGGACATTAGAGGAAAATTAAAGATCATATAATACTGTAATGATTACACTGGCATGAAGAAGAAAGATCACCAGCTCGGTAGCCTAGATGGTAGGGCGCCCTCCTCGAGACTGGGAGGTTGTGGTTCAAGCCTCGGCCGAGTCATACCTAAGACTTAAACATTGGTACCTGTTGCCTCCCTGCTTCGTGTTCAGCATTAGGGTTTGGAATTGGGGGGTTTGGTCACCTGGTGACTCCCAACACCTCAGTTGGGTTGAGCAAGGGGGCTGGGAATCCCCTCCTCTGTATTAATCTCCCAAAAAGAGTCAGAAATGACTCTAGGCACCTCCCACTAGGGGGATATGGCTGTGGAATATATATAATTTTCACACGGAACTTCAATCATTGCCAGATATTCTGAAAAGCGCAGTATTATGCTTCATTACAATTCTGTAGTGGGTTTAGATAATTCACCCATGGAACAATGTTGTTGAGTACAGTTTCAGTGGGACAGATTCGGAAGTTGCGCTGTCCCTTCTTCCGGTTAGAGAGATGGCAACGTGTTATTGTTGTTGTGGCCAGTTTTGAAGAGCTATTTATTACTCTGCCTCAGACTCCCGTCCTTACACGCTACAATTCTCATTTTATCTGTGTGAATAAGAGCATTTGAATTCATGTTCGAGTTATTCGTGTAACGGCCTTACTGTGCGGAGTTTGTATGTTCTCCCCGTGCTTGCGTGGGTTTCCTCCGGGCACTCCGGTTTCCTCCCACATTCCAAAGACATGCATTTCAAGTAAATTGGCTGGTCCAAATTGTCCCTAGGTGTGACTGAGCGAGTGAGTCTTCTGTCCCCGAATGCCCTGCGATTGGCTGGCAACCAGTTCAGGGTGTCCCCTGCCCACTGCCTGGAGATGGCTGGGATGGGCTCCAGCCCCCCCGCGACCCTAATAAGGATAAGCGGTACAGCTAATGAGATGAGATGAGATAAGATCATTTTGAAGTCAGGTGGTCTAAGAAAAACAGACAAACCAGATGATTATCCCGGTCCATTTAAATCCGAATTAACCAAGTTTAGCTTTTATGATAGCCTAGGAGCTATTTTAGCTATTTATTCATTCAATAGATTTCTGTATGCTAGCTACATGTACTGTGGTCTAATCTTTTACACTTGAATAGTGCAGAATTTTGCAAGTTACCAGTATAGCCTGACCATAGCCAAAAGGCTCTGTTACAAGGATTCAACAGCCGCTAATTGTTCTCGTTTGTTTTGTAGAGTACGCTTTATGTTGACATTCGAGATGCTCCTCAAGGGAAAAGCTCTGAATTGAAAGTTTGATGGGGCAGGGGATAATTAGGTCAAAAATTTAATAAAAAACACCATACAAGGACTATTAAAGAAGAAAAATCTAAATATGTATATAGCCAACAGCCTGTTTTTTTTAATGCTGCTTGACTAAAGAATAGAAAATAAATGTATTATTGGTCTTTATAGTCACACGGACTCAAAAGAGCATGCAAACAGCAGTGTGCGTTATCACAAAATTGTTCTGCCACCACTTTATATGATCTTTTTTTTTTTTTTGTCTTTTCAGCATATACACAAATCTATAGATTTTTCAGAGAATGGATACTGAAGAGTGCATTGAAGAACCCCACACTCATTTTATTCAGAGTGGCTTTGAAACGGAGCAGTGGTCAATGACCTCATATTCAAATCCATATTTCAATGAATAAACAGTCACAAGTAACCCCAAAGGGCAGCACGGCGGCGCAGTGGTTAGCGCTTGTGCGGCACAGTTCATGTCATAGGAACCTGTCGTGGGTTCAAATCCAGCTCCAGACTTCCTGTGCGGAGTTTGTATGTTCTTCCCGTGCTTGCGTTTCCTCCCACGTTCCAAAAAACATGCATTTCAGGTGAATTGGCCGGTCCAAATTGTCCCTAGGTGTGAATGAGCGAATGAATGGTCTGTCCCTGTGTGCCCTGCGATTGGCTGGCAACCAGTTCAGGGTGTCCCCTGCCCACTGCCCGGAGATGGCTGGGATGGGCTCCAGCCCCCTCGCGACCCTAATGAGGATAAGCGGTGCGGCTAATGAGATGAGATGAGATGAGATGAGAAGTAACCCCAAAGCTCTGAATTGAATGCTGGATGGAGGAGGTGGATGTGTGTAAAGATCCTTATCACTGTAGAGATGTTATGCTATGAGGGGGTTTTGTCAATGGTCCCCAGACTCTTATTTGCATTTGAATTCTTTTTAATGTATTTTTTGGACTACATTTGAAAAAAGTGCATGTTTTTATATGAACCTTTTTGTGAAACAAAACAATTTGGCCCAACCTCACCCAGATCCTAGCTCCGGCGGCCCCCCAGGTTATTTGAGTTTAAGACCCCTTAGATAATCTTTTGGTGTCATACTCTTTCCGCATACAGAGATCCCTCGGTTTTCGCGTTTGACCGGGACCAGAACCAACAGCAAAAAGTGATAATCTGCAAAGTAGTGTTGCATCTTTGTTTCATGAAAGCGAGAGAGAGATAAAGAGTGAGAGAGGGAGTGAGCAAGCAAAGGGTCTCTGTATAGACAAACCTGCAGACTTTGCAGAAAATGGCAACTAAAGAGAACATGTCAGCCCACTGCCCCACTCATTCTCTTGAGTGTTTCTGCAGTGAAGCAGGGGTGAATGACTTTTCATCAACATTCGAAATCTAATGAATGCACACCGATGAGTCATTTGCAGCAAAGCCAAGGGTCATTGCTGAATTGGCCAATCGAGTAACAGACACACCTTTGTACGCCATGTGACTGCCCTTAGGTTATATTAGGTATTTGTGCGAGATGGGTACTTTAGGGGGCGCTTGAATCTTAATGGGATTACAAAAGACCGTGCAGTGTTCCTCCTCGCAATCATGAAGGTATGTTCCAAAACAGTCCAGACTGCTGTCACTGTCTTGTACTACGGACAGACTGAAGAGATCTTTTCTTCCTCATGCCATGAGGCTCTTTAACTCTACCCGGCAGAGTAAAAGCCCACAGTAAACCACACCACCTACATTGCATATTACCGAATCTTACTGCAATATGTATTCTGTGTAGCACTATTTAGTTATTCTATATAACACGCTACGGTGGGCATTTGCACGTCACACTGGGTATGTGTATATTGTATTCTTTTTGCTTTATTATTGTATTGTTCTCAGCTCAGGGATGCTGCTGGAAATGTGAATTTCCCTTCGGGGATGAATAAAGTATCTATCTATCTATCTATCTATCTATCTATCTATCTATGCGTCATGGATCCTGAGAAATTAATTTTCAAAGTAGACAGTTTGACCTCATGTCCCCTAAAGCTATGATGCCACCGAGAACCGAAACAATGGCACGTCCCGTAGAAAAACTGGTGGCGATTGTAGTAATCAGCGAATGCATAGTAACTGGAACTTATCGTGTCGCTGGGGTACTGACTGTTATGTCCAAATTGCGTGTTTTGATCATCAATAGCTGCTTGGGTTAAGTTTACCTGCCGTCTTGTAAAGTCAACATTCCTTTATTGCCTTCACCTCCTTTTAGTTACGTCATTGTGACTTTTATTTAGCATTTTTTGCAGCATGTCTAGCAATCAATAGAATATACTAGATGTCCAGATAGCTTTCTCATTAGCTTACGGGTTTCCAAAGGCTTCCAGGTTAACCCCGTAAGCAGTCGACTAGATTGCTAGCCTGCTGTACCAATTGTTTTTCCCCGGCTGGATTCGTGTTTGTTGCAGTCATCGTTTTTTGTTATTGGCTCCCGGTTATCCTGCCTGCTTACTGCATGTCTTTGGGTCGGGCAACCTTTCGTCTTTCCACCGATTTGTCCCAGTCAGCTATTTTTAGTAGCCGGCTAGCCTGCCGAATTCCGGCTGGTTTAGCCCCATGATATCTCTCTGTGTGTTATCTTTGCCAGTTCGCCCTATTTTGGCTGGTCGCCATTTCTTATACCTTACCCCACCTGCAACACAAAATTCGGAATTCGATTCTGAACCATATAAAGATAAATTAAAGCACTTTTCTCCATCAGAGTCGATTTGACCCTCTTTGGAGCTGCAGACTACACTATTACAAACGTGTTTGGGTGGTGACAAATATTCTCATATTTGTGTTCATTACATGACCAATTTAAATTAACTGTAGCGACTTTCAATGTTCCCTCTAATTTTCCACGGGTCTGAGCATACAAAGTCGGTGAGCAACGCTTGAAACAACACTGAGCAACCATAATCCCAAGTGTGGCAAGATAATTAATTATCAAACATGTCCAAAACTTGACATTTTGCTGAGTTTCCGGCAATGCAAAATTATTTTTCTCTTTTGAATGAATTGACTCATGTACTATTGCAAGGGTTGTACAGCCTACAAACGTCATTTGTTCTTACAATTCTTTCACAAGATATCCATTTCTTTTTATTTCCTGATATATTTTGTCGCATAATATTAACATTTTTGGGGGCTTATTTAGTCGGTTGTAAGATACAGAACTGTACTTAATCACATTTTTTAGTGGAAGTACAATGTTGGCAACAAGATTCACTTGATATAATTGGAAATTATTTGAATGCAACACAAACTTTTTCTTCTTTTTTCCATGTTTTTTTTCTACTTTTTTGTTACTTTTTTATTTGTGTTCTCTATTTACTTTTTTCCTACATTTCTTTATTTTCTTTTTTTTCTGGCTTTTTTTCTAAATTTTTCCTTCTTTTTTTCTCTTTACTCAACTTCGTTCCACTTCGACTCGTCTTCAAAATACTGCATTTAGGACACAACGTCAGGAGAACCCGTGTATTTTTACCTTCATGCACTGTAACTTTGACTTAAGTCGCTTCTTAATTAGCAATTTTGAGCCCTCATTTTTGTGCGCTGGCTCGATTTTCTTGTGCGCTGAGAACGTGCGAGCAGTGCGCAATTGCGCACGCGCGCAGCTTAGAGGGAACACTGGTGACTTTCTTTTAATTATATACTGTCGCATACAACATTTCAATAAAAACTACATACCACGTTGACAATCAACTCCATGATCATCCACATCTACAATTAAAAAGTGATTTCTTCCAGAACGGACCTACCTTGACATGTTCTTTCATTGGTTAGCAGCTTATATCCTTTTTTGCAGCTGCACTCAAAGCTGCCCACTGTGTTCCGACACACATGGTCGCAACCTCCATTGTTAAGACGACACTCGTCAATGTCTGTGTGAGAGAAAGAAGCAAAGGTGGTGGTTACACTCAATATTTGACAAAAGTCCTACTTATCAGAATGTTATAGTCATCAAGGGTGTCAAACTAAATTGTGCTCGAAGGCCTTATTGGAGAAAAAGCATTCTCACAGGGGCCAGACTAGTAAACTGATGGCATAAAAAGAAAAACAACAATTGAAAATTAACCTACAGTTTATTTACTCGGGAAAACTCCTACATACTAAAATGGGACAAAACTAGCATGAAAACAATAGCATTCATGCTCTTTGTTTTTTAAGAAAATATTTACCTAAATTTGTAAACTTTGCTTTTAGATTTCATATCCAAAAGCAAACGGAACAAAAGTTTTTTTTTTTTTAACTTTAGAAAAGACACCCAAGTGATATTTTCCATTTATTTTTTTCTATTTTTCGTACTGCCATAAAAGGCATGTCAGTGACTTTTATTTTAAGTAAAACAACAGCTTGGATGGGTTTCCTCAATGTCCTGTGGTTAATTAATGGTAGTCAGCAAATACAGCTACAGCACAATTGGCCCAGGGGCCAACACTTTGAAAAATGCGGCATATTAGGGGCCGGTCACACAGCCGTTTGCGGCTGAATCACGGCTAAAATTTTGCTGGGGGGTTAAAGAGTGATTGTTCTATCTTTTTTATTCATTATCCATTATCGATCAGTTCATAATACGCTACAAAGCTTAGGAGCCGGGACTCTTACTCTCAACCAAAAGGCAAAGCTAAGGTCCCAGTATTAAAGCCTTGCTGCGAATGCACCGAAAGATTTATTCGAAATTAAGAGAAACTACGCTGACGGGGATCCATGTTCACCCCCTTGACGTCACGAGCACAAATGACGTGTGCTCGGCAAATCGCGCTGTATATACGCGGAGAAAGGCGTTTGACTGTCACACGCGTAACACGCTAATTTCACGTAATAACACCGCGATACAGGCGCAGAACATGCTATTACCATGCTCCACCCACGATTACCCACTGAAATTTCCCGTCCTACCCATGTGTAACCACGCCCTGGCCGCGGCCAGAGCACGTCGTTCCGCGTCATTTCCGCGTCATTACTTCGTGTTGACCACGTGTGCGGCACGCGGTTTAACACGTGCTCAAACTTTTGAGCAGCTCAAAAGTTTTGAACGCGGCCAACCACGTGAAAATTTCCGACCGCGAGTAAAGCACTGCTCTATCTCGTCTATATCGCGGTCTCAAGACGTCCAACAGCGCCCAACAGCATCTGCTTCACGGTCAGAAATTTCTGGCCGTGGTTCAGCCTCAATACGCCCGTGAAAGGCATTGTACCCGCGCTCTGAAGAATTGAGCAGCGCTAAACTTCTTCGCGCTGCCACCCGCGCGCGAATTTCCGACCTCGTGTTAAGCACCGCTGTATCTCGTCTGAATGGCGAGCTCATTGAGTCCAATAGCGTTCGCGTCAAAGTCAGAAATTCCTGGCCGTGATTCAGCCGTAAATGTCTGTGTGACCGGCCCCTTAGTTTGTGAAGAAATACGCAACCTATAAAATGTAATTAGACAGTGCATACTGTTTTTCTACTAGCAATAGTACTTAAAAGAATAAAATAAAACAAAAAACATAAATGGGCGGCATGGCGGCAGGGTGGTTAGCGCCCAGCCCCACGGTGCAGAGGTTCGGGGTTCAAGTACAGCTATCGCGGACTCCTACTGTGGAGTTTGCATGTCCTCCCTGTGCCTGCGTGGGGTTTCCTCCAGGCACTCCGGTTTCCTCTCACATTCCAAAAGCATGCATGGCATGTTAATTGGCCTAACCAAATTGTCCGGTGTGAATGAGCAAGTGAGTTGTCTGTCTCTGTGTGCCCTGCAGCTGGCTGGCAACCGGTTCAGGGTGTCCCCTGCCCACTGCCCGAAGATAGCTGGGATGGGCTCCAGCACCCTCTTCTTTCCTTTCGTCAAATGTAAAAACTAATTGTGGCCAACAACTCAAAAACGTTGCCCAACCCTGTGCTACACTAAAAAAGTGTTATGTGTTACAATTTCAAACTTTGTAGGAATTTCTTAAGTCTGTCGAAGCACACTTCATGTATTAAATGCAATATAACTGAGGTTGCTGTAATAGAATTTGGGCCACACAGTAAATGCTTCTGGGAAGTCAATGTGACTACTAGCTGATTTAAAAGTACCATGAATGTATTTATTCAGGTATCATGTCAGCAATGTTTTAGATTCATCAACTGATTGATCTTTAGAAGTAGAGTATGTTGTGCACAGCATGCATTAAGTTTTAATGATTCTGCCTGACCTCCAAATTCTTATTAGACATCTTCTGATAAGCGGCTGCTTTACTTTTTCATCCAATAACGAAACAATATACAGAATCACGAGTGCATTACCAACCCGGTGGTGGTTTGCCTTGGCACTGATTCAGGTCTGCAGTCCTTTAATCATGGTTACAATGTGTCTTCATCATTTGCTAAAATAAACATTTCCAAAATTGAACAAAGGAATCCTGATCTAGTTCCATTCTCTTATCCGTCCTTCAGAAGTAGCCGACCCTTAACAAGCCGCGTTCCTCTTGCGCCAGTGAAGCCTGTGTATGTTTTCTTGCCTTATCCTCTCAAACTAAACTAACACCAGAAGATGAATTTGTGTTTTTGTTGTTAGTGTGCTGCTGCAAGTTGTAGGAAGCAAAATGATTTGGGGGGGCGATACTGCATTCTCACTTTCTATCAGTACAGTATTTGTTTCCTCAGTATCCTGATATAATGGTTACTTTATTCCATTAGAGTTCATATAAATTGGGTTGTCAGCTTGCTTGAGCTGAAGACGTTTCTGACTCAGAGAACTTATCAGTACAGAGAAGTCGACATGGGTTTATTAAATGAGCTTTGTTTGTGGAAATTATCATATAACCAGCCCGTCTCTTTAGCAAACATTGAAATTGTTCTAACCTTAGAAAAAGATCATTAGTCACACTTGGCCGATCCATTGCCTAGGTCGTTCGGGTTCCTCTGAGAATCGGACTCACTCTACTGCTGACGGTTCCTGGCCTGAGTTTAGGCTGTGGAAAAGTTGGTACTTGTCCATTCCTAGATGTTGTCCACCCAGTTATTTTTCTGTCTTCCAATCCTTATGCCGCTTTGGACTGTACCCTGCAGAAGTATCTTGGCTAGTCCTGTTGATCTTGTTACGTGACCAAACCACTGCAGTATTCATCCGCGCACAGTTGAAAACAGTTCTTCGTAAAGTCCAATATGGCCTCATATGGTGTAGCACACTTTTTCATTTGTCACATGGGTTAAGGAGCTTATGCCTAGGAAGTTACCTGTAGCATTGAATCTCCATGGCCTGGATTTTTCTTTACAGTGTTGCTGTGAGAGTCCAAGTCTTGCAAGCGTAGAGGAATATGGAAGAAACCAATGCTTTGTGCGCGGCTGTGTGGTTTGAGCTATTCTGGCCATGATTTCTGGGTTGGACTTTCTTCTGATATGACAGCTATAAGATACCTACAATTGGTGACAGGTCAAGCTCTTAGAGGTTGATCGGGATAGATGTGGGGATACCTTGGTGGTTGTTATCCATTACTTTTGTTTTTATTTTGCTTATTTCCATCCCATACTGGGTTGAGGATTTGTCCAGGTGATTGACCAGATCTCTGAGTTCCTGTTATTCTCCTGCCAGTCTGGCAATATCATCAGCAAGACAGAGGTTGGTGACGTAAAGTCCCTCAAATGCTGACTGTACCTTCATGTTTTTCCAGTGCTTTGGTCATGATCCTCTCCAGGAAGATTTCAAATGAATTTCAAGAAAGAAGGCAATCTTGTCTCACACCGGCCATTGGTCAGTACAGCACTGCTCGCATAGGCGTAGGTTTAAAAAGCAACAGAATAACTTTCCTCCTAACTTCATTTTTAAATAAAAAGAAATTGATTATATTTAGAAGTGAATGGAAGGAGACCAAGAGGAAAGCCGCGATTGACAAGGATGGATGATGTTATGAGTGCACTGGAGAAAAACTGTCTAAATGTAGTGGAAGCTAGAGTTCTTGTTGGTGATAGGAATGAGTGGGGGGGTATTGTGAGGGGATGGTGGGATGTTTGGACGCGTTCTATGGGAGAGGCAGGGCAGCTGTGTGATGCAGCAGGGGTAAACCAGTGAAAGCTGTCGGGCCCTGCTGTTGAACAAAAGAGTATGTTGTGTCACCCTGGCCCAAGTGACATGGCCGCTTTCTTATGTCCTGTTTCATCTGGAGGGACGAAAGAATGACCAACTTGGGTGCCGAGGTGCTTAACTTGTTTGGGTATTTGGGTTAGACCATGTGTGTTTTTTGCTACTTTTTCCTTTTCTGTTTGTCTTTCTGTCAGTCAGCCCTCTCGAGGGATATGTCCAGGGTGGGTGGGTAGGTAGGTAGGTAGGTGGGTAGTGGGTAGGTGGGTATGTGGGTAGGTGGGTAGGTAGGTAGGTGGGTGGGTAGGTAGGTAGGTAGGTAGGTAGATAGATATCTAAATTTAAAAACACAAATATGCACTTCACTGAGTATAACTTAACCTATCAGGAATAAGGGCACAATCTTAACAATCCTGTTGATTTCATTAAGTTGTGTTGATGGAGTGCAAAATGTAAAACAGTCAGGGCTGCAGGCCTTAAGGGCCAGATTTGCCAATCCTACCTATGGTGAAGACGCTGGGGGGAAGGGAGGGAAACTATTTCTCACAGGTAGAATCTACAAATATTTAACTCCATGTTAAATCAGCTTTAATGTTTTACTTACAAGGTTAAACCAGCCTCAGAGCTTGGCAGCACTTGCCACAGGATATTCGGCAGACCCAAATGCAGGACACGGGGAGACTTAAAACAGGGATATAATCAAACCCCAATAAGGGGCGTTTATTTAAAAAAAAAAAACTTCACTAAAATAAGGGAGAGTGGAACCGAGACTGTTGAGGATGGAAGACGGGGTGTTGAGAATCTTGGGAATACTTGGGACTTGGGAAGATGGTTTGATTGGCAGGTCTTGGGACAAAGAGAGAAAACTTGAGCGGTAGACTTGAGAAGGAAACTTGAGAGGAAATCTTGGGGTGGCAAGAATCCTCAAAAGGAGACTTGGGAATAGCTTTAAGAAAAGGGTTGGAATGGGGTGGATGATCTTGGAACGAGGAGGGAAGTTCAAAGTTAGAGGCACCTTCCAGATAAGATATCCTTCAGCAATGCTAAACAGTTTTGATTAATGGGCTTCACGCACTAATTCAGACTGATGCGGTCTTAACCAAGCCTCACTGCATGAAATGATGAAGCCATCTCGGATCGTGGGTTGAAACATCTTCAAGTCGAAGCAAGCGCATGAATCCAGTTGCAATCGATTTAATGTCCTAAGAGGTAAATAAGGAGGTAACCTGGCAATCAATAACAAAGTACTTTGAAGCGTGTAATTACGCACTGTGCTGTGTGCACAGCAGTACAGTCTTTCTGGACCTGAAAAGTGGCAACCACATTGGAAATTGTGTTCATTGGTTTCTTAAAACATTAAGGAGACACTAAATCAATGATGACAAACTAAGCCATGTTATTTAATGAGACCACCAACCATAGATTTCCTTTTAAATATTTAAGACTTTACAATTGTGTCTTTACTGTGGATACAATTGTGATGAATTCAAGGAATTATAATATCCAGTTTTACTGAACTATTGTAACACGTTGTCCACAGTATGGCTGGAGATAGAATGCGTGCGAAAGGTCACCTTTGCAAGTCTTGCGGTCCGGCTGCAGTGTGAAGCCAACAGGACAGCTGCAGCGAACTCCAGTCACTGAATCGTGACACGTGCTATCACAGCCCCCATTGTTAACGGCACAGGTCTCTGCAGGAAAGAAGACAAGCGCTTTCAAAATCAAGCACGACTCTGACCTACTTATGTCTTCAGGCCCACTTTTAGATTGAAATAGCTCTTGTGTCAGAAAAAAAGAAAGGTTTTAGTCGTACACGGAAACATGAAAGAAATTCGAGGACAGATGAGAGTTGGGATGAGGAATAAGGACAATGGGGTGATTATGGTTAATAGTGAAAAGGTTAAAGGTTGCAAATAAAGTCAAGCTCTGAGAAAATTGCCGTGAAGATGACTTGCAAACACAGTCCAACAAAATGGGTTTTACAAGCTTTTTGACTTGGCTCCTGTTTGGTCTCTTATTTTCTGTGATTGCAACAAAAATTTTCCGGTGCCCGGGGGCAAGATAGCAATTACAGCAACCTGGCTGATGCCTGCTCAGGCTGGTAAAAAAAAATCTGACAGTGATGAGTTGGGGACAAATTTAACGCTGACTTCAAGTAACTGCAGAGGAGTAGCTTTACAACCCCAAGTAGTCCTGAGTGTGTGCTGCTTTTGAGAACACATTCCAAGGTCATGATAAGAAAAAGTAATTGGTAAAAATCACATAAATTTGATCAATTGCAACTGGGTTTTATACTGTCTTGCTAGCAGTGATTGTAAACTCAAGTACACATAAAGCGTACGTGCAGTGCTGAAGAAAGAACACAGTTATACCCGTATTCTTTTTTTAAAAATCAGTTAGGATCACTACCTGGTACTTTCTCCGACAAAAACAAGAATTATGATCCCAGTTGCTTCATCCATTGCAAAATCCTTCCTAGCCCACACTCAAAAGAACTCAGTGACTGAAGCATTAAAGCAAAACAGGTGCTTGATATGATGTCATTTGGTTTAATAGGTGTCTCGTAGACAACAGGCCCAAACAGTGCTTGTTGTTGCTGATAGCTATACATAACTTTGAAATATATTAGGTACACAATGAATCACACCATTACCAACACTGTTATATATTTTTCTGTTTCCCAGCGTTCCTCAATGACGTAATTGTTGCAAAGACTATCAAGATAAACTTTACTGACTTTCGGTTTGAGTTCAGCATTTTAAGAGTCGAAGGCTCTTCTTGAGAGTTAATCTCACATGTAATCTTCTGATTGTATCGAGTGCAGTGTTGTCATTGGCTATCTCTCGATGTTTGCCGGTGCACAACAGACCGTCGTGCATGACAGGCCAAGCTGATAAGAACAGATCGAAGGCTTCCAGTTGATTTTGCTGCCCTCCAACCCCAGACCAGAGTTCATGGCTGTGGTTTCGCACATTTGCAAAGTGAGAGCACAGGCAGTTGGCAGGGAAGACGATAAGACGGTGTCAGGACATGTCTCTAAAACTCTTAGCCAGACACCGTCGCCAACTGTAATGATCATGTGCTAAGAGAGCATGGAAGTATTTCTGTCAATCTGCTTCAGTCAACATGGGCACCCGCTTTGGAATGTGTTGGGTTTTGTGAGTTGTTAATGCACACCAGGTGCACTACAATTATAATCCTAGAGCTGATGTATTTTCAAGGCGGATTAAAATGAATGTTTTGACTGCAAATATATTTGCATTGCATACCCTAAAATCAACTTAAAAATCATCAGGCTTACATATTTGTCTGACTCTGTGCAGGCAGCGAGGGGAGAGTTCTCACTTTGTGACGGCTCAAACGTCTTCACCAAAGGCAACCAATTAGTTTATCTTTCGCCTTGAGTCAGCTGAGCTAGACCCCAGCACTTTGCAAACCTAAATAGGATGAGGTTTGTAGAGAATAGTTGGCTGAATGGATAAATCAGTGTGTTTCTGTTACAAACCATACATTCAGAAATCAAGCTATGCCCAAGAGTTGAAAAACGTTCCCTTGGGCAAACGCTAATTCCAGTCTGCTTTATCTACACAGGCAATAATGTGATAAACCCAGATTTAAATCACCCTAACCCACCTAGTGTTTCTATTTTAATGGACAGAAAGAGCAGAAACTAGGACACAAAATCTCAAAATAAACCAGACTTTTCAGTTGCAAAACTCACAGTAAGGCAATGAGTTAAACTGTTGTCTCCCATTCCAACCTTGAGGAGTCTGCTTGCTTTTTTGAGTGCCTTTTCAGTCCGCCTCTTATGTGATATATTTAAAACATAATTTTCTTTGATCTGGCAAGGCTCAACTCACTCTGAGCTTCATGAGGTCTCTCATATTTGCTGTATTTGTTGACTCAAAACATGTCCTACTAATTGCTTTGAATTGCCCTTTTTACACTGTAAATATTTCCTTCTGCCTTTTCACTCTTATTTGCTTCAACTACTGCTGTAATCGTGTTTACAATGACGTTTTTTCATGTGGCTCAATTTAGAGATATTGTAAATACAAATTCCGTTAGAGTTTGCATTAACGGAATATAATTGAATTTTTCTACTAATTTATTTAGTTTCTTAACCCTGCTTTATTTGCTATAATATTATAATTGTGTTTATATATCCATGCATCCATTTTCCGTACCACTTATCCTCACTAGGGTCTCTGGGGGGCTGGAGCCCATTCCAGCCATCTTTGGGCAGTGGGCAGGGGACAACCTGAAATGGTTGTGTATTTTTATTTTACTTGTTTATTTATTTTCTTATTTACTCCTTATGTTGTGTTATTTTGTTTCTAATCAATACAAAAGACAATTGAGAACAGTGGTATGTTTTTATCAGAGCTTTTCCCAAAAAACCCAATGCAGCCGAACCACACCTATATCCTAGCTCTGGCGCCCCCCCAATAAACTGGTTTTGGAAAACCTAGTCTAGGTGTTACATATATATACTGTTGGTACTTGGACATCAAGCACTAAATTTATTATTTTTCCACTTAAACATTTGCTCTACCTCCAGATAGTGAGAATTGATTAGTGAAAAGCTGGAAAAGATGTCAATACCATTTTAAGATGACATGGATAATTCAACAAATTATGGTAGCTTTTTGGTTGACCGTGGCCAATAGCAAGAGTTTCGAAAATCCGATTTTCAAAAACAGAAGCAGGCTCAGGGAAATTATAGTTCCAATTTATTGGGGGGGAAGAGGCCTTAGATGCATATCGTCCGAGGCAGAAAATGACGGTGTAGACATAGTGTGTTAGGCTTTCCCCAACACATATTTTGAAATTTAAGGCTCTAGTTGCAGTCCTCCTAAACAAGTTAAGTCTGTCTTATTCTATGCCATGCAGCTGTTGCCACACTCATTGCCCATAGGCTTGGCAGCGTCGTCCAATTAGGCTCAAGTATTGGACTGAACCGTTCCCCAGCAGATCTCATTGGTCCAAGAATGGTTTTTTGGAGAACTTCCTTGAGTGAAATACATTATTAATCTGTTTTCCAGGTTGGACTGACATTGCTAAACAAAAGAGAAAACGGCTTCTTTATTGGCAGACTAGGGTGACAGTTCCCCTCTTGAAAAGGGAGGCATTGGAGAAACTACAGAGCAATCACACTTCTCAACCTCCATGGTTGAGTGGTGCTCCATTACAGATGAGCTGTGTGATCTTTCATCATGGCCTAAAAGATGGGGTGGGCAAACCTTTTTGAGGGGCATGCCGCAATGGGTTAAAATAATTTGAATTTCGATTTTAGATACCTTAGCAGTACATGAGGGAACAAATATAATGTTCATCCATCCACATTTTCCAAATTCATCACTTCTATTTTAAAAATATGTATTATCATTTTTGGCTGTTCATTTAATTTTTAAAACATTAAAAATATATCAAAAATACCGATAGGCTTGCCTCAACAACATGCATTTCTGAATAAATTATGTCAGTTTTTATGAATTTGGCATG
Organism: Urocampus carinirostris; assembly: GCF_059441175.1. Taxonomy (NCBI): domain Eukaryota; kingdom Metazoa; phylum Chordata; class Actinopteri; order Syngnathiformes; family Syngnathidae; genus Urocampus; species Urocampus carinirostris. Next base: position 13,103,033 of record NC_142351.1, on the reverse strand, counting down.
ATTATATGCATGAAAAATGTGACAGTCCTGGCACAGAAACTGTTTTTTTTTTCTTCATAAAATTTGATAAATATTTTGATAAATACAATAAATTCGTGACTAAAAAAAGTTGCCAGGTATTTGAATGTTGCCCTTGAGAGCAGTACACATTATTGCTTCATGAAACATTTATTGCAGAGGAGAAATACAAAGGGACAAAAGGGACCAGATCAAAACATTTTTAGTAGGGATAGGGGCAGAATATTTTTAATTTTTTACATGTATTATCATTTTTGTTTTCACATTTTCGTTTGGTGGGCCATATCAAAAAGCATATAGGTCGTATGTGTCCCGTGGGCCATAGTTTGCCTAGCCCTGCCTGAGTGCAGTGAACAGACTCTAGACACACTCCTGTTCACTAGCTGCCGACAACTTTTGGAATGGGGATTAAGTACCATGCCCAATTCAATATATTCGCAACAAGGAACAATTTGATAGAGGAAGTTTCAAAAAGATGGAAATTAAGTAATGGGAGGTTGCAATACAATTACTGCATATTGTTGGAGGGTTAATAGAGCAAATGTTCAACGTAGCATGCACCTCTAGAAAAGTTTCTCTAAAACGAAGCTATATATCCTGCAAGTTTTTCCATTAGTGTTTTTTCATCTTCCACTGCTACACATAGCCTGCGTATTCACTATTTTTCTCCTTTTTCTCCTTTGTTTCAGTGCCAATCGTGCACTCATGATTGGCTCCCTCACCAAAGCTAATAGGCTGTTCTGATGGTTTTAGGGAACACTGAGACTAAAAGACTGAAACAATGCAAGCTTCATTTCACTCAGATCACATAGATCAAAACAACGAAACATCTTTAAAAGCATCACGATTGAAGTAAGGGTGTGTTTTTTGTGCCTAGCAAATTTCCCTTCACTGTTCAAACAAATCTCCCTGGCTTCGACTCTCAAGTATCAGTTGGGTCAAGTTCCTACTGTTTATTGGAAGAACTGTATTTGCAGCTGTGTTTTGAAAAGGTGCGGTTTGACACAGGCAATAAGTTGTTATTGTGAGGGCATTAAGAGAAAAAAGGAAGATAAAAGAGGTCGTGGGTCATATGGATGATGCCCCCTGAAGGGTGAAGAAGAGCCTGATAGGTGTCTGTGAGGTTAGCTTGCTATACTCCAAAACCCATGCACCCCTAAAGAGAGGAGTCAGAGGAACACATATTTACCATTAGGGAACAGTTGTGGGGCTGCCTGGGACTGGACACTCCTCTCCCCTGCATGCATTCGCACACCCACTCCCACACACACACACACATTGCAAAAGCACCACTTTAGTCCTGTGTTACACTTGAACCTGCTACCATTCCTATTTGTCATAAATGAGTTTCACAGCAAGGAGAAAACGTTTTGAACTGTGTCTTCTGAGCTGCTTATTAAAACAAAAAAAATAAATGATATTAGGCATTGAGTAAATATTGATTCATACTGACAACAAGATGGCACTACTGTAATACTGTATTTCAAATGTCAACTTATAACAGATTTGTGAAAAAAAGTGACATTTCAAGGCAGAAGCGTTATTGCATAGCATGAAAGTCATGCAAATGTCATAAGAGCTCAACATACGTTTTCGTAAAAGTTGAGCATTTACCTAGGAAACGTATTTTTTGTAAGCATGGTCCAACAGAATGAGGAATAGTTAGTGCATGCAAGCCAAGAGATGGGACAGAATGAGTTCTTTTACAGTTGCTTATAATGGTTTCTTATATAATAATAACAATGATAAGAATAGTAATAACAATCTAGTGCATATATATATATATATATATATATATATATATATATATATATATATATATATATATATATATATATATATATATATGTCAGGTTCTGGACGGTTGCCATGGCGCCCAGCTGGCACCGCCCCTTAACTTCTTAACTCGAGTTTTCCTTGCCCTTATGTGGGTTTCAGATCAGGGGATAGTGTGCAGGATCTACCATAATTGTGGCCTGTGTCGCCTTTTGAGAACTTCTGCGATTACAAACAAATGTACAAATAAATGTCACTTGACTCTTGACTCTTCAGTTTTTAACTTTACAGGTATATTTAGAGTCAAGAACACATTCACATTTTTGACTCTTTCTGGAAGATTGATACAGAGCCCCCTCGCTCACCTGATGTGTTGCAACATCTCGTTGGGAGTCATTAGGTGACCAAACACCCCAATTCCAACCCCAAATGGCGAGCGCCAAGCTGGGAGGCAATGGGCACCAATTTTGTCTTAGGTATGACCCGGCCGAGGCGTGAACAAGCAACCTGCTAGTCTCTGGGCGGGCGGCCTAACCCCGAGGCCACCAAGCTGGTTACCAAATATACACAAATGAAGTCTTTAAAGATACTTGGTTGGTGTGACCTCTTAACCACTTAGGTCATAGAGGCACCATTTCCTGTGGTGTGTCTTAGGCAAGTATAGCCTGGTGGTGCCCATGCTTCTCTCCGAGCAAACATGTTTCCACCCGGTTTTAAACTGGGGACCTTTAGCGTGATAGGCGAATGTGCTAACCTAAGAAAGTTATCTAAAACATCTTAAAGGACAAACAATAAAGTACTGATTTCTACAACTAGTCAAACTATTTTTAATAATACAGCAGTTTGGATTTTATTGTGTAGGGGCCCCTATCAAATTTGTGTAGAAATCGAACAAGTGGCAATCATTTGTATTCATTGATCATTTTCATTCTATCGGTTACTATCCTTCTGAATTGCGAGTTTACTTTTCTGACGGACAACACTTACAATTATTTAATTCAGTTATTTCAGCTTGCATGCTATGCCTACAGCCCCAAAACAAAGCATCCCTTGAAAGAGCATATAAGAGTTAATATTGAATTTCACAACTGCGCTAAGCCGGCTATCATATTATGTTGAAACTCAAAGCAATAATATCCACAGTAGGTATGGGCTGAAATGATATTCTGACCAGATGATGAAAAAGTGTAAAGATATCACAACAATATAATATCATGGTAATAAAAGTAATTTTCTGCAAAATGTATTGGGCAGCGGGCAGGAAACGCCCTAAACTCGAGGTAGGATCTGGCCTAGAAAAATGTAGCCCAACCCTACCTGGGCAGCAGGTAGATAAGCCCGAACCTGGTTGAACTTCACCAATGCACTTGTTTTTTTTTTAATACCTCATTAAACATACGCAAATACATTACCATACAAATATCTTACAATGTTGCGTATTCAGTACACTCAAGTTGTACAACAAACCAAATGTGCGTACTTCGGTGCCCAAGTGTGTGTTTCTGCTGCGGTACGCAGCTACGGGTTTATTTGGGGCCGAGTCCCTTGAATCAAGTGTGCACTTCAAAGTGCAGCGCCGAAGTGCGTATTATGGCAAAGTGCGGCAAAATTAAACTGAACGAAATGTCACAGAAAAGAAAATCATATTATGCAGAATACAAGATAGAAATAGTGAAATATGTAGCCAAAAAAGCAGAAACTTTGTAAAGCTTGTAAGCTATTTGCGAGAAGTGGAAATTACGTCTGACATATGCCACGAAGAGGTGGAGAGAGCAAGCGGCGTACCTTCTACTATGACACCAAGGATGAAAACTTATTTGGATTTCGTTATTTGGAGTTAAACTCATAGTTTGGTAAGCAAGTTCTTTAAGATAAATCCATCTGAATAATATAACTTTGACACCGAAGTGGGAATTTTGGCGCCGAACTGCAGCGCAGAAGTGTGTTACCCAAATAAAAGTACTGTTACTTCAGAAAGTAAAGTGAAAAAGCAGTAATCAAAATAATTACATGAGTAAAAATAATGCATGCTTTGCAAATCCTCCACTAAGAAAAAAAAAACGATAAAAATGGCAAGAGAGAGAAAGAGGAGCCTGACTTAATGATTGACATTTTAAGCCTGAGGCCAAGATCTTACCTCTACCCTGAAATGATTGCCGGCCAATCACAAGGTACACTTATTCATACAAGCATTCAAATGCAGATCCTTACCTACGAACAATTTGGAGTCACCAGTCCTGCCATGCATGTTTTTAGAATGTGGGAGAAAACCGGAGTGCCCAAAAAAAACACAGACGCGGGGAGAACATACAAACTCCAAAGAAGAAACTTGGAATCTTTGAACTGTGAGTCCGATGTGCAAATTAATATTTCTTTAGTCCCCTGTTACTCACTGTAAATCGCTATGACAAATAATTCCTTCTGACAAACAATGGAAATCCATAACCAGCTGTTCTCCTTTCCCCTTTTGTCTTGTTTTTCTTCCTCTCCCTCCGTGCAATTGCACACAGGACAGACAAATCCATAACTCGAAAAAAATAACTTTTAAAGGAGCCGCTAATTACTCTTCAATGCAAGTCGTTTTAAGCTGTAATGCAAGCTGTTTTAAGTTGCCCTAAGATAAAAGGACTTATAACAGAGTGAGAAACATTAGCAGTAATTGACTATGTCTTTTTTAACACCATGGGAGATCATCAAACAGATGATAAGCTAATGCCTAATTCGGAGTGTAGATAAAATGCCTTGCATAAGGATTAGCCTCCAAAAAACTTCTTGACATATTGCCATATTTGAGGTTTCAAACTTATAGAAAAAAAAACTAAAAAAAAAATCTAAGAATCAACAACACGGGAGACACAATCGGCGAAATAAATGTATTCAAATATTATACTGTGCTAACAAATTAAAAAAATTTAAAAATTAGGCATTGCAAACGTATTGGTCCCCTTTGAGTTAATACTTTCAACATCTTCTTTTAGCAAAATACTGCAAAGGAAGATTCCAACATACAGTATTTACCTTCAAGTATACAAGATGGCGGCGCGCGCGAATGCAGCGGCTTCACATGTCTCTCCAGTATGTTGACTATTTTTTTTGCACTATGTTGACTATTTTTTTGCACTATGTTGACTATTTTTTTGCACTATGATGACTACATGTTGACTATTTTTTTTTGCACTATGATGACTATTTCTTTGCACCAAATGCATATGTTGACTATTTTTTGCACTATGATGCACCAAATGCATATTGCACAAACCCTTACGATACCAAACTGTATGTAACATCCTACATGCCGACATTTCTTGTGTAAATAGTGTGTAAATTATAACTACAACCTCATCCTTCTTGTTTTATAACCTTATCTTCTCTGTTCCATTATCTTCTTGGTTTTTTTACCTCACTGTGAATGTGTGAAACTGGAGTGTCATGCCCAATTTCGTTGTCACAATATGTTAACCCATTTTGTAACAATGACAATAAAGGTATATTCTATTCTATTCTATTCTATTCAGTGCAGAGAGCGCTCGGCAAGGAGAAGGTTTGCATGCCCTGTTTACAGGTTCCTAAACCCCTCAGTATAGGGTTGAGGTCTTGACTTTGGCTTGGCCTTTCTCACATCTATATCGTATTTGTTTTCAACTAATCTAGTGTAGTTTGCTTTATCTTTAGGGTGGTTGTCTTGTTGGAAGGTGAACCTGCACCCGATTCTCAGGTCTTTCGCAGACTCTAACAGATTTTCTGCCAGAATCGCCCTGTATTTGACTTCATCTGTATCCTATCAACTCTCTCAATTTTCCCACCTCCTGCTGAAGAAAAGCAACCCCAGAGCATGATGCTGCAACCACCATGTTTGACAGTGGAGACGGAGTTTTCATTGTGATGGGCAGTGTTACTCTTACGCTAAACACAACACTTTGAATAAGGCTGAGTTGATAGCTGGGAGAACAGGGGGCCAGTCTTTTTGCAACATTTACTTTTCAGTTTTCCCGCTGTAAATACAGTGTAAAACATTGAAAAAAGTTGGTTCCGCTTCAAGATTGTGTCTCACATGTTTTCTACTCTTGGAAAAGATTTTTAGTTTTTTAGCTTAAAGTTTGAACCCTGAAATGTAGACAAAAATTTCTTGAGACGCCAATACTTTCGCTAGGCACTGTAATTATTGAGTTGAATAAACTCTTCTAGAGGTCTATCTATATTGTAAACCCATGTTTGGGAACGCTAGTTATGTATAGAACAATAGAGTAACCAGTCTTTGGAGTTCAAAAACAAGCAAGCTAACCAAAGTTGCAGCAACATTGAAAATCACTGAAATCATTCAGAGGGATTTACTTTATTCTATTGCACTTAAAGCATAATTTTTAGCGCTAATCTAGGCCTCTCGCAGCCCTGGATGACAACAAATCTCAAGATCCTTTTGAACTCTGACTTGACATTTAAAGTGGATGCTTAATGCAATTTGTAGTCTGGATCGCCTACCTACAAACTAAGCATATATAACCAACTAACAGGCACTAAATAAATTATCAAACGGTATATAGTCAACGAAGGCCCTTTCTGCATAGCGCATAAACAAGTCTGTTACTAGTTTGCCGTCAGCTTCTTGCGTGCATCATCATACACAGCAACAAATAGAGTTAGTCTTGAGAGTTTCGTCACTATAAATCTAATCACGTTTTTTGGTGTCCCCCACTGTAGTTTTCTTTGGCTTTATTGTAGCTGGTCAATGGCGTTTTTTGGCAGTGACAAGCAGTCAGGGGAGGCAGTGCCTCACCTGTCATCATGGAAATATGAAAAAATATATATATTAAATGGTGATATTTATTCAGTGTTAAAGTTATTTCTCATTTAACTTCACAATTTTTGGATTTTCTTTTTCAAATTTGCTGAATTTTCACACTATCTATAATATTATTTATATAATTAGTTTGAAACACATACTGTGCTGTGCATCGGCAGTGAGGCACGCAATTCTCTTGCCTCCTGGCAAGAGGGTGATGGCGAGACCAAGGCTTCAGATATGAAGCACACCTGGGCCCCAAACAACATTTTAGTGATAGTGTTAGCAAGCTAACAGCAATTCAAGCTATCTAGTATTTCTTTTTCGTTTTAAGGATTTTTTTTTTTATATATATAATGGAGGATCACCTATATCATGATGCTTTTATTCAAACGAAACAGCAGATAGACTGCATTTATAAGTTCATTTTAGAGCATAAAACGTTGTTTTCTCTTCCATGCTACCGTTTAAATCTGACTGTGCCTCACTAGAATCGAACCTTACCGCACCTCATTGTTCAGTTGTGGGTAAAAGTTCAGCATATGCTCTTGTGGCATCCATGTTGTCCAAATGATTCCCTGTTTTGAGTTTATATTACTGTACTTTTAACTTATTCAAATATGGCAGGCGTTTGATAAAATCTGTTCATTGCAACGTTCAACATATAAAGGAAATCACAACAGTCAAGTGTCTGCTGTAACCTGATCATCCCTTGCACCATCTCAACATGCAATATCAGGAAACATATCAGCAGCAAAGCGGAAAGAGCAAATGCAGAATTCCAACATGAATGGAGGACAACCTAGAAAGAAAGCTGAACAACGTGTGAGTGTTTTTGTGTTTACATAGACGTGATGGAACCACGTTTGATATGCACTGTGGATTTGCGATCATATTTGTGTAACCGCGTGTGTTTGAGTGTGTGGGTGAAGACGTATGAGTGCGGCCACTGTAAAGTTTGTCCGTCTTTTTAGATGACTGAACTCCTGAGAATGTCTGCATCTGCCTGCTATTTGGGAGTGTTTATGATTTGCCAACAGCGTGAACATTTCCACATGATGGCCACTCCTTCCTGACATCTGAACCAGCATGGTACACAGACATTTTATGCAAAAATAAACCTGGCTTAGACGGTCTGAATCAAGCATCTGAATGTGGCGACTGACCAAATATTTCTTAGAGTACGCGTGTGAGTTTGAGAGTGTGTGTGTGTGTGTGTAGGCAAGAATAGTCGATCTTTTCCATACCCCAGCTGACTCTAAAGCTAAACATATGACGACTCCAAAACATACATGTTGAATGGTGTATTTTACAGAATGGATGTCAAGACACCCAAAAGGGTAAGGTTAGGAGTTAGTGTTAGGGTGAGGTAGGGTAGGTAACACAAACCCTAACACAAGCCTAACAATGGATGGATACTGAAAACAGAATATTCTCATCTCATCTCATCAGCTGCACCGCTTATCCCCAGTAGGGTCGCGGGGGTGCTGGAGCCCATCCCAGCAATCATCGGGCAGTGGGCAGAGGACACCATGAACTGGTTGCCAGCCAATCGCAGGGCACACAGGCACAGACAACTCGCTCACTCATCCACACCTAGGGACAATTTGGACCGGCCAATCCACCTGAAATGCATGTCTTTGGAATGTGGGAGGAATGAGGGGGGTGAGGGTCAAACAGAGTTGCTGGATACAACCGGAATGTTTGATGTTTGATCTTACATTACACATAGACCAGTGTTTTTCCGAATTGCTCAGTCCCCAATTGAATGGATTTGGGAGTAGAGTCCATAAACATGCCCATTAAGCGAAAACATCTTCTATTTAGACCCGGGGTGTCAAACTCATTTTTACTGAGGGCCACATCAGCATAATGGCAGTCTTCAAAGGGCCTGGTATAAAATAAATATGACTAAATGTAATAGCTACAGTATGTAAAAAAATGTAACTACTTCTTCATGTGAAGTAACTCTGAGTTGATTATTTATTCAAGTCACAAGAATTACGGTTGCATTGTAAAAATGTCACTACACATATATATGTTCTAAAATAAATACAATTATACCTCTACATACAAGCTACACGAAACACAAGAAATTCAAGATATGAGCTCTCTTCCGAGCAAAGATTTTGCCTGACATACAAGAGAAAATCCAAGTTACTACTAATTTCAAGATGTTACTACTATAGAAAGGGGCTTTAAAGTCTTTTTATTGTCATTTTATTTATTTTATTACTTTAGTTTTTATGTTTAATTACTATTTGAATGTGTTTGTAATGATCAGGAAGATGTGTTTTATAGCTATTAAGAGTTAACTTGGATGCTTTTGGGAGCCCGAGAACTAATTAATTGGTTTTCAGTTATTTTGTATTGGGAACATTTGCTGGAAGTACAAGCGTTGCTAGATACTAGCATGATAGGGGAACTAATTAATCTTGTGTGTAGAGATATCACTGTATACAAACATTTTCTTGGATATTACTCGGACCATTTATTTCTCAATTCCACTCATTGACATCTATATGGAAATACTGGCGTGTAATGGCACACTTTGCTGATAACATAGTCGAGAGCCATCGTGGGAAATGTAGTTTTTGGTCAAAGCACGTTTTTGACTCATTAATTTTTAGAACCTCAGACATTTTAAGCTATTCCAGCCACATAAAATGATGTGGTGGGTCATATTTTCCCCACAGGCCACACATTTCACACATGTGCTTTAGAGCTTTAATATTTATTCAAGTTATCCGGTTTTTGTGAAAACTATTCAGCTAACGCAACCACATTGCATGTATGAGACCAAGTTTAATGAAGACACTTGGTATCCGACAAGGTTTAAAACTGAAATAATAACAGAAATATTTTCAATGAATTTGTTTAACATTCATGCATAGTGATTGTATAACAAATTTATAGGAAATATATCTGTTATTATTTAAGTTTTACACCTTGTCTAATACCAAGAGTCTTCATTAAACTTGGAGCTTGAGACGCTAAATCCTGACTCTCACGTAATCATTCAGGGAGTTTGGCTGACTGTCTAATTCCGCCAATGTGGCCTATGTGTGCCGCACAAACAGCAGTCAGGTTTTCATGAAGCTAATGCACACACTCTAAACAACATCTTATGCAGAAAAAGGGACACGGTGACTTAAGAAATGAAACTCAATCTAGTATGACAACACTCTTTTTCAAATGGTGCTTGTATTAAACGTTATAGGAAAATATATTTTTGGAAGGTAAAATGGATTGGAAAAAAATGACCATGAAAAGCTTCCATCCATTATCTGCACCGCTTATCCTCAGTAGGGTCCCGGGGGTGCTGGAGCCCATCCAAGCTATCGTCGGGCTGTGGGCAGGGGACACCCTGAACTGGTTGCCAGCCAGTCGCAGGGCACACAGGGACAGACAATTCGCCCGCTCATTCACACCTAGGGACAATTTGGACCGACCAATTAACCCGATATGCATGTTTTTGGAATGTGGGAGGAAACTGGAGGGCCCAGAGGAAACCCACGCAAGCACGGAGGGAACATGCAAACTCCACACAGGAAGGCTGGTAGCTGGATTTGAACCTATGACCTCAGAACTGTGCTGCACACGCACTAACCACTGTTCCGTCGTGCTGCCCCTCATGTAAGCTTACAATCAGAAAAAAGAAAGAGGGGGAAGAAAAACGTTATCTGCTTTCTCGTTTAGGCCGGGCCTGGGGACAGCTGATGTGCCAAATGGATGTGGTTACTTCACTGTAAGAACATAGTAGCATGGAGGCTTTCTCATCACTTAGTAGCTCATCAGGGGTTCATTTGGCAGCATGTTTGCTTAGGTTTCGCCAACTAATACAGTGTTGAAGAGATGTTGAGTCTGATTCTGGGGATTTGGGGGTTCAGGGTTATTTAGGAACTGCTTAACTGGCCATCAGCTTTGCCTCAGGAATGGCAGACACACGATTTAGTTGCGGTCAAATTTGTGGCATCCCATCTGCGTCTCAATCATGTAAGTTTGGTCGACCGGACCTTGACATAGCCCTGGTCTCGATGAGATTTGCGGTCAAAAGGACGATGAGCTGCCCGCCAAACCAAACTCTCAAATTTAACATCATCTGAAACCAGTCAATCATCACAACACTGAAACTATGACCTCAAATTTGGTAAAATCCTACTCCTTTTGACAATGTTCAACAATGTCCAACCAAACACAAATAATACACTTGGCATACTTTTGTGTTTCTCAACCTCATTTGAGCCAAGGTAGACATTTCTTTCTCGAAAAATTATTGAGACACACCGTTCTTGAATAATATTGACAAGTTCAAAAATATCCTATAGTTTATTTTCAACAGCGCAAAGTTAATGCTCGGAGTGAATATGGATTGTCCGTGTGTTTTTCCGAGAAAGCGTGAAACAGCATGCCCGCTGGAAACACAGACGCACCTAGCGAAAGGCCCCTCAATCAAGACGGGCCACTTTATTATCATATTTTTGCAAAGCTGCTTCATATTTTCCTTGTTTATTCAAATTGGCTTGTTCGTTTCATAATACCTAATTCCAGAAAAGTACTTCAACGAGTAAAATGAACACATTACGAAGCATATTGTACGCCTGGAATGCCATTATATATATAAAAAAAATCCAGTCGGTCACAGAGTTGGGCTCTCCTTAATATTTTATGTAAAGAGCACTCATTCATCAATTCCATTGCAATGTCGCAGAGTGCGTTCCTTAACAACTTTATATGTAGCACAAACTTTTTCCTTTAAATATGGAAAAAAGTCAGTTTTTCAAGGAACTTTTGGAAACCATAGGCTTGGATAATAAACAAAAGACATCATTCACTGCCAGCTCTTGAAGGGACATTATGTATTATTTATATATTATTTATATATATACCACAGCCATATCCCCCTAGTGGGATGTGGCTAGAGTCATTTCTGACTCTTTTTTTTGGGAGATTGATTCAGAGGAGGGGATTCCCAGCCCCCTCGCTCAACCCAACTGAGGTGTTGGGAGTCATTAGGTGACCAAACCCCCCAATTCCAACCCCTAATGCTGAACGCCAAGCAGGGAGGCAACGGGTACCAATGTTTAAGTCTTAGGTATGACTCGGCCGAGGCTTGAACCACAACCTCCCAGTCTCGGGGCGGGCGCCATACCCACAAGGCCACCGAGCTGGTTGTATGTATTATTTAGCACCTTTTATTGGTAATACAAAACTTTATTTATTACCAAAAACAATATTGATTTGAATAATAAGCCAAAATACATAAGTTATTATATGAACGTGCACTTTTTAAAAAGAAAATAGCATTTACATATAATGAGACTCACCTAGGAGCATGATTTACTGCTATCTTGCCGTGAAGGGTACTTACAAACACCTTGTGAAAGGCTGGACTAAAAAATGGATGTGGTTTGGACACTTTGAGTCTACGTAGTTTGTATTCTTCCTTTCGCTTAGTACAACTCGATTTTGGTTGTATTAGACAATAGAGCAAGATTTAGTGGTCAAATATTACACAGTGTACCTTTAAAAAGTATTTTATTGTTGCTAGCAGTGACCTAAATAAAAAGAAAAACTCTTTAGCAATGAGCCTCAACAGAAAGTCTTACCTGAATGTAAACTGACTGTCTAATCATAAAAGTGCCAAATGCCTGTAAAAATTGTGCAAGCTCAAATGTTAAAGTACACAACTTTGTCTCCACTTGAAGGTCCCATTTAATGGAAAACTCCCCTTCAACACGGTTAAATATGCTCCGGGACCTGAATGATTTTTACTCAACTTAAGTCAACTGAGGCAAACACTGACAAATGCCAATGGAAGGTTAGGTCAGGTGTGCAAGTTAATCCCCAACGGGCAGCGGTAAAAGAATTGACCCAGGAACTGATGGAAGTTGTGTGTTTGCCTGCGTGGCTGCAGAAATGGAAAGGTACTGGTCGAGCTGTTGCACAAAGCACAGGGAAGAGGGGAAGGAGTAAAAAAGGGAACAAGAGCTGAAGCAGATGCAGGAAGTGAGAGGTTATCGGCGCAGCAGCAAGAGGGAAAGCGCAGCCGGAGAGAGCTTTTTACCCTCGCATGTCACACATTAAGAGAAAAGGTCCTGTATTTCAAGCTGCCTCATTAATTGTACTTAATATAGTTTACAAGAAACTGTTTTAACATCTATACCGTTCTCGTTTTTGTTGCATTCTCTTGCAAAAGAATGATAAACGTTGTTAAGACTCACCAACGCAAGACTTGCCATCCGTGTGCAGGACAAACTTCATGTGGCACGAACACTTGGGGCCATGGTCAGTTTCCTCACAGATATGCTGGCAACCACCATTGCCATAGTTACACGTCACTACCGAAGAGCACAAAAGGAAGAGAACTTGGTACCTTTTTTCAAAACAAGAGGAATGTTATAGAAAGGGTAACTACTTCCCGAGAACGTAATTGATTGATACATTCTGGTATTTACTTGAAAAATCCCCAGACGGCAATTCAAAACCAAACAATTGTGCTGTGTATTTTTCATATGTATCATAAAAGAACAACTGTAGCACTGATCAATAAAATTCTTATATTACAATGTATAAAATGAAGAAGCAGTGTGAAATTCAAGTGAGCAGGATTAAGGCATAAAAGCAACATTAAATTAAATTGACACTTTATTTGTTTACGTTTATTGAGTGAAATATGTCATATGAGACTCTTTGTGATTAGGGCTGAACAAATAAAAATGACTTGACTTGACAAATGACAGATAAAAAGTTTTACACTGCCAGATGCTAAAGTGTGCAGTAACACTATTCTGTGGTCTTTTTGGGACCTGGATTTACTATATGGGGTGCAGTAGTGTGGGGGCATACTGAAATTATTTTAATGAACAATCTTTGTCATTGAGTTTTGTTAAAAGGTCTATCTGGGGATGCTTTTGAAATCATCTTATTCTTAATGTACATTTCAGGTTTGAAATATCTTACATTTAACTGATTATTCTCCCAAACGCTTTAATTTTTTCTCAAGCTGATGTTTATGTTCTTTGAATGAATTGTAATGGCTTTGCAAGTATTGAACAATCGGTAGTGGGTCCATTGCGTCTGTCTTCATTTTACGAATTATAACAATTTGCTGGAACACTACGTATACTTGGGTGATTGCAATAAGGTTGTCATTTAGGGATCTAGGGTGTTTTTGGGGAGGAGGTACTACAATGTTGATTTTGAAACAGTGGATACATGTCTCTAAACACTTTGTCAGTTCTAAAACGCAAATTTGCACGGGTTCCTACGGTTTTCGAAGGTTAACTCCTCAGTACTTTTTCCATCTCAGCTGACAGCACAATAAGGGCGGGACTTTGCGTTGACCTTGTTGCGACCATCACTCTGTGTCAGTCAAGGTTGAGTGGAGAAATCATTCAGTTCATCTGGCAGTGCGCTGCTATAGCTGTGCTGGTCTATGATGGTTTTGCTGTTGTTTGAGGTCTGTCATGTGAAGGCTCAGCGGTGTAATTATACACTTGCAGGCCTAGCCAGGTTTAATTTATGTTTATGGGGGCTAGCCCCAATTTTTAATACTTTGCAATATTTTGCAATATAAAAGGGTTAACAAAACATTACATAATTTTCTGGATCTAAATTTCTGAAGTCACACTACTAATGATAACGCAGTGTTCATTTTACCTCTGAAAAGTGTCCCGGGTACTCGCATGCTCAAAAATCTATGGGTCCCAACAGAGATCTATGGGTCCCCAAAATTTAGTGTTATCGAGGTTGAAATCGTAAATCAGCCACAAATATATAATATAAATATATTCATTCAGTTTTAATCATCAAATTTTTAATTCATTTTCTGCATCAAATTATTGTTGGTAATATACCAATCAAAGGGATTACCACAAACCTGTCTTTTTTAAATTTTCTCCTTTTATACTTCCTTTTTTTCTTAACTTCCTTATACAACATAATTCATAATATCAATCATCAAAGCAAGTGAGCCGTTTGAGAGACGGCTCTTTTTAATGAGTTGAGCCAAAAAGGCCGGTTCTCTAAAAAAAGACGGACTTCCTTTCACTACACAACGAAATCTCGTTGGCCGAGATCGGCGTGCAGACGAAAACTCGAACCGCGAGACCAAAACAACAATGGCGGATCTGCCTGAAGAAAAGTTTGGAGTGCAGTAAATCTTTGTTAAAAAAAAGTAAGGTAATAATGACAATTTTGTGGCAAAAAGGTTGCGTCCCGGGCACGCACGTTGATTTGAGAATATGCGTCCCCAGCAAAAATGATGCGTCTAGGACGCGGGGACGTGGGCAAACGAGAACACTGCAACGTTCATAAATAAAATCAGATGTCACAAAATAAATGAATGAAATAAAAAGTGAATCAAGTTATATTACAAGAAGGACTTCTGATCATAATTTCAGAGCATAACCCCTGTTTTCTGAACAGCCCAATCAATGAGGTTCCCCTTTAGACGAATGAGAGGTTGACTGCTGTTATATGCGTGTTTACACATTGACAACAGCAATTCTCTAAGTCAACATTTCTCTGCTTGTTGCTGAAGGACGTTAATCTTTGGTACTTTTAACACACCTGTGATGACAGAATGAAAAAGAGCACCGGGGAGCCCAGGCTTCCTCCACCATTCTGTCTACACTCGACCATTTCGGGCCCTTTTTGCCCTTTTCCTAGGCTGTCACAGAAAAACTATAGAATAACACTTCTCCAATCCTTTTCCAAACACAGACAAATCCCCCATCAACCGTGGCCCCAACTCTGACAGGATGATCTTGGTTGCACAGCAACAGGAAGTGTGCGCTGTCCGTCAGAGACGTCCCCTTCGAGTGACCTCCACACTTGCCCTGCTTGTGGAAATGATCATTGCATATTTGACAAGCTTGCTTTTCTTGATGGGGATCATTTAGAAGATTAGTTCCTGGCTGGTAATGGAATGTAAATGTGTTCTTTGGGTCAGACCTAAAGGTATTTGCGGAATGGGTCTGATTATCCATCACCGGCAGGTTTCCAACCCATAACACCTCCTCCTGAGGAGCTTATAAATCCTTCCCCTTTATCTGTGTGTCTGTGAGTGAGAGTAATGCCTTACATTTACAGTCAGAGTTACGTGTAAGCTGGAACCCGGGCCGACATTCACAGGAGATGCCACCTTTCTGTGTTTCCCTGCAGATGTGTGCACAGCCATGATTCTTGTCCATGCAGGTGGGTCCATCCTTTGTCCCTTCCGGTCGAACTGTGAAAGAAAGACAGCGAGCTTTTTACTCCAGGCACAATCTCTCAGATTTCACGCTGCTGTGCACAGCTTACAACAAGTTGGTTTTCAAACGATCAGGGGTGGAGAGTGGGATAAACACACATACCTGTCACATGCCCTAAAATCACATCTATGCATACTGTTGGTGACTGACATGCAAAGCAACCCTCCACGTAAATCCAAGAACTAGTTTCAACAAGCTTACCTGTTTCTGGCTATAAAAAGGTTGTTGCCTACAAAAAAGGGGATAGAGTCCCAGTAGAATCTGATCCTCTACACGTATGTAAATACTATCAAAGGAAAGTGCAAAGAAAATAAAATAATCCCTGTGAAAACACGGGTCAGAAAAGACTGAATACAGGCATTAGTGTTTACTTTAATATGTAATCAAGGGTTTGTGTGAGATGTGATAATAGGAAACTTAATACGACTATATTTTAGTAGACACTGAAAATAAGAGGAGTTAATCATCAATGAATTTTGAACTGGCAATGAGAACGTGATAGGACTGTACAAAAACAACTCACAATGCGAAATTCCAAATTGGTTCTCAAACCTGAGTCTTTTCTTTTATCAAATCTCCTTATTTACAAAAAGAAGACGGGTGTGGGAATCAAAGAACAGAAAGAGTATTGGCTGATGTTGTAAAATGTTGTAAACAGTGTATAATAGTCCAAATAACAGTGAGGTACATTAGTCAAAATAAAGAACTGGCATCCTCAACAATCTCCTTTGCACGTGTTCAACATTAAAAAAAGAATACATTTATCACTTGTGAAGTAAAATGGCCCGGGTCGAAGGAAGATTGGATTCGGCTGCTTGGAATATTCAGGATATGGAATACCCAATTTAGCCGCCGGAGGGCATTAAACACCCACACAAAAGCAGATGTTTATCGATTTTGTTTGCATTTATTGGGGGTGCTTTGACATGAAAACCTAGCAAAAGACACTCACAACTGGCTGAAGTACAACTGTGCACATTTCCACAAGAAACGGTTCAGCTGTTTCGAAGCATATAGGTCACATAAAATCACACATATACACAAATCGAGGTTTATGAAGTTGTTAATAATCATAGATACGATAATTTAGATTAGATGGATTAGATATTTTACGTTTTTAAGACATGGCATGAATGATAACAGTATATTTCTGATTACATGCAGGAAAAATACATTTATGGTCTTGCGATAACATCTTAACTGTAACACTGTTGTAATACTTGGAGAGGTCCCCTGTAATCATGAAAAACCTTCTTGGATGCGGAAGACTTTTATTTGATGTATTTGTTCTGAACCCCAGCACCACCACAGACAAAGTGACACAACCCAGGTCCCTGACTCATTAAAAACCATACTCATCTCACCTCCTTGTCTTTCCCTTGTGCGGCACATGAGAGACTGTGAGCACAAGATATCTCCATTAATGTCTCATTAGATCTGCTGCCGCTCCGAAGTGCTTATAGAGGGCTGACTCTTACAGTAAACCAAAAACTTTTCTGCATTATCAATCATTTGCACATGTTTATTGTAATATTTTGTAATAGTTTGATCCCAAGAGCCAAGAAGTGTTCCACTGGTTCGAGAGCGTTCTCCATTCGGGCACCGGTGCTGTGGAATGCTCTTAAACCTGAGATCCGATCTGCAACCTCAGTGGAAATGTTTAAATCTAAGCTTAAAACACACTTCTACTCTATAGCATATGAATAACCTATACTTTTCGTGGACAATATCTCTGTATTATTTGTGATTGCAACATCCTTTGCTGTCTGGTAATCCTGAAAGGGGGATGCCACGTGTGCGGTCCCTTCTCAAGGTTTCTTCATTTTCCTCATGTTGAGTTTTTTGAGTTTTTCCTTGCCTTCATGATGGTTCCAGATCAGGGGATGATGTACTAATAGTCTGGAAAAATAGTCTGTGTAATAACATGTGCAGCCCTTTGAGACTATTTGTGATTAAGGGCTATACAAATAAAAATGATTTGTCTTGACTTGACTTAATGATTTGATCACCTTGTCCATTCTTACCTGTGATACCATTTGCTTGCAGTTCCATCAGGAGAAGAAGCTTAGCAGGTCTGATATAGGCTTAATTGCATATTATTTGGCATAAACCCCAGCTACCATAACCTGTGTTACCTCTTTTTACGCAACTTCACTCAGTATGACTTGGACCAGTGTTTCTCAACTGGTCGATCGGGACCCAAAAGTGGATACAGTACCTGTTTTCTGAGGGTCACAGGCTTTTTGGTAAAACAATGCTAAGAAGAGGAAAAAAACAATGGTGTTTGATTACACTAATTAACTGCAGGCGATAATGCTCTGCTTAATTTATTCTTCCTGTTCAGTCAATCAGAATGTTTGAGAGGGAAAATATCTAATTTCATTGAGATTTTGTTTGTTTTATTGACTTTTTTCCTCGCTATTATGGGTCAAAACATGTGTTTAATCTCATGAATTATGCAAATATAATTGCATTATCTCATGAGATTTTCTTTACATTTTTAACAACAGAAATACGCTTTTTTTTGTTAAAAAAATTACACAGTGCTAGCAGTGTAGTGAATAAATTAGTGTTAATCAATTGGAGATTGTTTGAAGCTTTCTCTTAAAGTAGTTAAACATCAGATACAAAAAAAATATATATATTTTACAGTTCTGACTGCATCAGTGGTCTTTGAACGCACCATGAGTCCAGCGCAGACTGTGACCGTACTTATCTTCTGTAAATATTTATCCAATGTACTAGAAATAATCAAGTCAAGTCACATTTATTTGTATAGCCCTTAATCACAAAATGTATCGAAAGACTGCTCAGGTTACAATTACACCTTCCCCTGATCTTAAACCAGCATGCGGGCAAGGAAAAACTCGAAACCTCAGCATGAACAAAATAAGAAACTTGTTAAGGGGCCTCACAAGTGGTAATTCCCCCTTCCAGGATGACCAGGGTGCAATAGACTTAGTATTGGGTAACAGTACACAACACCTAGTGAACATCAATAAAAGAAAACAATAGATAATATGTTGAAATTTGTCCAGAAAAAGTATGACAGCAATGACGACTCATGCCTGTAAAATAGTCCCTAAAACATAAAATACAAAATATAATGAAATTAAATAATTAAAATAAAAATGAAGGGGAATTTATGCGTGGATGGACATGAGCATTCAACAAGCTTGGCACTGCCCGGACAGCAAGGCTGAAGTTTTGCAGCGAGGCACATGTGGACGTGATGGTCATGCAGCCACCTTGCTATAAGGATGAGAGTAAGGTGGAAGTCCGCCCTACGGGCATGCAAGATTGCAGGGCATTAAGCATCTGGCGCTGCGTTTTCACGTTCCCCCCCTGGCCATTCATCAGCTAGTAGCTAATTATAGTACCAACGTTCGCAATGATAAACAAACTAGCTGTCTAAAAATTAGACTTCACGCCAGAAAGAGACATCCAGTCACAGTGGTTTATCCATCCATACATTATCTGCGCTGCTTATCCTCAGAAGGGCCACGGGAGTGCTGGAGCCAATCCCAGGTATCTTTGCACAGTGGGAAGGGGGCACCCTGATCTGGTTGCCAGCCAGTCGCAGGGCACACATACAGACAACTCACTCGCCCATGTACACCTAGGGATAATTAACCTGACATGCATGTTTTTGGAATGTGGGAGGAAACAGGAGTGCCTGGGAGAAACCCACATGAGCACGGGAAAAACATCCAAAATTTACACAGGAAGGCTGGAAGCTGGATTTGAACCCATGACCTCAAAACTGTGCCGTGGAAGCGCTAGCTACTCGGCTGCCGTGCCGCGCCACCGTGGTTTAGACATACATTATTTTCTAGACTTCATAAGGACCAAAGGATACACTTGTAATTGTGTTTGGCATAGAGATAAGATCTTAAGCCCGACCTGAATTGCCAATCATTACTTCCGGGTTAGGCTGGGCTTTTCTCTGGCTGACTTTGTTTAATATAATCCACCTGTCATTGTTTTACACTTTGTATCTCTCTGTCTCTCTCTCTCTCTGTCTCTCTCTCTCTCTCTCTCTTTTGCTGTCTTTCTCTCTCATGATCGGGTCTGGCCTACCTCCCACTCCCAGAGGGACCCAACTGGTGTTTTGAACTGGGCACAAGTGTGTCCATTTCTCACATACCAGTGCCCAAACATCCTGAACCCTTTAAAATGACATTTTTGTTTCAGCAAACCTTGTTGAGTCATTTTGATTTTTCCTGTCATCCTCCTTGTGTCATTTTCACTTCCACGCCAGGTTTGTTTGTTTTCTGGTTTCTTTGTTACTTTGATCCTCACTTTTTCCATATTCAGTTTCGGTCGTTGTTTCTAGTTCTTTGTTTGGACATTTTGTTGGTCGTTTAGTACCCACTTGTTTGTTTGGTACTTCGGCCCTGATTTTTCTTAATGAGTACCGCCCCTTTTCCCCCCACATGGGTTCATCGTCACTACCATCAAATCATAACACCTCGCTAGATTCCCATTTTCAAAATGTGAAATGTCATAACCTCTCCTCTTGATTCCTCACAAACAAAATATTAAATTTCGAGTTTGCTTCAGGGTCGGGCCTGCAAATCTACCTAATTGGTCAGGCTCAGGATGGGCCATGCTTTGAAACCTGCAGGCCTGGGCCGGGCAGGATTTTTTAAAGCTCGGTCGTGCCTCTATATTTGGCAGTCGTGACTAGCGTTGCAATGGATCATCAATGATCCCGGATCCATTTTGATCAATGGTTACCGTTTGGAATACAGGTGATTTGTGGCTGCTTTTAAGAAGAATAAATGCTACATCTAGGGTAGATGTGCAATTCTCACGTAGAGCCATCAAGGCAAGCGAAAAAACGAAGGTGATTCAGAAGAAAATAGCAACCATGAGGATACGGAGATCTCTTAGAATATAAGGTCAAGTTGGGTATGTAAAAAGAATGAGGGATTCAGTGGGCCATTTTCTCAGGTTAGAGTGAGAAAGTCTAAGTGAGAAAACCAACAATAAATCCATGAACTCAGCATGGGGTTGAATCTTTATTCAAGTAACCCCTCTGGATTTAAAATGATGTACCGATGTTCTATTATGCATCCCAAAACACACACTGCCCCCTCATAATTTTTATACAGCCCTGCTACCCAAATGCTACAGACATATCCATCAATAACATGCCGGTCTGAGGCCTTCATCTCTCCAAGGACCAATAAATGTCACAGTGTTGACACAATAGACCTTTTCTTTAGGCCAAGTACCGCTATCAACCACACTGCACTGTTCTCTCGGACTGGCTCCAGGTTTTTTATCATTACTAAATAATGGGAAGCAGAAAGAAAAACAACTCTTAATACGGATGGGAAAGTGAAAGAGAAAAATAACTCAAGATATGCGCCGCATTCCACACGCAGCCTATATGTGGAAACTTAGAACCCTCTCAGACCTTTGAATATAAATAGAAGTAGGAACAATTTGAGTCCAACTTCTCAAGATTAAGCAGGGACAACTAAAGAGAGAGAATATCAAAAAGAACACCGTGATGAGGTGTGAAAATGAGTAGAAGTGTTTGCTTAGGAACTTCTTTATTTCCAGGACAGGTCATGACCTCTGAACCCGAAGCACTGCTGAAAGCTAATAAAGTTATTTTCGTATCTTATGGCACGACCACCTCATCTCTTAGGATTTGCTGTTCACCCGATAAAAGAATGGTATCTTCATACAAAGTAGCATACCTCCATCTAAAAGTAGCATGTTTTGTTGCACATTCCAGAGACACTCAGTTATATGATGAAAAGAATTAGGCTTAATTGCAAAAACACACCCTATGATAGTGCATACTGCTGTTATTCCCAATGCTGAACCCTAAAATTCGAGAACGGCGCCCAATGTATGAAGTTAAAAAATGCCAATTAAAAATACAGGTCCAATCTCATTGCCTACAAGGTCATTTACATGTTGGAATATTTGTTCATAGTACAAGTATATGCATATATATCCGTTGGATACTAAGTTACGTCTGCTGTTCCAGCTTGGAAGCCAAAGCGGCTAATCTTGGAACAAAAGATCCAAGAAAGCTCAAAGTTTTCGAAGTCGGTGATACAAAGCTCTGTTCAAACCTGAGAACCACTAAGCAGAGAGCCTGAAACAATGGCTGAAGTAGTCTAAGGCATGCCAAGAGTTCGTAGTCTGCTATGAGTGCTTGAGTAGAGAAAAGAGGCCTTACGGGCCACGCTGAGTTGCTGTCATTGGTCTCAAAAGGGAAATGTATCAGGGACTCAAACATTAAGCGATTATTGAGTGCTGGCTAGTTACAAACTGAAGAGAAGGGGCCATAGCATGGAACCATCACACTATTAAAGCGACATTCCATCCTTTTACATAATGGGCCCTTAAAAGGTTTTAATAAAAGGATAAAAATGTCAGCACACAAAAGGAAAATGGGAAAGCATCTGAACCGGATTTGGTCAGTCTGAACGGCAACACAGATGGTCACACTGTGTGACGAGCCAACGAGCGATTTAGGAAAGGAACAAATCCATCCATTTGCTACTGTTTACAATTGGTTCATTGAAGTAGGCGATTTGCCCCATTTCCAATTAAAACAACAGAAACTAAATACCTTGAGAAATAATGCTAGACAAAAGTCAACCAAAGTGCTTGGAGTTCAGATTTTACTAAGTCATTTTACATCTGTTGAAATGCCTATACGATTATTTTTGAAGTTTTGCTCAATTTCACGGTGGATTGCTTGTTTGCCAATTAGCAAATGTCCTTTATTCAGCTTTTTTGTCTGAGGTTGACTGACACTAAAACAGCAGAAAGTGCAAAAGATTTTGCGCACATGTAATGTTATTAAAGGTTTCTAGAATAATGTCTGCTCAGTTGGGGAGGGTAGAACGATCCAAATATCGATACTATGCAAGTACTTGGATCGGATCTACACTGGAGTCCTGGTATGGATACTTCACTCCTCCACCAATTTCCTCAAAGCTCCGCTTCTCCATGTTGCATAGCGCAGCCCTTCTCTCTCACCCAGTACTCTTGTCCAGTCTCTAAGTTTATGCCTGGGTGTGTGACTCACAGGCACCCTTTTAGCAACTTTCTTTAACTGGGTTGCTGCTGCACACAGCCTGCAAAGCAAAAGAAAGGGTCAAATCGAGGTGTCCGACCCTACCAGCAGCTAAAAATGACAGAGGCTAACAGGAAACACAAAGCTTTATGGACTTTTTTTTAACTACAGAAAAAGGACAGTACCAGCTGGGGCAACACCACAAATATACATAAACATGTGAAAACGCGACTGTAAAAAGCGACCAGCTGCAATAAAAATGTAAACAGGTTACTGTTCCTGAACAAAAACCTGTGAATCTGTTGTCACAATGGCAGCAGATCCAATGTGGGACAATTGACACTTTTTGGGCACTTCTGACTTTGTTTTCAAAATATTGTACAATGAAGGTATTTCAGTTCTCTAGTTGGCATTGTTCTACGGTATTTTCAGTTTCGTTACATTGCTGATTTTTGGTTTGAGTCTCTAAAAATATTTATTTTTCTACTGTTAAAGTTTGTAATGCATTACCAAAAAATTAATCATTGATAGGGCCTAGGGCAGCTCGGTGGGGCAGTGGTTAGCGCGTGTGTGGCACAGTTCTGAGGTCATGAGATCGAACCTTCCAGTGTGGAGTTTGCATGCTCTCCCCGTGCTTGCGTGGGTTTCCTCCGGGCACTACGGTTTCCTCCCCCATTCCAAAAACATGCAGTTCAGGTTAATTGGCCGGTTAAAATTGTCCCTAGGTGTGAATCCCTAGGTGTCTGTCTCTGTGTGCCCTGTGACTGGCTGGCAAACAGTTCAGGGTGTCCCCTGCCCACCGCCCAAAGATAGCTGGCATGGGCTCCAGCACCTCCGCTACCCTACTGAGGATAAGTGGTGTAGATAATCTATGGATGGATGGTTGTCCGGGCCTAAAGTCTTTGTGGTTTGTTTACCGTAGATATGAACTAACTCAAAGAAGGAGGGTTCCATTATTCAATGATCGTGACAACTCCAAGCTAAAAGTGTCAGTTAAGGTATCGGACAGGTATCATTCGACGCTGCCGTGTATTTAGTTGGATCGGATGGATACCAAAATTCCCAATACGCCCCACTCCTACTGTTCAGTTCTGTGCAACACACACTGTCAAGCATGTTATGTATCGTTCGCTCATGACTTGATTGACAGTCCTTTGAGACAATTTGTGGTTAAGGGCTATACAAGTAAATGTGACATGACTTGATATGTATAATGCATGGTGTATCCATCTCACATCCCAGTGCTTTCGTCCATCTGTGTAACACGCAGTATAGAGCAACACCTGCTGGGGATTTCGTCACTCTCGTCTTCACTCTTATGTTCTATTAAGGTCACCTTGCTGTTGGGTCCCACAGGACTCCACTCTGTTTTTAACAAAAGAAAACCATGCCAGGGGTACAGTAAAAGATTCTGTAGTCAAAATATTTTCTAAATTTTAAAGTTTCAGGCAGCCAAACATGTTTCAGAAGAGATTCGTCTGGTCTGCCGGTTATAGTCATGACAAACAAGTGTTAGTGGAAAAAACCCACGAAAGTAGTCCACGGCAGTGTGTTGGTATTTAGCCTTCAAGAAAGCCACAAGCAAAAGGGATACCCATTTAGATCAAAGTCCAGCAAACTCAGTGGCAAGGCAGTCAGCATTTGCTAAAAAACCCAGGCTGCCGACATTTATCTGTTCACAAGTAGGGGCTGAGTGCAGTGGGTGCATGGGGCCTGTGAAAGTGGACTAAGAGGTCATGGTCACAGAGAGAGGGTGAGAAGAATAGAAGAGGAAGCGGACATGACTTGTGACAGAAACGTGTCCTTTATTTTGTTCCACTTCCCCGGGATCGAAAATAGTCTGGTTATACGGCTGAGCTCCAGAGCAACAGAGCAGGGACTTCTGCACTTGGAAAAACAGTTTTGTGGCAAACATGCACACACACTGAGGGCCAACAGGGCACTCTAGTCAGGTAGACCCCTGCCCAATGGGCCAACCTCACAGTGCTGACAGAGTATTACTTTGTATTAGAGGACTAATGAAAAGTGCCAAGTACACAAGACATTACCTAATAAATCCTTTAACATTATAGATAGAGATAGATAGATAGATAGATAGATAGATAGATAGATAGATAGATAGATAGATAGATAGATAGATAGATAGATAGATAGATAGATAGATAGATAGATAGATAGATAGATAGATAGATACTTTATTCATCCCCAAAATTCACACTTCCAGCAGTCTCCCTTGTTTATTGACAGATTAACACACCTCTCAAGCCATTTCCATTTACTGTAATAAGAACAGGGTTGGGTAGGGTTACTTTAACTTGATTACTTTCAATTACTTTTGGATTAGTCCAATACCAAAAATACTAATAAAAGACAAAATAAACTAAATATGAATAAAATTATGACTCACAACACGTGGTAAGCTTTCTCTCCTGGCTTTGATCTCTTTGATCGGAGGCAAAACTAACATAAAATGCGACAGAAACAAAATGAAAATAAATCCAAACAGCTTGCCAACATCAGCTTTGCCGTTCCATGTATTCCGTTACTCCCCAAGCCTGCACAAAATTTAGTAATTTGATTCATATTTAGTTTCTTTTGTCTTTTATTAGCATATTTGGTATTGGAGTAATCCAAAAGTAATTGAAAGTAATCCAGTTAAAGTAACCCTACCCAACCCTGAATAAGAAGCAAGGATGGCAATAAGCTAAATAAATTAGCTGAAGTACAGTATGTGACTTTTGTAAAAATCTATCAATAGGTGCTTTATGTAATTGCTCTACTTTGCGTTCATTAATTTGCAAAACAAAATATGTGGACGTGTGTTTTGCAAATTGTCTGAAATTCCCAAAACTGCCTCAGACACACACAAACACGCACACACATGCCAGTATTGTAGGGTTTCTGTTATATTCCGTAAAAAGGCAAACATGAAATAAAATCCTAAGCAGTTTACGCTTTTGTGACCTAATGTCATTCCTATCAAACGCCAGGCACCTTGTCTGATCTTTTAAAAATCTTTGTGAGCGGATATGTGTAGGGAAAAGAGATGAACTGTTATAGTTTGGCCAGCTAGAAAATGAAACCTTCACTTGGCCGGGGTTTGCGGGATTGGAGGTGGGGATTGGTAGTAGTGGGTCACGGCCAATCTAATAAGAGACAGACCTTTGTCATTAGCTGAGAGGCTAACGGACCCCTGCTGCCTAATTGGCACAGGTTTGAAGCTAACAACTGTTTGCCAACAGGCAAAGGAAAACAGACGGCGACAAGAGTTCCTAAGTCGACAGTGTCCGGTTGGCCACCATCCGCACGAAGCAAAGGCTTGCTCACAAGACTATACCTTTTCATGAAAGAAATGGAAAGCCGGTGCCTTTTACTGAGGGCAGTAAAATTTATGAGAAAAGTGCACCCTCGGGGTTAAAAAGAAATCCTTCAGAATGGAAGGAGAGTTGCATTTAAACCTACCAGGAGAACAGATCACTTTTCATTTTCTCAAGGATTTATGTTCCTGAGCCACTCTTTAAGAAAAGTTGAACGTGAATCTGTTTTTGTCGAATAGACACACAATCATTCTTTCAGATACACGGTGTTATAAGGATACAAGAAAAAAGAGAGGCAACAAAGGTAAGACTGACGAAGGATTGGTCGCGTCTGAGTTCACTCTCAAATGTTCAATTCCAAGGAACCTTTATAGCAGGGCTCGGGAATCTTTTTGACTTAAAAGGCCATTAAAGCAAGATATTAGGATTTTTTTTTTCCAGTGAGAGCCACAACATATATTTGTAGACATTCAACAAAGCCGCTAAATGCGATCTCCAAGAAAAAAGTTCATTCTGCAGTGAATTTTATTTGACTGTGTGAAGTATGATGATTTTGTAAAATATAAGAAATAATAATAATAATAATAATGCCAGAACGTGTATCATAATAACCCTCTTAAAATTAATCTCCTTCCCGCAGCTACTTGAGATTGTTGATTTTCACCCTGACTGTCATCTTAGTCATGAGAATTGATCAGTTTCATTAAACGCATAATGAATTATTCCTGTATTCTTCTTAAAAATAATTGATATATGTTGCCACATTCCGTTGCCTGTCAAGGCTGAGGTCTGGCTCATCTCTAAAGAGCAAGATGACGCTTTGCACTGGAAAAACAACAGCCACCAGATGATGAAGGTGTTGTTACTGAGTCAGATCAGGAAGCTTCGCCTGCTGCTGGTATCCATGGACAACAGTATTATCTGGTTCATGTGGGAGCGCAAACCTCTACCAAAAAAGGCCTTGGAGGGATGGGGGATGCCAGGCTGTACTTGCCCAAGACATACCAAAGGAAGTGGTGTTCTGCTGACCCTAGCGGTGAAGGGATCCGTGGACTGTGTGAGTGGTTTCAAAATAAGAGCAGAGTTTGTTTTTTTTAAATGTCACAGAATACTGCATTCAAGAAGAATGCGGATGGATTCACCTTCGGCAATGTGACGTAGTTACAGTTATAATGCTCAGAATTGAGTAATATTTTTTTTGTTCTCCGTTCCGTCTTTTAGATGCAAATCTTTGACATCCTTGAAATAGATAGACATTCATCCTAAAAGTCCTGACGCGCATTGACCATTTGTCTTTTTTTTTTTCATAACTTCCGCAAACTCTACGCCTGAAAAAATATCCAGGAAATGGTAGAAGGCAGAGGGCATCTTCACATGTAGAGTCGGTTGCATGTTATTGCCCAAAAGACCGTAAAATTCGAAATGGCAAAGGTAGAAAAGCGCTACAGAGCTTCTGTTGCTGGTGGTATTAAACTCAATGTTGCACTCCCAGGATAAATCCGTTATAAAATTTGATTTTTGTTAACCACATGCAAACATTTTGTCTTTGTCAAAGACTTCAAGATTGCTGGGACAAATAATGGGTTGATTTAAATGAAATTGTGAGATATAGATTACTCAAAACATTCAAGGTGCTCTGTTTGGGGAATCAGAAGAAATATTACAGAAAAAAAGATGAGTGAGTACCTGGTGAAAATTCAGCTAGCAAAAAGGTAATAAAAAGATTATGGCACAAACAAGAGCTCTCCACCATGAAGCATGGGTGTGCACTGTGGAGGAAATATTTGTAACCAACACAGATTTTCCAATAACAATACAGGACACCCAATTCATGAAGAAATAGAAAAAAAATGGATGGACTTGAAAAAATGAGGACATCACTTCCGAACAATGGTCTGGACTTTGACAGAGTTCCTACAGTTCGTCCAAATTCAAGACTTTTAAGAGCTTTTTGAATGCGTTTTGAAATCAATTTCAAGACCAAGTTGGGACAAAGAAAAAAACAATTGAAACCAACAAAACAAAAAACGACAAATATTTCTTGCACACAATACATCGTGCCTTGTACACATTTCCTGGAACAGCTTTTAGCCATGGAGAAAAACATTCATTGGACAGCCACTTCAACATAAATGTACACTTTCCCATGTCCAAAGTAAATGTTTGTCCGTAGTTGCTATGTGAATTGTGGGTAGACCTAAGACATGCGTCCGTTCAGAAAAGCCCGACTGAAACCACATCACCATTTTGATAGTTCCTATATCATGGTCACGTGATGTTGCCACGAAAGGAAATCAGTAAATTAATGAAAAAGACAATCGATAAATGTTACTTAAACGTACCTATCTATCTACCTTGGTCATGTTCCTCAAGAGGGGTGACCGACAGCAAGACAAACACATACAATAACAAATTACAAAAAGGGAAAAAAAATGGCAAAAAACACACACAAAATGCCCAAACACCCAAACAAGTTAGGCACCTCGGCACCCAAGTTGGTCATGCTTTCGTCCCTCCAGATGAAATGGGACACCAGAAAGCGGCCATGTCACTCGGGTCAGGGTGACACAATACATTCTTTTGTTCAACAGCAGGGCTTTCACTGGTTTACCCCTGCCGCATCATACGGGTCACCAGCCCATCCTTAAGAACACGTCCACAATCCCACTATCCTTTCACAACACCTCTCCACTCATACCTATCACCAACAAGAGCTCTAGCTTCCATTATATTTAGAACTCTTTTCTGCAGTACACTCATAACACCATCCATCCACGTCAATCACGGCCTTCTTCTTGGTCTCCTTCCATTGACTTCTGCTTTGTAGATCCTCCTCATCCATCCTCTCCATGTGTCCAAACCAACCGAGTACTCGCTTATCAACACGCTTGCTTAGTCCCACAACTACTCCAGTTCTGTCCCTCACCATTTCATTTCTCAATCCATCCAATCTTGTCACTCCTAACATACTCCTCAAACACTTCATCTCAAAAACATTCAATTTCCTTCTTAAATCTGCGTTTTAGTTCAAAAAAACACAAATATTATTAATATGTTCACATTTTTAAAACTTCAAAAATTGGATTTAGGACATTTTAATGCCAATTATGGCCTTCATTTCAGAATAATGAATTCAATGCCTTGAAAGACTTTACAAGGATCCTCGGGAACCTGTTTGAATAATGACTTGATATTCCCCAACACTAAAATGTTTATGGTTTTTTATTTTCATTTTTTTACCTTTGTTGGCTTTTGTTTGTTGTATGTCCGAAAAAATAAAAAAACGGACAATAAATTAAGTTACTATAAAAAAATAATAACTGTATCTCCAAACTAGATGGAGTCATGATTTCAACCACATCTGGCCCATGAGCCATACGTTCCCTACCCCTGCTTTAAAGAAAAGAATTGGGCTGATGTGTGGTGAGCCATTTGTGTCATGGAAGACGGATCAAACAAGCGCCACACTTTGCTACCGGTGACCTAAGTTCATGTTCTGCTGAGACACCGCAACAAAAAACACAACACTCGAAACGGGTTCATTAGTTCTTTTCAAGCCCAACATTGCCAGCGTGAAAAGTCTTACTGTAACCATCAAGGTCAGGCTCACGCAGTCCCGAGGAAGTAATAACTTAAACCAAAGCCGCAATATATTGTAACTCTAACCAGGTGCTTTTTGTGCATAAACCTTAACCAGACCTCAATTTGAGCGTTCACACATCATATAACATAACGATTTCCAAAGGCTCTTTTAATAAATGTACTCGTGTTACTCGAACGTCATGCCTTGAAGGGAACTATCACATCCAAAACTGACCCTTTGAAGGGTCGCGGCAGCTAATAAGCTCCACTCATATTTTACCGAGCCGAGTGTTCACTTTGGATGGGTTGAGAATGAGAAAGTGTTGAATAATAAGCAGGCAAGTCATCTTTCAAAATAATGAAACTATGACAGAAAACCTGCTATGCGAGCGAAAGGGAGGGTTTTATTACATTTACCTTATCTCCGGTATCACTTGATCTAAATTTCATCTGGAAGTAATGAAGTTGAAATTAATATAAAAATGAAATGTTAACAAGAACGGTGAGCACATTTATTAAACAGTCGGGGAACATCCTGGTGATCATTCTCCGATTCTGGCACTTTAAATATAGTAGTGCTGCTTTGAAACACTCAATCCGACTTTTTTACTCCACTCAAATAACACTGCGTTTATGAAATGTAAACAGCGACGGTTCACCAGGCCAGGCTGATCCCATAAACTCAAGACTTCCTAGATGCTCAGTTCACAATTCGGGGCAGTTTGGAACATCAGAGCCTAATGACGACAATCACAATCTCAGGTCTAACTGGCTGCGCTTTGGAATCTACTGCATAATGGCTTGCAAAACATGTTTTTGTGATTGAGATAACCAACTTAAGATTTATAATGGATTTATAAAGGATATGACGGACTAAAAATGTATTTAAAATCAGATGACCCGAATATACAAATGGTCCTTTCAACAACAAAAAAAGAAGGTCAAGGCACAATCTAAAATACAGTGGAACCTCGGTTTTCGAACGCCTCTCAGTTCGAACAAATCAGTTCTCGACCAAAACTTTCAAGAAATTCTTGCTTCGCGTTTCATTCAAAAAATCGGAGTTCGAACGCCGGTACGCTAGGGTGCGATGCTGAGCGGCGTACGAGTGTAGATCGTGCAGATTACCCCCACCCCTCGTGAAGAACTGTTATGACGTGCGCGCGCACTTCTTTTCGCTTTCGCTTTTAATATCGGTGAACGGAGCGTTTTAGCCCCTAATTATGCCTCCGAAGAAGGTCGGAGCAAGCAGCAAAGTTGCTACAGGTGAAAAAAGAAGAGTAGTGTGTACAACTATTGCATATAAGAAAGAAATAATAGCAAAATATGAAGAAGGTGTGCGAGTTTCCGATCTTGCTATTCATACAGCATGGCTGTAAGAAATCCTATTCGTAATTCTTTTCTTTATCCTTTAACCGCTCATCACTTTTTGTGGAGACCTGGGTGCTAAATGACGTGTAAACGACCTGACTTTTTTATTTTTACACGTTCATGTTAGTACGAAAGATTACGCTAACGCGAACGTACGATTAGCCTGGGTTAGCTTCATGTTTACGTTCATGGTAAACATTCAGGGTGTTGGAACGGATTAAAACGATTTTACATTACTTTTAATGGGAAAAACTATTTTCGGTGATCGAACAAATCGGTTTTCGAACAGGGTTCTGGAACGGATTATGGTCGAGAACCGAGGTTCCACTGTACATGTATGGATATTGTCTGTACACAAAACGACTTCAATAAATTCAAAACATTGTTGCGGCTAAGATAAAAAATTACTGGTACAAATAAATAATAATAATAACAATAATGGGGCGACACGGCAGCCGGGTCGTTAGCGCACAGCCCCACGGTGCAGAGGCCCCGGGTTCAAGTCCAGCTACCGCAGCCTCCCCCGTGTGGAGTTTGCATGTTCTCCCTCTACGTTGGATTCCTTCAGGCACACATTCCTCCCACATTCCAAAAACATGCATGTCGGGTTAATCGGCCGGTCCAAATTGTCGCTAATGAGCGAGTGAGTTGTTTGTTTCTGTGTGCCCTGCGACTGGTTGGCAACCAGTTCAGGGTGTCCCCTGTCCACTGCCTGAAGATGGCTGGAATGAGCTCCAGCACCCCCGCGACCCAACTGAGGATAAGCGGTACGGATAATGCATGGATAAATAACAATAATAGTAGTAGTAATAATAATAATAATAATAATAAAACATGATTATAAAAAAAAAAACCTTAATGACAAATGAAAATTCAAGATTTTTGTTGAACATTTGGCTGCTTCATCAACGCATTTTTGTCATTGCAAATAATATTCCACCAATGATTAAATTATGACATCATCTTTGTCATTTGTCATCATTTTTGAGCTAATTAGCAATCTGTTTACCCAATATTGCTTGTTCAGTCATAGGAAACGTATTATCGCATCTCTAGCTGAAAGAACCTATGAAGAACCTCCTGTCAGGCCACCTCGGTTGACTCAAATCAGGGTGATTGACAACTTTTTAAACTCAATCATTCTTTGCAGGTTTGATAGAGTCAAAAATATAAGATTTAAGTCATCTATCCATCCATCCATTATCTGCTCCGCGTTTCCTCACTAGGGTCGCAGGGGGTGCTGGAGCCCATCCCGAATAACTTCAGGCAGTGGGCAGAGGACACCCTGAACTGGTTGCTATCCAATTGTAGGGTATACAGAGACAATAATTCACTTGCTCACTTATACATGCACTCATAATTTTTATTTAACCTGCTATACAGATTTTTTGGAAAGTGGGATGAAACCGCAGTGCCCAGAGGAAACCCACGCATGCATGGGGAGAACATGCAGACTCCGCACAGGAAGGCTGGAAGCTGGTTTTGAACCCATTACCTCGGATGTGCTACCCACGAGGCTGCTGTGCCGCCATATTGGCCTATAAAAACCATTATTATTCAAATTCAATTGTTTGTTCCTGCAGCCAAATGCAACTCTGAACAAGACACAAGTTCTCAAAAACAAATGCATGCATTAAAATGAGTGAAAATATTTAATTATAGGGTTAGGGTTTTTTCCCCCCAAAATTCAACCTATCCTTTTTCTCAGAGCAATACAAAATTGTCAAAAGGGATTACGCGTATGTGGCAGTATAAATAATCTAAGAACACAAAAACATGTTTATCCATCTACTGTATTTTATATTCACTAACATTTATTTTGCCATCAAAATACATTTTTGGGCAGTTGTGTTCATAATAATAAAATCTTTGGATATTCGTCATGTCACCAATGCTGAAAAAACTTAAATTGATGCAAGAATTCAGGCTTAACATTTCTCAATCAACCTTTCTCAACTTCCTCCCTGGAATGGAGAAATTCACATAATTTACCAATTTTAACCACAATTTACTTGAGAGGTAAAAGATAAAAACCAATTGTTTTTGTGTTGAAATAAGAGTGTAAGGTCTTGCATTTGGTGGGTGACATGCTTGTACAGCCTCTGATTCTAATCAATTAATGCATTCATTCAAAAAAGGGCAAATTGGTGTATTAACAGGCCTTGAACCTCTGATCATCTGTTATAGCTCTTAGAAAATAAAAAAGGGAACACATAGATATAAGGTGAGCCTTCCTCAAGCACTACCTTTACTTGCTTCTTCTGTTTACAGCTCCCTGAGCAAAAACCAATAATCAGTGGCACCAAAATACTGTCAAAGGTACGGACAAAAAACAATAAAACATTTATATTGTTCTCTACTTTTGCTTTCACTTGAAGAATAAAAACCAATATTGCTAACCACTCAGTTCAAATACAATATGTAATTGTGGTCATAAAACTGTAAAAAGGGCTTTCACAATTGACAGCGGGCTACTCTACATGATGTGATAAATGCATAAAATACTTCTGCAATTCATATTATTCCACTATTGAAATCATTCGGTCATATCTATGAATAAAAACCAATGACATCAGCCACAGAAGTCTGCTGAGCATTGCCTGGATAAAATACTCCACCACTTCGTCCATTTAGAACACCTTGAACTGATTTTAAAATTGAGTTGGTTTTTTTGCCACCAAATTGGAAACGCATCAAGGGCCTTGGCAGCACTTTTCACCGTAGAGTACAAATTATGTACAAACTTAACCTTTTGGTCTTTGGATGCAGGTATGCTGGTTGTCACTCAGTAAGAACCCTTCTCTGCAACGACATTCGTAGCTGCCCATCATGTTGACGCAGATCTGCTGGCATCCACCATTGCCTTCTGAACACTCGTCTACATCTGCAGAGAGATACACGTACAAGACATAGTTAATTCATTCAATTCAGGACCAACTGAACGTATAATGCACGTTGCCTGCCAGAGTTTGTAAAACTACTTGTAAACCACAATCTTAATAGGTAAGGCTTTGAACTGAGAGAGTTCTAATAGGAAACAGATGGATATTTTTAGAGGCCAACATTTTGTCTGCAAGGTCGCAGTACAAAAGGCTGTGGTTTTGGATAAACGCCAACATTAGCATAAATAAAAGCTATATGCTAGAGTTAAAGCTAAAAGTATATGATGTTGACCAAAGGTTTTAATTGATTCACTGAACTGTGAATAGTTACTCTCAGACTAATGTGAAGTCATACCTAGGAGTGGGCGATACTAGGAATCTTGGTGTCGACCCAAATAAACACAGGGTAGTACGGGCCAATATCGATACGATCCAGATAATTTCTGCTTAAAAATGTCTTAATACCAAAGGTTTTAATATCTTCACTAAACTGTGAATAGTTACTCTCAGACTAATGGGAAGTCATACCTAGGAGTGGGCGATACTAGGAATCTTGATGTCGACCCGATACCAAATAAACACAGGGTAGTACGGGCCAATATCGATACGATCCAGATAATTTCTGCTTGGAAATGTCTTAATCATTATCTGGATCTATGATCTAAAACCATGACAAACCCAGCACAAAGATTTTAAGCAATATAAATTGTTTACGTTTTTTGTTAAATAACTACAATACGAACTTGACCAGTATAAAAATACTTCTACAACTGTTTCAGAGAAAAAGGCAAGAGACTCAAACTCAAAAAAACAGCAATGTATCAAAAAAAATATTGTAAAATAATGTAAACAAGACAAATAAAATACATTTATTTGCACAAAATTTGAAAAAATAAAATGAGTTTTGCAAATAAAGTATACTGTAAACACAATTGGATCCAAATTAAATGTTAGAATGTATGTATATATATATATTCCGGTAATCTTACAACCCACTAACCACATTCTTATAGTGCTTGTTAAAATGAGAAAGAAGATAGTATCCATCCCAGGGTTAGGATTGTATATTATAGTATTGATAAAATCCAAGTACTTGTTCAGTATCAAAATTATCTATATTTGGACTCATCCACCCACCCTTAGACATAACGTGAAAGAATAGCCGAATTTCGTGAGCATTAGATGTCAATAATAAAAAGCTAATAACTCATTTGCAGGTAGCCAAGGTAAGATGAATATTTATATATGAATATTATGTGTATATATATATATATATATATATATATATATATATATATATATATATATATATATATATATATATATATATATATATGAATATTATATATATTTATATATTAATATTATATATATTTATGTATGAATAATATATATATTTATATATTAATATTATATATATTCATATATGAATATTATATATAAGTATATATACATATCCATTAACCGAAATGAAATAATTGACAAAAATGAAAAAAAATCCAATACTTTTTAGTAAACTGAATACTGTAGGAATGCCTAAAGAACTCTAGTAGGGTGTTCCAAATATTTGACAACTAATTTTGATAATTTGCGTTTGAATTACCTCGAATTTTCAAAACTTGTCTAAAAGCGTTTCAAGTTTTAGTGTGTAACCTTTTTATCTTTTCATGTTCAAAAATCTGGTCACTTTAAAAGAAAAGGCATTTTGTGTTCCAGTATGTTCGGGCTCACCGAAGACAGTGCAGCTTGCCTTCTACTCATATTTTGCAAACAAGGCACCAACCACAGAACAGAAATGAGAACCTTGCAAGAAAAAAATCAAGAAAAAGCCTGTTTATGCGAGTTTGGCACATGCTTCAATACAGACTTGACGTCTGCAGAGTCATAGGCAGCGCTCATATTGAACTTTTGTGAAAATCTGTCATAGAAACAACAAATATTTGTACTTTTCGTTGTTAATGCAACCAATAAAATTGATGGCGTTCAACAGTAGTTTTCGAAATATGGGTGTTTAGACAACTAGGGCTGAAACTAACTATTATTTCAATAATAGATGAATCGGTCGATTATTTTTTCATTCGAATTAGATGGATAGAAAAATATTGTGTATATCAACAGAATAATTTATAGTAAAAAAACAATAGAAGTACAGGTGTTTGTCAAATAGCTTAACAATAAACAAAATACACAGAAATGTATGCTATGCACCTGCAAATACGTAAGCTACATTCTTTATGAAGTGCAAAAAGAGAGAGCATGCGAGTACTTCATCAGATCAAGAGGTCCTTGTGCATTTCTAACGTTTTAGCCATTTGCACACATTTACTTTTTAATTTACTTTACTTGCACTGAAAGGTGAAGCTCTTGTATAAAGAAAATAAAGGCTATTCATTAATTCATTCATGCATCAAAATACGGTCTTGCGCCGCCCTCTGCGGGACCTAAGTGCTTCTAGAAACTCGCCACCGGACCAAGATTTAATCGCACAACAAAGTCTGGTCCCTTGTCACCCTCTGCTGGATCAACGTGATACTACAAGCATGTCCTAAACGTCACAACGAAAATTCAATGTACCGTTTTTTCCGCATTATAAGGCGCACCGGGTTATAGGGCGCACCCCCAAAAAATAGTTATCGGTCCAATATTTTCCATACATAAGGCGCACCGGATTATAAGGCACTACAATGGGAATGTCGTCAGATAGTTCAGTCCAACTTATTACCCCCTTAACATTCCGAAAGCTTGCAAAGAAGCAAATACGTGTCGTAGACAGGTGCGGATGCGGTGTCCGTACGATGTCACCAAACAAACATTTCTTAGTTTCCATTTTATTTTTTGCTGGCAATTGTGTGGACAGCAAAGTAAAAATTTTCTTGTGCAGGGAAACGGGGTTCTTTACTGTGTTTATGACAATAAACACTTTGAATTGAATTTAGTTTAAAAATACTCATCACAGAAACATCAAGATCGTTCTAAAACAAGATACCGGGAAAATATAAATCCGCATAGCTCATCTAAGTTCTCTTGCAGCCTTAACGTTCATTAATGATACGAAACCATGTTTTTCTTACAACCGTGAGTGTAGTAAATCCAGGAGAGTAAAATATTGACAAATACAGAATAGTAAATATAGTTTCTCTATGCCGTAGTGCAACCCAACATGTGATTCACATTCATCTTTTTTTGGCCAATTGCAGGCTTTGTTTCGCCCTTTTAGCCTATGTGAGCCTGTAAATTATTAAAAAAAATATCCGCCCCCTTTACCTCCGAATAACTTTAGCCAATAGTGACTGATTCAAATGATGATTGACACATTGGTTAGGAAATGAAACGCCGGTATATAAATCCCAGCATACACCGCGGACGACTTCGCCTTCGGGGGAAAATCTAGTCGGCGGCTGCTTGCCTTAGTTGCAAGACTTTGCGACTTAATATTGATCCATATATAAGGCGCACTGTGTTATAAGGCGCATGGTCAGCTATTGAAAAAAATAAAGGCTTTTAAGTGCGCCTTATAGTCGTGAAAATACGATATTTGAAATTGCAGCTCACCAGACTTTCAGTGAAACTGCCAACTCCATCATGCCTAACCCATAAAATTGCAGCACATAACATGCAGCACCATCCCCTGGCAAGTGAGAAACCTGATTTACCTGGGCTAGAGTACCTGCTGATGACGAGTGTCTGTCAGCCCCATGTTTGAGGAATGCAGTTAAAAGGGAGGAAACAGGAGTCAGGGAGGAGGAAGACTCATGGGGCCAAGGAGGAGGGTGGAGGGTGACTTGATGGCTGGCGTGGTTACAGCAAGGTGACAAAACAACCAAGTCAATGCTCCTCAAGTGCACACTGAAGCGTTTCAAATAGATCGCTAGAGGCTCGGCTCTCCCGCAGGACAACAAAAGGCCACAAATCCCAATCGAGATTGCACCGATAATAAATCACTCACTCACGAACCTGCCAGGATTGAAAAAAAATCTCTCTCTTAATATAAAAAGAACCTAGCTTCCCTACTTTTCTTAGTCCGGAGAACTGTGCGTGAGTCCACTGTTACTGTGGAGGTAACACTCCATTTTTTTCTCTCCCCCTGGAGACCTGTGCTCTATCACTACCGACCACACTGGAACCTTATCCACCCCACTGCTCGTTGCATCAATATTCTGCTGTGTATACAAGGCTGTTTTTTTAATAAACCGTCATGCGAAACTAAATTACTGTCTATTTGTCCAGTCTGAGAAGGCCTCTAGGTTAAGTTTCCTTTCTGGGGATTTCTCAGCCCGGCAGAGTTACAAATTAAAATTTACTGTCTTCTCCTTTCCTCCCCACAAAAATGCAGAGATGTTTCTGAGCCTGACGAGATGTCAAATTGGGGCAGTTGGCAATAAAGGCATATTTAGAATAAAATACAGATTTTCAATGCAGATTTTTGCTCATATTGAGTATTATTTGTCTCATTTGACTTGATAAGTTTATTTACTTTACTTATGTTTCAATTTTGGACACTTGTAAAGGAGATTGCATAGGATGCCATTTTGTTATTCTGACTATTATACCTGACTGTTGTTTGTCAGTTTGCCTATTATGCACTGTTTATATGCTTGTCACTATTAGGTGATCATGTTACTGTTTTTTGATGTCCATGATCAGCTTCTTGTATCCTAGGAGATTTTTTTTTAAAAAGAGCTCAGGATAGGACCTTTGGAAAAGGTTGGAATTTTGCATCTTGTGGGCTTTTACAGTCCGGTCCTGTTTTCCTTGCAAGTTCTAAATTCATTGATTTCTTCTCTCCTTATTTTGAGTCTTTTAAACTATACACCTATTACTTTAGGACAACAAAAGGCCACAAATCCCAATCGAGATTGCACCGATAATAAATCACTCACTGACTAGCCTGCCAGGGTTGAACAAAAATCTGTCTCTTAATATAAAAGAGACAGATTTTCTTGGTCCAGAGAACAGTGCGTGAGTCCACTGTTACTGTGGAGGTAACAGTCCATTTTTTTATTTCTATCTTGTTTTTCAGCTATCATAAAAACAAAAAGCATTAAACTTCAAAAACACATAATATGATAGGGAGAATAAGCATTGTTTATTTTAAGCATTATTCTATTTTTACTATAGGTTAATTTCTAAGGAAAAGGAAATCTATCGATTTAAAAATTAACCGATATTACAGTTGAGAAATGTTTTTTTAATCGTGTTGTTGTAAGAAAAATTATTATTTGGTTGATTTTTATTGACCTGATTTTCAAAATTAGGGAATCATTGTTGTTTAAAAATTAAGCTGATTACATTTTTTTATCTTAATGAGAACAAAAATCTCAAAAAGACTGATGTTTATTCTGCTTTTAATTTTGGACACCTGGAAGGAAGATTTCAAAGGATGCCATTATTTCGACTGTTATGCACTGTTTACATCATTTTGATAGCTATGAGTCAATCATGTTGCTGTTCGTTTATACCAACATTCTTTAGAGCGGATCTGATTTTTGTATCTTAGGAGATAAAAAGGAAAGAAAGCCTCAGAGGAGGTCTTTTAGAACAGCTTGGGATTTCTTACTTCAGGTTTGGGCTCCCCCCTGTTCTCCTTGCATTGACTGTCTACTAAACTATAAATGAGTGAAATTGTCTGCCATACTACTAGACATTGCTAATGTCGAGGACATTTAATTTGTAATTTATTTATCAATTTTTACTGAATCGATAATAATTAATAATCTTAAAATGTGCAAATCTATATGCCAATGGGACAAGTCTGCTTTGTAATTGTTACATTGAGACAACAAACCCATCTGCTACCTTCCTTGCCACAAAACTCATTTTTTTTTTCATTTCCTATGTGGTGTGCTTGGCTCCAAACTTCATAAAGTTGGCAGCGACAAAAGAGAGAGGCTGCTGGAAACTGAAAAGTTGCTGTAATGCATGCACAAACCCAAATCAGTCTAATGCATGCACGACACGCCTGCAAGATATGCAAACAGTTTTGGAAGGCCTGTGGGAATTATCTCTTCATATTCCCAGTCCATCAATGAAGGTTTCATTTCCTGATTCCTTCAAACTTCCAAATGAGGCGTTGTCTGTCGGTAGATCTCTCCCATTTAAAATAGCTCCCAAAATTGCCCGTGTTGTGTGCTAGGCAAGGCTGGCGTCCAAAGCAAATATTTCCAAGCGGAAAAGGTTTCTGGCATAGCTCGGAGACATGCTCATGTTATTTGTTCTTGAAACATTTTTTTTTAATTCTCTTGAGGATAGAAAAAATGTCTTAATCAAGTTAAAAGGATTGCCTTAATTTTGTAAAATGAGACAGGTCGCCGGTTTATCCCGGCTTTGGTCCAGGAGACGAAGGGGAAGAGAAGGTTCAAACAGAGTGAGATTAAGAGATTGGTTGTGTTTGCAGAGGCCTTGTCCACCGCTTTCTCAGATAGCCAAGACTGTATATATAACATTTGGCCTTGTGCAGAGATTTAGAGTCATGTAAACATGGTGGTTGCCTTACTAAAAATCCTGAAACTGTTGTTCCCTTTTGTTTTCCTGGAGGTTATTACCAACTGATTGTACAGGGCAGGTTGGGTGAAAAACAACAGCCGTCTCAACTGTCCTCTAAGCGGTCTGTATGCGTCCTGCTGCGTGGCTCCTATGTGGCGCAGACAGGACTGTCTCTGTGGTCTAGACAGACCAGAGACAAGAAGGTGAGTGGACGGACACTGGCCTCTTTCGGTATTTCATTTACAGGATGCACACACCCTGTAATAAGGCAGAAAATCAGACCCATGTGCAGTAACAGGCAACAGGAAGGCTGGGGGGATAGAAGGGGTGTTTGAGGGGACTCCGGTGGCTGCCAGGTCCATTTGTCGCTTAGGTTTGTGAATAAGTTGCAGTTGAGTTGAGCGTCAGTGAAGAAAAGGTGGAGAGTGCAAGGCAGGGTTTCTATCAGATCAAGGTTTCTTGTTTTCAAAAGGCCTCCAACAGGATTTCTCACTTTACACAGAGCATCTCTTCAGACACTCAGCTTAACACAGCAACGACGTTGAAAGAAGATGGCCGAGTGCAAAACGGACATCTTGTATTCAAACATACATACGTTGAATATTGAACATGATGCAAGACAGCGTTTTCAATATCATTGCTAATGGAGGCATTTATATTACTGTGACATACTTGTCAACTTATGTTTTTTATTAGTTTTTTGATTACCGTATTTTCCGCACTATAAGGCGCACCTAAAAGCCTTTATTTTTTCAAAAGCTGACCATGCGCCTTATAATACAGTGCGCCTTATATATGGATCAATATTAAGTTGCAAAGTCTTGCAACTAAGGCAAGCAGCCGCCGACTAGATTTTCCCCCGAAGGCGAAGTCGTCCGCGGTGTATTCTGGGATTTATATACCGGCGTTTCATTTCCTAACCAATGTGTCAATCATCATTTGAATCAGTCACTATTGGCTAAAGTTATTCCGAGGTAAAGGGGGCGGATCCTTTTTATCATTTACAGGCTAGCATAGGTTACAGGGGCAAAACAAAGCCTGCAACTGGCCGAAAAAGATGAATGTGAATCACATGTTGCACTACGGCATAGAGAAAACGTTTTTTACTATTCTGTATTTGTAAATATTTTACTCTCCTGGATTTACTACACTCACGGTTGTAAGAAGACCATGGTTACGTATCATTATTGAACGTGATGGCTGCAAGAGAACTTAGGTGAGTTATGCGGCTTTATATTTTTCCGGTATCTTGTTTTAGAACGATCTTGATGTTTCAGTGATGAGTCTATTTTTAAACTAAATTCAATTCAAAGTGTTTATTGTCATATGCACAGTAAAGAACCCTGTTTCCCTGCACAATAAAATTCTTACTTTGCTGTCCACACAGTTGCCAGCAAAAAATAAAATGGAAACTAAGAAATTTTTGGCATTTATTGAATCCCAAGACTTTAACCTTCCGAATGATATTTGGAACAATGCATTTGAGTGATTGGTGACATCGTACAAACACTGTGTCCGTACATGTGTGAGACACATATTTGCTTCTTTGCAAGCTTTCGGAATGTTAAGGGGGTAATCAGTTTGACTGAACTATCTGACTGTTTTGTCGACGTTCCCATTGTAGCGCCTTATAATCCGGTGCGCCTTATGTATGGAAAATATAGGACCAAAAACTATTTTTTGGGGGTGCGCCCTATAACCCGGTGCGCCTTATAGTGCGGAAAATACGGTATTTCAAAGTATGTACGTTGTACAACAATTTTTGTAGAGTTACACTTTTAACGTTTCAAAATGTTATTATTATTATGTTATTTTGTTAGACCTATCTTGTTTTGCTCAATTCAGCTTTATTCTGGATCGTCTCGGTCATTGATAGCAGATGAACATGTCATCGTAGATTGCTGAAGTTGGCGCGGTACACTAGCAAATGTTATCGAGCAAGCATTTATTCAGTAAATCAAATAAATGTAATTACACAAATGATCTTTGTTTTTATTCCACATAGTCTGGCTTTCTGCGAGTAATTAGGTACTGCATTATGTTTTTAATTGATAAGGGGAGCAATTGGCTAAGGTTAAAAGGTAAGCGGTAGGTAAAAATGTATTCAACCAACAATTAACTAAACAATCACATATTTATGCATGTAATGAACCCAATATTTGCAACACTGCAATGTTGACTATTATTGCTTCATAGGTGCAGTCATTATTTACATTGATATGGAATGAGGACAAAAAAAACATTTGAAAACAATTCTGGAAGAAAACACTTGACTTGTTTTGACCATTGTGCTAAGGAGAGACCTTGGCACTGACCTCTTATGGTTGCCAGGCTGTCTGACGTTTATATATCTAGACCCAGTTTGAGTGTCCCATTAAGGATCTCTGGCAATATGTTCAGCTGAAGTTTTTAATTGCATGGTGGATGAGAATGACCAATTTCAAGCAAAGACGCATTTGTTGACGTAGTCTTGAGAGTTACGAGCTGAAGACACTCGTGTCACAATCCAGATGTGTGTTTCACAACAAAAGCAGAGTGACTGCCCCTAGGGAGATGCAAGACAGCTGCATACGTATGTAGCGGTGAAGTGACTAGTTTTACCCGAAATATGCCTCTGCTTTTCTGTACTCTGGCACTGCAGTCCTTCCATCTACTTCTCAGATCTCAAAGTCATGTCAGGTGAGTAGCTCCTTATTTTAAGTATAAGGTATAGACTATAGTTCTACAGACAATTGAATGTAAAAATGTACATTATTAGCGTAAACGTTATCGATGAACTATTTTAAAAACATTTTATAAACATTTCCCAGATGATCCAGGCAATCTATTACGATTATTTTACGACTTGTGTTTTTATTGCTTATTCAATTTTGAAATTTTACATCGGGTTATTCTAACTTGATAGCACTTTGTTGCCAGCATATAGAGTACAACGGCCCTTTTATGTTGTCCACGTAAAGTAACGTGAAATACATTTAAAATAATTATAATATTTCTAAGTTGAAAATGTCTGTCTTCTAACTTCACTTAAAATGACATATCTGTTACATCACTCCTCAGAGATGGCTTAATTCCAGAATGCTTTCTGACGATTGAGGATGGAAATACTCTTCACCCTTTTGTCTCTTAGGTTATTTGTCTGAATATAGGTAAGTTACAACAATAGCAAAAATAATTTTACATTTATTTACGTTATATTCTTCATATTATAGAAATTACATTTACCACACTATAACTGGTGATAGTGTCTTACTGCTAATACTATCTCTTCACTACTCCGAAACAGCTACTGTCCAAACTGTCTACTAGATACTTGTATCCAATCATAATAACATTCTCCAATATATAAAGAAATTGATGCTGATGCAGATAGTTTAACAAGAATATTTTGCATAGTAATGTATCACGTTACAGTAATTTATTTTTAATACTCCCAAACTGTCAGTAAAACTCGTCAACTGTCTATCAAATATGGCATCTAGCGTATTGTGACACAAAATTATTTCAACCCCAAACATAATTATACACTAAAATCCTCATAGGGCTTGATCTAAGAACTGTTGAGTCTGAAGTGTAAACTATTCTTGTTTTGCCTCCGAAAGTATGTCAAAATCGTTAGTGAGTGTGGAAGTACTGTATAATGAGCAACAGCATGTGGTTGGACTTTAGATCACTTCAATCACTACAAAATCACCACAAAATTTGGAATGAAAGCTTTTTGGGTTATAAATGATATTTAGGCTTCTTCATCTACAGGTATTTAATATATACCTTTATAGCTATGAGTATGTTTGATTTTGTGACATAATACAATTGTACATTTTCCAATAACACAAATGGGCAAAAAGCTTATCACTTAGCAAAGCCAATTGAAGCAACCTTCTAATACTTGAAAAACTGAAATGACATTGCTCTTGTTATAGACCACGTCATGACTTTGGAGAGGTTAAAGTAAAAGGTCATTCATTTCCCTATAGATTGCAAAGGGAATTGAGCTCCACTGAATCAATACAAACCAAATCAGAGTAAGTCAACAAGAATCAAAAGAACCAAGTCCCACGCTCGACCCCTAAGTTCTTTTATGACAGGGAGCAAAGTGTCTTTAGACAAATGAACAATGTGGTGACAGAATATTATCTTTACCAGCTAGCTTACTCAATATTTTCATTAGAATGATGCAATTTCGTTTTTGAGGTTAGGTATTATCACCACCAATGTTTACACGTGAAAAGTCAGTTTCGGTTAAATGCAATGATAACGTGCCTAAAAACACATCCTCGGGTTTCCTCATCCATAGGTCATAAGTGGGCAGGGTGGTACTACAGTTAGAAACTAATAGACTTCCTGCATCTGGTTTTCATTGCGAAGGGGATGTGTGTTTTGGATTAAATTGACATTGATTCTTCTGTT
Organism: Urocampus carinirostris; assembly: GCF_059441175.1. NCBI lineage: Eukaryota > Metazoa > Chordata > Actinopteri > Syngnathiformes > Syngnathidae > Urocampus > Urocampus carinirostris. The sequence continues at coordinate 13,058,106 of NC_142351.1, read as the reverse complement.
TTTCCTGAGACTCCAAAAATCCTTTACAACTTGGCCATGTGGTGATTAACCACCATACTTTTCTTCACAAACAAGCAACCACAATTGTTTTCAACATTGTAACCAGGCTTGCTGATACTGATGTCCCAGAGGCTCCAAAAGCTCACCGTGGGCTAAATTATAAAGCAAATGACATCTCACTCCTTGTAGACCAAAGTAGAGTGCTGTGATATTGCATTGCTTCCACCTTGCTGACTTCCTGACATCTTTGTGAGGCTGAGGGTAGACAGCAGAGACCTCAGAAACCGCAGCGTCCCTGTTGAGGCACACAAGGCAGCGTTCTGCTTCACGCCCCAGCGCCTTCTGCCACCGCCCAATGCCATTATGCTGCCAACACATGCAATTACAAGGAGCCATGTGCCACGTGCCGCAGTGCAAAAAGAAATGCGATGGAGGAAATACTCTCGGGCGACAAACACACAGATTCCCGAGAGGACTAAAAATGGAGGTTACGGACTTGACTACCAGTTACACCTTACATCCAATAAAACATAACAATCCATCTCCCCCTAAACCACTCCCCCCAAATCACTTCAAATATTGATTTTAAACTCAAAATGAACTGTTAAGGATCGATAAAACATCTCTCTCTGCAGTCTCAGGCACATCTGGTATTTAAGGGCTCTCAGGGTCTGACCTTGTCTGGGAACCAGCTGCTTAGGTTCTCCACTCTTGGGCCGAGAAGGGACTAATCTTTTCTTTGGGACCAAAAAGGAGCTTAATCAAAAGAGGTTGGTGTCTCGCAAAACATTAGTTGGACATTTTCCTCCACTCCGAGGTTTGTAGTTTAAGGTTTATTTTTGCAATAAATATTTCTAAAGAAAATATCATTATCTTTGGCGCTATATAAATAAATAACCACAACCTTAACAACATTCACAAAAAAATTACGATATCTCCAAGGTGTTTTGTTCTCATCATATATCATTTGAAGTCTTCTGGGATAGATTCCAGCCCATCGTGACTTTGATACTGAAGACCGCTTTAGGAAGTTACTAAATCATGAATGTTAAACACCTATAACTAAGAGCTCGGAGATTTAAGTAAAAAAAAAAAAAACATTAAAAAAAACACGATCTTTGATGCAAGCACCCAAAATAGATCCTCTCTCTGGGTGTCAGGGCTCTTCATTAGAAATAGGCTGAGAGGCTTGGTCATCCAGGAGTCAGGGCCACTGCTACACTGCATTTAGAAAAGCCAGGAGAGGTGTTCTTGGTATCTCCTACAGATGCCCCCATGACGCCTCTCAAGAGATTTTCTGGGGATCTCCCACTTGGCCCAGAGGACAACCAAGGATACACTGAAGAGACTGTCTATCAGTTGGCACGGGGACCAAATATCAAATGGATAGGGAAGGACTTCTGTGATAACACTGCTAGTTTATGAAATAACAGGTTGATGTTTTTGTTAACAGTGACAACTATAAGTAAAGGGATTTTCAGGGGCTCAAATTAGCTAATTTGTCAAAACATTGGAAAGAGCTCTCTGTAGGATATGCAAGTGTTCTATACTCACCCCAATAATTAATTGTTGAAAGAAAACCACCATAAGGATGAGATTTGAAACAAAAGTGTGAAACCAAACTGAAAGGGTTTCTTGATCTGATGGTGCCTGATCTACGGGCGCAACTAGAATCAAAATGACCGATGATTTGTTGTGTCTTCCACTCATTTTTTTGCAATTACACACCAGCACACAAGTCAGAAGCTGAGTGACGGCACATCAAGTGATCCATTCACAACTGGATGTAGTTTCTTGATGACTTGGAAAATAGCCCTGCGCTGCAGATCCTAGTGAGATATACTAAGAGAGGGGGGAAGTGCGCTGGGGGTGATAGACGAGGGGCAGTATTGAGGCAAGTGAAGAAAATCAACAATGGGCAAAGACTTTAAGAGGAAAGGAAAACCGTGGCGGCCTCTTGCAGTCACAACTGGTTAACTCCATTGAAGAGGCATGCAACTGATTTTTTTGCAAAAGGGTGGCGCAAAGGAAGAACCCTATGAACTCTTGGTCCAAAAGTAAGACATTGGATCCAAACCAAAAAGCAGGAATTTGCTAGATGTCAATAATAACAATTACATTTTTGTTTATAATAAAACCAGAAAGATGCCGGTGTATTAGAAAAAAGCTCTACCACTGGCATCTCTGAACTTGAACTAAATAAATAATGAGAACTGTGAGACCAATCTGAGTTGTGTGCCCACATATAAAAGTTATCTTCCTGTGAATTAGATAAATAGATAGATAGATAGATAGATAGATAGATAGATAGATAGATAGATAGATAGATAGATAGATAGATAGATAGATAGATAGATAGATAGATAGATAGATAGATAGATAGATAGATAGATAGATAGATAGATAGATAGATAGATAGATAGATAGATAGATAGATAGATAGATAGATAGATAGATAGATAGATAGATAGATAGATAGATAGATAGATAGATAGATAGATAGATAGATAGATAGATAGATAGATAGATACTTTATTCATCCCTGAAGGGAAATTCACATTTCCAGCAGCATCCCTGAGCTGAGAACAGTACAATAATAAAGCCAAAAGAATACAATATACACATATATATATATATGTGTATATATATATGTGTGTATATGTGTATATGTGTATATGTGTATGTGTATATATACATGTATATACATATACATAATTATGGGTAAGTGGTCTCCATGAACGTAAAACGTACTGTATCTTGAAGCTGGTTACATTTTCTTCCCGAAGTGACAAGTGAAAGGTCGATTTGGATTTAGTAAAGAATGTTGATAGTCAAAAGCAGGGTTGCTCCCTATGTTTGGCAAACATAGCGGCATGAGCTCAGGAGGTAGAGCGCACGTCTTGGGATCAAGAGATCGCAGGTTCGATTCCCGGCTCCTCCGTGTTACATGTTGAAGTGTCTTTGGGTAAGACACTGAATCCCTAATGCCCCCAATAAGCAGGTTGGTGCCTTGCATGGCTGCGCGGCCGCTAGTGGAGTGTGAATGGGTAAGTTTGAAGCACATTGTAAAGCGCTTTGGAAAGTCTTCATTGACTTGAAAAGCGCTATATAAATGCAAATCATTTCATTTCATTTCCTTTCAAAAAGTGCTGCGAAATTCAAAATACTTTTAAAACATTTGCAATGACACTAAATGACAAAGCACACTCTCTGGAGAAATATCGTAATATAGTAAAGTATGTTAGCCCAGCAGCGTACTCAGAGTATTAATCTCAGGGTCAAGCCCTTCATAAATTCGCTCCATTATTTGTCAGGCTAATTAAAAAGAGATGTGAAACCAGATGAAAAGGCTACATGCTTCATAACATTATTAAGATGTGAATATTAAAATCGTATCAAGATAAGCCCTGGAGCGTATATTTGCATTTTTGAGTTCCAATGCAAAGTCAATGCAAAGCAATGAAGGTAGGTGATAAGTTTCACATTTCAAACTAAATCAAATGTATTTGTACAGCCCATCAACGAACCTCTGCCACGCAAGACATGGGTTTTGACTCGGTCCTGTTTCCTGTTGGTATTTCCTGTCTGTTAGTGTTTCCGTTTATTTTTGTCCTGTTTGATATCGGTTTCCAGTTTCGTTCCCGTCTTTTTTTGTCCTGTTTATCATTGTCTCCGGTTTTTTTTCCCGTCTAGTTTGTCCTATTTAATTCCGATATCCTGTTTTCATTATCAATCCTGTCTGTCCCATATCGACCCCATCTGTCCGATATCTATTCGGGCAATTGGTATCGATTTCGTCGGCCTCTGGCTTCCTATCATTCCACGCCAGACTGCTGCCTAACATGCCTGACTCCCCATTTCCCGTACAATAAAAGGCTTGTGTGAGAAACGTCACGCGTTTGGGTCCTGATCCTTTTTCGGTTAATGACAAAACAATTTGAAGTAGAAAAAAACGCGCAACTCAAAACGCTGCTACGTAACGGCGTTATTTTTGACGGCGTTATTCCCAATACTGGAATTTGCTTATACTGTATTAGAAAAATATGTTCTATAGATGTAGATCTGTATATATGTTTTAAAACGTAAATTAATATAAACAATAGACAAAGTTCTCCCATACATTAAATATGAAAGGCAACTTAATTGGAAACATCGAGAAAATAATAATTTAACAGACGCAGGCACAGGAACAAATACATAAACCGTATGCTCCCTTCCACACGATCACCCTCGCACGCACAAATCACACACTCACCTAGACAATTGTGCCCATCATGTGCCAAGCGGAAGCCATCATAGCATGTGCACCTGTAATTTCCTGGGATGTTGATGCACTCATGGACACAGCCACCATTGTATTCGGTCGCACATTCGTCCACATCTGAAGAACAAAAAACAATGATTGAAGACGTTAATGCAGCTCATTTTTGTTGTTTCAGTCAAATTTCAGGTGATAAATGGACAACATAGGTTCAGGAGTGGTGGCTGAAATGAAAGTTGATAGCACCTCTACTAAGGTAGCATTTCAAAATGATTTAATTCATTGTATTCTTTTAACTTTTGCCACACAGTTCATCGGAGAACAATGTTACACTTGATCAGGGTTGGGTAGGGTTACTTTAACTGGATTACTTTCAATTACTTTTGGATTACTCCAATACCAAATATGCTAATAAAAGACAAAAGAAACTAAATATGAATAAAATTATGACTCACAACACGTGGTAAGCTTTCTCTCATGGCTTTGATCTCTTTGATCTCCGGCAAAACTAACATAAAATACGACAGAAACAAAATGAAAATAAATCCAAACAGCTTGCCAACATCATTTTTGCCGTTCCATGTACAGTGGAACCTCGGTTTTCGAACGCCTCTCAGTTTGAATAAATCGGTTCTCGACCAAAAATGTCGAGAAATTGTTGCTTCGCTTTTCGTTCAAAAAATCGGAGTTCGAACGCCGGTACGCTAGGGGCGATGCTGAGCGGCGTACGAGTGTAGATTGCCCCCACCCCTCGTGAAGAACTCCTTCTCTACTTTCGTTTTTCAAAAGCGGTGAAGGGAGTGTTTTAACTCCTAATTATGCCTCGGAAGAAGGTTGGTGCAAGCAGCTACAGTTGCTACAGATGAAAAAAGAGGAGTAGTGCGTACAACTATTGCATTAAAGAGAGAAATAATAGCAAAATATGAAGAAGGTGTGCGAGTTTCCCTTCTTTCAGGAATACAGCATGGCTTCTGCAGACAACCGCCAAGGTAAGAAATCCTACTCATAATTCTTTTCTTTGTCCTTTAACTGCTCACCACTTGTTGTGGAGACCCGGGTGCTAAATGACGTGTAAACGACCTGACTTTTTTATTTTTACTCCCCAAGCCTGCACAAAATTTAGTAATTTTATTCATATTTAGTTTATTTTGTCCTTTATTAGCATATTTGGTATTGGATGAATCCAAAAGTAATTGAAAGTAATCCAGTTAAAGTAACCCTACCCAACCCTGCACCTGATTAGGTTCAATGAACAAAAGCCAAGTTGCTGATATTCTGGGGAATAAAAACTGAATCTATTTTAGTTGTAGTTGGCTTTAAAAGAAGCTTATTGATGTTCACAAGTTCCCAAACTACCATGAATTTAACGTCACTTTTAAATTGTTCTTGGAGCTTGAGTTAGAGATAATTGTAAAACTAAACATACAAACAAAAAAAACATTTAAATAAGAAGTCAAAATACAATTGAGTATATGACAACTGTATGTGTGTGTATGGCTTTAAATTTCAAATACAGACGCATCCCTACTTACAAACATTCGAGTTACGAAAAACGGTGGATACGAACATTTTTTCGGGATGTCGAAAAATACTTGAACATTGCTGTAAGTAATTGTGCACCTTTCTTCAAGTAAAGGACAGTACTGTAGTGCTTCTTTCCGCCGCTACCAGCATGTGACGCTGTGAGACCTCACCCAGCATCCACCCCAAGAAAAAATCCGGCTTCCTCTTCCTAGTTCGTGTGTAAACATACTGTACTGGATCTCCAGCACATTTGTATTGTTTAATATATCATGCATCCATTCAATATACCGGTAGTTGGTGTAAAGTGTAAAGAAGAGGCGAGCTGTTTCTTTTGAAATGAAAGTGAAATATGGAAGCTAGATGCTGTTGAAAAAATGGTTGGATTGCTTTTTCTTCGTCTACTCTTTATCCCCGGAGGAGGAAGTCGCCTAAACCTTGAAGCTCATCTTCCAAAAGTAAGTTAAACGTAACTTTATTTATCTTCATAGAGCATATTATTTTATGAAATGTTTATCTTATAGTACAGAACTATACAGGTTACTTACACAAGCCTTAAATGTCATGTCCTGCACGGTTGTCATGGTGCCCAGCTGGCCCCGCCCCTTGACACCGGCTGACCTGCATTTTCCTGATTACTCCTATGGGTACTCAAACCCGCCTTTTGGAACTGCCCTTTGCTAGATCATTGTTTACCCTTGTTGAAAACCTGTTCATGCCTGTTTGATACCTGTTTATTCTTGTTGAGCTTGTTGGACTTTGGTGTAACATTCTGAGAGATTCCTGCAAATTCTGTTTAATCCTGTTAAATGTCTAGTCTGTAGTTTTGCCTGCATTTGAGCCTGCTTTGTTTTGTTTTTGGTCCTTTTGGTCCTTTTGTGTGTTGGACAACTTTTATTTCTCAATTAAAGTGACAGATCGTCTACGCAAATGAGTTCCAACTTCCTGATTCCCGGTCCGTTTCATGACATTAAACATACTTATATAAACCATAAACATACAAAATATAGCACTGAAACAACTCACATTTTGTTGGCGTGCAGCTCTCATTTGCCATATTAGTAAATACTATATTCGTAATCGCTCTCTAACTATATGGTTAAAAACACAGAATCCCCTCCAAAAAATGCATATTGACCAATCATAAGAGAAAAAAGTCGTCTCGGAGGGAACTAGCTGATGATTGGTGGGGAGTCTGATCCCTTCGTTCACTTCCTAGATCTGGGTCATAGAGACATAATAGTCACGAATTACACAAGTCAGGGTCAGTGTTCCCTCTAAGCTGCGCGCGCAATTGCGCACTGCTCGCATATTCTCAGCGCACAAGAAAATCTAGCCCGCGCGCAAAAATGAGGGCTCAAAATTACTAATTGAGAAGCGACTTAAGTCAAAGTTACAGTGCATGAAGGTAAAAATACACGGGTTCCCCTGACGTTGTGTCCTAAATGCGGTATTTTGAAGTCGAGTCGAAGTACAACGAAGTTGAGTAAAGTTAGTAGAGTTTTTTCGGCTCGGCTCACTAAAAGGAACCGGCTCTTTCGGGTCCTAAACGGCTCTTCAGGTTGTTTTTGCTTCTTTAATCCCAACATGACCAAATGTTATGTAAAATTATGCACAAAATGACTTAAAGGAAGGGGGGAATAGAACAAAAAAGAAAAAAATACCAAAATGAAAAAGTAGTGAAAAGCGGAGAAAAAAAGAAACAAAAGGAAGAGAAAAAAGCCAGAAAAAAAGAAAAGAAAGAAATGTAGGAAAAAAGTAAATAGAGAACAAAAAGAAAAAAGTAACAGCTCGGAAAAAATAAAAACAATGAGATTTTTTTAAAGGAATTTTTAAAAAAGTAGAAAAAAAAACGGAAAAAAGAAGAAAAAGTTTGTGTTGCATTAAAAAAAATTCCAATTACATCAAGTGAATCTTGTTGCCAACATTGTACTTCCACAAAAACAATGGGATTAAGTACACTTCTGTATTTTACAACCGACTAAATAAGCCCCCAAAAATGTTAATATTATGCGACAAAATATATCAGGAAATAAAAATAAATGGATATCTTGTGAAAGAATTGTAAGAACAATTGTAGGCTGTACAACCTTCGCAATAGTACATGAGTCAATTCATTCAAAATAGAAAAATAATTTTGCATTGCCGGAAACTCAGCAAAATGTAACTTGATGTCAAGTTTTGGACATGTTTGATAATGACTTAGTTGCCACACTTGGGATTACGGTTGCTCACTGTTGTTTCAAGCATTGCTCACCAACTTTGTGTGAACGCTCAGACCCGTGGAAAATTAGAGGGAACATTGGTCAGGGTGCTGTCAGAGATAGGGCTCACATTTTTTTGCCAATTAGCCCTCATTCTCCTTTTCTTCTGGCATATTAGTAAATGCTAGATTCGTAATCACTATCCAACTATAAGGTAGTCACTGTTTTTAATAGTGACACGATACTAAGAGACGTAAACAACTCGGAGGAGAGCAAGAACACTGAAACAGCGTCAGGTGTGCAGGGGCACGCCAGCGTTGGCGTTTTGCAGCCAAAGTACCGCACCACTTTGGACTGTCAGTAACGGTAACAGCGTTATTGCCTACACTGCAAATAACTATTATCGCCACGACATATGTTCTGCAATGTGAACTGCAAAGAAATGCGTCCCATAAAATTGGAGCGGAGGCTGGCGTTCACATAAAGAAGGCGGATTGGTTCGACAGTGAGAGTGAGGTTGTCGCTAATGGTTATGATGACGGCTTCAGGGCCCCACTGAGGAGACCGAGACACGATGGATTGCGAACACTGCGCACATCCACTCAGCACTTGCTGGCCCATTTAGGCCCTATGATCCTGGGCCTTCAGCTTCTCTTTGAGGCTGCCGCTCTCAAGGCTTAATTAGACTTGACAGCAGAGGGATGGGACGAAGACAAAGGAGCACTCTCTCTGCTCCCTACGTCTCTTCTTCCCACACATCCGCGCCGTTCGCCAAACTCAGCACAAAATCACCCATCACTTTCCCACTCCTCTTTTTTCAGTGACTCTCTTGTACCCGACTTGTTCAATATTCTAAACTTGCTGGGCTTCATCATTTAAACATGGAGGTACTAATGGGTTTGATTAGTCAGTGATTCCATTTCGGGATTGGAATTTGAGAGTTGATTCAGATTCACTGATTAGAAATGGTTATTATTGTGGGCAATTGCAAAACTGAAAACAGGGTTTAGCTAATTTCCCCTTGATTTGACACACCAGCTGAGTCTCAATTTTTTATATTAGCAAAAAATGCTCATTTTGTTCACGTCTGATAAGCATTTCAAAATCTACATTAAATTACATGTCCAAGGTTTTGCACATTGTATTGATTTTAGGGAGTAAAGAGGCAAAGAATGGGAAAATAAAACCCTCAGAAACTGTAAAATCTATACCGTGATTCAAACAATGTCATCATTTATACATAAACTTACAAATAACAGTCATAATGACGTGATAATGGGTTTAAATGATTTATAAAGGAAGCGTCTTAAGTTATTTTGGGTACAGGTCTCTTGTAAGCCTCTGACATCAACCCATCATCCCCACTTTCTTTTCAGGTGCACTTACCAAATCATCAACAGTACCAAAAGTCCCAAAAACCTGTGCAGAAGTCCCACTCACAAAGGAGGTTTAAGTAGTGCTGAATCTAACTCTTCAAAGTTGTGCTAACCCGTGACAGTGACAGGTCATTCAGTTTTTAATATTGGATATCTGAAAATAGATTGCATTGGATGCCTTTTCGTTATTTTGACTTTTATTGCACATTGTTGTTTGTTGTTGACCATTATGATCTCTTTACATAATTGTCACTCTCGGCTAATCACATTCCTGTTTTTTGATTACTTTTGTGACCTATGAAATTTAATAGAAAAAAAAGTGCGCAGGGGAAAGGCCTATAGAACAGGTTGGCATTTGTTATCTGAGGTTTATACTCTATCCCCTGATTTACTTGCTAGATTAGAATCCATCAGTGCCTTCACTTCATGTCTTGTCTACTAAACTAAAAACTTATCAGATACGAAATACGGTTTTAGGTTCCAAGGATGCAGATTTAAGTGAGTTGATTGAAGCCAGTGAAGTTTTAACTAGATCATCACTGCACAATAAACACAGCACCGATTTGACAGGTCACCATGGCAACGGGAAAGCCAAGGGCATCTCTTCCCCTTTGCTTTCTCCACTGTTCGGTGGCTGAATGCCATTAAAGAAAAATTGTGCATGTTCTTTATTCATTTCTTGCACCCTCCAACTCGAACCTGACATGCATGTACTTGGAATGTGGAAGGAGTGCCCAGAGAAAACCAACACAGGCCAGGGAGAGCATACAAGCTTTGCACGGGGAGGCTGCGGTAGCTGGATTGAACCCTGGAACTCCGCACCATGAATCTACGCGCTAACCACCTAGACACTGTGCTGTCAAGATCTTTTACATGGAATCTCATAACCCCCTCAACCTTTCTGTACAATTAAAATTTAAATCCAAGTTGATACAAAGTATATTAAATGCTGTTTTGGAGAATATGAACAGTTTTGGTTTTGGTAATACTCTGACATTTTGCCTCAAACTGAAAAAAATGACTGCAATTGCTACTATCATTGAGTAATATGAGTTGGAACTAACACTCAGGCATCTTGTGCACTAGGAAAAAAAAGAGCGAGGGGTAGGTGCAGGCACCTTTTATAGCGTGTATCCACCCAAGTGGGTGTAGAGGAATAGGGAGGCGTACCTTCCCCATGTGCCCCTCCTTCGCAAAAACACAGCCATAGATTGGTTTTAATTACAATGGAAACTTTCCCAGTCGGCTCCAGTAATTGAATCAACAAGAATGACCCTGGTTGGGTTAGAACAGAGAGGAGTCTTGTGGGGTAGGGTGTGGCACTTGAGTGTAAACTGGATGCAAACTGGGAGAAGTTTCTGTGGCAGAAAGGTTTCAGTATTCAGTCAGAGAATATTTTTTAATGGTAACAGCAGATATGACAAAAGAGGTGTGAAATCTCAATGACCCAACAAAGAATAGAGTCCAAACGGTCATCTATGAAGGGCTAGGATGATTAGGGACAAGTGCGTGGAGATCCGACACACCTTTCCCTGTTCAAAACCTGATCGGGCTCCTCTAGGGGAAAGTAACGCACCAGCTTGTAAAATTATCCCTTGAGGGCCAGATGCTAGACATACCAATGATAAAAAAAAGACAAAACCAAAAAGCCAGCGAATGCATCTAAGAGACCTTAACTGGAATAGGGGATGGCTGAAAGTTAGTGTCAATCCCTGCCAAAACAGGGCCAGAAGCAGCCAAGGACTCCTCTCCTCGTCGGTAGGCAGGGACGTTCTTGCCACTGGGGCTTGGGCCGTCAGGGTTCTTTGTCTTTGCCCGGGACCAGAAGCGGATGGGTGACCTTAACTGCGCTGCCAGGTCAGTTACCTTCTCCCCGCCAAGACAGGTCCCGGAAATGACCAAAAGACCTTTTCATTACTGCCGGGACAGGAAAAGAAAGCAGCCAAGGAGACCCCCTCGGCGCTGGGACAAACACAAGGTTGGGGCAAACAATCCTTCGATGCAAAAAAAGGGACACATGAGATGGGCGCTTCCCGCTGGGTCCTGTGGTGGGCGGGTCATTCTGTATTCTTGTCGGAGATGATCCCGAATGCAAAGGCATTGGAGACAGGTGTGCTCACCAAGGGAGGATATTAACAAAAACCACGAACAGCAAATAAAAACAAATCACATATTTAAACTAGAAAAGTCCCCAAAACATAAACAAAAAACAAACCTGACATTGTAAGAGAAGATAGGACAAAAGTGGTGTGGAACGGCAATGACCCTACTAAGGGGCCAGTCACCCAGACATTTGCGGCTGAATCACGGCCAGAAATTTCTGCCTTTGAGGCGGACGCCATTGGACGCATTAAGATCGCCATTCAGACGAGATGGCAGCGCGGGCACACAGCCTTTCACGAGAGTACTGAGGCTGATCCACGGCCAGACATTTCTGGCCGTGAAGCAGATGCTGTTGAGCGCTGTTGGACGTTTAGAGACCGCCATATAGACGAGATAGAGCAGTGCTTTACTCGCGGTCGGAAATTTTCACGTGGTTGGCCGCGTTCAAAACTTTTGAGCTGCTCAAAAGTTTGAGCACGTGTTAAACCGCGTGCCGCACACGTGGTCAGCACGAGGAAATGACGCGGAAATGACGTGCAAACAACGTGCTCTGGCCGCGGCCAGGGCGTGCTTACACATGGGTAGGACAGGAAATTTCAGCGGGTAATCGTGGGTGGAGCATGGTAATAGCATGTTCTGCGCCTGTATCGCGGTGTTATTACGTGAAATTAGCGTGTTACGCGTGTGACAGTCAAACGCCTTTCTCCGCGTATAAACAGCGCGAATGCCGAGCATCAGTTGTGCTCGTGACGTCAAGGGGGTGAACATGGATCCCCGTCAGCGTAGTTTCTCTTCATTTCGAATAAATATTTCGGTGCATTCTCAATGGTCGCAACAAGGCTTTAAAGCCAGGACCTTAGCTTGGCCTTTTGGCCGAGAGTAAGAATCCCGGCTCCTAAGCTTTGTAGCGTAATATGAAATGATCGATAATAGATAGTGATTAGAGAAGATTGACCAACAACACTTAAACCTTTTTTCCGGCCATACCACAGATGAACGGCGGGTTGGCCAAATTTGCGCATTTTCCATCCCGGGCAACCACGGGCAAAAAAAAAACGCAAAATTTTAGCCGTGATTCAGCCGCAAATGTCTGTGTGACCGGCCCCTAAGAATGAAGTCCAAACAATCATATATAAAGGGCTAGGATGACAAGGGGCAATGTATGAAGATCCCACACATCTTTGCCAAGTTCCAAACCTGATTGGGGCCCTGTGGGGGAAGGTAAAGCACCAGATTGTGAAATTCACAAATAAAAAAGAAAGAAAACTATTTGATTATTATATTCATGTGCCTTTGCATAAACATCGATATCTTTAAGCCGTCTGCGAACCCGAACTCTGTGATTGATTAAGACCAACATTGCACACATTTTTCCAAAGCTGAGCAAATCAATCACAAATGCCGACGGGCAAAAAGCCACTCAACACGAAACAAAAAGAAAACATTATGATTATCGCTTTGTAATAACACAAATAAGATTTGTGGAATATATTGGTCCAGAGTGTGAGTTTAAGAGCCTCACCAGTCTTGAAAGCCCCAGCTGGAAATAAGCTTGACTGCCTCCGACTGCGAATTCAGACGCAGTCTTAATTCTCTCCAACACGTGTAGAGGAAATTTACCGCTTCATTTCAACCTGTCATATAGGAGCGCCTGGCAACTGGCTTTGCTCATCTTTCTTCCCTTCTCTTAAGACTGAAAAAGAAACTCTAAGATGAGATTCAAGTCTTACAATTCTTGTCATGGTCCCAGATGATCGATGACTGATACTGCAGGAATAAATGTATAAAATGCTGGTCTACTAGTGATCCCAAGAGCCAAGAGGAGATCTGCAGGTTCGAGAGCATTTTCTATTCGGGCCCTGGTCCTGTGGAATGCACTGCCCTCAGCAAAACTGTTTAAATCTAGGCTTAAAACACACTTAAAACACATGAATGCTTATGAATGACCTATATTTCATGTTGACAATGTCTGTGGATTGTTTGTTAATGCTAGATCCATTGCATCATGGTCATTTTTTAATTTGATTTTATCCATTCATCCATTATCTGCACCGCTTATCCTCAGTAGGGTCGTGTGGGTGCTGGAACCCATCTTCGGGCAGTGGGCAGGGGACACCCTGAACTGGTTGCCAGCCAGTCGAAGGGCAGACAGGGTCAGACAACTCACTTGCTCATTAAAAATAGGGCGGCAGTGGCTCAGGAGGTAGAGCGCTCCTCTTGGGATCAAGAAATCGCAGTCCGAATCCCGGCTCCTCCGTGTTACATGTCGAAGTGTCCTTGGGTAAGACACTGAACCCCTAATGCCCCCAATAAGCAGGTTAGCGCCTTACATGGCTGCACGGCCGCTATTGGGAAATGTGAAGCACAATGTAAAAGCGCTTTGGGAAGTCTTGACTTGAAAAGCGCTACATAAATGCAGATCATTTCATTCACATTTTGGGACAAGTTGGACCGGTCAATTAACCTGACATGCATGTTTTTGGAATGTGGGAGGAAACCGGAGTGCCCGGAGAAAACCCACGCAAGAAAGGGAGAACATGCAAACCCGCACAGGAAGGCTGATAGCTGGGTTTGCTCCCATGACCTCAGAAGTTTGCTGCAGACGCGGTTACCACTCAGCCGCCTTGCCGCCTTTTTTCTATTTTATGTTATACTTTAATTCTTTAATTCATTTTTCATTATTTAGAATATAAAAATATTTATATTTCATCAACCAATAATTAAAAAGTCCAAAGACCTCATTTGAATAACATTTTGCCTTGACAAAATACAAAATACACCACAAAATACATGAGAAAAGAAATAAAATCCAAAATAAATGTTTAATCGGTAGTGATTCATTCATACATTTATTTTTACACATGGCAAAATCGCTCATTCATACCAGATACAAACAGCGAGTGTTGCACGGGCAAACCATGCGCGAGGATAAGCATATTGATCTTAAACTCCTTTACCTTCACAATGTTTGCCGTCTCCTTTATAGCCTGACTTGCAGATGCATTTGTAGGATTTCAGGGTGTTCTGGCAGATGGCATCGATGCTACAATTGTCAAGCGCCTCCGCACACTCGTCCACATCTACGAGGAGAGAAAAGAAGTTGTCAAGCGCACCCGACCACAGCAAAGAAAAATCCTTGTAAACTCAATTGACTTTGACGCGTAAAAGGCAGAGTGAAGCAAAGAGCCAGGCCAGAATAGACACAACGCATTTATTGAAGTACACGTGCATCCTTTTCAAAATCTTGAGTGGCACATAATTCCAGGCAGTGCAAATTTTCACCAGGTGAATGCTCATCATATTTTTCATTCAGACAGTTAGAACCATTACCAAAATTAACCAATGTATTTCAAATTTATGCTAAGCAGGATAAAAAACGAATACAGTGGAACCTCGGTTTTCGAACGCCTCTCAGTTCGAACAAATCGGAGTCCGACCAAAAATTTCGAGAAATTTTTGCTTCGCTGTTCGGTCAAAAAATCGGAGTTCAAACGCCGGTAGTGAGTGCGTATGCTAGGGTGCGATGCTGAGCGGCGTACCGGTGTTTTAGCCCCTTATTATGCCTACGAAGAAAGTCAGTGCAAGCAGCAAAGTTGCTACAAGGGAAAAAAGAAAAGTAGTGCGTAGAACTATTGCATTTAAGAAATAAATAGTAGCAAAATATGAAGGAGGTGTGTGAATGTCTGGGAATACAGCATGGCTAAATCTACAATCAGTACGATTCTAAAGAATAATGAGGCTGTGAAATCTAGTGTTGTGGCTAGGGGAGTGAGTGCTATAAGCAAGCAACGGCCGCAAGTTTTGGAAGAGTTTGAAAAACTTTTGATGATTTTCCCCCTCCCCACCGTCCACCTGCGCCTTCTGCTGACCACCACAAAGGTAAGAAATCCTATTCATAATTATTTTCTTCATCCTTTTTTTTTTTTTTTACACGTTCATGTTAGCGTAATCTTTTGTACGGAAGATTACGATAACGCGAACGTACGATTAGCCTGGGTTAGCTTTACGTTAAACATTCAAGGTAAACATTCAGGGTTTTGGAACGGATTAAAACAATTTACATGTTGCGTGTTTCTTTTATCGAAATATGTGGAACACCAGTGAACTGGTACATGACTGTTACAAGGAGAGTGGAACTAACAAACGTGATTCTGTTTCCATCCAGACACTTTTAGCCTTAATTTTGAGACTGCGAATTTTTGTCTTGATCCGATCCAAGTAAATGCTGGATAGTATCGAACGCTACAGCTCCGATGTTTTAATATTTTCTTGTAAATGTCATGTGTTATTGGACAATTTTACATATGACCTATGCTTTTTTTAATTGATTTTCCTTATGTTTTGTGTATTGTTACCGAATGCAACATCTATAGCAGCCTGGTAATCCTGGAAGGGGGATTACCACTTATGAAGCCCCTTCTCAATTTTTCTTATTCTCCTCGTGCTGAGGTTTTGAGTTTTTCTTGCTTGCATGTTGGTTTAAGATCAGGGGATGGTGTAGTTGTAACCGGTGCAGTCCTTAGAAACATTTTTTGGATTAAAAACTGTACAAAACAATGTGACTTGACTTGAAAAATTCAACCCTTGTCCTTTTGCATTATTTTGTATTTACAATAAAAGATTTTAGACCCTACCATTTTTTCATTATCTAGATAACTACAATGCAAAAAACAGAAAATAAAAACCGACAACTGAAAATGTTCCACTAAATAATATTTTGAAAGTTAAGTCAACACAATCGGATTCCTTTGATAGTTTTAATGTATGAAAAATCTCCCAATGCACTAACAACATTATTATAGTGCTAGGTAAAACGGGAAGACAGTATCGATACCATGACAATAGTAAGTAATTGCTAAGTATTGTTAATATCAATATTTGGATAGATCCACCCATCCTTAGTGTAGGTAAACATAGCCTGACAACAGTAGCTGAGAGACGGGCACTGAAAAAGCTGCGGTCAATCATGGACAATTCATCACATCCACTACACAGCATTATCTCCAGACAGAAGAGCAGCTTCAGCGACAGACTGCTGTCACTGTCTTGTACCACGGACAGACTGAAGAGATCTTTTCTTCCTCATGCCATGAGGCTCTTTAACTCCACCCGGCGGAGTAAAGGCCCACATTAAACCACACCCCCTACATTGCATATTACTGTATTTTATTGCAATGTGTATTCTGTGTAGCACTATCTAGATACTCTATACAACACGCTACAGTGGGTATTAGCATGTCACATTGGGTATTTGTACATTGTATTCTTTTTGCTTTATTATTGTATTGTTCTCAGCGCAGGGATGCTGCTGGAAATGTGAATTTCCCTGCGGGAATGAATAAAGTATCTATCTATCTATCTATCTATCTATCTATCTATCTATCTATCTATCTATCTATCTATCTATCTATCTATCAAACCCAGATGTTTCGAACCGGTTCACAATTTGCAATGTCCAAATAAAAAAAAAAAATAAGAGAGACGACCGTATATCACAAGATTATTTGGTTACGGAAACATGCATATCAAATGTATCCTATTTTTGAGGACCAACTGTTGAAAAAAAAATATATAACCAAAAATCCTTTTTTACTAGTATTATCAGTGTACAATGCAGCTTGCGTTGTGTGTTTAAACAAATAACATAAACCTGACAAAAGTCCTCAAATGTTTGAGGCCAACTGCTGCTTATGTGGGACAAATGGTGCGAGTGGGACGTGGTGCTAAAAATTCATGAGTTTGCTCAGCATTCACGGGTCAATGAGCCAGCAATTAACATAAGCATGTGTAGGCATTTAGCATGCAGAGGAAAATCCATTGCCATTAGCTGTTTTTCTTAGTACTTTCAAGGTGGGGCCAAAGATTACAATCAAATATAGGACTTTAACAAATAAAACCCGACTTACTGAAAGTCAATCACACACAAGCGTCACAAAACCAGAGGTGGGTACTAACGAAGTGCATTTACTGTGTTACATTTACTTGAGCACGTTTTTGGGTTTTTTTTCTACTTCTCCGAGTATTTTCGAATCCCTATACTTTTACTTGAGTAAATTTGCAAAGAAAAAAAACGTACTTTTACTCCGCGACATTCAGCAACATTGAAGTCGTTACTTCTTTACTTAATAAATCCCCTCCATGTAAGTACGTGTCTGTCTGTCTCCGCTAAGGCGCATTTATCTGGACGCAGAACTCAACCAGGCTCTAACATGTTTAACCAATCAAACATAGCAACTTCGACATGTGATCATAATTGACTTAAGCGAGGGCAAAAGTAGTTTACAGATGAAACTGATCGAAAATGTTGTTTAGCAATACCGACTATGAAAACACAGACAAGGAGGAGCACCCCTGGCCTCACATCAAAAGCATCGTCCCTTTAAAGAGGGTGGTAAAAACCCGCTACAATATGCAATTTTTAACCGATCATAAGTTACAGCCCCGTCACGTGACCATATTCAACTTCAGCGTGGGAAATTTTGTTTACGGATAAAACAGATGAAAAATGTCGAAATTTTTGTTGTTGTTGATTGGACGGACTTTGATAATTTGATGATCTGATTGGCTGTGTAAAAAATCTATAAATACAATGTTGCTACAGTAAATCAGTACTTGAGTAATTTTTTCAGCAAGAACCTTTTTTGTTTTACTCAGGTAAGTATTCGAAAGACTACTTTTACTTCTACTTTACTAATATTACTTTGAAGTAACAGTACTTTTACTAGAGTAAAACTTTGGGCTACTCTAACCACCTCTGCACAAACCTAACAAAGGGAAACTAAACACTGATGTTTTAAAAGTCAGACAATGTTCTATAGCACAGGTGTCAAACAGGTGGCCCGCGGGCCGGATTCAATCCCTTAGTGGGCCTGATCTGACAACAACCAGAGAAGCGCAAGAGAAAAACAAGCTGCAGGTTGAAATATGTCAATTTGATGTTGCCAAAGCCAGGTGCCTCGAACAAAGACACTGTACTTGTATTTATTTCTCTCTCTCTCTCTCTCTCTCTCTCTCTCTCTCTCTCTCTCTCTCTCTCTCTCTCTCTCTCTCTCTCTCTTTTCCACCTCTTTTCTCCCCCTCTCTGTCTCTCACTCTCCGTGTCTCTCATTTTCTCTTCCTTTGTTGCTCTTTGTCTCTTTCTCTGTCGGTGACTTTTTAACTTATTTTGCTCTAATTTACTTTTTTCCTCTTCTCTCTTTCTCTCTTCCTACCCTTTGCGCTTTCTTTTCTCTTTTCACTCCTTCTGTCTTTCTATTTCACCTTGGATTTCTTTCTTCCGCTCCCTTTCTTTCCCCCTCTCTCATGACTTCTCTTTTTATCTCTTTTGTTTCTCACGCTCTGTCTCTCTTTCTCTTTCTTTGTCCTGCCCTCTCTCCTTTTCCCTCCCTCTTTCTCTTGTTTCTTTATCTCTCTTTGTCTTTCTCTTTAATCTACTAGTCCGGCCCCTGACAGAATGTTTGTTCTATCGTGTGGCCCCCGAGTTAAAATGAGTTTGAAACCCCTGTTCTATAGCATGAATAAAAACATCAAACTTTGATTTGTGTCGTTTAAGGTGTTGATAGGTAAAGGTTTTCTTTATTAAATATGTGTTAACAATGACCGACAGGGTCCAAAGAGCCCTTATGCTTTATTTCCCATTGTGCCTATCTGCTTATATCTTACTTTTGATC
Organism: Urocampus carinirostris; assembly: GCF_059441175.1. Taxonomy (NCBI): domain Eukaryota; kingdom Metazoa; phylum Chordata; class Actinopteri; order Syngnathiformes; family Syngnathidae; genus Urocampus; species Urocampus carinirostris. The sequence continues at coordinate 13,038,971 of NC_142351.1, read as the reverse complement.
AGTTTTCTGGGGCAGAACTCATAAGGTTTGAGGTAAGGGGTCTGGGGAAGTGCTAGAGAGAGACGTCATGCTCGCCTCTGGAGTTTTTTTTTTTTTTTTTTTAATCTATTTGTTAGGGGAGCACAAAAACGGTAAAAGTAAGAAAAGGCCTTCTTCTAGTAAAGTACATACCCAAACCCCTAAAAAGATGAAAAACGAAGAGTGTATTAGACATCTTAGGAATGCATGTACTTGCACGCAAATCATGAACCTGCTTCTTAAGGCTGCAATCATGACTTAAAGCCAGGACGACAGAGAGCAACAAACTTTTCAAATCCCACACCCGCACATTGTCCTCCTTTTGCAAAAATAAAATAAAGAAAAATGTACCCAACTATTTGAATGTTGAGGAAACTGGGGACAAATCAGCTCCTTTTAAAAACTGGTAATGAAAAAAACAACAACTATAGATGCTCCTCTACTTGCAACCATTCGACTTGCGAAAAATGTTAGATACGAAAAAAATTTTGCGATGTCAAAAAATATCCGGACATTGCTGTGAGTTAGATTTTGTATTGCTTGCCCTTTTTTTAAGAGGACAATAGTAGTGCTTCTTTCCACCGTTACCGGCGTATGGTGGCTCTGTGAGAGGTCACCCAGCAACCACCCCGAAGAAGAAATCCGGCTTCTACTTCCTAGTTCGTGTGTAAACATACTACGTGTAGCTCTAACTTTGGCATTTTAATTGTTAAATGTCTCGTGCATCCATGTAATATGGTTGGTGAAAAGTGTAAAGAAGAGGCGAGCTGCTTCTTTTGAAATAAAAGTGGAATAAGAAAGATTGATACGGTTGAGAAAACGGTTGGATCGCTTATTTTTTGTCCACTCTACCACGGAAAAGGACCTCTTGAAGCACATCTCGCAAAAATAAGTTAAACTTCCCTTTATTTATCTTTATAGAGCATATTATTTTAGGAAATGTTTATTGTTTAGGCCCAAACAATACAGGTTACGTATACAAGCCTTAAACGTACTTATATAAACCTTAAACATAAAAATGATAGCACTGAAGCAACTTACGAACAAATTCAACTTACGAACTCTGTATTGTCTACATATTATCATTATATTCTTAACATTAGGCGAACCAGATTCCATAAGGTGACGTGAATTCCAAATCAAGAGGTTTGATAGGTTAGTAGATTGTTAAGTAAACACTCAAAATAAGGGGGGAAGAATTCAATAGCTTTTGAACTTGCAAAGAGAACAGGAGAGTAAAAAAAACTCACAATGCCGAATTTCAAATTGGTTCTAAAAGCCCTCGCCTAAATTCCAGAGGTTTCAAAAAGCAGATCTTGCGTAAAGGGTGTTGTCAATAAAGACAATGACGTAAACAGTGTGTAGAAGTGAAATTGTTATATCAAAATTTCGAACAGCAGTGAGGTTAATAATAGTCAAAATTACGAGCAGGCATACTATGCAATCACTTTTGCAGATGTCCAATAGTAAAAGCAGAATAAAATTGCACATAAATCTTATGGATTGCAATTGACATTTTAAAATGTCAAACCTGCAAAAATCGAGGTATTTCTATTTTTAGTGAACCATTTTGGGTGAGGGACGGATTTCACTAAAATTAAATCATCTTTAAATGCAGAGAGGAAACGTTTGCTAAATACTGTCAGTAGGAATGAGACGCTTACTTGTTGGGCAATTTACCAGTCACAGTTGTTGGAAATGATGACTGACAGTCAATGGTAAGCGTGAAAGGCGTCCATACTGGAAACAATGACCAACTATCTGCTTCTTTCATTTTTTCACTTTCCAGTTTATGTTAACTTTCTTATTTATCATTTCAATACATTTTCCATTTTTATTGTTTAATATATTGTGCATCCATTCAATATGGTTGGTGTAAAGTGTAAAGTGAAAGTGGTTTCCTTTGAAATGAAAGTGGAATAAGAAAGCTTGATGCAGTTAAGATAATGGTTACATTGCTTTTTTCGGCCAAGTAAAGAAAAATGTACCCAGCTATTTAAATGTTGAGTATACTGGGGACAGTAGTGGCATCAAATCAACTCATTTTTTTATAGTGATGAAAAAAACTGTCCACTGTAAGAGAGATAAACTAAAAAGAAAAATCCAGAAATAACAATGCATGATAATTTAACAATTTATTTGTGTGATACAGCTGCAAATAAGTATTTGAACACCTGTGTATCATCTAGAATTCTGACCTTGAAAGACCTGTCCACCCATTAAAAGTCCACCTGCACTCCATGTATCATCCTGAATCAGACGCACTTGTTTGAGGTCCTTAGCTGCATAAAGACACCCGTCCACCCCATACAATCAATAAGACTAACTTGTAACATGGCGAAGACCAAATAGCTGTGCAAAGACACCAGAGACAAAATGGTACACCTCCGCAAAGCTGGAAAGGGCTACGGAGCAATTACCAAGCAGCTTGGTGGAAAAAGGTCCACTGTTGGAGCAATCATTAGAAAATGGAAGAAGCTAAATGTGACGGTAAATCTCAATCGGAGTGGAGCCACATGCAAGATAGCACCTCGTGGGGTCTCAACGATACTAAGAAAGGTGAGAAATCAGCCCGCAATTACACGGGAGGAGTTGGTCAATGACTTGAAAAGAGCTGGGACCACCGTTTTCCAAGGTTACTGTAGGTAAAAGATGTCATCATTTGAAATCAGGCATAGCAGGAAAGATTCCCCTGCTTAAACCAGCACATGTCAAGGCCCGTCTTAAGTTTGCATATGGCCATTTGTATGATACAGAAGAGTCAGGGGAGAAGGTTTTGCGCTCAGATGAGACCAAAATAAAACTTTTTGGTCATATTTCAACTAAGCGTGTTCGGAGGAAGAAAAATGAAGAGTACAATCCGAAGAACACCATCCCTGCTGTGAAGCATAGGGGTGGTAACATCAGCTTTGGGGCTGTTTTTCTGCATCGGACTAGTGCACTGCATTAAAGAGAGGATGGCTGGGGCCGTGTATTGTGGGACTTTGGGGAACAACCTCCTTCCCTCAATCAGGGCATTAAAGACACAGCTGGGAAAACCAAGGAGTGGATCCGTAAGAAGCATTTCAAGGTTATATATATATATATATATATATATATATATATATATATATATATATATATATATATATATATATATATATATATATATATATATATATATATATATATATATATATATATATATATATATACTACATATCATCATTATTTCCTTAACATAGGGCGGACCAGATTCAGATGTCTGACGCACTACATGTGGCCAATTTAGTATCCAATAGCTAGTATGGCAAACGCAACAAATCAAGATCATCTTACATCTCAGTACCATAGAAAACATGTTTTTCATCATGGCTTTCTTTCATGTTTTTTTTAATGTACCATTCCCTGTATAGAATATATTCATTCTAAAAGGAAATCATTGTGAATTAAAAGTCCAAAGTTTTCCAATGTGTTATGGGTTTAATCAAAGTGGGCCATTGAAAGCACTGCAGCCTAACCGTTTAGGTAAGTATAAGAAAAGAGCATGAAAAAGAAGTCAGGCAGATGCATAGTCAGGTCGCTATTTGTGAAAACCCTAATCCAGCCAATCCTAGCTAACTAGTCCAGGTGTTTGGGATTACCCTTCGGCACACAGGGGAAGGGCAGTTAAATAAGGTTTACATAGCTTCTCATATCCACTCTTATCAAAAACCCTCCGCAGGAGCCGACTGATCCCACTGGGAAATGACCTGCATTATAAACCCTCGTGTTTTTTGCACATTTCCCATCCCCGCTAGGGAGATGAGTGCAGTAACAGTTACAATATAGGATACACTCACACTCGGAGTCGTAAACCTTAGCTGCTACATCGTGCTTTTAGTTACAACTGTAATTTTAGAGAAGTTAATCATACTTGCTCTTACATGTAACAACATACTCTCAGACAACTATACTCTCATACAGAGACAGTCATACCTAGGCACAAACACTACTCTCATAGGAAAATGTGTGCTATATACATTGATTAATCATGGTTTTACTTTAACTCTAGGCTTAAAACACACATCTATTTTATACCTTTGAATGACCTATATTTCCTGTTGATGATATCTGTGTATTAATTGTTATTACAACGTCCATTGCAGCCTGGTTATCCTGGAAGGGGGATTACTTCATGTGCGGTCCCTTCTCAAGGTTTCTTCATTTTCCTCATGTTGAGGTTTTTGAGTTTTTCCTTGCCCTCATGTAGGTTTTAGATCAGGTGATGGTATAATAATAGTCTGTGGTTTGCAATAATCTGTGGTCTGTGCAGCCCTTTGAGATTCCTTGTGATTAACGGCTATACAAATAAACATGACTTGACTTCTGTAAAGGAGATAAAGCTCTGTCAGAATATTTCAAGAGATGTCTTCAGGCGGCTTTGCTACAAATTGAAGGCTAAAACAGTTAGTTTAGGGATGAAACATCTGCATATTTGGCTAAAACAGCTACTTTTAGGTCTGAAAGATATATTACCACACTGTTTGAGTTTGTATGTGTCCCTGTCCTCAATATTTTACAGTCCAAAAAGGCATTTGAGAGTACGATGCAAAATGGAATTTAATATGCAGTCGGTGTTGTCGTGTCTCCACTCTTGCCAAGTTTCCTTCTGGCCTTTGAGCAATGCAAAAGCTCCCCAAGTTGTTGCATTGATTTATATTATGTGAGAACAATAAGACATCGTTTGTAGAGCAGGTCTGCCTTCTCAGAAAAGAAGAACCCACAAGAGGACACGTTGCTTTTAACGGGGGAGGTATTCATTATTTTAATTGTCGTGTTTGTTCGTACCAGTTAGTAGTTTTTTGTACTCCTGATCTAGCTCTGTGAAGTCAAGGTCAAAGAGTTTGAATGGTTCAAATACATGCTTGGCCTTTTCGTTGTCTACCCCAGGTTTTATCACTTCTAACACATAAAAATACTTAACACCAAAATAATAGGGGTGAATAACATTAACAATGTATACATTTTGTCTCATTTTATACGTTTTTTCGCTTAAATGCCCAGGTCACATCACAGGAAGTGGTGCCCTAAGGAGAATGGTGGATAAATGATCAGTAAATCGTAAAATGTGATTTCAATACAATAAATCAATATAATTCCATCCAATGTAGGGGAGACCGGGTACGTTGTAACATAGGGACAGTTGTCATAGTCAAAATTTGGCCAATTGGAAGAGTTATATTGATGCCACTGATATAAAATACTCCCCTTTTCATTTTGACCTCACACAAAACTTTGAGACTCTGACTAAAATGGTCTCAATTCTCTGGACAAAAAACAGATTTTCAAGTAAAATTTTAAACTTTTTCTTTCACAATGTTTTCTGTTTCGTGTCAAAAATGCATTAGATTGACAATTTTCTGGCACATGGCTGTAATGTCCACATTTTTTGTTTCAATCCTGAGTGTCTTTTTTTTTCCCATGCTAGCTAACAACCACATGGAATAAATGTTAGCAATGCTGTCCATACAAAATGATAGCTATAAAGCAAGCACTTTGTTGTACTCCATGCTCTTCTTGTCATATATTTGTCCCTAATAAATGTTTGTATCTTGTTTCTTAATGAATAATAAAATAATACTTAAATATAGTGTTCGTAACTTCAAAATGTTCTATGTGCTGGCGCCATCATTTTCCTGAAATCATCATTGTAGCCTCTGTCACGAACTTTTGTTGCACGTGCAAGTACGGTGATTTACTAAGACGCACACGATTAAACTCTATTTTGGGGTTGGGGTTGACATTTGGACTGTTTTTGAAACAGGCGTTTTCTTACTTTCACCACTTTCATCCTGGAATAAAAGAAAACCACAAGCCTGCATGAATTCTCTCTCCCAAACCCCAACCATCCCGCCTCCTTTCCTCCAGCATAATGCACTCTGTGGCTGGAACACGTGGATTAAAGTAAGATAAAAGCAGATATAGCGCGTGTCAGGTTTTCAATGTAAATCTCTTGATTTTCTGTCTCAAGGCAATTAGCTTGTTTTTATATTACTAAATATAAAAACAATGTTTCTCATACAAACACACACATAAAGTAAAGTTTCAACAATGAGTGTAATTATATCTTTTGTACTTTTATCAATCTTGTATTCTTTTATTTTGAAGTCGTGTTCTGGCTCTGTACTGATTCCTCTGACGTCACGAATAAACTCTCTCTCTCTCTTTTCGGGAACGTAAGTTTTTGTTCCCACCATCATGTCGAATTAAACCATATACATGTATTTTATCTGTGCAAATATGGCCACGAAATAGTCATAATAATGATTGACTTTAACACGCGGTATAAATAAATATATAGAGACTCTTTAAACTAAGAGGGGCATTGCAAACACAAACTTAATAGGGAAAAAAATTCTACTTTTAACTTTTTAAAGACACCACGAACTAGGCACCCCACCTTCAAAATGAGCTAAAATTATTATTATTTTTACTGAAGCAACTAACAAATTCAAATTAAAAACAATTATCCAGAACCTTTCTTGTTCCCAAGTGGGGCAGCGTGTGTATACCAAACGATTGCCATTTTTTAAAAGCAAGAACATTGGACAATTTCCTGCAGCACACTAATCAAGGTCTTCCGATGAATTAGTGAGGCCCGATACACTAGTTGAAAATAACTATAGTAGTTAATTAGAAGATAATTCAGACTATATATGCCACTGATTGATTTATTTTTCGGTTTACCTAGAATGTTCTTGTTTATATTAGGGCTTTAAAGGATCTATTGTAATTAGTATACATGATTTCTCTTTTTCAAATCAACAAATGATCTCCGTAGGGCATTTGAATGCTCACGCTGTTTTATCTTACTAAGGATTAGAGGTAAAATCGAGCCCAACCCCGTCCCTTATGTTACTATAAGGAACATAAAAAAATTACGGAGAACTGGGAGACAAAAGTGTAAATGTTTTTAGGAATTCAAACATCTGATGTAGGGGAAAAAATATTTTGGTGTTGAATTAAGATATTTCATATTGAAATTTGCAGGTTTAAGTCACTCGGGATCGACAAGTATGCTTAAATAGATAGATAGATAGATAGATACAATAATAAAGCAAAAAGAATACAATATACAAATACCCAGTGTGACGTGCAAATGCCCACTGTAGCGTGTTATATAGAATATCTAAATAGTGCTACACAGAATACATATTGCAATAAAATTCGGTAATATGCAATGTAGGTGGTGTGGTTTAATGTGGGCTTTTACTCTGCCGGGTAGAGTTAAAGAGCCTCATGGCATGAGGAAGAAAAGATCTCTTCAGTCGGTCCGTAGTACAAGACAGTGACAGCAGTCTGTCGCTGAAACTGCTCTTCTGTCTGGAGATAATGCTGTGTAGTGGATGCGATGGATTGTCCATGATTGACCGCAGCTTTTCCAGTGCCCGTCTCTCAGCTACTGTTGTTAGGCTGTCCAGCTCTTTGCCCACAACAGAGCTCGCTTTCCTAGCCAGTTTATTGAGACGAGAGGCATCCTTCTTCTTGACGCTGCCTCCCCAACACGCTGCCGCATAGAAGAGGGCGCTTGCCACAACTGTCTCATAGAATATTTTCAGGAGCTTTTTGCAGATTTTCAAGGAGGCCAGCCTTCTGAGGAAGTAAAGTCGGCTTTGCCCTTTCCTACCTAGAGCTTCTGTGTTGGCAGTCCAGTCCAGTTTGTTGTCCAGCTGCACACCCAGGTATTTGTAGGTCTGGACAAATTCTACACATATTTAAGATCCAAAATTTAGCTGTCCTTATTTGTCACCAAATGACAGAGCTACACATCAATTCTCCATATTTTTGGGATTGTAATGCTCCCGAAAAACAAATAATGATATATTTTCAGGGTTGCTGCTATGCTGGTACTCAAGCATCAAAATAGTTAAAAAAATGTGTTTGTTAAAGTCCTCTGCATTCTATGCAATGCATCAGTTTGCTAATACATAGACAAAAGTGAATATATTTGGTGGAACAGCCCAAATTGGTTGAATATGTAGCTATGATCGTGACAAAAAAACCCATTTATTACTTAAAAAAGGGTCATATTGCATCAAAACCTCATATTTTGGTGGATCCATCACCAAAGGAAAAAAGCCAAAACACGACACATGGTTTAAAGTCAATTGACGAAGACCGAAACGAGTGGGGTGGGAAGCAATAGCCAAAAAAGCCCAACATAACTATACAATTGCGTTTCGGTGTGAGCGGCACACGCATTTATCAACACTTGAATCCCTGTCGCACCAACTTCAATCATCGTCTGGAAAGTTATTGTTCGCAAGTCAGAATGAATTCCGTTGGACCGCAAAAGTTGCAAACGTTCCAAATTGCTCTGGCAAGGAAATAAACATGTCAGTGTCAATACATCCGTTGGTGTACTCTGAGACAAAAATGCTGTAATTGAGTCGTGGCCAAGATAAAAAGATTGGCTTTTCCCAGTGAATTGCTTTCATTCCTTTGTGTTGAGGACTCATACATGTTGGGAACAAGTAACACTGGGGGAGGATGAAGCCAATGGTTTGGGACAAGGATGAATAATAAGTTAAGAAAGGAAGAAAGAAAGACAAATGGAAAAGAAAGAAAAATGTGAAAGAACGCCAGAAAGAGTGATGTAATTATATATATATATATATATATATATATATATATATAGCATATTAATAATATGCTAATAAGGAAACGCATAACACGTCCACCCTGTTATGCTTATTTATGGTGGGAACCAATAAACATGGTAAACACGATAATCATGGTTTTTCATCACAATAGTAGTAATGGCTATCTTAACCATAAAATCTCCCCCCTGTCACTTTACTGCTTGTGATCAAATTTGCTGTATACTTCCAAATTAAATTGTAGGTATGCATTTGTCTAAGGGATGGGCAGGGCACCCGTATGATGCAGCAGGGGTAAACCAGTGAAAGCTGTCGGGCCCTTCTGTTGAACAGAAGAGTGTGTTGTGTCACCCTGACCCGAGTGACATGGCCGCTTTCTTGTGTCACGTTTCATCTGGAGGGACGAAAGCATGACCGACTTGGGTGTCGAGGGGCTTCCCTTGTTCGGGTGTTTGGCCATTTGGCCATGGTCCAAAAAAATGTGTGTGTGTTTTCTGCTACGTTATCCCTTTTTTAGAAACTTTCTTTATTTATGTATATGTTTGTCTTGCTGTCGGTGAACAGGGTAGATAGATAGATAGATAGATAGATAGATAGATAGATAGATAGATAGATAGATAGATAGATAGATAGATAGATAGATAGATAGATAGATAGATAGATAGATAGATAGATAGATAGATAGATAGATAGATAGATAGATAGATAGATAGATAGATAGATAGATAGATAGATAGGTAGGTATGCATTTGTCAGGGAATGGCACCACTGTCTGCAGCTGAAAAGCAGCGGCGCTACAGGGCACACCGTGACGCAGATCCTGAGGAAAGACCAGCTTATCTTAAAAAAGAGAGAGAAGTGGACAAAGAACAGAGGGAACGGAAGGAAAAAATGACAGATCTAAGTGAAAGAGGACAGAAAGCACAGAGAAAAAAGAAAGCGAAGGGCTAGTGCCAAAAGGGCGATCGCCATTCCTCCTTCAAGTCCAGACTATCGTCCAGAGTCAGTAAATGCCCCACAACCATCTACTTCAAGGTGAGACGACGGTTGACTGTTAAAGGATTTTATTGATTAGTTATTCTGTATTTAAATGATCGAACAAGATTTTGTACTTAATATACGTGTGTGTGTTTCTGTATGTCTGTGTCTCATGGCCCATCGTAGCGCTGGTGTATAAAAATGTATTTAGAGATATAAATTTTTAACTGCGACCATATGCTTCCTGTGTTATAGACAATTCATTGTTGGACGAAGAAATGCCAGACACGGAATGAAAAGGCTTCATGCTGAAATTGAAGAGTTTAAGAGCTTGTTGAAGAAGGAAAAGAGAAAAAAAGAGAAATACTAAAAGAGATACCAGCATTTTAAGGGGGGGGGTTCCCCAAGTTTTACAGTTAATGCATTTGGGTGTGTTTTTCATCTGGATGAAATAAAATCAGCAATATCATGCATGTCTCTGTGTTTTTAAACAGAATGAATCAGGCAAATTAAATTAACTTTAAAATGGCGCCAAATTCCATTTATATTTATTTTTAATCGAAAACAACAAAGTTGAAATTCCATTATGCCTTAAAACAGCACAAGGGGTTATTCAATATATTGCTTTATTTTGTGAATACTTTTTGAAAAGAATATTCTAGCATGGTGAAATTAGGAACATTGTAGCTCTTGGGAAATGTAAGTATTACTGTTACTGTGAATTCAAAACAGTTATCACAAGAAATGAGAATGTCCCGTAACAAGGGTAGACATTTGGCCTATGTCGTGTGTGAAGGAAAAAGGTTACAGTATTATGGCACAGAAGAGTAAAAAAGACCCAGTTATCTGTATCATTCTCCAGAGGCAGAACTTTATTCGTTATCAGTTTTGGCAAGAAAATTTAGTTAGATTGCATCCGTGGTGAAGGTAGCATCCTAGGCCCGCAGCCCGAAACCCGGCTGAATCCGACCTGAATTTCGGCTCGGGCCTAAAATGTCAATCATTGAGTCTGGTTTTGGGCCGGACCCCGTTTCTCTCTGGTTGACTTTTTTGTAAAATTATTTTTCCTTGCGTGTGGTTGTTAAGCACCACGAATTTGGTCAAAGTCACCATTCCCGATTGCTCACAAATAAAATACGCAAATTCAAGTTTTCTTGGGGCTTGGTCGCTCAAATCAAGTTGATTTGCTGGGCTTTAATAGCCGCGGGCCGGCCGGACTGGGCCAGGTCAGGCCCGGTCGGGCTGGATTTTATAGGCCCGATACATCTATTCCCAAGTGAGATAAAACACCATGAGCATTCCAATGCCCTACAAAGATCAGCAAACAGTTACGGTACTTTCATTACTATTGTCATCAAGACCTGAGGAAATGAATGTTAATATTTGATACGGTAGCCTTTGTTTGTTGTTACAGAGATCAAACATTTCCTGAAGTTTTTCCACCAGGTTTGCACACACTGCAGGAGGGATCTTGGCCCATTCCTCCACACAGATCTTCTCTACATCAGTCAGTTTTAGCTCCGTCCAAAGATTTTTGATTTGGACAAGTGTCTTTATGTAACAGGTGTAATAATAACTTTTGTTTTATTGAAACTCCTGCTGAAATATGTTGTATAGTTTCTGTATAAGTGTCCTGCAATGATGAGTCCAACAGTTCCACCTGCTGGTATGTATTAAGGTTTGGTTTGGCTTTAGACTTTGTGACAGGAAGGTGGAGGTTTTTGGCAGTCTACAACGAGCTGCCAACGGTAAGACACGATCTTTTGGTGCTCCGCAAAAAGTTAATTTTAAACATTAATACCACAGCTGACAAATCTCTCAACATGCACAGGAATGTGATTGATGTTGTCAAGCTGTATGGATTTATTTTCGTTTTGTTTCTGTCGCCTTTTATGTTAGTTTTGCCGGACGTTGCATGCTGTGCTAAAATGCTAATTCCCCTTATAGAGATCAAAGCCAGCAGAGAAGCTTACCACGTGTTGTGACTCATTCATTTGCAGCAACTGTAATAAAAACCTCATCATCTAGTCCAGCGTGAATGTGGATCTTTGGTGGGACAGGTACACCGCGGTTACATTTATACAGCTAAGGACCTCAAACAGGTGCATCTGATTCAGGATTGTACATGGAGTGCAGGTCGACTTCTAATGGGCGGACTAACAGGTCTTTCAGGGTCAGAATTCTAGATGATACACAGGTGTTCAAATACTTTTTTATGCAGCTGTATCACACAAATAAAATGTTAAAAAATCATGCATTGTGATTTCTGGATTTTTCTTCTTTGTTTATCTCTCTCACACTGGACATGCAACTACGATGAAAATTTCAGACCCCTCCATGATTTCTAATTGGGAGAAATAGCAAAATAGCAGGGTGATCAAATACTTATTTTCTTCACTGTAAATAGATATTAGGACACAATATTGACATGTATTCCAGGTAAAAGCTACACTGAAAAAGAAAATGTATGTCTTATATATTTTAAAGCGGGAATATTAATAGATTCATTTTTTTTTAATTACAACAGAAGAGTGTGTATTATTGAGTGCCAACTAGTGATAAAAACATCATTCGTTCAACAAAACAATATTAATTTAAATAATAATCAAAAATACATCAACTATCATATAATGGTGCATTTTCAAATCCTTATCGGTTGACGATGTTTTAATGTAGCCTCACCTAGAGCGACACAATTTTCTGTCATCTTGCTGTTACATGTACCCAAAAACTCACAAAAGGCAGTGCAAAGAAAAAAAAAAAAAAAAAAAGACAAAATGTTGCAGTGAGGTCTATTTGAGTCTCTGTAGTTTGTATTCCTCTTTGTCCTGTATAGCACTCATTTTTGGTTGTAGTACACAATACAACAACATATAGTGCTCAAATATAACACAGTGTCACTTTAATATTATAAATGGATTCTTTAATGTAAAATGTGTTCTGTAAATCCTAAGGAATATCAAGAGAATATAAACACACATTTTCTAAAATACTCGTAAGTCAATAAATAAGCATTTATCTAATTGTACGAAATCTTGCTACTACGGGTAGGGTATCCCAAAAAATCATTTTGGCTGAGCAAATTATGAATAGTAAGAATGGGCTTTTTGGTCACTTTGAGTCTCCGTAGTATGTATTTTTCCTAGTACTCTACTTTTCGGTTGCAACAGACCATAAAGCACTATAAATACTCAATATCAACACGTTATATTGGGTATTTATGTATTCTATTTCTTTTATTTTATTATTATTGTATTTTCAACACAAGGATACTGCTGGAAGTGTGAATTTCCCTCCGGGGATGAATAAAGTATCTATCTATCCATCTATCTATCTATCTATCTATCTATCTATCTATCTATCTATCTATCTATCTATCTATCTATCTATCTATCTATCTATCTATCTATCTATCTCTCTATCTCTCTATCTATCTATCTATCTATCTATCTATCTATCTATCTATCTATCTATCTATCTATCTATCTATCTATCTATCTATCTATCTATCTGTCTATCTGTCTATCTGTCTATCTGTCTATCCGTCTGTCCGTCTGTCCGTCTGTCCGTCTGTCCGTCCGTCCGTCCGTCCATCTATCTAAAGCGACACTCAGAGGTCAAATAATATACATACAGTGTCCCTATAAATAAGCTTTCTTGAAGACGCAAGGAGATAAATGGGCATAATATTGCTAGACGTTCCAGTTTTTTATTTGCTATTAAAAAAATTCTAGGCAAAAAAGCTAAAGTCGCTGCATTATTTTGAGGATGGAATAAAGCCCACAAATCAAGAACAAGTATTCACTGGTGTTACGACTCGCTAGGCTTAGGGTAACCAGGTTTTAACGAGTAACAGATATGACTTGAAACTGGAAAACAGGAGCCTGAGTGTGAATGAGTGGAGCCAGTTTCAAAGGCTACAAAAAGGTAATATGCAGTTTTAAATGTATATTAACAAATACAAATTATAGTAGTCGAAATCCTCCAGACGCCTGGTTTCTTGATAGAGAGCAAATGGGCTATCAAGTCATGTTCATTCATATAGCCCTTAATCAAAAGGAGTCTCAAAGGGCTGCACAGACCACAGATTATTGCAAACCACATACTATTATTACACCATCCCCTGATCTGAAACCTACACGAGGACAATGAAAAACCCAAAACCTCAGTATGAGTAAAATGAAGAAACCTTGAGAAGGAAATACAGAAATTAATCCACTTACAGCGACTACGCCTTTTACCATGGTGCGCCCTGTGGTCGTGAGGATACAGTATATAGATTTTATACAAAAACCATGTGCTATTTCCTCAATTTTTGCACGAATAAGAATTTTGGGACTCCTTTAATCCTCACACACTATCATTCCGTCAGCAGCAGCCCTGGATGTCAGCACAGGACTTGTGGCATTATTGAGACCTCAACTGCACAGACCCAGGGGTAAGTTTTTCAGCAGAACTGGTTTAAAGTTTTCAGGGAGACTCGAGACGTGACAAGTAGATCCGCCAAAAATTGCTGTTATAAATCATTCAATCATGCCTAATTAGTGTGTTTAACCTTGTTTCAGTCAACAGATCAATTCTCATTAAAGCGTATGGTATTTGTCCATGTTCTTTTTTTTTAGTCAAGTTTGAGCTTCCTGCAAGGACTGAAGGTGAAACCCTGTCAGAGTTGCTTATGCTCACTGATTTATTAGAAGACCTGGCATAAGATGCAAGGCCAACAAGCGGGGTTGTTTGCCGGAGTAGGACACGGTAGGGAGAGCAAAAGTGTGTGGGAGAGTTGTCAGCCCGTAGGTGTGCAGTTCAAACATCGGGCAATGTTTACTTTGAATGCTGAGACTATTGCTACTTGTTTTGCCCCAATCCTGCCTGTATCAAATACAGGCATATTCTTAAGCCCCTTTGCACTGTTGGACATGTAGTACAGAAATGAATTATGCACTCAAACCAAAATAAAATAAGGTCATGTGTTTTGGTTGATTTGTCTGGTCTTTTCTTGTCCCCACAGTAAAAGATCATCCTCCTCTCTCAATCTCACTTTCAGCCGCTCTGCCCCCAAAGCGCTGGAACTCATTGCCGCCTGATCTCCTAAATTCTGCCACCCTGTCAACCTTCAAATCCAGACTCAAAACTCACCTCTTCAGCCTTGCCTTTTCTTGATCATCTGCCTCACATACCGCCCCCCTTTTAACTCTACTGTGTTTTTATTTGCTATTTATTACTTGCATGTTTTATTCTCGTTTTATTCTTGCTTTATTGTTGTTTGTTACTCTAAGTACAGTAACCTTGGGTCCTGAAAGGTGCTTTGGAGTATAATGTATTAGTCTCATCTCATCTCATCTCATCAGCTGCACCGCTTATCCTCAGTAGGGTCGCGGGGGTGCTGGAGCCCATCCCAGCAATCATCAGGCAATGGGCAGGGGACACCCTGAACTGGTTGCCAGCCAATCGCAGGGCACATGATGACAGACAACTCACTCGCTCAGTCACACCTAGGGACAATTTGGACCTGCCAATTCACCTGAAATGCATGTCTTTGGAATGTGGGAGGAAACCGGAGTGCCCGGAGGAAACCCACGCAAGCACGGGGAGAACATACAAACTCCGCACAGTAAGGCCGGGAGCTGGATTTGAACCCACGCAGGAGGTTCCCACGACCTCAGAACTGTGCCCCCTGTATTAGTCTTAATATTATAAAAAATATTGTATCCGTCCATATATAGTGGTTGTCACAGTTGTATCCATCCATATTCATTGTAAGTCAATGCTTTTGAACAACCACGTACGAGCAAATCTTGAAAATACAAGAAACGCAGCAATGGGGCTCAGTTTTGGAGCACAGAGGACAGGGGCGATTTCAGGTTCAGAGCTTTGGGGGTGCTGAGAGTGTTTGGCTGGGTCATTTTTATTTAATTTCACGTAAAGTTTTGTAGGATTATTCAACACTATTCAGGACTGTCACTTCCCATTTGTGAACACTTCAAACTGATCCACTCCCTGACAACCTTATACAAATTAATTAGGAAGAGGTTTTGTGTATTTCTTTATAGTTACCGTGGGTAATAGACTCTCACCTGAAAATTGTGCTTTTTACAGAAAAAAACTGTTAATGTTCATGCTGTTGCCGGGAGGATGTCCACACACATAGCTTACACATATGCAACAATTAGGCTAGGCTGATCATTGTTGCATACGATATAATGCAGTTAAAATGAGGACTCATATCTGTTGATGACAACAAAGTCTGGTATTGGGTGGTAAAATAGTGATTCAACATAACCGCTGTATAATATACGGTAAATTCCAGAGTAAAGAGCGCACCTGATTATAACCCATACCCAGTACATTTTTAAAGAAAAGTCCATTTTGTACATACATAAGCCGCATTTGACTATACGCCAAATGTGCCCACATTGAAACGGGAGATATCTAAATAGAAAGACGGTACAGACAAAGAGTTTTAATATACGGTACCTTAACCCCTTAACGGTCTGCCGAATCGCCAGTAGGCCGGCCGACTTTTGATAAACAAATACGTGTCAGTACGATGTCACCAGTCACTAAAATGCGTCATGTAACCAGGGTTGGGTAGGGTTACTTTAACTTGATTACTTTCAATTACTTTTGGATTCCTCCAATACCAAATATGCTAATAAAAGACAAAAGAAACTAAATGTGAATAAAATTACTAAATTTTGTGCAGGCTTGGGGAGTGACGGAATACATGGAACGGCAAAAATGATGTTGGCAAGCTGTTTGGATTTATTTTTATTCTATTTCTGTCGCATTTTATGTTAGTTCTGCCGGAGATCAAAGAGATCAAAGCCAGGAGAGAAAGCTTACCACGTGTTGTGAGTCATAATTTTATTCATATTTAGTTTCTTTTGTTTTTTAGCATATTTGGTATTGGAGTAATCCAAAAGTAATTGAAAGTAATCAAGTTAAAGTAACCCTACCCAACCCTGCATGTAACACATCATTGGAAAGCTTAAACACTTAACTATTTCAAAATATACAATTGAAACATCACGATCAGTCTAAAACATACATCTACGTCTAAAACAAGATACCCGAAAACTATAAAACTGGAGTGACTCTGCATTACGTCCCCTGGCCGTCTTTTTTGAATGTCAGCGATAATGGATTTGTTTACATCAGGGATAAACCATGGAATCCAAGCGTGTAAAATAATTACTCCAAAACACACGATAATGCCGACAGATAAATAGTTGGACGTTGCACTATGTAATCCGTTCGTTTCGCAACATTATTTCGGTTTACGAACAAACAGACTCGTAAGTTATTGCCAATATGATAGTTAGCCCTCCCCTTCCGATTGACACCTTTTGGACGATGAGGGTCTGTTCATGCTAATTTTATTCATGCACAAGGCGCAAAGTTATATTGAACTTGAGTCTTCCTCTACACAAATATTCCACGTGTCTCACAACTACCTTTTCTGTTTGGGCGCCACTGGCGGCCGTTAAAAAAAAATGCATAAATTAGCAAAGCTTGTGACAAAAGTCTGGAATTTTCGGTACTCTTACCGTATTTGTCATGAAGCGGAGCAGGAAACAGGAAAAAAGGACCCATTCGCGTAGACGTACTCACAATTTATTGGGGATCGATGGTCGCGGAATAGAAATCCAAACAAAAGACAAGTTGTCAAAAACAAACAAACGGATCAGACCAAAAACAAAACAGGATCAAAAACGGGCAACTTCACAGAACTAGGCATTTAACAGGTTTTAACAGAAGTCTCACAGAGTTTAACCAGGTGCATTTGATGCATTTGAGTGACATCGTACAGACACTGTTTCCGTATATGTCTGAGACACGTATTTGCTTCTTTGCAAGCTTTCGGAATGTTAAGGGCGTAATAAGTTTGACTGAACTATCTGACTGTTTTGTCGACGCCTTATAATCCGGTGCGCCTTATGTATGGAAGATAGAGGACCAAAAACAATTTTTTGGGGGTGCGCCCTATAACCCGGTGCGCCCTATAACCCGGTGCGCCCTATAGTGCGGAAAATACGGTACATCCAATCATTGCAATCGGAAGACTTGAAGTCAGATTAGGACTGGATTGTTGCGTATGTTTACATGGATTTAAATAAAAATAGGATAAGATACAATAAAATAGAACAGAATACAATGAAATTGATTGTCATTGTAACTTGACAAATTCACAGAGAAATTATAAAAGTGCCGCCCTGATGGTGCAAGAAAATCTACAACAAGATAAAAAAAAACACAATTTAGAATAATAAATTATGGGTAGTACAATAAAAATCAGTGATACTGAATATTAATAAAAAACGGAATCAACCCTCATCATTATTGCACAATCCCTGTCCAAAGCCTGGCTAAGTTTTATCCGTGCAGCATTGAGGGTTAGGGAAGGGTTATTGCTTTTGGGTAGAAGTTGTTTTTCAATCTATTAGTTCGTAACCGGATGGTCCTGAGTCATCTACTCAAGGGCAACAGTTCAAACATGTAGTGTCTGGGGTGGAAATTGTTCTTAACAATTTTCTTAGCTCTCTTAACACAGTGAGCTCTTTACAGCTCACCAAGTGTGGAAAGGGGGCAGTGTACAATTTTCTGTGCTATGTTGATCACTTTCTGAAGGGCAGATCTCGGAATACTGGCAAAATTCAGTTTCCAGTCGCAAACATAAGCACTGATAGTTGCGGAGAGCGGAGGTCCAGAAGGTAAAAATGCAACTATCTGTGTTTCAAGTTAAGTTAAGTTAAACTGATAAACAAGCTCATTACCTGTTGGTTGCCAATCTGCATATGGCTAAAATGACTTAGTAAAGGCGTCTTACCCTAGAGCTGGAATTTCTCTGCTGACAGGATCACAAAACGGTGCCTTTGAGATAGCTAGGTGGCCGGTTGATAGGGCATGTGTCGCCTTCGGGTGACACTGACTTTGTTTTGTGTGTTTCATATTTCAAGACTTCAGTTTCCTGCAACGTTGCTGCCATGCCATTGTTTGGAAAAGTTGCCGTGCTTCCTGGTTTGACCCATCAACCACCACATGCTTGGTTTGGCATACTTCCACGACTATTTTGGCCTGGTTCTGTGACTTTTGTAACAGTTCTGTTGCTCTACTGCTACTCAATACATCTATTTTTGTCACACCCTTACCCTCACCTAGTTTGACTCCATTCATTCACACTCAGGCTCCTGTTTTAAAGGTTTCAAGTCATATCTGTTACCCGTTAAAACCTGGTTACCCTAAGCCTAGCGAGTCGTAACACCAGTGAACACTTGTTTTTAATTTGTGGGCTGGTTTCAAACTCCTAACTGATCGCCTGCTGTCCTTGGCTTTCCAATAGTCACTTTTAATTGTGTCTTTAAAAACAGAAGCAAAATAATGCTTTGGATGTCTGACTCATGTAAAGCTATGTATCTGGCTAGTTTTCATATTTTAATGTCCGCTTTCTAATCTGGGGCCTTTAAATAATTCATTCATTTTCCAACCACTAGTCCCCACATGGGATACAAGGTTGGTGGAGCCCATCCTCGCTGACTACCAGACAGGGAAGGGGACACCTCAGACTGGTTGCCAGCAAATCACAGAGGACACAGAGACATACACACTTTCCCACTCTCACCTACACCTAGGGACAATTTAGACCTTTCAATCAACCTGCCGTTCAAGTTTTTGTGAAGTAGGAGGAAACTGGAGCGCCTGAAAAAACCCACATACGGCGAGTAGCGGGATACAACCCAGAACCTCTAAACTTTGGGGCAGACACACCTACCAGTTGTTGACCATGCCCCCCGTAAAGCTCACAGAGTCCTATTAGTTCCACAGTTAGTGTGCATGGACATGCGGAATGTGATTGTTTGTTGTTTGTTGCAAAGTCTGTATTGAAGCAGCAATGCATGAGTCCTGCAGCCAGTGTGAATTATGTTTTACATTACAGAAAATATGGCATACCCTGACAGGCAAAGTTTCAGTTAAAAGTCAGGACTCCTTGAACTCATTTAGATATTGATGGCCCATACATTTTAAGTGACACCTTAAACAAGTGCGACTGGGCACCAACAGCAGACCAAAGGAAGCAGACACAAGATAAATAAAAGGCTATGGAATCGATACTAAAGTTGGGAAGCTGGAGTAACCCAAATGGCTTGATGAAATGCAGACGTCAACGCGAATTGAAAATTTAGCATCTCACGCAACCCCCAGCCTAATCGTGTCTCGATTCTCCTGAGCTAATGAAGGGCCATACTGTTGGCTGTCCCGCCAGCCTTGTGAATAAAAATATCAACTGCTTCCACTTGGGATATTTACACTCATCCTGCACACACACTAAATGTTTAGGAATCACAAACACTGGCTGACGCTTTGCGTCCGAGAAAACTGAGATCACAACTTCAAACACTTCAACGCCTTATGTCCACCCAACGGAAATAAAAATAAAGTAGAAACACAGCAGTTCAATCTTATAGTTAAATGTGTCCTTCTTCTTATAGACATTTCTTTAGATTTCTATCGACATTTGAGTGGTGCTTTTATCTTGTTTGAAGCTAAAATCCAATGAATGGGAGACATTCTATTTAAGTTGCAGTCTAAGAAAATGTATAAAACCAAACTAAGATCTACTATCGAGCTGCCTTAAAACACCACAAAAATAAACACAAACATCTCAAATGGCACTTCATTAACAAACATGTAACAACCCTACCAATTTATCACCAAATCCACCCAAAATATCAGAAAAGCTTCCAGGAACCGAATCTGGCAGCTTTACCCAAAAAGCTTCCCGTTACCTCTCATGGGCAGCATTGGTGCCAGGTCAGTACATTTAGCTGACTCATGGCCAAGCTGCTGTTGCCAAGCCAGAACAGAAGCATTTCACCACATTCAGACACGGTCATTAGGACGGGTTGATGGCATTTCAGAGAGATTTACTTTGACTCGAAAAAAAAACCCAAGACGACCCGCCGTGAGGCGCCTGTGGTAATTGCCTACAGCTCTGTTTGTGACCGAACACTGAAGGCCAGCATGGTGTCAGTCGGAAAGACTGTACACTGTTTGATGTTTTGTGACCACCTGGAGCAGCACCAGATGCAGTCGCTGCCAATAGCTCAAAGAATCAATAAAAAGCCGGGCTGACAACTTGGTTGTGGTCAACAATTTATCTAGCGATGTATGACTGCAATTTACGGAAAAAACACACTTTTTTTAAAGTTAACCACCGACAAAAACACAGTCAACTTTGTAAAACTAAAATCAATGAATGCACTAGCTTGTTCAATAATGAGTTTTTAAAATAAATACATAGACTCACTGCACTTTTTTACCTATATAGTTACAAAAAAAGTATTGTATTCTATTCTGTTTTTTTTCTATTTTTTTCTATTCTATTTAATCAGGGTTGGGTAGGGTTACTTTAACTGGATTACTTTCAATTACTTTTGGATTACTCCAATACCAAATATGCTAATAAAAGACAAAATAAACTAAATATGAATAAAATTATGACTCACAACACGTGGTAAGCTTTCTCTCCTGGCTTTGATCTCTTTGATCTCCGGCAAAACTAACATAAAATGCGACAGAAACAAAATGAAAATAAATCCAAACAGCTTGCCAACATCATTTTTGCCGTTCCATGTATTCCGTTACTCCCCAAGCTTGCACAAAATTTAGTAATGTTACTCATATTTAGTTTCTTTTGTCTTTTATTAGCATATTTGGTATTGGAGTAATCCAAAAGTCATTGAAAGTAATCCAGTTAAAGTAAACCTACCCAACCCTGCAGATCTGCTTGCATATTCAGGAATATCGTGAGTTAATCCGCTAATATCCGCTAATATAGGGATTTCATTCAAAAAAACACACAAAGATCGAGACAAATGCATACTAAATCTACTCCGCTCTAATTTTAGATTTTTTAGGGAAGGTGTTTCAGCGCTTTTTTAGTGAATTAATGACGACTCACAAGGGCCAAAAGGATTATGACCTTCCTTTGAAAACGTTTTTAACAGTAATGTACCTTTTATCAAGCTAGCAACCCATCAACAACACCTGACAATTTCATTCATTAGATTTGCTTTTCTACGCCTTTGTTTAGGTTCAATTCAGGAGGCATGCTCAGTTGTTTTAAAATGTATCTTTGTAGAAAAACTTGTAAGTAATAATAGGAAAGAATAATACAATTTTGACTTTGTATTACAAATTTTTTACCATATCGTGTATTCGCCTAAATAATTTCACTTGTCAATTTTATTACTTGTTCCCATATTTAGGTGTCATGGTTGCCCATTGCCCTCACTTGGCACCGCCCGTTGGTGGCAGCTGCGGCTCTTTGCCTGATTTGCTTCCTTCCTTTTGAAACTCAGTGCTCTCATTCACTCCTTGTCAGTCCGTCGACTAACCTGTGCACTTGCAAGAATTGTGTTTTGACTCTGTCCGGTATCCTGCTCTTGTATCCAGTAGACGGTATCGATCCCGCCTGTCTCGTCCTGTCCGGTATCTTGCTCTAGTGTCCGGTGTTGACCCCGTCTGTCTCATCCTGTCCGGTATCTTGCCCCAGTCTCCAGTATCCAATCTCGATCTCGTCTGTCTCCTCCTGCCCGGTATCTTGCTCCAGTTTCCAGTATCCGATATCGATCCCGCCTGTCTCCTCCTGCCCGGTGTCTTTCTCCAGTATCCGACATCGATCCCACCTGTCTCGTCCTGTCCGGTATCCTGCTCCAGTCACCAGTATCCGATATCGATCCCGCCTGTCTCGTCCTGTCCGGTATCTTGCTCAGGTCTCCAGTATCCGATATCGATCTCGTCTGCCTCCTCCTGCTCGGTATCTTGCTCCAGTCTCCAGTATCCGATATCGATCTCACCTGTCTCGTCCTGTCCGGTATCTTGCTCAGGTCTCCAGTGTCCGATATCGATCTCGTCTGTCTCCTCCTGTCCGGTATCTTGCTTCAGTCTCCAGCATTCGGTATTGATTCCGTCTGTATCCTCCTGTCTGGTATCTTGTTCCAGTTTCCAGTATCCGATATCGATCTCGTCTGTCTCCTCCTGCCCGGTATTTTGCTCCGGTCTCCAGTATCCGATATCGATCCCACCTGTCTCGTCCTGTCCGGTATCTTGCTCAAGTATCCGGTATCGATCCCGTCTGTCCCGTCTGGTATCTACCCGTGTGTCCTGTATCGGTCCCATCTGTTCTGTCCGGCCTCGATCCCGTCTGCCTCTGACTTCTCTGTCTCACTTTTTCCACTTAGCGATCGCCGCAACCCTGGCGTTTGTGTTCATACAATATGGGGAATAGCTTCACGAGTTTGTTTTTTGGTAAACAGAAATAATGTGGCACAAACAGATTACAAAAAGCAATGTCCAACGAGCCAGGTATGTTTTAGGTAGGCGGATTGTTATGTATCTGTCGGCATTACCATGTATTCCAGAGTAATTATTTTACGCAGTTGGATTCTATGGATTGTCCTTGATTTTCATGGACATTCAAAGAAGTTGAAAATGGCCAGGGGACGTAAAGGTGAGTTACACTGACTTAATAGTTTTCAGGCTGCTTGTTTTCAAATGATCATGATGTTTCTTTGATGAGTATTGGGATCAAGAGGTCGCAGGTTAGATTCCCTGCTCCTCCGTGTTATATGTCGAAGTGTCCTTGAGCAAGACACTGAATCCCTAATGCCCCCAATTTGCAGGTAGGCGCCTTGCATGGCACACTCCCTATTGGTGTGTGAGTGTGTGTGTGAATGGGTAGCACATTGTAAAATGCTTTGGGAGGTCTTCATTGACTTGAAAAGCGCTGTATAAATGCAGATCATTTACCATTTAAATCATATTTTGAATCCCAAAAGTTTAAGCTTTGACAGCATGTACTGTGTTTTTGACTTCGAATACTGAAAAC
This sequence comes from Urocampus carinirostris, assembly GCF_059441175.1. Taxonomy (NCBI): domain Eukaryota; kingdom Metazoa; phylum Chordata; class Actinopteri; order Syngnathiformes; family Syngnathidae; genus Urocampus; species Urocampus carinirostris. The sequence continues at coordinate 13,015,466 of NC_142351.1, read as the reverse complement.
ACCTTTGTAACTAAAGGCAATATTTTCCCGTTATGGTACTTTGGAACCTAAAACCTTCGTAAGTAGAGGTACTACGGTACTTACCGATCAGCAGGGCCAAAGCCTTAAAAATGTTTTTAAAATTAAAACAAAATACAACAAAAAAACATGTTTGCACTCAGGGATATGGCTTCTGAATACGTGTTTATTTGTTATAGCACTGAATCAGTAAAATGTGTGAACGTAAATTTGTGTTATAATGTCGCCCATGCTTGCCTGCCTGGGGTATGAGTGATATGGATGAATAAACACAGGTGAAAAACAGTTATGTCACAACATTTTATCATTATGTCATGATTGCCAAAGTGAAGACACCTGTGGCAAACGTTTGGCGCGCCGGGGCGCGCTCTCTGATTGGCTGACGTTCTCTTCTTAAGCGGTCAGCGTCCAGAGAAGGACGTCAGACCGTACTTCTGTGTTCCTGTGTGTTTCGCCAGATTACCAAGTACCAAAGACTACTCTCCTGCTTTGATTTCGGCCTTCAGTTCCGACCTGTTTCTGCCCAGGGTTTACGATCTACTCTCCTGCCCTGGCCATTGACCTGCCCGCTAAGACGTATTGATTCTGCCTACCTATCACGGAACTGCCGTTCCGTCCAATTCTGCTAGCGACCGACAACCATCGGCTTCCAAAGCCAGCTCTGTCAGCTCAATCCAATAAAGATTCCTTTAAAAACTAACGCAATTGAATCCGATATTCCATTCTGGGTCGTGACACATTATGGTAATTTTGATACATTCAGTATCACATGAAGTCAAAATCTTTGAAGTGGCACACCCAAACTAAAAGCCATACTTTCATAAAAATCAAGGATTCTTTTTAAATTCCTAGGGGTGGCTAGAAAATGTATGGATGTAGCCCAGGCTGAGCTATAGGTCTCCACAAATGTTTTAGGAGCCTTGATAGGGTTAATTGAATACAACAAATGTGACAAAATAAGTCTGAATGAATGAATCCATCCATTTTCTGCACTGCTAATCCTCATTAGGGTTGCGGGGGAGGTGGAGCCCATCCCAGCTATCTTTAGGCAGTAGTCAGGGTAGACCCTGAACTGGTTGCCAGACAGTCACAGGATACACAGAGATATACAATTCACTCACTAGTTCACATTTAGGGACAATTTGGACTTACCAACACAGGTTTTTGGAGTATGCCTTGACAAAACCCGATACAGGCACAGGAAGAACATGCAAACTCCACACGGGGAGGCTGGAATTGAACTCAGGACCTCTGCTCCATGGGGCCGCGGCTAACCACTCAGGCGCCATGCCGTGTGAATGCATTCATTATAAACAAAACGTGCATTCCTTGTTTAACCAACCGCAGGTAAGATTTAAGGCACCCCAATTCAATTCGGCGTAGAACCAACCTTTGTTGGCACAGTAATTCTGTGGTCCATCAAACTTGAATTATTTTATTTCACGGGTTTCTATAAATCCGGCCATGTTAAGAATCAGTGAGTAGAACACTTTGTCTGCCACCTTTTTATGTAACGATTAACTCTACTATTTAACCCTCAAAATAATCACAGGGTTGAATTTCTACCAAGGACAAAATTGAAACACTGTGAACTGAAAAAATACAATGGTTGGGTCAGAGATGAATTATCAGCTCTTAAGTTCAGCGTGTAAAACAGTTACCATACTTTTAGTTTTGGAATAGAATAGCCCAGCTTTATGGTCTGGTGAATCATGGCGATTAAAGCCGAATTATTTTAATGTTTATCAAAACATTTAATCTAGCAATTTACATAAAATCCAAACATCACAAATTCAAAAATGGAAAAAAATTACAGCAAACGATACTGCCAACACACTAAAGGGACTTTTTCAAATGAATAAGTGAAAAGGCTTCGACTTGCCAACCAATAGAGTTAAATATTTTTGGGGTTATTTTGTAGATTTTTCCTCAGAAGGCTGTTAGTGTGTGGCAGTGAAACCAAGTAAAATGTATTATCTTATGGATGTCATGCTTCCCGAAGTGAATCATCTGTGCCCGCTCATTTGGCACTAACTGCCGCGGGTTCTTATTGGCTCCCTGTCCCTACTTAAACCCAGTCGTGTCATTCCCCTGTTGTCAGTCCGTCTGCGTACCTCTGTTTATACAAGGCAAGCCTTTTTCGACCCTGACACCCGCCTCTCCTGTTTTTGCTCCCGTTTGTCTCGGGCTACGATCTGTTTTGATCCAGACCACGTCTGCCCTCCCGTCCCGACTTACAACCCGTTTTTGATCCAAACCACGTCGGCTCTCCCGTCCTGGCTTACGACCCGTTTCTGACCCCAACCACGTTTTTGCTCTCATGTCCCTATTGACCTGTTTTTCCGTTCCCGACACCGCTGTCAACCGCGACGGAAGATCCACTTCCGTATTCGGATCACAATCGGATTGCGATTGGAGAGCTTGTGATTGCGTAAACTGCAAGATCATTTGAATGTCTTTTTTTAAGAACCACACTATTCTGGTAGGCCAGCTCTATTCTGTTGAGTTTCTTTATTCATTTGTTTATTTCCCTTCACGTTTCTTTATTTTAAATCTTAGAACCTAATACAATTTTGACAGAGCGGCACAGTATGGAACCTTCACAGTTCACACACACATAACACTTTTGCACTATTTCCGACATTTTTACAACACGTAATTAAACCAAGATAATACAAAACATTATCACCTATTCCCTAGTTTTGGACAGCTAGCCTACTACATACTTTCTTTGAAGGGAAGCCAAAATACACCGATACCAACCCCTTGGCGATTGTTTTTTTTTTTTTTTAATTTATTTAACGTGAAAATGTTTGTTCCAGTCAGAACTGTTCCAAATGAATCACAGTTCACTAATGATTCGTCATACCAATAATACACATAAATTGTCATGATGACTGATTAGTATCACCTGTGCCTGCTCATTGGCGCTTTCATTCTCCTGTTGTCAGTCCGTCAGCGAACCACTGTTTCTACAAGGCAATCACTTTGACTCTGACTACCGTCGCTCCCGCTTTTTACACCCGTTTTCCACCCGTCCGTTCCTGATCTCCCGGTTTGTCTCCGGCTACGATCTGTTTTTTCACCCCGATCACGTTTGCTCTCACGCCCCGGCTTACTACCCGTTTTAATCCCAAACATGTTTTTGCTCTCCTGTCCTTGCTATCGACATGTTTTTCCGTCCTTGACACCGCCATCTCCTGCTCGGGAAGATCCACTTCCGACTTCGGAACACGATCCGATTGTGTGAGCGGCTTGCTTCCCGCGTTCAGCGAGCATCGGATCGTGGTTAACGTTACGCATTTGGGTCCGGATTCCATTCTGGTCGTGACATAAGTATTGAAATATAGCAATGTAAGTGTTGAATATCGCATACAGTACCAAATTATTGAGCATACGTATTTTGCGTTAAACTGGAGCTGAAGTGGAATAAAATACATTTGTAAAATGCAAAGGGGATGTTGCCAAATCCTTGGCCTGTGGAGTTTATTTTATAAAGCGTTAGGGTGGCAGTTTGAACAGCGGTACACCTTATAGTTATACAACAGGAGCTAACTGACATGACACTCTCCCTGCTGCAAACAGCAATTACATTCTAGGTGGTCACTTTAGCCAACTACGTACGGAATATAGAGATGGCAAGTTAGCAATTACAGCAAAAGTGTGATATTTTTAGTTGTTTCCTGTCAAAGGCAGTCGTAAACTGAATGCACCTCTTGTTTACTTGTCCAGCGAGATTATGAAATGTAAAGTTTAGTGGCTTAAAAGTGATTGACAGGTCACCAAAGACTTAACATGGCATTAAAAGCATTTATTTAGCAAGAGTGACAAATTAAATTTTTATTGGTGCTTTTATAGAATTGAAAGTTGAACGACTGGAGAAGAGTTGCATTTGAGCAACAACACATACATTATTTTTATTTAGACAAATACTTGATTGAAGAAACTTTATTTGCTATGGGTGCAGGACTTGCAGTGATGCTAACCATGGAGACAAAGCTTGCGACTACCGAGGAATATGAAGAGGGCTCACGAATTGCTAGCCTCGCTAAATTCCATAGTAATTAACAATTTATTGTCAGGACTATTATTGAAAATACTGAGGTGATTAAAGCAAGGAAATCTTCTCAAGGCAAGGCAATTCTTGCAAGTGGAAGGATTAACATTGTTTTTTTCACTTTGTCATCTCTTGCACTCCAATGCATCCTCCCGCTACTCCACTCGACCGGCTCAAGTCAAATCGTACCTAAGGTAAATATAATTTCATTTTTTCTTTTACATGTATATTTCTTAATGATGATATTTAATCATATGTATGTGTATTACACATAAGTAGTATTTACTATATACTATTTTCTTATTTAATTGTTTCTATGTCTATGAATATATTGTATACATTAAAAAAATATATATAAATAATTGTTGGGGAGTTAAATAAAAACATACAAAATGTGCATAATAATTGATTGTAAGGTTCCAAAAAACATTTTTGTTTAGAATTCTAAAAAATAATTGAATATTCTTTATTATTATCTTATTGTATTTTTCCAATAAATAGATCTTTTACAGCTGGTAGTTAGCGCGCAGCCCCACAGTGCAGGGGTTCAGGGTTCAAGTCCAGCTACCGCAGCCTCCTCATGTGGAGTTTACATGTTCTCCCCGTGCTTCCGTAGGTTTCCTCCGGTATTCTGGTTTTCTCCCACATTCCAAAAACATGCATGTCAGGTTAATTGGCCAATCCAAATTGTCCCTAGATTGTCTACTCAGGGTGTCCCCTGCCCACTCCCCGAAGATGGCTGGGATGGGCTCGAGCACCTACCTACTGAGGATAAGTGATGCAGATAATGGATGGATGGATAGATATTTTACATCATTTGTGAAGCACAAGCATTAAGTGAATAAATATCCAGCTTCCAGGAAAGGTCCTAATCAAATGAGAATGTGTGTGGGAAAAAAACACGCTTTCAGTCATATGTAGGAAAACCTTGAATTTAACTATAGCTTAAGCAAAACAAGTTTGTTATCTGCTTTTAAAAAATACTCTGTTGGGTCGGCAGTGAGGACCCTATTAAGCACAAAATTCTGTCGTGCTGAATTAACAGAGTGATAAAAAAAAAAACCCTAAGAAAAAAAAAAACAATGCTGATTCTTGAGAGTACGACATAGACCTAATGGGAATGTCCTGTACAAGCCCAGACAGCAAGCACCACCCATTAAGAAACTTTTTGCATTGATCAATGGCTTATAATTGTGTTGATTAATGTTTCTTTGCAAAGAATCCCACTGCTAACAGAATGGGAATGTGTTTGTCATGCAGAGTCATGGCAGCAAATCTAAAGCTATCATTTTATTACTTGAACTGCCAATAGCACACAATAGTTGCCAAGATGAAGTCTTAGGACCAATTAGTTTTATATACAATTGTGTCTCACGATGCTTCAGTTTGTGAGACTTTATGTACACTTAATGCCCCCCCGGCTGGATTTCTGTTTCAACTGTGTGATACACAGGGTTGGGTAGGGTTACTTTAACTTGATTACTTTCAATTACTTTTGGATTACTCTAATACCAAATATGCTAATAAAAGACAAAAGGAACGAAAATATGAATAAAATTACTACATTTTGTGCAGGAACACATGGAACGGCAAAAATGATGTTGGCAAGCTGTTTGGATTCATTTTCATTTTGTTTCTGTCGCATTTTATGTTAGTTTTGCCGGAGATCAAAGAGATCAAAGCCAGGAGAGAAAGCTTACCATGTGTTGTGAGTCATAATTGTATTCATATTTAGTTTCTTTTTTCTTTTATTAGCATATTTGGTATTGGAGTAATCCAAAAGTAATTGAAAGTAATCAAGTTAAAGTAACCCTTCCCAACCCTGGTGATACAGTAACTTTGTTTTCCGATATTCCCTCTCCAGTTGGTTAATTCTTCGCATGTAAACGTAGCCACTGAAGGCATATTCGAGAATCAATGGCAAGTCAGTTTAGTTGCTCACATAAAGTGTCAGTTTATTAACACGAACACAGAGTACAACTAAAACAATACTCAAATAACTGTGATTGTTCCCCTTCCCCTTCAATAATTCTACAATAATTACTGGAGCCATCCCACTAAATTGCTTACAAGCTGTTGCAATGTTAAAATGTGTCACTGTATAAGGTGTATGGTCATGATTGTATGAGATTTTCAATTATAACATTTTGAACATTTCAGTCATTTATAATGCATTAACTCATCCTGGAAGGAGGATTACCTCATGTGCGGTCCCTTCTCAAGGTTTCTTCAGTGTCCTCATCTTGAGGTTTTGAGTTTTTCCTTGCCCTCGTGTAGGTTTTAGATCAGGGTATGGTGTAGTCTGTAGTTTGCAATAATCTGTGGTCTGTGCAGCCATTTGAGACTTCTTGTGATTAAGCTACACAAATAAACATGACTTGACTTTTCAGTCAAATTGCGCTCAATTACGTTATCAATTTCTTATTTGTTTAAAAAAATGATTAGTTTCAGAAATTCAAACCTCCATAACCTCCATAGACACAACAAAATCTAACCATGTCTTGATAATTATTTTTAAGCAATTAATTAAGAAAGTAAAATGAGAACTGATTTGTGTATTATAACAAATGCATTTATTCATTTTTTTAAAATGGATTTATAGTACAGAAAATACAACAAACTAAATTCCAATTCCGATTTTAAAAATCGAATGCAAAATATGTGCAGTTTTTTTAGCTAGCTATCTGGCTACCTTTTCAGCTATTTGGCAAGCTATCTAGCATTTTACCTTTTTTGCTATTTATCAAGAGAGATTTTGGCCTCCTTTCTAGTTTACTAGCTAGCTTTTTTTTAGCTTTCTATCTTGCCATTTAGATGCCTTTTCACCCATTTAGCAAAATATCTAGCTAATGTGAATGTAAATTTAAAAAACTGTAAATGTAAATTTATATAGCGCTTTTCAAGTCATTGAAACACTTTACAATGTGCTTCACACTTACCCATTCACACACACTCAGACACCGATTGCGCCGTCAGCCACGCAAGGCAACTCAATGCTTAATGGGGGCCATTGGGATTTAGTGACTTGCCCAAGGACACTTCAACATATAACACGGAGGAGCCGAGAATCGAATCTGCGACCTCTTGATCCCAAGCTACTGCCACTCCCTTTTGTTATTTTTTTTATCTGTTTACCTAGCTAATTTTCAAGATACCTTTTTAGTTATTTAGCTAGCTGTCAGGTAACATATTTATATTTTTTGCATGCTATCAAGCTAACATTTTACCTCTTTTGCTCAGTGCTAAACTAAATTTTGGCCTCCTTTCTAGCTAGCTCGCGAGTTTTTTTAATCTTTCTATCTGTATATTAAGATGGCTTTTTCCTCTTTTATCACGCTATCTAGCTCCATTTATTACCTGTTTATCTGTCTAGCTAACTATCAAGCTACCTTTTTTAGCTATTTAGAAAGCCATCCAGCTTAGTTGCTATTTTAGAAATGCATATCAAACTGTTATCATACCCACATAGGATACATTTTATCACGTTTGATGAGAAGAACCTGCTAAAATAGCAAGTTTGTTGTCATATTTTAAGGTTTGCATAATTTAAGTTGTTTTTGTTTTGTGGGACAAGGTAATCCCATTTGTTAAGCTTTGGATAAGATACCGTTAAGGTGATTGTTTAAACGTATTTTCAGGAAAAACTAAGTTGTTTCTTCTATTTAAAAGACTCTCAGGAGATGGTACGTTTCTTATGAGATGTGGAAAAAAACTAGACTTTTGATTGTTAAATTGTAAAATTGATTGACTAGTCAAAACTACTTTCAGGCAACTAAAAATGGGCTTTTTATGTTCCCCCTGATGATATTCAGTGATTACAAAATTAAAAGTAACAACTACTCATTCATTTTCTATAATATTCTGAACTGACCTGTTACAAAGTGATACAGGTTTGTAAAAAAAAACTATTTACTCTTGTTTCTAATATTGGACACCAGTGGAGGAGATTGAAAAGGATACCAGTTCATTATTTTGAGCACTTTTATCTCACTGTTGTTCTTTATTTTTAATATAATGCACTGTTTACATCATTATTCCAATCAGCCAATAATGTTGCTGTTCTTTGATTACCACACAATGAGGCAGGATATGCTTTGTAACCGAGGAGAACAGATTTGGAATTTGGCATTGTGAGGGTTTGTTTTACAGTATTCTACTGTTCTCCTTGTAAGTTTCAAATGTATTTCTGTCTTTTCTCCTTAATTTGTCAAGAACCGGAACAGGATCAGCACCCAAATGCGTGTTGTTTCTCACATAAGCCTTTCATTTTATGGGAAATGGGGAGTCATGCACGTTAGGCAGCCGTCTGTAGTGGAATGCCGTGGAATGATAGGAAGCCAGAGGTAGACGAGATCGGTACCAATTGGCCGAGCAGATATCAGACAGATGGGGACAGGACGGGACAGACAGGATTGATATCAAAACAGGATATACTAAACTGAACGAAACTGGAAACCGATATTAGACAGGACAAAATAAACAGGAACGCTACCGGACAAGAAATACCAACGGGACGGGTCTTGCGGGTCAGAGGTTTGTTGACGGACTGACAATGGAAGAGTGAGAGCACTGAGCTTAAATAGACGGAAAGCCAATCTGTCATGGCGCCACACGGGCAGGGCCAATTGGGCGCCATGGCAACCGTGACATAATTTAAGTGTCTACTAAAATATAAACTGATCACAAAGCAAAATACTAAAAGTACAGTGGGCTTGGTTAATTACAATTAAGAAAAATATTGACAATGGAATTCTGTATCCTTATTCTTTCTTTATGCGGCCCTTTAGGTAGAAACATTTTTAAGCAAACCTTCTTGGACTTTTACAAACACATTCGTACTTTGAGCTATACTGAATATTTGTAACAGAAACTAAGTGTATACCGTATATTACTGTAGTGTATCGTGAGGTGTAAAAAAGTATTGAATTCTATCGAAGTACAACCATATTGTGCCTTGTGTATCGCCGTGTATATCGAATCATCAGGTTCACAAAGATACCCACCCCAATATGGTTCTGACATTTTTTCCCACGCCAATGTCTATTGAGGACATTCAATTCACTGCATGCCTTGAAAACACTTGGAAGCTACCAAACAAATAACTTTGCTTTTCTTTCATGTAGACTCCTTGATGTATCAACTTTGATTTTCCATTACTCAGCAGAATAAAGCATTTCCTTTCACTTCCAACAGTAAAGCAAGCGCTCACCGTCAGGAATGTAAACACACACAGTCTGTAAACAAGGCTCTCCGTGACCCCAACCCCCTCAAGCATCACTGACCACTATAGACTAGCCTAATGACATCCCTCTCCGACCCCCCCAACCCCCCGCCCCCCTCAGCCACCCCCGCCTCAAATAGCGAAGCGGTTCCATTCTTCAGATCACAGGTCACAGGAGAAGGAGGATGGAGAGGGCCTACAAAGATGACAGCCCCGCTCATATTTCTTTGGGATCCTCAACATGTCCCATCAGTGAGTAAAAGAAAAAACAAATGTGGGCTCTGCGGTGAAGGAAGGCGGGGTGCAGGGTTTTTGAGAGGATTAATGATCTGCTGCAGCTGGCTGAGGAGCAGCACAGTGATTTCTCAGTAAGCACTGATGGGGTCGGAGGGGAGAGGGCCGTCTTGGAGGTGAGTATAAGACTGGAGGGAACAGACAGCCGTCAACACCACCTCCGTCTTCCCCCGACACTGACGGGGAAACTGTCAGCGCAGCGCCGCATCTGCACGCAGGACAAAGCCTGCTGACAGGCTGAGCACAAGATGGGAGCAGGGGAGTGACTTTTGTCAATTCAACCACAATGCCGCAGCGCCAAGACGAATCGCAGGCCTCATTTGGAACATCTTGTGTGGATTAAAGATCCACAAACAAACAAGCTAGTTTGAATACTTTCTTTGCTCCCTCCCTCACTGACGCCAGCCACTGTCAACTATTGCCCTCTGGTTTTCTTTTGAGAACGCAGCAGGACAAACTGGGCAACTGAATCCCACCCATTCATCCATCCATTATCTTCCTCTTATCTGAGGTTAGGTCGCAGGGGAAGCAGCCTCAGCAGGGAAGCACAAACCTCCTTAACCCCAGCCTTTGCTTCCAGCTCGTATCAAGGCAGGCCCAGGCCAGCCTAGATACGTAGTCTTTCCAGCATGTCCTGGGTTGTCCCTGGGTCCTGTGGGAGGCATCCAGGAGGAATCCTTACCAGATGTCTGACTCAATGCGGAGGAGCAGCCACTCTACACTGAGCCTCTCCTGGATGACCAAGCTTCTCACCCTATCTCTAAGGGAGAGCCCAGCCACGCCACAGGGGAAACTAATTCTCAGACGCTTTTTTTACAGCTGCTTGTTCTTCTGGTCATGGACCAACAGTTAATGACCATAGGTGAGGGTAGTAACGTAGATTCACCGATAAATCTAGAGCTTTGCCTTTCCGCTAGGCTCTGTCTTCACCATGACGGACCTGTACAGGGTCCGCAAACTCTGCACCGATCCGTCAGTCAATCTCCCATTGGAAGCAACCCCCCCCCCAAAGAAAATCCTTTCTGTGAGTCTACATTACAAACCCAGTTATGAAGTACAACATGCAAAAATCATGATGTATGTAATATTTACATATATAAGGAAGAACTCTGGTTTACCATATTGCAAAGCAAGGCTGTGACCTTGGAAGAAACGTCATCTGAGGATCAGCTATTACTTGCCTCCATCAGTTGATGCTGCTTTGAAGCGACACATTTGACCATCTTTTAAAGGGCCGATAAGTATTACTTAGCCACTAAATGTCGCTGTAAGGTGTCGTGCAACTAGAAACACAGCAATTGAACAAGTAGAAAAATGCTTGATGTGCTCCTTTACACAACATTTACAATGGACAGAAAACGCTGTATGTTGGTTAAGATACAAGCTACATATAGCTGTTTTTGGGTTAGCGTAAGTGTTTACTATTACATTTCGGTTAAAACTAATTTAAAATCTGATGTTGTTTCCAGAACCTTTTTCAAAGTTATCCTTTAGGTAATGGATGCTCTTTAAAGGGACACTGTGTAATATTTGACCACTAAATGACACTGTATCGTGGAGCTACAAAGGACAAGGAAGAATACAAAATAGGGACACTCAAAAAGACCAAACCGCACAAATTGTCTTCCAATTTTTTTAACCGAGCCTTTCACAAGCTGTTTTTTTTTTTTTTTTTCGGATATCTGTAGTAGTGACATCAGCTCCCTCTAGTTGTGGCTCAAGTTACGTGACATAAAAGCAAATTTATTTTTAGAAAATGCACTTTTATATGACTGTTGCTTATATTTTAAATCAGTATTGTTGTTGGCCTTTTTGAGGTTTTTTTACCACTTCAATGCACTAAATAATAAACACTGTCCCTTTAACAACAATGAAATACACTGGTCCATTGCTATTAAGGGCTTTCCGATGACCTCAGCCGTATAAGACCCATGTGACTATTTGTAGGTCAGCGGCAAGTGGCGCGCTATAGCCAATTGAACAAATACACACCTTACGTCCATGAAGATGAATAAATCATTTGTAATTTGGGGGGCTGTTATAAAAAAATATACCTTGGGAAAACTGAGTTCTTCAACATTCCAAAGCTTATTGTAAAACAGAAGTAAAAATGGGCAACTGTCATGGAAAACGCGAAACTTGTGGTTAGCGCGGATTAACTGGTCTGGATTTAATCCAGATATAACAAAGTAACAGTACAAAGTTTTCTCAGTTTTGTAACAGGTAATGTGTTTTGAATTATGTATTTTTTACACTTACATCACTTACCAGCATAAGAACACATGATCTCATCTGATCTTCGAAGCTAAGCATGGCCTGGTTAGTACTTTAATGGGAGACGGCCAAAGAATTCCAGGTGCTGGATCTGAGTCATATCGGGATTCTTCTCCTATTACCAGTAACCATGGAAACATGTTGAAATCTCTTTAATGTGACTGAGCGGGAAAAAACGAGGACTGGGCGCCGTTAGGCTGTACTTACCCAAGACAATCCACTGCAAGTGGTGCCCCAACAACCTGGGCGGTTAAGGGATCATGACAATGATGTCTACTTGTAGCCATTATTTTGACTGCATGGTAGCTGCTAGCTGAAATTTGACTATATTTACATGCTAAAATTACATAAGTAACTTACAGTTAAATTTTTGGGGGGGTGAACAAAATAAAGTTTAGTTCTTTCGTCCCCAAAGTTGTAAGATGTGTGCGACAAAAAGTTATTTATTTATTATTGTGTCGAATGTCCAAGTAAGTTAGTTGCATTACACTGTAACATCGTCATTGTACTCATAGAAGAAGAAGAATTTACTTTTATTGTCATTCTTGTGCCCATGCACACAGAACAAAATGTCAATACATTTGACCCGCACAGTTAAACTGTAGCGAGCTGATGTAGCCCCAGCCGAACAGGGCACCGCCATTTTTGACCCAACTGCTGTGTTGGGAGTCATTAGGTGACCAAACCCCCCAATTCCAACCCTTAATGCCGAGCGCCAAGCAGGGAGACAATGAGTACCAATGTTGTAAGTCTTTGGTATGACTCGGCCGAGGCTTGAACCAGCGACGTCCCAGTCTCAGAGCGGGCGCCCTACCCACAAGGTCACCGAGCTGGTAAAGTCTTAAGACCTGGCGTACACAAGCGTGAATATCGCTGCACCTCGAACAAAAGAACGCGGCTCGAGAGATTAAGGAACCAAATAGGCAAAAACTTAATGATACTTTGAAGGTATTTCGTGAATAAAAAAACTACATTAAAATACATGGATGCAACCTTAGTTCAAGTGAATCGTTAGCCTGAATAACAAAACGCCCAACTGCAAACCAGCACCTCTCATACTAACTTGAGATGGTTTTGAGTTCAATTTCTGATATTTACACACAAGACAAGTTGCAAAACACACAAGCTAAGGTTTTCTGGCGGGATTTAATTAATGCAAGCTACTTTCAGAGATTGATAATCGTCCACTCGCACGGTTTCTGATTTTGAAGTGCATTCAAAGTCCGCTTACAAACAACCCGTGAACAAACCTCCAAAGTCCCAATAGAATATTGAATGTGTAATCTCTATCTTCTATGCAAGGAGCTTTGGGGAAATGTGCCGTTAATCAGGGCATGCGTGATGCAAAAAAATAAATAAAAAATGAGAAAGTATTTAAAACTTTGTAAATCAACACATCCTCTAAAAATTACAGTTGATTGTAGGTCGGTTCATAAAACAAATGAAGTTTCACTTTCCATCCATAAAGAACTTAGTAGAAGTTTGAAACTTCCTGAAAGTGAGCTGTGATTGGTGGATCGATAAAGGAAACAGAATCGGGTAGGTTACGGGAAGCCAGGACAGGAGAACGGAGCTTGGATCGGGGATCGATACAGGAAACAGATCGGGATCAAAACGGAAGCCAGAGTCAAAAGTGCTTGCCTTGCAGGCGCTGAGGTTAGCTGACTGACAGGGAGTGAACAACAATGACCTGCTTAAATAGTAGGAGGACTAATTAGGGAACGAGAGGTAGCTGGGGCTGAGTGAGTCAGCGCAGGTAAGGGCAATTGACAAATCCTGTCAATAAGTGTGTTTAGGTTTGTATAAGTAACCTGTATTGTTTTGTACTGTTTAATAAAATAATATGCTCTATAAAGATAAATTAAGTTACAATGGGCTTCAAGAGTTAGGCGACTTCCTCCTCCGTGGTAAAAAGTTGAGGAAAAAAAAGAAATCCAACCATTTTATCAACCGCATCAACTTTCTTATTCCACTTTCATTTCAAAAGAAACAGCTGACCTCTTTACACTTTACACAGACCACATTGAATGGAAGCACGAAATATTAAACAATAAAAATGTCAACGTTGTTAGCGTGCTGGAGATACAGTATAGAATCTTTACACACAGACTTGGAAGAGGAAGCGGATTTCTTCTTCGGGGTGGATGCTGGATGAGCTTTCACAGCGCCACACCCCAGTAGTAGCGGAAAGAAGCACTACAGTACTGTCCTCTACTTGGAAAAAGGTGCACACAATCTAAAATCTAACTTACGTCAATGTCCGGATATTTTTCGACATCCCCCAAAAAAATGTTCGTATTTACCATTTTTCGTAAGTCAAATCGTCGTAAGTAGGGGGGCGTCTATATAGCCCTTACACAAAATGTTTTAAAGGATTAAACAGGTTACAATTACACCATCCCCTGATCTTGTGCAAAGTTGAATTCAGACAAATCAAAGAACTAATCAAGATGCAGTTTTCCAAAAACATGTCCCAGGAGAGACCAATGGCAAGCAATAAAGGCGTAACATAACTAATGAGTGTCAATGAAATCCATCCAACCATTATCTGCACCGCTTATCCTCAGTAGGGTCGCGGGAGTGCTGGAGCCCATCCCAGCTATCCTCGGGGCAATGGGCAGTGGACACCCTGAACTGGTTACTAGCCAATCACAGGGCACACAGGGACAGACAATTCGCTCGCTCCTTCACACCTAGGGACAATTAAGCTAACATGCATGTTTTTGGAATGTGGGAGGAAACAGGAGTGCCTGGAGAAAACCCACGCAAGCGCGGGGAGAACATGCAAACTCCACACAGGAGGTTCGATCTCACGACCTCAGAACTGTGCCGCACACGCGCTAACCACTGCGCTGCCGTGCTGCGTCAATGAAATCAAAACAAATAATTACTGCCCTATGCTCCACTGAATACATATTCAAATGGATATTTAGTATTATTGGGAATTATTATTATTACTGGGGCAGCACGGCGGCGCAGTGGTTAGCGCCTGTGCTGCACAGTTTTAAGGTCTTGGGAACCTCCTGTGTGGGTTCAAATCCAGCTACCGGACTTAATGTGCGGAGTTTGTATGTTCTCCCCGTGCTTGCGTGGGTTTCCTCCGGGCACTCCGATTTCCTCCCACATTCCAAAGACATGCATTTCAGGTGGATTGGCCGGTCCAAATTGTCCCTAGGTGTGAATGAGCGAGCGAGTTGTCTGTCCCAGTGTGCCCTGCGATTGGCTGGCAACCAGTTCAGGGTGTCCCCTGGCCACTGCCCAATGATTGCTGGGATGGGCTCCAGCACCCCCGCGACCCTACTGAGGATAAGCGGTGCAGCTAATGAGATGAGATGAGATGAGATGAGATTATTATTACTGTTTTCTTAATGTTGCATAAATAGAATATTCTGCTTAACGACGTCATGTCAATAGTACGCTATGTATTGTTAGTAAACTATTTTTTTCCAGTCATATATCTGCTCAGAGTTTAATCTCATTGGCATGACTGGAAGCAAAGTGGATAATTAAATCCGTGATTAAATCAGTTATTTAAGGTAATGGACCGTGTTTATCATAGTGTTTTCCAGTATCTGGACCTCCAAAACAATCAACTAAGGATTGACAAAATCATTACATGCAGCTAATGTACTGCAACCTTAGTATTTTTGATTATCAAAAATACTGACTTTGTTCGTTTTTTACCTTTTTGATCAAAACAGATGGGTAAATTCAAACAGATCAAACTATCTCATAGTAATATGGAATAGACCTCCTTTATTATCGTATATTAAAAATAATACTTTATTGCATTTGGCCTCACTGATGAATGGATGTTGAAATGTCAGTGCAGTAGACAGCCACTATTCATGAATGAACGGCGTTGAGGGGCGCCAGTCCAATAAAATGACATTTAAATGCAAAATCAATATTATCAAGAAGCCCACATTGTTTTTTAAACACTCTGATAAATTTTTTTGTTGTTTTTTAAATATTCAGTTTTTGAAGTTGCATAGGCATAGTGTTCCACTGTAACGGCAAGTTTTTGATTTACTTTACGCCACATCCAAGAAATATTTTTGGGGTTTTTGTGAAAATGTTTGGTGGGATAAAATTTTGTTAGAAATGGAAAAAGACACAATGGTAATAATTAGGTCACACTCATGTAAGTAGTGTGATAATCAGTCTGTCAGCCTGTGTGCCTTTACAGAAATAACGAAAGATAATATTCTAAGAATGATAACAATCTAATATTATGATGTAGTGACAAAGTTGTCAAAAAGATTTGGTTTACAATAAAAGAGTCAGGGCAGGACGGCGGCGCAGTGGTTAGCGCGTGTGCGGCACAGTTCTGATGTCATGAGATCAAACCTTCCGTATGGAGTTTGCATGTTCTCCCTGTGCTTGCGTGGGTTTCCTCCGGGCACTCCGGTTTCCTCCCACATTCCAAAAACATGCATATCAGGTTAATTGGTCGGTCCAAATTGTCCCGAGGAGTGAATGAGCGGGTGGGTTGTCTGCCTCAATGTGCCCTGCAACTGGCTGGCAACCAGTTCCGGATGTCCCCTGCCCACTGCCCGGAGACAGCTGAGATGGGCCCCAGTACCAACGCGACCCTACTAAGGATAAGCGGTGCAGATAATGGATGGATGAATGGATAAAAGTTATCTGAAAAAAATAACTCAACTTGTACACTGTATTAAACGGAAATTCAAGACCAACAAACTTATTTAAGTGTTCAACAACTCTGATGCTTAAGAGCAACTTTTCTGAATGCTTTACAACTTTACATCCTCTAACAAACCTCAATAAAATCCCTGTTGATCTGATCGTTTTCACTCGATTGAAATGATCATAGTCATTATTGAGGGTTTTGCTGAGATTGTCATCATTGTCCTTTCAAGTCAATATCCATCCATTATCTGCACCGCTTATTCTCAGTAGGGTCGCAGGGGTGCTGGAGCCCATCCCAGCTATCTTCGGGCAGTGGCTAGGGGACACCCTGAACTGGTTGCCAGCCAGTCGCAGGGCACACAGAGACAGACAATTCACTCGCTCATTCACACTTAGGGACAATTTGGACCGGCCAATTAACCTGACATGCATGTTTTTTGAATGTGGGAGGAAACCGGAGTGCCTGGAGCAAACCCACGCAAGCTCGAGGAGAACATGCAAACTCCACGCAAAAATTGTGCATTTCTTTCATACACTTGTTTTATTACTAAAAATATGCATTCTATATATTTGATTTAAACGATTCATCTGGATTGTTAACCAAACGTATATTCCATAAATTGAATAAAGTTGGTTGGATCCCTTAACCACTCGGGTCGTAGGGGCACCATTTCCTCTGGTGTGTTTTGGGCAAATCAGCCTGGTGACGCCCGTCCTTCTCTAGGCCAATATATGTTTCCACCCAGTATAGACAATTCTTAAGTATAAACCATAAATAATCTCATTTAGACTTCTACATTGACACATTCTCCCATTTCTAACCGTATCTAAAAATATCTGTAGCTTTCAATAGGATTAACATAAATAGTAAGAAGCAATTTATAATGTTATTGTATCATAATGTCAAGAAATGCGTGACGTTTCTCACACAAGCTTTTATTTTACTGGAAATGGGGAGTCATGCACGTTAGGCAGCGGTCTGGCGTGGAAAGACAGGAAGCCAGAGACCGACGAGATCGATTCCAATTGCCCGATCAGATATCAGACGGATGGGGTCGATACCGGACAGGACGGGACAGACAGGATTGATAATGAAACAGGATAACGAAATTAAACAGGACAAACTAGACGGGAACGAAAACCGGAGAGAATGATAAACAGGACAAAAATAGACGGGAACGAAACTGGAAACCAATATTAAACAGGACAAAATAAACGGGAACACTACCGGACAGGAAATACCAACAGGAAAACAGGACCGAGTCAGAACCCACGTCTTGTGGGGCAGAGGTTCGTTGACGGACTGACAAAGGAAAAATGAGAGCACTGAGCTTAAATAGACAATAAGCCAATCTGTCAATGAGCCGCAGCAAGCGGCAGACGGCGGGGCCAATTGGGCACCAGGGCAACCGTGACACCTAATTTATATTTTGATTAATTTCAAACTCAGTGTTGATCCCAAAAGTTATCAAAACTGTGTAATATATGACCACTAGATGTGGAATTGTATAGTGCACCCCAAAACAATCATGACCAAGAGCAAGAAGGAATACAATCTACGGTTACTCAAAGTTACCAAACCCAACCATTTGTCTTCTTATTCACCAATTGGTTAATCATGTTTCAGCAGGTATGTGCATGGATTTAAATATCTAAAACTTGGAGAACCGAGACCCTTTAAAGGTACAGTCTCTAAGGAAATCAAAATCATAATATTGCTGATAAATCTGAATATGCTCCTATTCCGATGGATAATGATCCTACAAAGATTTGGTTTCTCTGTTCATCTTTTTAAACCCTTTTGGCTGATCAAAGTCCTTACACTTGATCAACTTCTTGGGCTATTTTCTTTTTTGTTGATGCTGCAAGGAACTTTGACCATGTATTATAGAGATGACTTACACATGAAATCAAGCCCCACGTGAATTGATTGATTTCTCAGTGAATTTGTCTTGTCACAACAGCGAAAAACATGCCACGGTTGTACCGTTTTATATATACAGTAGGTTGATTTCCATGCTGTAGGCAAGCCATGTACTATTAAAATACCTGAGACGATGTTACGACCGGGACAGGCAGTGGCACCAAATGCGTGACGTTTCTCACAATTCTTTGGGGAATCGGGGAAGTCAGGCGAGAGGAAAAAGACAACAGCGATCCGGTGCTCGCCGGGCAGAAGGAGCAGGAAGCCCTCGCGAACGAAGCGTGGACGAGATCGGAAGCAAGTCGGGCAGCCAGGATGAGAGAACGGAGCGTGGTCGGAGATCGGAAGCAAGTCGGGCAGCCGGGACGGGAGACGGAGCGTGGTCGGAGATCGGAAGCAAGTTCGGCAGCCAGGACGGGAGACAGAACGTGATCAAAGATCGGGATAAGTCAGGTAGCAGGAGACGATCGGGAAGCCAGGGACAGACGAGCAGGAAACAGGAACAGGCCGGGAACAGAACGGGAGCCAGAGTCGAAAATGCTTGTCTTGCAAGTGCGGAGGTTCACTGACTGACTGACCAGGAGTGAACGAGAATGATGTGTTTAAATAGGAGGAGAACTAATTAGGGAATGAGTGGCAGCTGGGGCTGAACGGGTAAGCGCAGGTGAGGGCAATTGGCAAATCATGACAGACGAAGCTATTGTACTTCATTGATTGTGGTCCGTGACATGAGCAATATCGTTTTTTTATTTAAGGTCAAAAGTGAAATGCAGAAATGTCGTCTATTGGTGTAAAAACATTGCTCATGCGTAAGTAGAAACTATTGTCACTACTCATATGAGGGAACTATTCGGACTGGTCCAAAAACCAAAACCCTGATCTCAAACGGAATAAATGACCAGTGTTGTGACTAACTCGTTGCAAAGAAATGTAATTACTCTTCTCAAGAACAAAAACTGTAATGCCTTATTAATAACATTTACTATATCTACACCGCCGTTACTAGTTAGTGCGTGACTGCATTATTCCGCTATTTACTAAATACAGATGACGAATTACATTGTCTTCCTATAGATGGCACTGTCTCAATCAAAGTGTACTAGTATGATGATTTTACCCTCCTGGAGATATTCTCTATACCCTATATACTCGCATCTTAGCCAAATTTACAATAATAAAATAAAATAATCAAATCAAGGGGTGAGGGTGCAGCGTTAAGGATAATTATCATCACCAGTCGATAATTCAAACCATAATTACCACGCGACGACCGAGGAAAATGGGGGTGCTAATGAAATGAAAACACAAGTTCCAGACCAACATACAGGAGACAAAAAAGGTGATGAGGACAAGCCAATCATTTTACAGGAGTAGTGGGAGGGCTTTTTTTAATTGGACAGACACAAGGACAGTCAAACAGATATACATAGATACTTATGTACGCTTTGTTGGCAAAACAGGGGCCAAACATTTTCTGTAACTAGCTTTTCACACACTGTTGCTGGTATTTTGACCCATTCCTCCGTACAGATCTCTTCTAGAGCAGTGATCTTTTGGGACTGTCATTGGACAACACAGACTTTCAACTTCCCCCACAGATTTTCTATGGGTTTGAAATCTTGAGACTGGCTAGGCCACTCCAGGACCTTGAGAGGCTTCTTATGAAGCAACTCCTTTGTTACCCTGGCTGTGTGTTTGGGATTATTGTTATACTGAAAGACCCAGACATGTCTCATTTTCAATGCCCTTGCTGATGGAAAGAGATTTTCACTCAAAATATCCCGATACATGGCCCCGCTCATTCTTTCCTTTACACATATCAGTTGTCCTGGTCCCTTTGCAGAAAAACAGCCCCAAATCATGTGGTTTTCACCCCCATGCTTCACAGTGGGTATGGTGTTCTTCGAATGCAATTTAGTATTATTTCTCCTCCAAACACAAAAATCCCTGATTCTACCCGAAAGTTCTATTTTGGTTTTATGTGACCATTACACCTTTTCCCAGTACTATTCTGAATCATCCAAATATTCTCTTGCGAACCAGAGCCTGGACGTGTCCTTGTTTCAGCAGGGACACACTTCTGGCAGTGCACAATTTGATTCCCTGCCGGTGCATTGTATTATTGATAGTAGTAGCCTTTGTTACTGCGACCCCAGCTCTCTGTAAGTCATTTACTAGGTCCCCCCGAGTGGTACTGGGATTTTTGATCACCGTTCTTGTCATCGTTTTGAAGCAACGGAGTGAGATTGGGCATAAAGCCCCAAATCAAGGGATTATAATTAGTGGTCGTTTGTCTTCCATTTTCAAAGAATTGCTCCCACTGTGGATTTCTTTACACGGAGTGTTTTACTTATTTCAAATTCAGTCTACCCAGCCTGGTGCAGGTATACAATTTTGTCTCTGGTTTCCTTTCGACAGCTCTTTGGTCTTGGCCATAGTGTAGTTTGGAGAATGACTGACTGAGTTTGTGAACAAGTGTCTTTTATACCGATAATAACCTTAAACAGGTGCTATTAATACAGGTAAAGCGTGAAGGCTTCTTAGACCTTGTAAGAAGAAGTTATACCTAGTTGACAGCCAGAACTCTTGCTTGTTTGTAGGTAACCAAATACTAATTATCCAATCTAATTTGGAAATAAATTCCTTAAAAATCAATTCTGTGATTTTCTTGTTTTTTTTCCCCACGTTCTGTCTCTCATGGTTCATGTTTACCAACGTTGACAATCACAGGCCTGTCTTATCCTTGCACAATTGGTGGTTGACTACCGTATTTTCCGCACTATAAGGCGCACCGGGTTATAGGGCGCAACCTGAAAAAATAGTCTTTGGTCCTATTTTTGACATACATTAGACGCACCGGATTATAAGGCGCTACAATGGGAACGTCGACAAACAATCAGATAGTTCAGTCCAACTTATTACCCCCTTCGCTCGCAACTTTACTGTGCATATGACAATAAACACTTGGAATTGAGTTTAATTTAAAAATAGACACTCCATTCCATCCATTATCTGCACCGCTTATCACAGAAACATCGAGTTCAGTCTGAAACAAGATACAGGGATAATATACAGCCGGAGTAGCTCACCGAAGTCGTTGTGTTCATAATAATGTGCAGCCATGGTCCTCTTATAGCCGTGAGTTTAGTAAATCCAGGAGAATAAAATATTTAGAAATACAGAATAGTTAAAAAATGCTTTCTGTATGCCGTCAACCACGTGCTGTACACATTCATCTTTTTCGGCCAATTGCAGGCTTTGCTTTGCCGTTTAAGCCTATGCCAGCCTGTAAATGATAAAAAGGGTCCGCCCCTTGACCTCCGAATAACTTTAGCCAATAGGGATCAATTCAACTGATGATTGACACAGCTTTTTTGGCGAATTGCAGGCTTTGTTTTGCCGTTTAAGCCTATGCCAGCCTGTAAATGATAAAAAGGGTCCGCCCCTTGACCGCCGAATAACTTTAGCCAATAGTGATCGATTCAAATGATGATTGACACATTGGTTAGCCAATGAAACGCCGGTAAATAAATCCCAGCATACACCGCGGACTACTTGACGTTCGGGGGAAAATCTAGTCGGCGGCTGCAAGTTAGTTGGAAGACTTTGCGACTTAATATTGATCCATAAATAAGGCGCACTGTATTAAAATAAAGGCTTTTAGGTGCGCCTTATAGTGCGGAAAATACGGTAAATACTGTAGTTACTTTCCAAGTAACGCAATACCTTGTGGTGTCAGTAGCCTGGGGGAAGGTTAACTGAAACACTTTTTAAAGTAAGTAAGAAGTAATTAGTGACTGAAACTATCATTGTATTTCAGTAACGCACCTAACACTGATTTTGACACATGCTTGAATGAGGCGAATGTCTCGGTTATACATTCCAGCATTTGGGATAAAAGTGAGCGACACAATAAGTGCCTGTTGGACTTGGCTGGATGCTTGCCTGCAAACACGCAGCTCATTCCTCACGCTGCACAATCTACCGAAGCCACGCTATAACAAAAAGGCTCCCCATAAATGAGCCTCATTTGTGAGAGAGAAAGTGCCCGTACCTAAGCCGTGCAATCATTTATATCCAGCCTGCAATCACTCCAGCTTGTCCTTGCAAAAAGGCCCATCAAAGTTTGCCATGAATTATGTGGCATCGTGCTTGGAGAGAATTGTTATCAAGTGTGTTGATCTGACCCTCAAGTACAGTGAACAAGAATCTGAACAAGAATATTCCGATATACAAGTTTTTTTTTTCAACTAACAAAAATCTTGCCTGCTATACGGAGGAAAATCCAGTTTAAGAGCAGTCCCAGGGGCTACCACTAGAGACTGCTCAAATCTGTCTCACCGCACGTGACCTCTTACCGCCCGGCATTAGCTCATCCAGTTTGCTTATGCAAACTATTACAGGCGAAATAATTAAAAAGAAAACGTGCTGTAAAAATGATTTGTGTGTATGTTCATATAAAGTTTCAGTAGCTTTAATTTAAGTGTACAGTCTCTCGATCTCACGTCTGTTAACCTATGCCAAGTGCTCCCCTTATTAATGATTGCAAATCCTCCTTATTAAGCGATAATACATCTTTAAAACACAACCTACTCACAGTAAGACAGACAATGCGGAATACCACAACAATCGTAGCAATCAACGATGATTTTGTCGTCTGCTACCAATGTCAGAGACTACTCAGATTTGAGCCAAAATGGGCAGGACGAGATCAGTCTTAAAAAAAAATCACATATAACAAATGTTAAAAGGCGTACACAATGTGTAATGACCAAAAAAACGTCTAAAATACTGGGAAACCTTTAAGTTCCTTGCCCCCCATTTCCTTTGTGGTGCCCACAAACATTCGTTACTTTACTCATAACCAGGGTTGGCTGGGGTTACTTTAACTTGATTACTTTCAATTACTTTTGGATTACTCCAATACCAAATATGCTAATAAAAGACAAAAGAAACTAAATATGAATAAAATTATGACTCACAACACGTGGTAAGCTTTCTCTCCTAGCTTTGACCTCTTTGATCTCCGGCAAAACTAACATAAAATGCGACAGAAACAAAATGAAAATAAATCCAAACAGCTTGCCAACATCATTTTTGCCGTTCCATGTGTTCCGTTACTGCCCAAGCCTGCACAAAATTTAGTAATTTTATTCACATTTAGTTTCTTTTGTCTTTTATTAGCATATTTGGTATTGCAGTAATCCAAAAGTAATTGAAAGTAATCAAGTTAAAGTAACCCTACCCAACCCTGCTCATGACAAACTATCATTTGAGTTAGTTAATATCTTATATATCTCTTTACTGTATATTTTATGTTTGATTACTATTTGAATGTGTTTTTAGTGATCAGTAAGATGTGTTTTATAGCTATTTGAGATTCACTTGCATGTGGATTAATTCATATCGGGAAAATTGGTTGGTTACAAGAGCAATTCGAGCTACAAGCACGATGCTGGAACAAATCAAGCACACAAGAAGTGGTGCCACTGTAATGGCAAGATAATCATCTTTCGGTGTAACAACATGTACAGACGGCGCTGTCGGCGTGCAGCTAGGTGAGTGTTTGAAACGATTCTGTGGATTCATCATCGACGGGTGAGGAAAAGCTGCTCCGAGGCACGGCCCCGTGCAGACGTAGACTGAGACGAGCTTCTTGTCACAAGAGACCGCACTCATCTGGTTTCGTTTGTCAGATTAGTGAGGAGTGGATGATCTTAGTGAGAAATAATACTGTGGCTTACATTTCTTCAGACTGGAAGGATCCAAAAAAGGAAAAGACCGAGAGGAATCTTTTCATTTCGGCTTGTATGCCAATTCATTCAAGGTAACTGCCAACGCTAGCAGAATCCTTGTCACGTTGCTTTGTGAATGAGAAGAAAAGAGGAAGGCCGGGTAAGGGTCAGACCTGCCCGAGACGCTGTGCCCACCTACTCATGGGAAAGCAAGCTTTTATGTACGTATTGAAGACCCCAGCAATGTGCAACAAGTGAGTGTCCCAGCAGCTTTCAGTGAAGGAGGATTGAACCATGAAGGGGGCATGTCTAAAAGCTGTATTGGTAAAAATTAGTAGGTCTTGGGGTCAGATGAGAGGCTCAGCAACGAATACATTTATTCAAGCATAATGGCCCGGCGTTGCAGGGCTCGGGGTTGCAGGGCATTCTACTTGGGTGAGGTTGTTAGGGCCGTGGTTTGATAAAAAAAGGGCCAGGAAGCCACTAGGGAGTGCCAAAGTACATGAAAGCCAATGTTAATGGATTTTGTTGGTATTTATTGGGAGCACCTTGACACAAAACCTAGCTAAAGACACACACAGAGGCCTAAAGTACAACTGTGAAAATTTCCACGAAAATCGGTTTGCCATTTTGAAGCCTGTAAATTACATAGAAAACCCACATACACACACAAACTGTATTTCTTAAAGTAGTATAGATGGAGTATTTTCATGAAATATTTTTTCCTTAACTATTAAAAATGGGGTGTATGGTTTGAGGCAGACATGGGACCAAGTCACACATGTGCAAGTCTCAAGTAAGTCTCAAGTCTTCACCTTCAAGTCCCAAGTAAGTCCCAAGTATTTTTTTCTTGGGCAAGTCAAGTCACAAGTCAAGTCCCGAGTCTTAGATTGCCAAGTCCAAGTCAAGTCACAAGTCATAAAAACAGCGACTCGAGTCGACTCGAGTCCAAGTCACTAAGTCTCAAGTCCCCATGTCTGGTTTGAGGTGTCAGTTAAAGGTTGAGACTCTATTTTCTCTATAAAGTATGTGTTAACAATGCCCATACTGAGTTTAAAGAGTCCCTATGCGTGAGTGTTGGAGAATGGCGATCAGTTCAGGGTGTTCCCCAGCCCACTGCCCAAAGACCCTACTGAGGATAAGCAGTGCAGAAAACCGTGTTTTTTTAATATAGGACTGAGCAATAATGAAATGGATTTTATTCATTTTATGTGGAAGTGAAAGGAGAAGCATTTTGCTAATACAAATGTGGAACTAAGAAATCAAACACAAAAAAAAATTCCACCTCAGGCTTCTACGCTGCCTTGAGTGCACACTCCTACCCAAGTTTTTTTTAAATTAATTTGATTATTCGAATGAATTGAGTAGTTAGCGCGTCAGATCCACAGTAGAGAGGTCCGGGATCAAATCCAGCTACTGGCCTCCCTGTGCAGAGTTTGCATGTTCTCCCCGTGCCTGTGTGGGTTTCCTCCGGGAACTTCAGTTTCCAAACAAAGCTGGGATGAGCTTAAACACCCCCGCAACTCTAATGAGGATAAGCAATGTTGAAATTGCTGGAATAAGTTGAGTTCAACATTTTGGCGCCAACTGCCTCAGACTCTGATTGGCTCCCTGTCATTATTTAAACCCTCGTCTATCTGTCATCTGTTGTCAGTCTGTCTGCAAACCACAGTTTACTCTAGGCAAACTTTTTTGACCCTTACTCACTCCTGTTTTTGCTCCCGTCTTTTCCCCGGCTTTGACCCATTTCTTTTTATCTTGACCACTTCTACTCCCCTCTCCTGGCTTTCGACTCGTTGCTGATTCCGACCATGTTTTCTGTTCTCCTGTCCAGGATACTGACCTGTTTTTTTCCGTTCCCGACACCGCTATCGCTCGCCACAGAAGTGCCACTTCCGCATTCAGGGCGACCTGCTTCCCGCGACCAGCGATGACCGTATCGTGGGTGCAATCCTTTCCTTTCTTCCCAATAAAACAGAGAGAAACGTAACGCAAGTGGGTCCTGTCTCTATTCTGGTCCTGACAGATGATGCTTGTGGCATTTTATTATGGTAGTCACAAGGTATTCGTAATATATTTTTTTAAACAAACTCTGACAGTTAACTTTGCTTTAAAACGAATTTTATAACAGTCTTGTCTAATGAAGGCTGAGGCTACAGAGAAACAGGAACTTGGAACAGGATTGTGTGCTTAGTGGGGAGAATGAAATGAAATGAAATGATCTGCATTTATTTATCGCTTTTCAAGTCAAGACTTCCCAAAGCGCTTTACAGTGTGCTTCACATTTTCACAATAGCGGCCGTGCAGTCATGTAAGGCGCTAACCTGCTTATTGGGGCATTAGGGGTTCAGTGTCTTACCCAAGGACACTTCGACATGTAACACGGAGGAGCCGGGATTCGAACTGCGATCTCTTGATCCCAAGACGAGCGCTCTACCTTCTGAGCCACTGCTAAAGAGTTTGCACAGGGTGTATTTTTTACTCCATCAAACTTCCTTTAAATAAGGATATATTGAGGGAGATTTACAGTTCAATTTCATTAAAAATTGCAATGGTCCAGACTGACTGATGAAATATGTTTGCCGTATTGCCCCACCCTTATTTTAAGTGTGATCATGGGTTTATTTACATGTCCAAACATACCCGTTTCTAAATGCAAATAACGTTTGAGCAGCAGTGATCTCCGCATGTAACATAGTCTTTCCCAGCAGCCGACTAGCAAAAGCAGCACTACTTCATTAAATGCAAAGGAAGAGAATTGAAAACAAAGCAAACAAAGCGAGAGTAGGGTGCAAAAGGAAAGGGGTGAGTGAATGTGGTGGGGGTATGCCGGTCTCCCTCCCTCTCACTCTCTCGCGTCTCTTCTCCGGAGCAAAGGGAGGTAGGCAGCATCTCTAGGTAAGTGGCCCGGATCATCGCTCGGGGGCTCGTATTGCCAAGGCCGCTCAGTTCCCACAGTGCGACCGGACCTAGACGTGTCCTTCCTCCCCGCCGCGGGTCTTTAGACCCCCAGACCTTGGAGCAGAGGTTACACCAACACAGCCCAGCGCAGCAACATGTCAGGCCCACACCAACCGTTGCCTTGGTGCCGGACGGCGCATTAGCCAAGGCCTTCGGGTCGTGTTAGAAGGATAGCAATTTGCGGCGCGGTCGCTAACTCTTTCCGAGTTCGGCGTGCGGCTCCACTTCAGCTTTGCGTTTTTTGTTCTTTCTTATCCTCCCCATCGCACCCTAAAGTCCTCCCTCTATCAATTCTCCGCGCCTCCTCCCGGCTTTTGAGAAATGGTTGATGTCCGAGTGCCGTGATTTGATAAAAGATAAAGGCGCTTGTCAGCCGTTCCGCTTTTGTGAAACGTTTTCAGTGTCGTAGGCAAAAAAGAGCCACGTACACACTAGGGCCGACAAATCATGGACATTTTTGTCGACTATTGTTGCCAGAAATATTTTTTTTAACAGAGTGATGCATCTCTACATGTATATAATCTCGGCAGAGAGTGGTTCACGCACAATAGTCTCTTTCTCGAGCGGTAACATTAACATACAAAAATGGCGATGGTTGGTACCCTTACGATACCAACGGTATCACGACAACACTGTATGTAACATCCCACATGCCGACATTTCTTGTGTAAATACCATGTAAATTATAACTATAGCCTTATCCCCCTTGTTTTATAACCTTATCTTCTCTGTTCCTTTATCTTCTTGGCTCATACCTCACTGTGAATGTGTAAAACTGGAGTGTCATGCCCAATTTCGTTGTCACAATATGTTAACCCAATTTGTAACAATGACAATAAAGGTATATTCTATTCTATTCTATTCTATTCTATTCTATTCTATTCTATTCTATTCTATGTAAACATTAAGTCCATCCATCTATCTACCCTGGTCATATCCCTCGAGAGGGGTGACCGACAGCAAGACAAACACATACACAAAATCAAATAAAGTAAAAAAAGGGAAAAAGTAGCAAAAATCACACACAAATTTTTTGGGACCATGGCCAACCCAAATGCCCAAACACCCAAACAAGTTAAGCACCTCGGTAACCAAGTTGGTCATGCTTTTGTCCCTCCAGATGAAACGGGACACACGTCACTCGGGTCAGGGTGACACAACACACTCTTCTATTCAACAGCAGGGCACAACAGCTTTCACCGGTTTACCCCTGCCGCATCATACAGGTGCCCTGCCCATCCCTTAGAACGCGTCCAAACATCACACTATCCTTTCACAACACCCCTCCACTCAATCCTATCACCAACAAGAGCTCTAGCTTCCACTATATTTAGACCTCTTTCCATTATTTTGACCATACTCGTACCAAAACATCTCAAGTTTAGGAGCATTTTAGCTTACTTGCAACGTTTGCAAAGCAGACCTTGTGTATGATGGCAGTAGCTTGGTGACTCATGAACATTCCAAGAGTTCTTCAGAAGTTGAACAAAATTTGGTTTGACTCAGCAAGATTCAAGTAACATTCTTTCCAGTATATTTTATAGACTAACATCAGTAGTTAAATACGGTTTCATTTTAAACTGTTGAGAATAGACAAGGGTTTTTGTCACAGACTTTGCAGTTAACCAATGACTACTACTTCACAAAATAACCATCATATTTGTTTCATTTACTGTTCTACTGCTGCTTATGGTTTACAGGAATGAAAACAATGCTTGCTCGATTTAATTTATAATTTATTTACGAAAAAGCTTGCCTAGAGAACACTGAGGTTTGCAGACGAACTGACAACAAGTGACAGAAAGACGTGGGTTTAAATAGTGACAGGGAGCCAATCAGAGTCAAAGGCAGTTGGCGCCCGAGGAGCGGGCACAGGTGCATCACATCGGTAATCATGACAATATTTGACATATATTTTGAGTGTTAACCGTCAAACGTTACTGTACAAAAGACGAAAAAGCTAATAATAATAATATCATAATGATGAAAATAATAAGCCTAAATCCACTGTAGATGACATAGGAAAAGGCATTAGGTTTTATCTCATTATCACGACTATTTCTAGTTACAGTGCTGTCCTGAAAGCTATGGATAAGCACAAAAAGCGGGACGTGGGAAAAAACTCTTTGGGGTATCTGATGTCGGAAGGGACTTTGAAGGATATTAAAGGAATATATTGTAAATTTTGCTATTGTGTTTAGGGTTTGCCTTGTCAATATTTTTTTTAATCATGGCGCCATGTATTAAACAACATGGTGCTGTGATTGAAATTGGTGTGATAATGAGATAATAGCCTTTTTACTCATGCCATCTTTTTAACCCCTTGTGGATAGAATTCGGCTCACACACCACCGCAATCCAGACTCAGTTTCCATTACACCCAACACACTGTGGTCGACTCATTAATCAATGCTCAAATACAATACATAGCGCAACAAAACTTTGTCACATTTTTTTAATCCCCAAAATTAAATCAAATCTTTTACAAACAAAAGTTAATGCTATATTTGCTTTTTCATTCTGTACCGATTGACCCACAGCCCGGTACCAGTCCGTGGGCCAGTGGTTGCGGACCACTGATATAAGTAACCCTGACGCTTGCCGGTGACCAACAAACAGGTGCATGTCGTGTTATTGCTTTCTACAAGGAAGTGCGTAACTGAGTCGGAATATAAAGTGAAAAAGTAGTTCTAATAGCAAAATGTAAATATTGAGTTTTCCCACAAGTGGGGAGGCAGACCACCCAGGGTGCAAAATAGTCACCCACCCCCCCTTTTTCCTTTTTTTTCTGCCGACAGCACGAGAGATGTCTTTTTGTTCGTGTGAAACATCACCAACCCAACAATAAATGCGCGCACACAAACCATTATGTGTCTTTGCGTGGAAATACTTCTGTCGATTGCATTGTGGGAAGCCAAGCAACCAAGCTCACTGCCAAATACAGTAGTACCTCTTTTTACGAGCTCCTCTAAACACAACAATTTCAGAATAAGAGTTTTATGTGCAACAAAAAGGAAAATCCAGTTCAGGAGCAGTCCCAAAGGCTACCACTAGAGACCGCTCGAGACCAATCACAGCTTGTGGCCACTCACCGACAGCATCAGGTTTTCCTGTTCGCGCAATCAAACTACTGCAGGCCAAAAAAAATGGTGCTGTAATTTTTATGTGTGTGTACATTCATTTAAAGTTACAGTAACTTTAATTTTTACAGTTAGTGCTTATGTATTAACAGTCTCTCGATCTTATAATAAACCTTACAAACATGACGTGACACTTACTAGCAGCAAGATAGACTATGTTAAGTACCGTGACAATATTATTTATCTACGATAACGTTATCATCTGTTTCAAATGACCGAGACGATCCGGTTAGAACCGAAATGGAAAAGCCGAGATTGGTCTTTTTTTTCTTATTCTTTTTCAAAAAAATGTATATGGCATACACAATTCAAAATGATTAAAAGAACGTATAAATACGAGGGAAACGTATAAGTTAACAGGTATCAGTGTTCTCGTTTGCCCGCGTCTCTGCGTCCTAGACGCATTATTTTTGCTGGGGACGCATCGTGTCAAATCAGCGTGCGCCCCCGGGACGCAACTTTTTGGACACGAAATTGTCATTATCATTTTTTGACATAGATTTACCGCACTCCAAACTTTTCGTGAGGCAGATCCGCCATTGTTGTTTTGGTCTCGCGGTTCGAGTTTTCGTCTGCACGCCGATCTCCAGTTCGAGTTGTGTAGTGAAAGTCTGTTTCTTTTTAGAGAACCGGCTTTTTCAGCTCAACTCATTAAAGAGAGCCGGCTCTCAAACGGCTCACTTGCTTTGATGCAATGTATTACGAATGATTATGTTGTATAAAGAAGTTAAGAAAAAAAGGAAATTTAAAAGGAGAAAATGAAAAAAAACAGGTTTGTGGTGATCCCTTTTAATCAGTATATTACCAACAATAATTTAATGCAGAAAATTAATTCATAATTTGAATAAGAAAATGTTTTTTTATTTTATTTTTTTATAATAAACCTCATTCATGTCGAGCAACTCAGTGTCTCACAAGAAAATGTTCATTAACAATATATATGATATAAGGAAACACATGTACAATATAACATGTTAAACTACATAAATAAACATGTTTGAAAAAAAGATTGTTTTGTATTTTGTAAGGGAAAATAGGACAGTTTGTAAGGGCATGGAGCACACTAAATTTTGGGGACCCATAGATCTCTGTTGGGACCCATAGATTTTTGAGCATGCGAGTCCCCGGGACCCATCACTTTTCAGAGGTAAAATGAACACTGAGGTATGCGAACTCTGTGACTCCTCCTGGCCCCCGCCACCCTTTCTCTATTTCCCACGCATCACGCGCACAAAACGTTATTTGCTTATGATTGTATTTTGTTAATATTGTCTTATTGATCTTATTACTGTATTTTTTATTTTCTATTCGTATTTGGATTTGTTTTAGTGATCGGAAGTTTCTTGAAAATACTCGTTAGCTCAGGAGGAAGAGCGCTCGTCTTTTCAAGAGATCGCAGGTTCGATTCCCGGCTCCTCCGTGGTGTATGTCGAAGTGTCCTTGGGCAAGACACTGAATCCCTAATGCCCCCAAAAAGCAGGTCGGTGCCTTGCATGGCCGCATGGCTGCTATTGGTGTGTGAGTGTGTGTGTGAATGGGTAAGTGAAAAGCACATTGTAGAGCGCTTTGGGAGGTCTTCATTGACTTGAAAAGCGCTATATAAATGCAGACCATTTACCATTTACCATTTGTTTTATAGTAAAGCCATGTTGATTTGGATAGCCCTTAAGCATAAAAAGCATCAAAAGGATGCATAGACCACCATTACATCATCCTCTGATCTAAAACCTACATGAGGAAAAGGAAAAACTCAAAAACCTCAGCCTGTGAAGAATGAAGAAACCTTGAGGAGGGACCGTACATGAGGTCACCCCCCTTTCAGGATGACCAGGCTTTAATGGATGTTGCAGGGACGATCAACAGACAATAAATCCTGAAAATTAAATTTAGCTAAATGAAGTATGTCCAGTTGACAGCTTCCTGCACCAAAAATCTTGACTGACCCATCAGGTTCTAGAGTAGGGGTTTCCAACGTGGTGCCCGCTGGCACCAGGGTACCCCCTGAGGTGCCCATGGACCTGTTCTGAAAATAGCTCACTAGTGCTGGCTTTAATTCACACTACTATTAATAATGAACCTTCTAACATAGTAACAACATAGTAATAACATAATAAGTTATTATTTTGGAAATTCAAATAGATATATTCCAGTTCGTGGGCTTCATGGACAAACAAGATCTATTCAAGTATTGATAATTATTTTTAAGCAATTCATTAAGAGGGTAGAATGAGAATCAATTTGTGTATTTTTTTATTCAACTTGTTCTTGATTTATTTTAAAGGAAATACGAGAAACTGAATTCATATTTATGCTTTTTACAAAGCGAAAGAGAAAGAAATGTGCATTTTAGCTAGCTTTCTAGCTACGTTTTTAGCTTTGTAACAAGCTATCTTCCTACCCTTTTAGCTATTTATGTCAGGACCAGAATTGAAACAGGACCCAATTGCGTAGCGGATTGTGATCCGAACACTGAAGTGGAACTTCCATAGCGAGCAATGGCGGTGTCAGGGACGGAGAAACTGGTAGCTGGGACTGGGAGAGCAAGGCGTGGTCGGGGTCAGAAACGAGTCGTAAGCCAGAACGGGAGAGTAGACGTAGTCGGGGACAAACTGGAGCAAAAACGGGACCGGTGGGAGTCAGGGTTAAATAAGGCTTGCCTAGTATACACTGAAGTTCGCAGACGGACTGACAACAGGGGACGGACAGGACTGGGTTGAAATAGTGACAGGGAGCCAATCAGAACCGCGGCGGTTGGCGCCAAATGAGCAGGCACAGACGACTTACATCAGTAATCATGACAATTTAGCAAGGTATATTAGTAGCTTTTTACTTTTATGCTAACACTTGACATTTTATGCTAGTATTTAAGCTAAATTTTGCCCTTCTTTCTTGCTAGCTAGCTTTTTTTTTCCTTTCTAGCCGGCTATTAATATAGCTTTTTACTCTTTTAGCAAGCTATTTCGCTCCCTTTTATTCTTCTTAATGTTTACTTTTATGGTTGATCATCAAGCTACCTTTTTTTAGCTATTTAGCATCCCTCTAGCTTGGTTGCTATTTTAGAAATGCATAAAAAACTGGGTGCCCTTTGCGCTAATTGGAAACAAAAAGTAGCTCTGAGATTGAAAAAGGTTGGAGACCCCTGTTCTAGAGGATGGCAAATGTCTGGTCCTACGCTCGGTACGATGGCTCGAATGCATGCTCTGCGCAACTACTAGGAATATCCCTCTCCCTCAAGGACAAGAAAACTGAAATATGAGGTCAACATCACTCAAAAGCCATAGATGTCAGGACCAGAACGAAGACAGGACCCACTTGCGTTAATTTTGTCGGGAAAGGATGGTACACACGATCCGTAGATCGCTGGTCGTGGGGAGTAGGTTGCTCAGACGCGGATGTGGTATTTCCGTGGCAAGCAATGGCAGTGTTGAGAGCGGGAAAAAACAGATCGGTGGCTGGGACGGGGGAGCAAAAACGTAGTCGAGTTCAGAAAATGGGTCGGACCCGGGAATCAAACAGGAATCAGAACAGGAGAGAGTCAGGGTCGGGAGGCTTGCCTAGCGTAGCTGGGGTTCGCAGACGGACTGACAACGGGTGACAGGAAGACGGGGGAAAAGAAGCCAATCAGCATCCGAGGCAGTTGAGGCCAAAGGAGCAGACTCAGGTGCCTCGCATCAGTAATCATGACAATAGAAGTGTGTCTTAAGCATTCATTTAAACACTTCCACTGAGCTTGCAGGTTGTATCTCAGAGGGCAGAGCGCTCCACACCACCTAGAACCTGCAGTTTTGTTCACGGCTTCTTTGGTTCACTAGTAGCCCGGCAAATTCTAAACAAAGGCTCAGAGCTAGAACATAGGGGGCAATAAAGAATATGACGGGGTAAGTCTATGCCAAATTTGGTATTTAAGCCATAGAACCTTGAAATCTCATTTGGAACTGACATGGAACCAGTGCAGGTCAGCATTTAGTTTTTAATGAATTCATTTGGGGAAATTTGGGAAACCAGCTCGGTGGCCTTGGGGTTAAGGGCGCCCGTCCCGAGACTCGGAGGTTGTGGTTCAAGCCTTGACCGAGTCATACCTACAACATTGGTACTCAATGCCTCCCTGCTCGGCATTAGGGGTTGGAATTGGGGGGTTTGGTCACCTAATGACTCCCAACACATCAGTTGGGTTGAGCGAGGGGGCTGGGAATCCCCTCCTCTGTATCAATCTCCCAGAAAGAGTCAGAAATGACTCCCACTAGGGGAATATGGCTCCGGTAAATATAATATATACATATATATCTATATACATTTGGGGAAAATGCAATTTGAGCTACGAGCACGATCCTGGAACGAGTCGAGCTTGTATGTAGAGGTGCTACAGTACTGTGCTTCACTTGTTCCCGCAATGGAGGGGTTTGAGGCCCGGCCTCAGGAGCTCTGGACACAGGACGACCGAGGCGGAGAGGGTAGAGGAGGGCAAGCGGAGGGGCAACTCGGCACTGTAGCTGCAGTGTTTGACGCTTGCGCGCTCCTGCATGTGCGCGTTGCAACCAGGTGTCAAATACTTGTCTGGACCGTGACAAATAACTCCTGCTAGTCTGGCCTAAGTACCTGCAGGAGTGCCTGAGGAACCTAAGCGTCTGATGAGATCAGAATCAAAGTCAAGCGCTGGTTTGACAGCCAACTTCATCGCAGTTCGGAGTTGATGGTTTTCTGATAGCGACACACAAAATTGGGGACTCGCCTGGTAGTAGGGAACATTAGTGCTGTGTCGTTGGCGAGCGAAGCGGCTCTATGAGCCGGCTCTTTGTAATGAACAACGGAAGGCGGCTCCCCATTGATACTGCTCTCTTCGAAAGACTCTCTCTTTCTCTCTCTCTCTCTCTCTCTCTCTCTTACTTTGTCTCTCTATCTCTCTCCCTCTCTCTTTCTCATCTCTCTTTGTTTTTCTCTTTCTCTCGTGCTCTCTCTCTTTCTCATCTCTCTCTCTTTGTCTCGCTTACTTTCTCTTTTTTTCTCCCTTTTTCTTGCTCTCTCTTTTGCTCTACTTCTTTCTTGCTATTTCTTTATTTAGCTCTCCCTCTCTGTCTTTTATTCTCTCTCTTTCTTTTGTTCTTTCTCTCTCTCTTTCTCATTCTCTCTTACTACACATCTCTATTTCTTAATCTCTTTTCTCTCTCTTCATCTGTCACATTCTTTCTTTTTTTCTTTCTCTCTCTCTCTCTCTTCATCTGTCACATTCTTTCTTTTTTTCTTTCTCTCTCTCTCTCTTTCTTTCCTACATCTTGCTCTGTCTCATTTTCTCTCTCCCTTTGTCTCGCTCGCTTTCTCTTTCTATCTCTCTTTTTTTTCTTTTTCTGTCTTTCTTTTCCTCTATCTGTCTCTTTCTCTTTATTTTTTTCTTCCTCTCCTCTCTCCCTTTCTTTTTGTTTCTCTCTGCCTTCTATTTTCATTTTCTCTTTCTCTTTGGCCCTCTCTCACTCACTCTTCATTCTCACTTCCTGTCTGTTTCTTTTTTCTGTATCGCTCTATATCTATCTCTCTGGCTTTCTCTTTCTCTCTATTTTGATCTCTCTTTTTATGCTCTCTGTCCATCCCTCTCTTTACTTTCTCTCTTTCCTTTCCCTCTCTGCCTTTCTTTATCTGCCCCCCCTCTCTCTTTCCTTTCCTCTGTGTTTTTATTTCTCTTTCTCTTTCTTGATTTGTCTTTATTTTTCTTGCTTTTACTCTCTCTTTACTTTTACTCTTTCCTTTCTCACTGTCTTTCTCTCTCTTTTTCTCTCTCTCTCTCGCTCTCTTCTTCTTCTCTCTCTCTTTATCACTCTCTGTTTCTTTCTCTCTGTCTTACTCTCCTTCTCTCTTTTTCTCTCTATTTATCTATCATCTTTTTTTCTCGCTCTATTTCTTTTGAATATGCGCGTGGATGGTCAATATGAGTGCCCCTATCTCTGTATTATCTGCTTAGTATGAAAATGTTGAAAGTTGGAATTAGGTAAAAGTTCACTGTAAGGTGAATCAAAGTAGTTGTTATTATAATATAGTCGTATCATTCATGATCAAACGTAATTAACTTGGTGCATTATGTTTCATTATTATTGGTAATAGATCATTAAAAACTGACCAATCCAAAGAGCCGTTTGATAGCCAAAAAAGCCAGTGAGCCGAGTCGGAGGAGCTGGTTCTCATAAAAGAGCCGGAATTCCCATCATTAGTCAATGAGCCGGCTCTTGGAAATGACAGGAGCCGGCTCCCCGCTAATCAAGAGCCGGTTCCCTTCAAGATGCTTTTTTTTCTCTTGTGATTGCTCAATATGCATTTTTCCATGTTGCTGACCTAAGATTTTGGGCGGTAATGCACCGAAATGCGCCGTTAGACTTGAAGTGGAAGAAAATGTTTCCATTTGATGTATAAATAAAGGTTAAAATTGTTTTGTATTTTATCTTTTTTGGTACATCTGTAAATATTTTGATTTATGTTTCCTGTGTTTTCCAGAATAACAGGTTTTTGGTTAGAATTTTTAAATGTAAATAAATGGAGAGTGTATTCTGGTATTCCATAGTTTATCCGTTGTTGCACTGAAAAGTCAATATTTCTAATTGTTGTGCAGTGTTATTCAGAGATTCAGAGTTTCTTGAAATCAAAGTTTCTTAAAATAAAAAGGCTTAAAGTTTAAACAAGGAAAAAATTACTGTAGAGCAGGGGTCGGTAGCCTTATTAAACCCAAAGAGCCATAAAAGCAACATTTTTTTCCAGCGAGAGAGCCACACCATATCTATTTTAGGAAAAAATACGACAAAGCTACTAATCCCACTCTCCAGAAAAAAGCTAATTCCTATGCGCATATGATTTCACTGCGTGACGTTTGATTTAATAATAGTTCCAAAATAATAATAATAATAATAATAA
Source organism: Urocampus carinirostris (assembly GCF_059441175.1). NCBI lineage: Eukaryota > Metazoa > Chordata > Actinopteri > Syngnathiformes > Syngnathidae > Urocampus > Urocampus carinirostris. The sequence goes on along the minus strand of NC_142351.1, from coordinate 12,978,298 downwards.
TAATAATAATAATGCCAGAGCCTGTGTCCCACACCAATATAAATATACCACTTGTAATTGGTCTCCCTCCTCCAGTTACTTAAAAGTATTGAGGCTCATTTTGAGGGTCATTTTTGTCCTAAATAATGGTTTCAAAACAAGGTGCAAGCAAAGCAAATGTCACAGAATACTCTAATTGAGATTGAATTTACCTTCAGTGCAGACTACGCTGGGCAAAGGAGCTGGGTGTAGCTCCGCCTATTGCTACCGCTCCAATCAAATGGCTCTAAATACTTTGATAGAGCTTCTGGGTAAAACGTTTGTTTTGGGTTAAAGCTTGTTCTGTGGCTTTTTATCATAAAGTGTCTCATCAATGAACAAAGATTGTTTGGTGAGATTCCATATAAAGGATTATTTAGCAATTTACAGCCACAACGGGGTCTGTGTGACACCTTGACTCTAAACCAGGGGTGTCAAGCTCATTTTAACTCGGGGGCCACACGATAGAACAAACATCCTCTCAGGGGCCAGACAAGCAGAAAGAGAGAAAGGAAAAAAAGATAGAAATAAAAAAAAAGAGAGGGAGAGAAAAGTAGATATGGTGGGCCAGAGAAAGCGAGAGACAGAGAGAGAGAGAGAGAGAGAGAGAGAGGGAAAAAGAGAGAGGGAGCATGAGAAACAAAAGAGATAAAAAGAGAAATAGTGAGAGAGGGGGAGAGAAAGAGAGAGAAAAAAACCATAGAGAACTAGAAAGAGAGGAGAGAAAAGAGAAGGAGAGAACGAGAGAAGGGGAAAGAAAGAGAAAGAAAAAGGAAAAAGGGAAGAGAGAGCAAAATAAGGGAAAAAACACACAGAGAGAAAAAGACAAAGAGGAACAAAGAAAGAGAGAGAGAGAGTGAGGGAAAAGGGGAGAACGAGAGAGAGAGAGAGAGAGAGAAGAAGTACAAGTACAGCGTTTGTGAGGGGCACTTGGCTTTGGCAACATCAAGTGGACATATTTCAACCTGCAGCTCGTTTTTCTCATGCGCTTCCCGCAGCGTTTGCCCACGAGCCAGATTCAATCTCTTAGTAGGCCTGATCCCGCTTGCGGGCCGTCTGTTTGACAACCCAGTCCTAAACTCCAGTTAAAATTGTATCCTACATATATCTGGACCAAAACTAATCTTTGCTTTATACGTGTTACAATTGGCCCTGCAATAGATGGAAAATTTTCATAAGTCCTATTTTATCTCAAATATACTCTTGAAAAAAGCACTGACCCCTGCTGGAGAGTGTAAAAATAAATGCTATTACGATTGAGTAAAATAATGGATTCTCTTTTCATTATTCATACATATTGTGCATAATATTACATTATTATTGATAATACACTGGCTAAAGCAGGGGTTCCCAGACGTTTTCATGTCAGGTCCACGTTGACTCCCTCCCTTTCATGACGGAGGACGAGGACGGAGTCAGTTTGTAGCAGAAAATGTGACTGTTGTAGGAGTGCCTTAGTGTAAAATCGTATTGTTTCTCAGAAAGCCACAATTCAATAACCATTCCGGATTCTTCACAGAACAAATCAGATGTTAAATCATCAAAAATCAGGAAATAAATCATAACCAAATTACACTCTGAGGGTTCTTCCCAGAAAATGTCTATGGAAGTTTTCATTGTCCTGTGAACAGTCTTCACCGATTATAGTTCAGCTTATTTGTCTGAGCACTGGATCGAAAAGGCATTCGATTTTCTCATTATTGCACTATTTTTAGTCATGGTACCAAAGACAAATGTTCATTTTGTAGTGTGTTTCACATGATATGATGGCAACAAATTTGATTACGTTTTTCTATTCTATCCTAAGCATTGTAATGGACATTGTATTGTCTGTCATAATTACCGATGTGAATCACCTGTGCTTGTTCATTTGGCGCCAACCGCTGCGGGCTCTGATTGGCTCCCTGTCCCTACTTAAAACCAGTCCTGTCAATCCCCTGTTGTTAGTCCGTCTGCGAACCTCTGTTTATACAAGGCAAGCGTTTTTCAACCCTGACTCCCACCTGTCCCGTTTTTGCTCCCGTTTGTCTCAGGCTAAGACCTGTTTTGATCCCGACCACGTCTGCTCTCCCGTCCCGGATTACAACCCATTCTTGATCCCGACTACGTCTACTCTACCGTCCAGGCTTACGACTCGTTTCCGACCCCGACCACGCTTTGCTCTCCCAGTCCCGGCAACCGACCAGTTTTTCCGTCCCTGACACCGCCATCGCCCGCTACGGAAAATCCACTTTCGTGTTCGGTACACAATCCGAGTGCAGCGAACGCCGGATCGTGGGCACAGCCCTTCCTCTTTCTTTCAATAAAACTTGTGGTAAACGTTACGCAATTGGGTCCTGTTTCCATTCTGGTCCTGACTTTGTCATTGTGTCATGTAATATCCGCCACGAAATTAACAGTCTTCCCTGGTACCTTGACTAAATATAGTTTGATAATTAGATGAAATACTATATATTTTTAACTGGTCTGACTTCAGGATCCACCATGCCACTCCAATCATCCCACACTTGAAGTACAGTAGCATATGTCTACTTGAACAGTTGTCCAACTAGAGATTGTGATTTGAGGTAATTAGTCGAAGATTTTCACATTAAGACCTAAAATGACCAGCAAAAAACAAAACAATTCTAAGTATTAATATTCCCTTAAATACTTAATTAGCTGGATTTACAATTAGATCCAAAATGCTTCACTTCAGCCGCGTTGTCTTCAAAATAATAAAACCCTTATATCAAAGGTTCAGGTTCAGTGGTTGGCAGGGTTGGGTAGGGTTACTTTAACTTGATTACTTTCAATTACTTTTGGATTACTCCAATACCAAATATGCTAATAAAAAACAAAAGAAACTAAATATGAATAAAATGATGACTCACAACACGTGGTAAGCTTTCTCTCCTGGCTTTGATCTCTTTGATCTCCAGCAAAACCAACAAAATTCAACAGAAACAAAATGAAAATAAATCCAAAAAGTTTGCCAACATCACTTTTTCCCGTTCCATGTGTTCCGTTACTCCCTAAAGCCTGCACAAAATTTAGTAAAGTTTTTCATATTTAGTTTCTTATGTCTTTTATTAGCATATTTGGTATTGGAGTAATCCAAAAGTAATTGAAAGTAATCCAGTTGAAGTAACCCTACCCAACCCTGGTGGTTGGTGACGATTATGAGATGTGGGCAAGTTAGGAGACAGGACGCAGGCTATAGTTTGAGGACCGCAACAAAATCAACCTGTAGAGCCGTTCGAGGAAGACAGAACCGACTCTTTTTAATGATCAGAGCCGAAAGAGCCGCTTCTCTCAAAAGATCCGGAATTCTCATCAATAGTCAACATGTGCCGGTGCATAAACTCCTTAAACGTTCACACGCCGACAACTCAATGCACTTTTTTAAACCTCACTATCTCACAGAAATAAAAGTTAAATATCGACGGAGAAACTGCAACAGTGCAGTTTGTCAGCAGGGGAAAAAAAAGAACTCAAGAAAAAACAACCCGCATCAGCTGCACTTGGACGATAAGCGGAGGGGGGAAACTTACCTTGGTTGCTTTTACTTCCTGAAGCGGTCTGCTGGACAAAGGCGAGCAGGCAGAAGGCAAAAAATCCAAAAGTCGCTCGTATTAAGCTTCGCACAACCATGCTGGCTTTTTTGTTGAGTCCCAAAAAAATCGAAGAGGTGCGGGAGCAAGTCGGAGCGTGTGTGCGCGAGCGCGCGCCTCACCAAATTCTCCTTGACTGGGGGCGCGCGGATCAAGATGTTGTGCGTGAAATTAAATGCTGTCCCCTCGTTTCCTTTTTTTCCCCTCGGGTTTTAAACGTTTTTCACTCCTGTTTATTTGAGGTTGAAGTTGTCGTCGTTGCGGGCTGTCCGACAACGCAGAGCGCACTGAGGCTTATCTGTTATCATGTTTGGAGGCAGACCAATGTCATTTTGAGAGAGGGAGAGTGAGGGAGGGAGAGAGAGAGAGAGAGATAGAGAGACATAAGAAGCTATGCGACAGACTTGGCAAGAAAAAGGGGAGGGAGAGGCGCAGAATGTTCACTAGGAGTTCTTCTCTTCTAACGTCGGTTTGCTCCTACAGCTTCTGCTCCTTATTTTCATTGTCCTCCTCTTTCCGTTTTTTCTTCCTTCTTCTCCTTCTTCTACCCTTCTGCATACCTGTCAACCTCCAGGGTTCCATGCCCTTACAAACTGTCGTATTTTCCCTTACAAAATAATCTTACACCATATTTTTTTCCAAACGTGTTTATTTATGTTTTATTGTACATGTGTTTTGTTGTATCATTCTGTATATATTCTTAATAACATTTTTTTTTTAAATTCAAGAACAATTGTAACCAGCGTAACTAAAATCTCAATCGCAGGGCACACAGGGACAGACAACTCGCTCGCTCATTCACCCACCAGAAATCATATTCGTTTCCACTTTTCATTAATTATATGTGAAGAAAGTATTACTATTGGTTAATTGATGTTTACACTTTATTTCATTGTATTGCAATCCTTTTATATATATATTTTATTTTTCTCAAATATTTCAGCTTCATGAATGGTATTCGAAGTTATTTTAGCACACTTATGCTAAACTATAAAATATAGGATACTGATGGTACCGAATAAACCTGGCTTATTCGATTTTATTGATTGTTGATTGATTGATTGAATGGCATTCGGGTTTTTTCCCACTGATCATTAAATACAAGATTTCAATGAATTCAAAATTAACAATTTTGATAAACAATCGACAAAACAGAAGGAAATGGCTGACATGAAAAAGCTGAATATTATATAAAAAATGTGGTTTCATGCCAGTTGAAAAGAAAAGACATTTGATGACAGAGCCATACAAAATTTTGCTTTATTTGTCCAATCATGTTGGAACACATTTGTTAGGTTTTTAGTGTCATCCGTAAGTTTCACTAGAACAACCTTTTTAAGCCGAGAGATACTTTTTGATGTTGATTAACGCGAAAGGCTACCGGTTTGATATGCATTTCTAAAATAATATGTTGTTGCGATGTTATTACCAGATTGTCATTATTAAACGTTAAAATACGTTCAGCCAATCACTAAACATGACAGTTAGAAATCGCACTTCCTAGAAAATCACAATGACCCAAGATATGTTTTCAAAACCAGACCACGATGTTGTTGGGTAGGTAGGTAGGTAGGTATGTAGGTCGGTAGGTAGGTAGGTAGGTAGGTAGGTAGGTAGGTAGGTAGGGAGCTAGGTAGCTAGGTAGATAGGCAGGTAGGTAGGTAGCTAGGTAGCTAAGTAGGTAGATAGGTAGGTAGGTAGGTAGGTAGGTAGGTAGGTAGCTATGTAGGTAAGTAGCTTGGTAGGTAGGTAGCTAGGTTGGTGGGTAGCTAACTAGGTAGATAGGTGGCTATGTAGCAAGGTAGGTAGCTAAGTAGCTAGATAGCTAGGTAGGTAGGTAGGTAGGTAGGTAGGTAGGTAGGTAGATTGCTAGGTAGGTAGGTAGGTAGGTAGGTAGGTAGGTAGGTAGGTCGGTAGGCAGGTAGATGGGTCGGTAGTCAGGTAGGTCAGTAGGTCTTAGACTCAGGCAGTGTCTTCTCTAGGACCATCACCACCCTAATAGGGGCACAAGGCTGTGAAAAATATATATCTTTGCATTGAAAAACTGTCCCCATTTTTGTCCTTATACAACAATGTTCTCTACGACGTCGTCATTGACAATAAAAACAATTCTAAATTCTAAACAGGAATTATCAGAACGTCATTGCGTAAGCTAGTGGGGGTAGCTACATCAAATTGTTCGGAAAATCTTTCATTTGACTTTCTTTTTAAATCGAGCTGCACATTATCTAAGCTACCCACGGGGGGAATCATTTAATTACCTCCAAAAGTCCAGCTGCAATTGCTTTATTATGCCAAAATGCTTCCAGCTGTTGAAAATCCAGATGAAGGTGAATTAATTCCTCAGGTAATACGGCGAACAATCAGTAATTGTTTACAGAAACAGTGATGAAAGTTTCAGATAATCACCAAACTCAATCACGTTTTGTGTCATGTGCTTCCAGAACCTTGACAAATATCGCATCGTCTCCTCGGCGTGAGGAGATGCAGCTTCACTGTCACATTTCTCTCCTGATGCCCTGCCAAAAAGCAGCGGGGCTCATTTGTGCCAGATTTTACACCAACCTCACGATTCGAGATGCCTTTCGAGGGCAGCCGTCGGTATTTTCAGTCCTGCAGACCACTGCAGCAATGCGCATTGACCACAAGCCCCTAAAGGTCCAAGCTTCATGACTTCCATGAATCAAATGCTCTCAATGCTGCAAGCGCAGCCCACATTGCCACCGTGCCACTTTGCCAGGCTGCTGAGTGACAAAATGATTTATAGTTCTTATCAGGTTATCCTTATCCTGGCAACGATGGGTGTAAATTTACTTTGACATTCGAAATATAGCGATCAAAGCTCTAATTAGCTTTGTACCATTTCATTGGTTTATGTTCCATCCATCCATTATCTGCACTGCTTATCCCCATTAGGGGTGCTGGAGCCCATCCCAGCTATCTTCGGGCAGTGCGCAGGGGACACCGTGAGCTGGTTGCCCGCCAGTCTCAGGGCACACAGAGACATACAGTTCACTTGGTCATTGACACCTAGGGACAATTTGGACCAGCCAATAAACTTCACATGTTCTGGGGAGAACATGCAAACTCTGCACAGGAGGACTGGTAGCTGGATTTGAACCCATGACCGTAAAACTGTGCTGCGCACTGTCATGAACCAGAACAGGATCAAGCCTTTTATTTTACGGGAAATGGGGAGTCATGCACATTAGGCAGCAGTCTGGCATGAAATGATAGGAAGCCAGAAGCCAACGAGATCGATACCAATTGCCTGAGTAGATATCGGATGGGGTCGATACTAGACAGGACGGGACAGACAGGATTGATAATGAAACAGCATATCGAAATTAAACGGGACAAACTAAACGGAAACGAAAACCTGAGAGAATAATACACAGGACAAAAATAGACAGGAACGAAACTGGAACCCGATATTAAACAGGACAAAAATAAACGGGAACAATGCTGGACAGGAAATGCCAACAAAAAACAGGACTGAGTCAAAACCCACATCTTGCGGGGCAGAGGTATTTTGACGGACTGATAAAGGAAGAGTGAGAGCACTGAGCTTAAATAGAAGGAAAGCCAATCTGTCAACGAACCGCAGCTGGCGCCTCACGGACAGGGCCAATTGGGCACCATGGCAACCGTGACACACCTGCGCTGCGGTTTATGTTATTCTGGGAAATTTGGCAAATTTCAATTTGTCGGGTCTTTCTTAAAATGAAATGTGGTCGAGTTAAATTTACATATCTTTGAAAAGTTAAGATTCTCAAGAAAATTGGCATCAAAGATGTTCCACCCTCAAATGCAAGCCAATTGAGGATGAACAATTGTTACGCAGTCACTCAAAACAAATATCTGTCATGCCAACTTTCACGCAAATAATTGCCATCTTTCAGCGCCATAATCAAACAAATTGGAAATATTCGGTGTCGGTACAAAATAAAATATATAATATTCAATAGTTCAGTGTTCTGTTTTAAGTATTTTCTGTGTATTTATTTTAATCAAGCGAGAGGTTGTAGACTGCTGCCCTACTGGGGAAGAATCGTAAGTTCCTGAAGTTGGGGCTGGTGCGCAAGCGATAGGACTACTTGATTTGAAAGTTAACCAGTCATTGATGGTGAAACTGTTGAACCAAACACCATCGTACAGACGCTCCCCTACTTACGACCATTCGGCTTATGATAAACAGAACATACGAACATTTTTTTCGGGATGTCGAAAAATATCCTGACATTGCTGTAAGTTAGATCATCAACAGAGAAGGCAATTGGTTGAGGTTGGTGGTCAATTGTATGGATTTCCCTCCTATCACGACTCTCCCTCTCCACCCTCTCCTTGGCTCTCTGCTAGTTTGTCCTCTTTAATGTTACGTCCGAGGCACTCTTTTTGTCTCAGCCTCTTGTTATTCCACTGAACCAAACCTATACCTCCCCTTCTGGATCACGAGTATCACCTGACGAATTCCTGGACTGTCCCGTTCACTGATTGGGTTTACTGAAACACCGACTTCTTGCCTGCATCTTGGACTGTAATTGTTTCCTCAATACCTGACTTCCTGTGTACCAAACTCTGCCCAAATAAGAGACCATTGTTTGCACTAATAACTAGTGTTTCTGTACCATGCTTTCGCAACAACTTCAGTTGTTTTTTTATGCCTGCTGGGTAAAGAACAAAAATAAACAATCATCTTACATTCCTGCCAAAATTAATCAGTTGTTGGTGCACTTATGTTTGACTAAATAGTAACAGGTCAATAATTATCCCCGCCGCTTTCTTGTGTACTTCTTGTCATCGGCATCAAATATAATTAGAGGCTGCAAACGTGGCTGAGAGGCGATAATTGTGCCCTACTACTGAGGGTAAAAAAAAAAATCTAAAAACTGTCATTTACTGTCAAAGGGAGGAGAAGTGATCATTTTTCATTATTAGCTGTCTAATCAGCAAGTTGCCTGGAGCAGTAAAAGAATGTCATGCCACAAAAGTAACATTGAAATGAACTCAGCGTGTTCTGCCACAAAGCAGGGCCTGGTTAAGTGAGACATTCAGTGCAATCTTTTGAGGAATCCCACTTTGCAAGAAGATAAACATGGAAATGAGCAGTACAAAGCCAAAGCATTCAGTGTAATTAAAACGAGTCCCATGCGGAATATAGAACTAGAACCCTTGTCCTTGTGTGCAATTCTCCAGACGATGCCGCTGAGCTTTTGTACAACCAAATGAGCTCAGAGACTCACCGGGGGAGTCTGACAAAGTCACAATTTGGTTGCCACACAGTCTGAGCCGGGAGTCCTGCAGTGGGACTTGTGGCAACACTTCATTAAAGGGAGGGGATGGCAGGGGAGAGGGGGGATCACGCTGTGCACCAAAATAAGCTATTTTTATGTCAGGAGACGCACGAGGGAAGACCGGCCGATGTTTAATTTATGAGCCACGTCATAAAACGCACACCGGCTATGAAGGACTGGGACAGCAGGAAGGCGCCCAGAGACTCGCCAAGATCTTTAATATTCGTTTTTTGGTTTTATGGGTAAGAGTTTATTTTTATCACAGTGAGTGTCTCTGTTAAAAGTGAGAAAAAAGGGCAAAACCATGTAAGCAGCAAAACAGGATGATTATATTATTGCAATCAGAAACAAGCATATACTGACAAGATGAGATTTATGGAGGATCGTTCCTGCCAGGTGGGGAAATAAATGGATACATTTATTTCAGTAATTATTTGATGTGTAATTTGTCATTTATTTCATAATGTCACGTCCAGAACAAAGGGTAAACCCAATCGCATAACGTTTCTCACAAGTTTATTGAGATAGAGAGAAGAAGGGCAGCGCCCGCGATCCGATGCCCGCTCGACGCGGGAAGCAAGTCGCTCATCTAATTATCAAACTATATTTAGACAAGGTACCAGGGAAGACTGTTAATTTCATGGTGGATATTACATGATGCAATGACAATGTCAGGAGCAGGACGGAAACAGGACGGCAGAGCAGACGTGGTCGGGAGCAAAAACGGATCGGAAGCCGGGATGGGAGAGCAGACGTGGTCGGGATCGAAAACAGGTTGTAGCCGGAGACAAACGGGGTGATCGGGAAAGGGCAGGTGGAAAAACGCCACAGGCGAGAGTCAGGGTCAAAAAGGCTTGCTTTGTATCAACAGAGGTTCGCAGACGGACTGACAACCGGAGAGTGACAGGACTGGGCTTAAAAAAGGACAGGGAACCAATCAGGTAGCCCGCAGCGGCTGGCGCCAAATGGTGATACTAATCGGTAATCATGACACTTAATGCGTTTTGCCGTTTTTTGTCATGTAGTTTGTAATAACAAAATCTTCGAATGAAGAGTAGGCCCAGTTACCCATTGGCTAAAGGGCATTGCAGTTAATCATCACACTTGTCAATCAACCAATAGATAAAAATCTCAGCTAGTTTTGACTTGCACCAGCATTCGAATTTACATTTTACATTTTGTTGAGACAAAATAAATGACAAAATAAATACTGAAATAGATAAATGACAAAATAAATGACAAAATGTTTAAATATAAGAATAAATTGCATTTGTGATTAATTGGTATAGTATGATTCTTTGTTTGTGATCAATTATAAGGCATACATTTGTTGATATTTATTTATTAATACATTTATTTCTCCAAATTACATAGAGATCAACCTTTTTCTACATCTATCCATCCATTTTCTGTGCCGCTCATCCTCACTAAGTTGCGGGGGGTGCTGGAGCCCATCCCAGCCATCTTCAGGCAGTGGGTAGGGGACACCCTGAACTGGTTCCCAGCCAGTTGCAGGGCACACAGAGACGCACAACTCACTCACTCATTCACACCTAGGGACAATTTGGGCCAGCCAATAAACCTGCCATGCATGTTTTCTGAACGTGGGAATGAACCGCACTGCCCGGAGTAAACCCATGCACACACAGGGAGAACATGCAAACTTCTCACAGGGAGGCCACGGTAGCTGTAATTCAACTCTGGACCTACGCACCGCCGTCAGGTTGCCTGAATAAGAGTAGAAGTAGTAAAAAAATAAAAATAAATCACTTGCTTCGTTGATACCTGGTATCATTATTTTCTTACTACTTGTACAGTAATTATTTTCTTACTACAGTGGAACCTCGGTTTTCGAACGCCTCTCAGTTCGAACAAATCGGTTCTCGACCAAAAATTTCGAGAAATTCTTGCTTCGCTTTTTGTTCAAAAAAATCGGAGTTCGAACGCTGGTACGCTAGGGGCGATGCTGCGTGGCGTACGGGTGTAGATTGCCCCCACCCCTCGTGAAGAACTGTTGTCACGTGACCGCGCACTCCATTTTGCTTTCGTTTTTAATATCGTGAACGGAGGGTTTTAACCCCTAATTATGCCTCGGAAGAAGGTCGGTGCAAGCAGCAAAGTTGCTACAGGTGAAAAAAGAAGAGCAGTGCGTACAACTATTGCATTTAAGAAATAAATTATAGCAAAATATGAAGAAGATGTGCGAGTTTCCCTTCTTTCGAGGGAATAGAGCATAGCTTCTGCAGACCACCACAAAGATAAGAAAACCTATTCATAAATCTTTTCTTCATCCTTTAACCGCTCACCACTTGCTGTGGAGACCCCGGTGCTAAATGACGTGTAAACGACCTGATTTTTTTATTTTTCCACGTTCATGTTAGTTCCGTACGAAAGATTACGCTAACGCTAACGAACGATTAGCCTGGGTTAGCTTCATGTTTACGTTCATGGTAAGCCTTCAAGGATTTGGAACGGATTAAATGGATTTTACATTACTTTTAATGGCAAAAACAATTTTCGACCAAATCGGTTTTTGAACAGGGTTCTGGAACGGATTATGGTCGAGAACCGAGGTTCCACTGTACTTGTACAATAATAGTACAAGTAGTAAGAAAATCCTTATACAAAGTATCAATTCCTCCCTAAAAAGAATGATAGTGAACCAGAACAGGAGAAGGACCCAGATGCGTAACGTGTCTCACACAAGCTTTATTTTACGGGAATGGGGCAGTCATGCACGTTAACACAAACGCCAGTGATTCGGCAATCGCTGAGCTAAGAAGTAAGGTATAAGTCGGGCGTGGAACAACAGTAAGCCAGAAGCCGAAGAGATGGATACCAGATACACGAGCAGATTCCGGACAGACAGGGTTGAAACCGGACAGGATGGGACAGACAGGATCAATACCAGATACCAGTCAGACGAGATGGATACCGGACAGGACGGGACAGACACAATCAATATCAGATACAGGAGACTGGAGACAGATAGACAGGACGAGACAGATGGGATCGATACCGGAAAATGGAGACTGGCGAAAGATATCAGACTGGGTGAGACAGGCGGGATCGATACCAGATAACAGAGATTGTAGCAAGGTATCAGATAGGACGAGACAGACGGGATCGATACCAGACAGTGGAGACTTGAGTCCGATATCAAACAGGACGAGATAGACGGGAACGATACCCGATACCGGAGTTTGTAGCAAGGTATCAGACAGGACGAGACTGACAGGATCGATACCATACACAGTAGACTGGAGTCCGATATCAAACAGGACGAGATAGACGGAATTGATACCGGACAGGATACACAAGCAGGATACCGGACAGAGTCAAAACACACGTCTTGCGGGTGCAGAGGTTCGTAGACGGAGTGAGTGAGAGCACTGAGCTTAAACAGGAGGGAAGCCAATCAGTCAACGAGCCACAGCTGGCGCCAAATGGGCGGGGCCAATTGGGGGCAATCGAGACAGATAGAATATTTTAAATCAACACCCACAATTCACAATACAATGTTGTACAAGGTTTTGTTCAATGGTTTCAATGTCAAATAATTGTTAAAAAAAATAAAATAAACTACAGCTACAGTGTTTAATACTTGTATTTTTTGAATAAACGAGCTTGTAAAATGTTTGGTTCTTTGGTTTAAATGGATTTATTGTCGAATAATTGAATAACTGGATTTCTCCTGGGCAGCACGGAGGAGCAGTGGTTAGCGCTTGTGCGGCACAGTTCATGTCATGGGAACCTGTCGTGGGTTCAAATCCAGCTCCGGACTTCCTGTGCGGAGTTTGTATGTTCTCCCCGTGCTTGCGTGGGTTTCCTCCGGGGACTCCGGTTTCCTCCCACGTTCCAAAAACATGCATTTCAGGTGAATTGGCCGGTCCAAATTGTCCCTAGGTGTGAATGGGCGAGTGAGTTGTCTGTCCCCGTGTGCCCTGCGATTGGCTGGTAACCAGTTCAGGGTGTCCCCTGCCCACGGCCCGGAGATGGCTGGGATGGGCTCCAGCCCCCCCGCGACCCTAATGAGGATAAGCGGTACGGCTGATGAGATGAGATGAGATTTCTCCTATCACAGGTTGCCTGCAAAAAATGACTGTTACCCAAGGGACACTGTATATAATTTTACCACTAGATGTCGTTGTATTGTACCCAAAAAGGAAGGTTAGAATCAACAGAGACTCAAAGTAACCAAACAACATCGGTTTTCTTCTCATTTAGGCCAGGCTTTTCACAAAGTTTTTCATCTTTGGGAGTACCTGTAACAGCAAGATGGTGGACAATCATGTCAGCTCCCTCCAGGTGAGGCTCATGTTTTGTAAAATAAATGTGAATATCTCGGCCTACGAGTATTTAAAAAAAACGCATCTCTACAGTTCCCGTTACTTTTTAAATCACAGTTTTTTATCCAATATTTTTTTTGACGATAGGAGTTACTAAATAATACACATTATAAAGATGTGTGCATTATAAATAATAACATATAAACTAGTGGTCATATGTCTGTCAGGACCAGAACGGAAACAGGACCCAATTGCGTTACGTTTCTCACAAGTTTTATTAGAGGAAACAGAAAGGGCTGCGCCCACGATCCAGTGTTCGCTGGACGCGGGAAGCAAGTCGCTTTTGTACTCAGATGGTGCTCCGAATGTGGAAGTGGATCTTTCGTAGCGAGTGATGGCAGTGTCAGGGACGGAAAAAACAAGTCGTAGCCGGGACCGGGTGAGCAAGGCGTGGTCGGGGTCGGAAGCAAGTCGTAAGCCAGAACAGGCGAGTAGACATAGTCGGGGACAAAAAGAGGTCGTAAACCGGGACAGGAGAGCAGACGTGGTCATGGTCAAAACGGGTCAAAGCCGGAGACAGACGGGAGCAAAAAACGGGACAGGTGGGAGTCAGGGTCGAAAAAGGCTTGCCTAGTGTTCGCTGAGGTTCACAGTCGGACTGACAACAGGGGACTGACAGGACTGGGTTCAAATAGTGACAGGGAGCCAATCAGAACCCGCGGCGGGCACAGCTGAGTCACATCAGTAATCATGACAATGTCAGTTGAACAAGAACAATATTGATTTAGATCATAAAAAAAAATATATGTTTAATCACAAAAACAACAATATTAAAAAGCAAAGGTTTAGAAATTAGTAATTCTATAATCAATGTTGTCTACATGGTCGCCACCATCTTTGTTTCATCTTTATGTGTCACTCGTCTTCCACGCAGTTAGTCATGCTCAGGCTCCATTCTATGATAAAGTGATCTGTAGTGGTGAATCAGTGCACACAGTCGGCGATAGCCTTTTTTATTGCCCACAATCAAAGATTTTATTTTTTTCCATTCTCCTGATGTATGAGCCGGAGTTTCGGCTGTAATCAGACTGCAACTCACTTGTGCAGAGTCGTAACACCACACTAAATTTACGGGAACATGAGACAACCATTCAACCTGGAGGGACTAAAAATTGTGGTGGTCAAACTGAAAAAAAATCTTAAATTTTGTTTCCCAGTTTTTTTTCCTTATATAAAACTTTATATAAAAATTGCCTCACTTGTTCAGACCAGGGGTCCCGAACCACTGGGTTGAATCGTGCCTGTCACGGTTGCCATGGCGCCCAATTGGCCCCGCCCGTGTGGCACCATCTGCGGCTTGTTGACTGATTGGCTTTCCATCTATTTAACCTCAGTGCTCTCACTCTTCCTTTGTCAGTCCGTCAACGAACCTCTGCCCCGCATGACGTGGGTTTTGACTCGGTCCTGTTTCCTGTTGGTCTTTCCGGTCCGGTATTGTTCCTGTTAATTTTGTCCTATTAAATATCGGTTTCCAGTTTTGTTTCCGTCTAGTTTGCCCTGTTTAATTTCGATATCCTGTTTTGATGTCAATCCTGTCTGTCCCGTTGTTTAATATCGGTTTCCAGTTTAGTTCCCGTCTAGTTTGTCCTGTTTATTTTCGATATCCTGATTTGATATCAATACTGTCTGTCCCGTCCTGTCCGGTATTGACCCCATCTGTCCGATATCTCCTCGGGCAATTGGTGTCGATCTCGTCGGCCTCTGGCTTCCTATGATTCCACGCCAGACTGCTGCCTAACGTGCATGACTCCTCCTTTCCCGTAAAATAAAAGGCTTGTGTGAGAAACGTCACCCATTTGGGCCCAGATCATGTTCCGGTTCTTGACACAGGCCGGGGGGCAATTTCTTTTAGGCCGCACAGAAAGAAAGTCCCATTATTTTTCTTATTACTTTTTTACTACCACTGAACTTGAACCAGGATATTTTTTTTTACCTGTCACGCAAATCGATGTGACGTATTGCATTAAGCATTACGGTAGCGACCTGAGTGTGTTGATATTATCATGTCTGCCTCACAGTTCTGGGTTCAATTCCAGCTACCGGCCTCCCTGTGTCGAATTTGCATGTTCTCCCTATGCCTAGGCATGCCCCGGTGGCCCCCAAGTAAATTGAGTTTGAGACCTCGGATCTACAACCTGCTGTATCGATCAATAATTTGAAACAGGAAGCTTGTTGTTGCTATCAACCAGCATTTTTGCATGATTTTGGTTATTACCGTATTTGATACTGCTGTTGAATCTTTATTGTCTGCCAATGCTCTTGTAACATCCATTGCAGCCTGGTCATCCTGGAAGACTGTCATGATTACCGATTGAAATCACCGGTGCCCGCTCATTTGGCGCCAACCGCCTCGGGATCTGATTGGCTTTCTGTCACTATTTGAACCCAGTAGTGTCAATCCCCTGTTGTCAGTCCGTCTGCGAATCTCCGTGTATACTAGGCAAGCCTTTTTCGACCCTAACTCCCACCTGTCCCGTTTTTGCTCCCATCTGTCTCTGGCTACGACCCATTTTGATCCTGACCACGTCTGCTCTCCCGTCCCGGTTTACGACCTTTTTTTGTCCCCGTCTACGTCTACACTCCCATTCTTGCTTACGACCCGTTTCCGACCACGCCTTGCTCTCCCAGTCCCGGCTACCGACCCGTTTTTCCGTCCCTGACACCGCCATCACTCGCTACAGAAGATTTGAATTTCCCTGCGGGGATGAATAAAGTATCTATCTATCTATCCACTTCTTTGTTCGGATCACAATCTGAGTACGAGAGCGACTTGCTTCCCACGTCCAGCGAACACCGGATCGTGGGCGCAGTCCTTCCTCTTTCCTTCAATAAAACTTTTGAGAAACGTAACGCATTTGGGTCCTGTTTCCGTTCTGGTCCTGACTTGTATGTAATCCCTTCTCAAGGTTTCTTCATTTTTTCATGCCGAGGTTTTTGAGTTTATCCTTGCTCCGAGTAGGTTTTAGATCGGAAGAGGATGTAATGCCAGTTTGTGCAGCCCTCTTTGACTTTTTTTGATTAAGGGCTATACAAATAGATGTGACTCGATTTGAGTGGATGAAGCAGTCTCAGGAAACTTTGTGTCACTTTGTACCCATCCGGTAATTAGTGGAGCATGCATGATCAAGAAAAATCTTCCTTTTGCATCTGATTCCTTGCACCAGCTCGGTAGCCTAGATGGTAGGGCGCCCGCTCCGAGACTGGTAGGTCGCTGGTTCAAACCTCAGCCGAGTCATACTTAAGACTTACAACATTGGTACTCACTGCCTCCCTGCTTGGCGCTTGGCATTAAGGGTTGGAATTGGGGGTTTGGTCACCTAATGACCCCCTCATCACAACACAGTTGGGTCTAAAATGGCGGCGCCCTGTTTGGCTGCGGCTGCATCGGCTCGCTACAGTTTAACTGTACGGGTCAGGTGTATCGACATTACGTTCTGTGTGCATGGTTAAGAATGACAATAAAAGTAAATTATCTTCTTCTTCTTAAACTTGCATGAAATCAATGGCAATTGCTGAAGTTCCCAAACATGCAAGGTCCAAAAACTCCTGATGTTATCGACCCGTTCCCCATCAAGACGGAAACCTTTTGACTGAGACATCAGAGCTCAGTCATTTCAAGCATCACTTGCGTTGGGAAAACAAACTTAGCACAAGACAAGACAAATATCCAGCGTGCAGATGTTTGAAGGTCCGTCGGTACAAGCTGTGTTTTCACTTTGACTGACGTCCATATTGCGCGAGAGCAACACTCTAACAGCTGCTCTGGGAAGATAAACAGAAGATGGATGCATGTTGGGAAGTGCGCTGAGTGCCTGACACCCGACTAGAGCCGCACTGAGCAGGGATTCTCACAGCGAGTCCGATCTTCCTTTCCAGATGGTCACATATCACAGCTTCACACTAGCTTTCTTCTTTCTGCCAAGGCTCAAAGCTTAGAACCTTCGCCGCTTTAACCCCGTTCCTCTCGGCAGGGGCAACATACCAACACAGCCTTAGGCCTGGCAGAATGTCCATGCCATCACCGCAGGGGAGCCGGACGGGTTTTGGGAGCTGCACACTTTAAGGCTTGCCCGAAAAATGTGCAACAGAGGCAACTGAGGCGACTGTCAAAATCTCCTTTTGTAGCATCATTGCTAAAACACTCAAGGGGTACAAGTCATTAAAAAAATAAAAGCTCATAAAGGAAATGTGTTACCCCCACTTTCTTTAGCTTTAGAGTCATGCTTTGATCAATCTTTGCCTTACTTTCTCTCCTAATTCCAGCATGACTTCATGATAGAGCTTCCCTTCTATTTATTGGACCTATCAGCTTGGGACATTGTCTGCTAGATTGCACACCATTGTATTTTTGTATTTGTATTTATTCAGCCAGTATAAACCATAAACATGATATATACAGGAAATCATTTAACACGCGAACCTCTCGGCGTGACACGTTGCCCTCGATCAGCGCCGTTTTTTTTTTTAGACCCAACTGATGTGTTGGGAGTCATTAAGTGACCAAACCCCCCAATTCCAACCCTTAATGCCGAGCGCCAAGCAGGGAGGCAATGAGTACCAATGTTGTAAGTCTTAGGTATGACTCGGCCGAGGCTTGAACCAGCGACCTCCCAGTCTCGGAGCGGGCGCCCAACCATCTAGGCACCTGGTATTCCCAGGCGGTCTCCCATCCGAGTACTAACCAGGCCCGACCCTGCTTAGCTTCCGAGATCGGGCGTGTTCAGGGAAGTATGGCCGTAAGCAACTACTTTTCCACTACATGTGTGGTTTTACTTCTTGCCTCACAAAAGAACTTTCTTGGCTTTTATATTTTTTGTGTTTTCATTTTTTTCCCTGGTGTGTTGCAACAAACATCAGATCACAAAATTAACAAATCACCTAAAGAAAAAGGGATGACGGGTTGAAGACAAATGCTTTGTCATGATTACTGATGCAGGGCACTTGAGTCTGCTTCGCTGGCGCCAACAGCCGTGGACGCTGATTGGCTGCTTCCTCTTTTTTAAACCTCCACCTTCCTGACAACACTCGTCGGATCGTTTTGTGAACCTACGCTACACGCTAGGCAAACTTTTGTGACTCCTGACTCTATCTTGCCCCGTTTCCGGCCTGATACCTGTTGCCGAGCTCAATTCTGGACCCGTTTATGTTTTTGCTCCTCCGCCCCCATCGACCTGTTTGTTCTCGCTGTCAACGACTACCTTGTGCCACTTCCGCGTTCCTGCTATCTGCCACCCGTGACCGACGATCATCTGATCGTGGATGCAAGTCCTGTTCTTCTTAATAAAAACTGAGTAAAACAAACGCAATTGGGTCCCGTCTCCGTTCCTGGTCTGTGACATGCTTAAGGATATCTGTCCCTTTAAAAGACTCTGCGTAATATTTGTAATACCCGCTAATTGAGACCACGGACAAAAAAATGTTTAAACATGTTGAGCATGGGGGCAGCATGGCAACGCAGTGGTTAGCGCATGAGGTCATGAGATCGAACCTTCCTGTGGGGAGTTTGCATGTTCTCCCTGTGCCTGCGTGGGTGTCCTACGGGCACTATGGTTTCCTCCCACATTCCCAAAACAGGCACATCAGGTTAATTGGATAGTCCAAATTGTTCCTAGGTGTGAATGAGCAAGTGTGTTGTCTGTCTCTGTGTGCCCTACAACTGGCTGGCAACCAATTCAGGGTGTCCCCTGCCCACTGCCTGATGACACCTGGGATGGGCTCCAGCATCCCCTGCGACCCTATTGAGGATCAGCGGTGCAGATAATGGATAGATGGTTGGCATATTCTCTGCTGTATCTGCCATTGGCCATGCTCAACATTCATTCATTGATTCATTGATACATTCATTCATTCATTCATTAACCATAGTGCCCAGAGGAAATCCACACAAGCACGGGGAGAAAATGCAAATTCTGCAAAGGAAGGCTTTTAGCTGGATTTGAACCCATGACCTCAGAACTGTGTGTTGTATTTCATTTAAATTACAGCTAATTGTGCATTTAAGCATCATTGTGTATTATTGGGCCGCTCGATGTTGCTATTGTGTTGTGTTATCTACTACTGGGTTTTCCAATGTGGTGCCCCGGTAGCCCCCTAAAAACACCTGAGTGGCCTGTGGACAGGTACTGAACAAAGCTCACCAGTGATGGGGCGTTGTGATTTTTAAGTAAATTTGATTTCCAACGCGCATTGTGTTTTAGTTGTCAACAAAGCTTATTTTAACTCTGCTTGTAGAAATGAAAACCTCGTTATAACACAGTAGCAACCAATGTTCCCTCTAAGCTGCGCGCGTGCGCAATTGCGCACTGCCCGCACATTCTCAGCGCACAAGAAAATCTATCCAGCGCAATGTTCCCTCTAAGCTACGTGTGTGCGCAATTGCGCACTACACAGAGCTTTTCCGTGCACAGGAAAATCTAGCCAGCTCACAAAAATCAGGGCTCGAAATTGCTAATTAAGAAGCGAATTAAGTCAAAGTTACAGTGCCTGTAGGTAAAATGTCAAGGGTTCCCCTGACGTTGTGTTTTAAATGCAGTAGTTTGAAGTCAAGGTCGAAGTAGAACGAAGTTGAGTAAAGTCAGTAGAGTTTTTCGAGAACTGTCTTCTTCGGCTCAGATCACTAAAGAGAACCGCCTCTTTCGGGTCCCAAACGGCTCTTCAGGTTGTTTTTGCTTCTTTAATTCCTACACAACCAAATATTATGTAAAATTGTGGGAAACAAAGACTTAAAGGAAGGGGGGGGGGATAGAACAAAAAAGAAAAAAATACCAAAATGAAAAAGTAGTGAAAAGCTGAGAAAAAAGAAGGAAAAATTCAGAAAAAAAGAAAAGAAAAAACAAAGGAAAAACAATAAATAGAGAACACAAAGAAAAAGTAACAGCTAGGAAAAGATAAACACAATGAGTTTTTTTTAAAAAGGAATTTAAAAAAATAGAAAGAAACAGGGAAAAAGAAGAAAAAGTTTGTGTTGCATTTAAATAATTTCCAATTTTATCAAGTCAATCTTGTTGCCAACATTGTACTTCCACTAAAAAAATAAGCCCCCAAAAATGTTAGTATGATGCGACAAAAGATACCAGGCAAAAAAAGAAATCTTGTGAAGAATTGTTGCAAAAACAAATGACGTCTGTAGGCTGTAAAACCTTTGCAATAATACATTAGTCAATTCATTCAAAAGTGAAAAAAAATGCATTACTGGAAACTCAGCAAAATGTAACGTGATGTCAAGTTTTGGACATGTTTGATAATGATTTAGTTGCCACACTTGGGATTGCTGTTGCACACTGTTGTTTCAAGCGTTGCTCACCGACTGTGTGAACGCTCGGACCCGTGGAAAATTAGAGGGAACATGGGTAGCAACACATTAATAACATAATGAGTTGTTATTTTAGAAATGTGTATCGAACTGGTAGCCCACTGCACCAACAGGTAACAAAAAGTAGTAGCCCCTGTATCCTTCTGTTTATGGCCCACAGAGGAAGAAATAGGATACCTCTATTCCAGACCTAACACTATTCCTGTCTTTTCTGTGCTCTTTGGATCTATGGTTGTGTGTTTGACTCGAAACAACAAACAAAAATCTCGGGTCCTTATGCACTGAAGTGTTTTTCAGTCTGCTTTGTTGCTTTTGGCTGAATTTAAGAAAAGCATCACAATTTCGAATTGTCAAGGTTTTTGTGATTGGCATTGATGAACCTGCTTAATGAGCATTCACAAATGCAAAAAAACATGAAACATGTTAAAACATCACAGTGGAGATATGCCAAACCTTTTGATTAATGAACATGTTCAGCCTCCATAAGCCAGCAGGAGCCTTGGGCAAAGATTTCAGAGGGGCACATCAGACTAATGTCTTGATAAACTTGAAGCAAGATTTAAAAAAAAAAAAAAACAATGCCACTTTATTTGATACAAATGACAATTTTGTCACCCAAATGATAGAGGAAACAATCAAAGACACCCCGAAAATTAAAGTTGAAACAAATGATTCAGCAGAATGGTCTTTTTTACCAGTCAATGGTATTAAATCCTTTATCCTTAGAACATGCCCGCAAACACTAGTTCAAAAGTGGGTAAAATATTTCAGGCATTTGTTTAAAAACGTTGGCAAAAGGGTCTTGAAGAAATGAAATGAAATGAAATGATCTGCATTTATATAGCGCTTTTCAAGCCAATGACTTCCCAAAGCGCTTTACAGTGTGCTCCACATTTCCCAATAGCAGCCTTGCAGCCATGTAAGGCGCTAACCTGCTTATTGGGGGTATTAGGGGTTCAGTGTCTTACCCAAGGACACTTCGACATGTAACACGGACGAGCCGGGATTCAAACTGGGATCCTTTGATCCCAAGACGAGCGATCTACCTCCTGAGTTACCGGACACCAGGTCAGAAAAGTTGCCTGCCCCATTTTTCACAACTTGAAATACAATAAGACGACTAATCACAAAAAAAAACGTTGTTGCAAAGTATTAAGGAATGATAAACAGAATGTATAACACAACAACATTTGGTCCCAGCCGGGTGGCGCCGGATTCTGGCGCGGTTGCCTCAGCGCCCAGTTGGTCCCGCCCATGAAGACCGGCAGAGACGCATTTGACTGAGTGCTTCTCGGAGTACTTAAACGCGTTCCTTTGAATTGTGCTTTGCTGGAGCATTTGTTATACTTGAAAAACTTCTGTGAAATGTCTGTGAGACTTATGTGAGACTTCTGTTAAAGCCTGTTAAATGCCTAGTTCTGTGAATCTGACCGTATTTGATCCTGTTCTGTTTTTGGACATTCTTTTCTTTTCAGTGGATTTATAATCCACTTCTGCGACCATCGATTCCCGGATCGAGTGTGCGCACCCTCCTCATCCTCTCCCAATAATTTGTAAGTACGTCTACGCGAATGGGTCCTTATTTCCTGTTTCCCGCTATGCTTCGTGACAGTACCTGTATTTACTTATCTTCATTCATGCAATGTTTGCTACAAGTCACGTGAACTCCTCTTTCCATGATGCTTTTAATGTACGTTGACGTTTTGTAGCATCATACATTTCGTTAGCTTCTTTTGAATATTTCTTCTGGGGCTGAGGTTTTGGCTTGATTCCTAACCACTTCTCCATTTTTCTTGTGTTCTCTGTGCGTCTACTTTGGAAAATGATATGCAAATGCACAACCTTATAACGCGCGGGAAAGTCCGGAAGCACGAAATTATTCGATGCAGGCTTCCGATCGGCTGCCGAGTATGCAAATTGCCAAACGAACCAAAGTTTCCAAACCGAACGAAGATTTCGAAATCGGAATAAAGCATACGTTTGATTTGAAAGAAAAATCTGTCTGTTTTTTTGTTTTTTGAAAAAGTTGTCGGTCCGACATAAAAGATGCACGTCCCGGGCGTCCGGGTAGACGTTATTTCAGACACTTTTGTATCAATCACAAGTCTCACGACAAGATCCATCCATCTTTTAGCTGCACCGCTTATCCTCAGTAGGGTCGCGGGGTGCTGGAGCCCATCCCAGTCTTCAGACAGTGGGCAGGGGACAACCTGAACTGGTTGCAAGCCAGTTAGCAGTCTTACTACAACATAGTGAACATTTTTGCTACTAGATTAGAAATGACATTCCAGCATAAACTAAATAAAGAGCTAAAAGAGAAAAATAGGATAAAAAGAATGCCAGGATAAACAGGCAAACATATTTAGAAGGTAGTGCTTGGAGAGTAGCCTAAGTTGTAATCATAGTTCAATAAAAATAGTGTATTGTAAAAAAAATGCAATGAATAATAGTGAAATAATATTTGGCTGCAACAAAATTCCCAAAACATCAAATAATACTGTATTTGAATGCCCATTTTCATTAGGGTGGGGATGGCCCTGGGAAAGAAACTCTAAGCCTCTGAGCCTGTTTGTCTTTGTCGTAAGGGACCTGTAGCGTCTACCGGAAGGCAACAGGTGAAAGAGGGGTGGGCGGTGTGAGAGGAGTTTTTCTTGGCTGAGTTGCGGTGTCCTTCCGATAGGCACAGAGCAGCCAATTATTTTCTGGGCTGTATTGACTACTCTCTTTATGGTTTTCAATCCGAAGCTGTGCACCCAGCATACTACAACCTGACAGTATGCCATAATGCTCCTTACAGTGGCTTTGTAGAAGGACACCAGCAGTTTCTGTTCCAGGTTGTTTTTCCTGAGCACTCTCAGGAAGTGGAGTCTCTGCTAGGCCGTCAGAGATGTGTATGCCCAGGGGATTGAAGGTCTCCATTCATATTGAGAGGTGCAGAACATATGCTTGTCCTTCTGAAGTATAAGTTGTTCAGTATTAGACTTTTTTTCGAACGCTACATTGACAGCATCTCCACCTCCTTCCTGTGGGCCACTTCATCCCATTCAGAGAGTTGGCTGACCAAGGTGGTGTGGTCAATGGAATTCACAATTATGTTTGTGGGATGGGTTGATGAACAGTCCAATGTGTGCAGTGTGAACAGTAGAGGGAACCAGTGCACAGTGCTAGTATGGAAGAAACAGTCGAGTTTCATAGCTTGTGGGAGGTTGGAGAAAAAGTACGTACTGTAATCCAACAGCATATGAAAGAGGAGTGTTCCAGGTAGAAGAGTTTCTCAATTACTTTTTCTCTTGGCATTTATCATTGAGTCAACTGTATCATCGATGCTGTTAGGGAACTTTGTCGCATAAAGACTCTCCAGAAAGTGTATAGAAGATGTCTGACGTACACCACGAAAAGCTGAGATCTGGTCATAGCTCCTTTCAGGCTCAAGCGAGATCCGCTTTCATGTTTCTCAGGTTTGATATTGTTGCAGCGAGTCGGCACCATGCAGACTTGCTTAATAGTCGCATGAGTGAACACATAAGCGCTCGAGGGGGTTTAGGTCATCTTTTGTCAGATGTAAGAATGAGTGTACAGCAGACTGGCAATAAAGTGGATCAGGGTAAGACTCTTTTATCCCCGGTGCAATTCTAAATTATGCTTTCCTGACAAGCCTGTAACTATTTATGGGACACGTTTCGGCGCAAACACGCTTGTATTTCCTGATGAGAGAGAATGCCATTCAATTATATTGTTGAAAAGAAATGCGGAATGTGACTTTTTGGTTTTGATTCAAGGGCGTGCACATATTTCGTAGCTCCAAGGATGTTACAGGAGTTGCTGAGAAGAAGCTGAATCTTAAGTTAGTGAAGTTGGCCTATTATGCAACAATCTCAGCTAACAAAAGAGCTTAATTAGTCCCTCGCTAAGCCAAAATGACAAACTAGCTTATTGTGAACTAGGTTAAGTGTGTTTGGGCAAGACACTGAACCCCTGACGCCCCCAATGAGCAGGTAGGCGCCTTGCATGGCTGTCGCTACTGTTGGAGTGTGTGATTGTGCGTGAATGGGTAGGTGTGAAGGACATTGTAAAGCGCTTTGGGAGGTCTTCAGTGACTTGAATAATGTTATATAAATGCAGACAATTTACCATAAGTAAATTACAATGATGGAAATGGATTTGAAGCAGAAAAGACGACAACAACAAACAACCCAGATTCTAGTGGCGGACCATGTTAGGGTATTGTCGATTTAAGCTGGTAAGAGGTTGTAACAGTAAAAGCAGTCCAGTTTTTGACATTGTCTAAAAGAAGGCAATACAAAATTGTACACGTACAAATAAATTAAATTCAATCGAGGTGGACTGTTAAAGATCCACTTCGTCTTTTATTCAGGCAGGGTTATGTACACAAGAAAAACGGGTAGCGAGGCAACAATCATGCTCCAAGATGCAGGAAAGGGGTCAGTGTTCCAGTAAGCCCAAACAGCGAGGGGTAAGGTTTGAGAGTTTGTCTTGTGGTATCAAGATCTGCCAAGCACAACCAAGAGTTCAATACACTGAAAACACAGGATGCTGAGACAAGAGTGCTTAGGACGTGACATGGAAGACAAGGAACTACCACAGAACCAAGGAGACGGTGTGTTTAAATCGTGGCAAGGGAGAGTCGTAATAGGAGGGAAATCAAAACAAGTGACGGCATATGTGCAAGCAAGAGAGAGACAGAGACAGAAAATGATACAGACTGAAGCTACAGAAAAACAGGAACTTGGAACAGGATTGTGTCAGGGGAGATAAATAATTTTTCACCAATTTTATTATTGGAGTGCTAATCATAAACAACTTTAATATGCACATACTGGACTGTCTCAGAAAATTAGAATATTGTGATAAAGTTCTTTATTTTCTGTAATGCAATTAAAAAAACAAAAATGTCATACATTCTGGATTCATTACACATCAACTGAACTATTTCAAGCCTTTTATTATTTGAATATTGCTGATTTTGGCTTACAGCTGAAAAAAACTCAAAAATCCTATATCAAAATATTAGAATACTTCCTCAGACCAAGTAAAAAAATAATTTTATAACAGCAAAACTAAATCAAACATTTGAAAATGTCCATTGATGCACTCAGTACTTGGTTGGGAATCCTTTCGCACGGATTACTGCATCAATCCGGCGTGGCATGGAGGCAATCAGCCTGTGGCATTGCTGAGGTGTTATTGATGCCCAGGATGCTTTGATAGCGGCCTTCAGCTCATTTGCATTTGTAGGTCTGGTGTCTTTCATCTTCTTCTTAACTATACCCCACAAATTCTCAATGGGGTTCAGGTCAGGGGAATTAGCAGGCCAATCAAGGACAGTGATGCCATGGTCAGTGCACCAGTTACTGGTGGTTTTGGCACTGTGGGCAGGTGCCAGATCATGCTGGAAAATGAAATCCTCATCTCCATAGAGCTTTTCAGCAGATGGAAGCATGTAGTGCTCTAAAATCTCTTGGTACACAGTTGCATTTACTCTGGACTTGATGAAACACAGTGGACCAACACCAGCAGCTGACATGGCTCCCCAAACCATTGCTGACTGTGGGAACTTTACACTGGATTTCAACTTGGATTTTGCTCCTCTCCAGCCTTTCTCCAGACTCTGGCGCCTTGACTTCCAAATGAAATGCAAAACTTGCTTTCGTCTGAAAAGAGGACTTTGGACCACTCTGAACTGTCCAGTGCTTCTTCTCCATAGCCCAAGTCAGACGCTTCTTCCGTTGTCTTGAGTTCAGAAGTGGCTTGACCATGGGAATACGGCTATTGTAGCCCATTTCCCGGACACGTCTGTGAACTGTGGCTTTTGATACCTGGACTCCAGCTTCAGCCCACTGTCTTTGAAGCTCCCCCAAATTCTGGAAGCGGCTCTTCGTCACAATTTTGTTAAGGCTGCGGTCATCTCTCTTGGTTGTGCAGCGTTTCCGGCCACATTTTTCCCTTCCAACAGACTTTTTGTGGATATGCTTTGAAACTGCACTCTGTGAACAGCCTGCTCTTTGAGAATTTTCCTTTTGTGTCTTACCCTCCTGATGGAGGGTATCAATGATGGTCCTCTGGACAGCAGTCTTCCCCATACTTGTGATTTAGTTTACTGAACCAAGCTGAGTGTTTTTAAGGCTCAGGAAACCCTCGCAAGGTGTTTCGAGTTAATTAGATGATTCAGGTGATTAGTTGAATAGCCTACTTGTATACTTTTTCATGATATTCTAATATTTTGAGATAGGATTTTTGAGTTTTCTTAAGCTGTAAGCCAAATTCAACAATATTAAAATAATAAAAGGCTTGAAATAGTTCAGTTGATGTGTAATGAATCCAGAATGTATGACATTTTTGTTTTTTTAATTGCATTACAGAAAATAAAGAACTTTATCACAATATTCTAATTTTCTGAGACAGTCCAGTATGTTCAAAACTGTTTGACTCTTACTCATAATATTAGGTGATGGCAGATACCACATTTTTAAGATCAAAACCAGTACACAATGAGTATCTATCCATAGCATGGGTTGGTTGGTTGACTGGTTAGATCTCTTAACCACTAGGGTCATAGGGACGCCATTTCCTGTGGTGTATCTTGGGCAAATTTCTCCTTCTCAGTTTGTCTTTCCTCAGCCACGATTTGCTCCGTTTTGATTGAGCTTTTGGCCAACAAGGTGGCGCCCATCCCTCTCCAGGCCAATCCATACCAATTCGTATCACAATCTAGTTAGGACATACAATTTGATTTCCTCTCCCTAAAATATCTAATATGTTTCAAAAGAATATTTTTTAACATGACCAAAGTATGTTTTATAGATATTGCATTTATTTCATGACGATTCAGCATACTTGACTGAATTGTCCATATTGCAGGTACCAATACCTTAAAATGGCTGGTGTCCGCACTGATAGTGATGGTACTCATCCATTTTGATAATCATAAGCAGTTTTCAGAAATAAAGGACAGAGGAGCACAAGCTGCAGCACCACATAGTCTGTATCCACATTTATCTTCAGAGGTTAAATTATTTTTAAACAATTACTGTACCCATTTATGTATAGCAAACACCACTCATTTTTATTCAAAACGGGTAGACAATTTTGTTTCACTTTTTCTCTGCTCAAATTAAGCATTGTAAGGGATAAGTGTTGATAAATATGTGTGGCCATGATAAAATCATTAATTGACAATGTAGACTATGAACACATTTACAATGTATTAATTTAAAGACCTTCAAAGTCCGCTTTACCATCAGAAACACCAAAGAGTTGTTTTCCTCTTCGTGTTTTTTTGCGTTTATTCATATATTTCAGGACACTTTGTTTACCCCATTTTTTAACATTGGTCTCTGTTACCGTGTCTACAAATAGTGTGATAGTGAGATAAAATCGAATGCCTTTTCATATGTGACTTAGATCACTGCTTGTCCAGTGGTTAGGTTTTGGTGCTCCTACCGCCGCGACCCAGGTTTAATTCTCGTTGCTTCCAATGTTAAGCGATTGCTGTCATTTGTATACGGTTTTACCTTGTGTATAACAGGCACCCAAACTTTGAATTATTTTTTAGGTCAAGTCATGTTTATTTATATAGCCCTTAATCACAATGATTCTTAAAGGGTGACACAGACCGCAGACTACTGCAAACTACAGACTATTACTGCACCATCCCCTGATCTAAAACCGACATGAGGGCAAGAAAAAACTCAAAAACCTCTAAATGAGGAAAATTAAGAAACCTTGAGAAGGGATCGCACACGAGGTAATCCCCCTTGCAGGATGACCAGGCTGCAATGGATGTTGCATTAACAAACAATAAAATAAAAATAATTAAAGTATAATCCAAAAAAAAAAAAAAAGGATGGGCAGCACAGCGACCGAGTGGTTAGTGCGTCCGCGGCACAGTTCTGAGGTCATGGGTTTAAATTCAGTTACCGGCTTTCCTGAGTTTTCTTCGGGGCTCTCGGTTTCCTCCCACATTCCCCAAACATGCATGTCAGGTTAATTGGCTGGTCCAAATTGCCCCTAGATGTGATTGAGTGAGTTAGTTGAATGTTTCTATGTGCCCTGCGACTGGCTGGCAAGCAGTTCAGGGTGTCCTCTGCCCACTGCCCAAATACGGCTGGGATGGGCTCCAGCACCCCCAGAAACCCCTACTGAGGATAGGCGCTGCAGATATTGGATGGTTGGATAAAAAGGATGACCAGGTTGCAATGGATGTAGCATTAACAAACAATACACCTCGAACGCTCTTGAACCTGCGGATCTCTTCTTGGCCCTTGGGATCACAAGTAGACCAGCATTTTCAGAGCAAATAGTCTGGACAGGAACATAGGGGGTAACTAAATCTGAAAAATATGAGAGACCAGGTTCAGGCATGATTTTGTATAACACCAACAGAACCTCAAAATCACACTGTAAGTTGACAGGGAGCCACTGTAGGTTAGCTAAAATCGGGGTAATGTGATTGTCATGAACCAGGACGGAATCTCGGACCCAATTGCGTTTGTTTTAAAGGAATCTTTATTGGATTGAGCTGACAGAGCTTGCTTTGGAAGCCAATGGTTGTCGGTCGCTAGCAGCGTTGGACGGAATGGCAGCTCCGTGACAGGTAGGCAGAATCGATACGGCTTAGCGGGCAGGTCGATGGCCTGGGCAGGAGAGCAGGTCGTAATCATGGGGCAGAAACAGGTCGATACCGAAGGCAGGCAGGAATCAAACAGAAAAGGTCTTTGGTACTGGAATCTGGCATAACACACAGAGAGACACAAGTACGGTCTGACACCCTCCTCTGGCCGCTGAAAGTTTAAGAGGAGAGTGCCAGCCAATCAGAGAGCGCGCTCCTGCGTGCCAAACGATTGCCTTCATTTTGGCAATCATGACAGTGATCAAACGTTCTTGTCTTAGTTAAAAGCCTCACTGTAGCATTTTAATACCAGCGGCATTGATTTTGGACTTGGGAGATTGGAGAGTAGTACAGTACAGTAGTCGAAACGGGAGGTAACAAACTCATGAATTAGGTTTAAAAAACTGCATGTTATACTCAAATAAACACAGTAATAGCAAATGAGTAGTTTTCATTGAGGTATTTTTCAAAAGCCTGTGAAGGATCTGCCAGACATTACAGTTAACTTTCAACAATAAATAAATGCAAACATGCTTGGGAATTTAAATAATAAAATGATTTTTTTTTTCAAACTGTGCAAAGAACAACTTCGTGCCACAACTGATCCTTTCTGTTATTGTTGGAAATCTGCAGGATATTAAATTGCATGTCGTGTGAGTGGAAACAATGACATTTTCTCTGCGTCGACGAATGCCAAGTTTTGTTTCTCTTCATCGTTTTGAATACCAAAGCGCTTCTGTCATCGCTGTGTGCTTGCCCCTCGCGCAAAGACATAAGATTGCCATAAAGAAACTTTATTTCTGTAGAGCAGAGAGTAAAGGATGATCAAGCATTTCCTACAAGTCATCGGGGCCTCATTATCTTTTATTCTCCATAATAAAATACGCTAAGGAATGGCAGCTTTTGTTGGATTGTGAAAAGGCAAAACTAAAGCACAAATCGATTTTTGTTTTTTTTATTTGTAAACGTGGTCTATGCCAAGGATGGCCAAATTACGGCACACAGCTTACACGGTAAGGCTTTTTAATCGGAACACCGATAAAAAGTGGAAAACAAATACGACAATTTATAAAGTATTACTAATAAAAAAAGGGGGGTTTGTGTCAGAGTTTTCCCCATTGTCCCTTTTGTGCGTTTAACACAAGAATACTTCTACAGAAATACTACTACGGGGATGAATAAAGTATCTATCTGTCTACTAAAATACTACATAATTACTACCAAAATAGACATCAAATTTAGTGCTTAAAACAGTGAACCTGTCACGGTTGCCATGCCGCCCAATTGGCCCCATCCGTGTGGCACCAGCTGCGTCTCGTTGACAGATTGGCTTCCCTTCTATCTGAGCTCAGTGCTCTCTCTCACCCTTTGTCAGTCCGTCAACGAACCTCTGCAGCCCCAAGAAATGTTTTTTGACTCTGTCCGGTTTCGTGACTGTGTTTCCTGTAAGGTATCATTCCCATCTATCTTTGATCTGTTTAATATCGAGCTCCAGTGTCTGGTATCGTTTCCACCTATCTTGTCCTGCTTGTTATCGGACTCCAGTCTCTAGTGCCTGATATCAATTCTGTCTGTCCCGTCCTGTCCGGTATCGACCCCATCCGTCCGATATCTGCTCGTGCAATTGGTATCGATCTCGTCGGCCTCTGGCCTCCTGCCATTCCACGCCAGACTGCTGCCTTACGTCTTACGCCCAACGATCGCCGAATCACTGGCATTTTGGGTTAACTTGCATGACTGCACCATTTCCCGTATAATAAAGCTTGTGTGAGAAACGTCACGCATCTAGGTCCTCCCCCTGTTCTGGTTCTTGACAGACCCAATATAAGATTTTTTTTTAATTCTGAAAAGACAACATTCAACAGAAATGCCACCAATATAGAATTCAGTAATAATACATGGGGAAAATATAACAATTTATAATTTACTAAAAAAGAGGGTTTTGTGTCCAAGTTTTCCCCATTTTCCCTTTGTGTGTTTAACACAAAAATACTTCTACAGAAATACCGCCAAAATACTAAAAATTACCAGAACAATAAACATCAAATTTAGAGCTTAAAACGGGGACTTATTACACTATTTAGCTTTAATTCTGAAAAGACAAATTTCTACAGAAATGCCACAAAAATACACATCAGTAATAGTAAATGGGAGAAATACGACAATTTATGAAGTCCTACTAATGGAAAAAGGGTGTTTTGTGTCAGAGTTTTTCCCCTTTGTGTATTCAACACGAAAATATTTCTACAGTAATACTACAAAAATACATTAAAAGTAAATATCAAATATAGTGTTCAAAACAGGCACCTAATATACAATTGTTTTTTAATCCTGAAAAGAAAAAAAATGTGCCACAAAACACAACAATACAAAGTACTACTGTGGTTGCCCTAAAAATACTACAGAAATACTACCTCAGAAATATACGACAGTTACTGTTCCACAAAAACAAATATCAAATCTAGTGCCTAAAAATGAACTTAATACATTATGTTGCTATAATTCTGAAAAGAATAACTAAATACTACAAAAATGACACGTAAATACTACCACAGTAATACTTCAATACAAAAATTCTACTACATAAATACTAATACAGAAATACTCCAAAAATACCACAAAATTCCTACAATTTACCACTGAAATGACACAAAAAAACTATTACAGTAAAACTAAAATATAAAAAATACTATTACAGAAATACTACTACAGTAATGCTAAAGAAATACTACCAGAGACATACTACAAAAATAATTTTGAAGTGCTTAAAACAGTTACCTAATATACTATTCTGCTCTAATGTGTAAAAAAACTATTCAAAAAGAAGTAGAACACATGCAGGGCAGCACGGCGGGGCAGTGGTTAGCGCATGTGCGCTACAGTTCATGCCTTGGGGACCTCCTGCGTGGGTTCAAATCCAGCTCCGGACTTCCTGTGCAGAGTTTGTATGTTCTACCCGTGCTTGCGTGGGTTTCCTCCGGGTACTCCGGTTTCCTCCCACATTCCAAAAACATGCATTTCAGGTGAATTGGCCGGTCCAAATTGTCCCTAGGTGTGAATCAGCGAGTGAGTTGTCTGTCCCCGTGTGCCCTGCGATTGGCTGGCAACCAGTTCAGGTTGTCCCCTGCCCACTGCCCGATGATTGCTGGGATGGGCTCCAGCACCCCCGCGACCCTAATGAGGATAAGCGGTGTAGTTGATGAGATGAGATGAGAACGCATGCAGCCCCTGACTCCAAATAGTTGCACACCCCTAGAGTAGAACATGGAATGAGTTCTAGTATGGACGCAAATTACCAAGTAATAGGGGGCCCCAAGTCTAATTTTGCTTAGGGTCCCATGAAGGCTTGGGCCGTTCCTGATTTTGAGTTTCTATGTTGCTGGTTTTCTTTATTCGTAAGAAAACAGAATTGCAGTCAGATCAGACTACTGTAGGACATTTGGCAGAACACGGGTCAGAAAAGGTTGCAAACTTTAGGCACCAGATAGTTGATTCACGACTGCCCTCTAGCGGTTAATTTGTACCTTACACCAAATACAAACAACCAGGAAGCCATCGGAGCAAATATATCTTAAGCACCTGCTTCAAAGCTCAGTTTCCTCCAAATGCACAAACACAATCCTTAACGTTCAAATCTCATTTGGCATGTTCGGCAGCTTGTCCGTAAACCGCATTCAAACGAGTTGCACTCGTTTTGGGACCTTTAGATGACTGCACTGGAAACAAGCCAGCGGCAGATGCCTAAAAGTACCAAGTGACGCGGTACAAATCACGCAAAATATGTTCTGTTCCCAATTGTTTTTAATCAAGACGATTTATTTACAAACAGGTTAGATGTGAAGGCGCATTTGACACTTTGG
Source organism: Urocampus carinirostris (assembly GCF_059441175.1). Lineage (NCBI taxonomy): Eukaryota > Metazoa > Chordata > Actinopteri > Syngnathiformes > Syngnathidae > Urocampus > Urocampus carinirostris. Next base: position 12,945,243 of record NC_142351.1, on the reverse strand, counting down.
ACGTGACGTCACGTTCCCTTCTCTGGCCGAATGAGAGCCACGACGGACAGCGGGAGACACTTGAGCGCACGGCAGTCAAATAAGGAGTTGAAACAAATACCAGTTACCGCGACTGAATAATATTACCACCACTTTTTACCATGGTCATTAATTCCTGTTAGGTGGGCATGCTTCTAAGCCCGATTTGGAATGTGGTCCCTTTTGATGAAGACAGAAGACGGAAACGTTTATCTGCAATTAAACGGAGGGACTGGCATTGTGCCAAGGCACTCTACTGGCAGGTTAGCAGCCCTTAGGTATTCCAGGATTTTCAGCAAACATTTTTTTCAAGGTATGTTTGTGTTATTTCCAAGCAATTTTATGTTAAGTAGGTACGGGTCACGTCAAAGACACCCAATAAAATAAGTTAGCTGGTCTTAGCTAGTCTTAACTAGTTTTGTTAGTGTCTTAACATTGTCATTATATCAGCTTCTTTTATTGTAATTAACCAGGGATTCAAACAGTAATCTTCAGAATTCAACTTGTATTAAAAACTGTTATGTGCTTTACCGTAAAGCGTGCTACGCCGAAATGAACTGCCAAATTGTCAACAGATTAAATGAGAGAACATTCAGAAGAGAAAACGCCAAAGTAAATAATTTCAATTCACTCAAAAGGTGCAAATGCTCCGTGCTTTACTTTTCTATTACTTGTACATTCCCCCCAAATTTAGATGTGAAGTTGTTATTGTCATGTTTGCGGGAGGTGGACATCTTACGCCAAGGTGCATCTACGAAGAACTGGTAACCTTCCAGACTTTTATAAGCTTTTACATCAGCACGGGTGTATGGGGATATTCCATGTACAGTATAATGGTACAGGTTGTGTGGACTGAACTCAGGTAGACTGGACGATTTGGTTAAATGTGTGAATATGTCAGGTGGAAGACTGTATCCCTTGGTAACTAGCATTGCTAATGCTATTCTCAGTATTTCTAAACCACGTTTGTGCTTTTGGACAAGGTGGGCCAACTTATTCGACAGCTGCAAAATTTTGATTTGACCAGTCATTGCTAATTTTGTTGAATGGTATAGCTGTTTTTGTTTACTGTCCTTGTACACTGTTTACTATGGCTTACTACCGTCCGTCATGGTGTCATCATGTGGGTAAGTCTTATTTTATTACAATTTCAATATTGAACATATATATTTTTTCCATTTCAAACGTGATTTTCTAGTTAAACAAGAAAATGACATTTTAAGTGATCAAAATGATCTCATATAGAAAAGATACATTATTTTACTTGTTTGAGTATATTTTTCAAAATAAAATAAAATTTATTTGTAGACTACTTTTCAGCCAATAAATGCCACACAAAGTGCTGTATGTACATGCATTCATTTTACCGAAAGAAAATAAAATCCCTCCTTTTAAACGTATTTTTTGAGTATAGCAAGATAATAATACCTATCATTTAGAGAAGGTAGATAGTTTTGTATTTTTAAATTAATATTTCACAATCAAATAAAATCAAAATGTAATTATAATACAATGAATTGTCACTTAAGGTGCTGTATACAAACTTTCAGTGTACAAAAGAAGATAAATGTAAATGGTCTGCATATATAAAGCGCTCTTCAAGTCACTGGAGACCTCCCAAAGCGTTTTACAATGTGCTTAACACTTACCCATTCACACACACACTCACACACCAATAGGGAGTCAGCCATGTAAGGTGCCTACCTGCTTATTGGAGGCATTAGGGATTCAGTGTCTTACCCAAGGACACTTCGACATATAGCACGGAGGAGCCAGGCATCGAACCTGCGACCTCTTGATCCCAAAACAGGCACTTTACCTCCTGAGCTACTAAAATCCCTTCTTCAATGGTTGAAATAAAAACAAAATAAATCATAATAATGTTCGAGAAATTATGTTCTAAATGTGCCTTTTATACTATATTCTTCAGAGATGGCTTTGACTCCCATCTCGATAGCATTGACTCCCACAATTCAAGCCGCTCGAGAGCTTGCATTTCTTCTCACAGAGATGCATTGTGTTTACAAAGTTTCATTCTTCCGATTGCTCATTTATTATACTCGCACGCCATCTAGCGAACAACATTATACACTGCATTTAAATATGTGATTCCTTTCTAAACCAGTCAGATTCATTTCCTGTGTCAGATGTGTAGTTTCCTTCTCATTTTTTTACAATAAATAAGCCTCCTGAAAAAGGAAGTGGGTGTTCTTTTTTGAGTCGATCCTGGAAGCACGTACCCCCGAGGGAAGGGGCTATCAAAAATCTAAATCTCCGACTCAGAGTGCGTTCTTTTCTTCATTCTCCTACAATATCAAGTTCTACCCTTGAAAAATAACAAGATTTGTTATTCAAAAAAACTATTCATTAAAATAAATCATGTTTGGAAAAAATATTATTATGTATTAATATATATTGTCATGGGCAGCAAGGTGGCACAGTTCATGTCATGGGAACCTGTCGTGAGTTCAAATCCAGCTCCAGACTTTCTGTGCGGAGTTTGTATGTTCTCCCCGTGCTTGCGTGGGTTTCCTCCGGGCACTCCGGTTTCCTCCCACATTCCAAAGACATGAATTTCAGGTGAATTGGCCGGTCCAAAATTGTCCCTAGGTCTGAATGAGCGAATGAGTTGTCTGTCCCTGTGTGCCCTGCGATTGGCTGGCAACCAGTTCAGGATGTCCCCTGCCCACTGCCCGATGATTGCTGGGATGGGCTCCAGCCCCCTGCGACCCTACTGAGGATAAGCGGTACGGCTAATGAGATGAGATGAGATATATTGTCATGATTACCGATATGCTTCACCTGTGCTCGCTCCTTTGGCGTCAACTGCCTCGGACTCTGATTGGCTCTCCGTCCCTATTTCAACCCACTCCTTTCTGTCACCTGTTGTCAGTCCGTCTGCGAACCTCAGTTTACACCAGGCCAGCTTTTTTCGACCCTGACTCCCACCTGTTTTTTGCTCCCGTCTGTTCCACGGCTTCGACCCGTTTTTGATCCTGACCACGTCTACTCTCTTCTCCTGGCTTACGACTCGTTTCTGACCCCAATTACGTTATTGCTCTCATGTCCCGGTTACTGACCCATTTTTTCCATTCCCAACACCGACATCGCTCGCTACGGAAGTCCCACTCCCGCAATCAGAGCGATCTGCTTCCCGCTAAACTTACCAAGACGACTTTTTGCAGTGGGTTAATATGATGTGTATTGCATTGCAAATATTTTCACTTACAGACGCTCCCCTACTTATGACCATTCGACTTAAGTAGATGCGAAAAAAAAAATTGTGATGTCAAAAAATATCCAGACATTGCTGCAAGTTAGTTTGTCTTGTGTGCAGCTTTTGCCGAGTACAGGACAGTACTGTAGTGCTTCTTACCGCCGCTACTAGCATGTGGTGGCGTTGTGACAGGTCACCTATCACCCACTCCGAAGAAGAAATCCGCTTCCTCTTCCTAGTTAGTGTGTAAACATTCTATACTGTATCTCTAGTGTGCTAAGAACGTTGACATTTTTATTGTTTAATATCTCATGCATCCATTCAATTAAAAGTGTAAAGAAGAGGCGAGCCGTTTCATTTGAAATGAAAGTGAAATAAGATAGCTAGACACGGTTGAGAAAATGGTTCGGATTGCCTTTTTTGGCCACTTTTTACCACAGAGGAAGAAGTCGCCTAACTTTTGAAGCCCATCTTCCACAAGCAAGTTGAACTTCACTTTATTCATCTTGATAGAGCATAGTATTTTATGAAATGTTTATTTTTTAGTACAAAATAATACAGGTTACGTATACAAGCCTTAAACATACTTTTATGAACCATAAACACACAAAATATAGCACTGAAGCAACTTACAAACAAATTCAATTTACGAACTATCGTAAGGAGGGCAGCGTCTGTATACAGTGGAACCTCGGTTTTCGAACCCCTCTCAGTTCGAACAAATCGGAGTCCTACAAAAAATGTCGAGAAATTTTTGCTTCGCCGTTCGGTCAAAAAATCGGAGTTCGAACGCCGGTAATGCGTGAGTGCGTACGCTAGGATGCGATGCTGAGCGGCGTACGGGTGTAGATCGCTCTTTTCGTGACCAACTGCGTGCGGACGTGCTTCGTTTTGCTTTCGCTTTTAATATAAGTGTACGAAGTGTTTTAGCCCCTAATTATGCTTCTGAAGAAAGTCAGTGCAAGCAGCAAAGTTGCTACAGGTGAAAAAAGAAAAGTAGTGCGTACAATTATTGCGTTTAAGAAAGAAATAATAGCAAAATATGAAGGAGGTGGAGTGTCTGATCTTGCTAGGGAATACCCCACCGTCCACCTGCACCTTCTGCTGACCACCACAAAGGTAAGAAATCCTATTCAAAATTATTTTCTTTATCTTTTTATTTTCTATTTTTACACGTTCAATGAACCGCTCACCACTTGTTGTGGAGACCCGGGTGCTAAATGACTTGTAAACGACCTGATTTTTTTATTTGTACATGTTCATGTTAGCGTAATGTTTCGTACGGATGATTACGATAACGCGGACGTACGATTAGCCTGGGTTAGCGTTATGTTTTCGTTAAACATTCAAGGTAAACATTCGGGGTGTTGGAACGGATTAAAACTATTTACATTATTTTTAATGGGAAAAATGATTTCGGTGATCGAACAAATCGGTTTTCGAACAGGGTTCTGGAACGGATTATGGTCGAGAACCAAGGTTCCACTGTATTTAAAAAGGGAGGCACAAGCAATCCAGTGAATGATTTTTTTTTAATCAACACCTTCCTGCTTTTTGACACCAGCAATCTTAATGCGGTAACTTAAAAGTACAAAGTATTGCATGTGGCCAACATTCTCGTAAAAAGGAAGTTGTTAAATGAACAGACATCTGCAATATTTTCTTACATTGAGAAAGTATTTTTGAGGATAATAAAATATTTATTCCTGAGTACTTAATTGACAGGAGACATAAATGTGTGCAATATTCTGCAACCTAACAGATGCTACTGAAGGCAAGGTATTGATGGCCGTTAATGCTTAAAAGACCGTTTTCTTAAAGTGTTCACAGTATTTACAGCAAATTGAACCCCACCAGGAAAAAATATTTATAGCATAATACAATATTGTTATTTTGGGGCGTATTTTTGGGAATACTGTTCACAGGCTCCTGTAACCCTGAACACAATGCAATGCAACTTTGAGGGTGATGGGTTGTCTTAATTCCTGATCAGTCCGAGTTTCTTCAGGGCTTCGCGTTGATCGTCTCCCTTGGCATCTCGAGGGCAGATCAGCACGCTGATGCCTTGCGAGCGAGGCAGCTTGTGAATGTCCTTTGAGAGCTGCAAGGCAGAGTTGGATGAGGAACGCCTCCGGTAGTCCGGACTGTGGGCATGGCTGAGGCACCGCTCCACGCTGTTTTGTTCATTATCCACAAGGTGGCTCTGGCGGAGACCAGAGTGCTCCGTGGCACCAGATTGGAAACTTGTGACTTTGGTTAACTGCTTGACCAGGTCAGAAGGTGACAGAGTAGGGGATTTTTTATGGGTAAACAAGGAACTTGCCGCAATATTATTTGGAGCAGATTGTTCATGACTCGACAATAGAAGTCTCGGCGTGTCCCTAAATGCAGGTGGACTAGCCAAAGAGGTGGCACGAACACCAGGAGACCCAGTGCTTGCGGCGCGATAGGTTGGTGTTAGTTTGGATAGACTTGGCAATGATGGACTGCGTCGAGTGGGAAGATCCGTCAATGATTTTCTTGTTTTTGGGATAAGCTTACTACTCAGGGCGGGGGCTGAATCCGTCACAGATCCTTTAATGAGCCCAAGTTTTTGAAGGGCTTCAAGGTGGATTTTCTCACGGTCCATTACTTGGTGGTCGCCATTACTGAGAGACGAGTGACTTTCCTCAACAGGTGTATAGTATGTTGAGTTGAACGAGGCCCTTTTGGGTTTAGGGGCGACAATCGGCGGGCTCTTGGGATCTAGGGTTTCTGTAGGATGCAGGGACTCCAAGGTGGTGAGGCTTTGACTGCCTTTGATTGGGAGCTTTGTGGTAAATTCTTTGCTAAGCTGGGGCGTCGCTGGAGGTTTATCATTCTCCAAAGCTTTCTGGTAAAGTTGGTTCAAGTCAACGGAGATTGGCCTACTGTTGTTGGAGTGATGAGAGACTTTGATTCTGTCAGCATTCGTAACCATAAGTGGCTTCGGACCTAGGTTGGACATTGGATCAAGTCCTGGATTATCCATGAAATCAGATGGTGGTGGAATCAGATCTAGATCTAACTCTGAAGTGGTTATAGTTGGATAATCAACAATAGGAGGTCCATTAGTCTTCATGTTTAGTGGAATTTTGCAACCAGCGGATGAGTCAGTAATCATAAATTGGGGATGTGATGAACCATTCATAGAAACCTTCAGATCTTTTTTCATGGCATCAGAATCCCGACTGAAGTTTGGTTCACAGGCTTGATCCAAAATATGATGCTTTGCTATGTTTTCTTCGGGTAAAAGTACTGCGACAGATCCTTTTTCTCCTTGGATGCCATGGGTAAGAGTGGGCAAAGTTTCAGATGGCCGATCCATTTCGGACTTTACTTTCAATCTGGAAATATCTACAAGGCAAGAGCACTGTACTAAAGTCACTGCTGACAAAAACATTTTAAAAAACAATTCCTTGTTTAGGGTATTTCATACCATTCATTTTGTTAAGAGCCATATCCTGTGGAAGGTGCCAAGAATCTGGTTCGTCATTGGATAGTCCGCTGTCCTCCTCCACATCCACTTCAAGAGCTTCAATGGTCTGCTCCAGATACATGAGACAAGCCCTCTCCTCAGCAGATAAGTGCTCCATGCTGTCCCCACTCTGTACACAAAACCCATCTTACACTTTGTATAATCTATTTCCCCAATCTTAGACAGAAAATTTACAATCTCTGACAACCAGAAGAAAGAAATCCAGACAAGTGACAAGACAACCTTCTACTTTTGGGTAAGACTTATCTGGGCAACGATGGAATTACGTTTTAAATGAAGTAACTAATAACTGCAGTTAATTGCTGTTTTTTCCCTGCCAAACTTTAACTTCAGGTGTTCCAAATAAGGAACTTACTTTTGATCATTGTTTGGGACTGACGCATTCCAAAGGAACACGTTCCTGGAACGCAATTACTTTTCTCTGTAATGAGTACGGTAACATGTCGTTCCTCAACTCTGCTACCTATTAAAGCAGATCATGATCTACTATATGCTTTGCTAAATTGTTCTTCCTTTGCTCACAGTGTAACATGCAACCCCCAATCATGAAGGTTGAGCGTGTTAATATTCACCTACAGAGTACAACTGAATACAGTTATGGTGGCGCCGTTTCAAACACAGTACATAATCTCTCTACGGAGTATGCTCCCATATAAGCCGTATCTGGGTGGGTTGGTGTATCCCTTAACCACTAGGGTTGTCGGGGCAGGATTTCCTGTGGCGTGTCTTGGGCAAGTACAGCCTGTTGGGGCCCATCCCCATCCAAGCAAACAAATGCTTCTACCCATTCTCTTAAATCATGAGTCACTTATTATGCGCAAATTGGGTTGTGTGTCAAAAGAAAGCGTTGGGCAAGGGGCGGGTTCTATAGGAACCACGAAATCAATCATGGAAACATGAGCATAGGTTTTATGGTAAAAGTGTTTTGAATTTTGGTCTTTCGGTTTGTAAAATTATTTTTGCAATACACCATGCTTAGAGAAAACAGAAAACTTCTGGGACAGCAAATGGAGAAGGAGATCGTCGAGTGGTTTAGACAAAACGGATATGGAGTGACTCCCCAAGCTCTTGTGATTGCACAAGCCAAAAAACATAAAAGGTTTACCTTTGTCACCTGTTTGTCTACAACTTTTCTTTAATTTCTTTTATTATGTGGCTTCGATGCGAGTATATACGGTGAATTGTCACTAGATAGTTACTTTCAGAGTAACCTACTACCTTTGGGTGACAGTAATCTTTGGGGCATTAGAATTACTTTTTAAAATATGTAACTAATATCTATAGGTAATTGCTGTTTTTCAGTCAAAGCACATGTGGGCTAAAGTAACCTATGGCAACGTTTTTACTGTTTAGACCTGACATTTTCAATACTGTGGACAGCCTTCATTGTTGAGAGAGAAATAAAAAAATCAACAGGGAAAGTAGTGCAAAAAATGAAATTATCAGATGTGCAAGCAGCAGGGGAAGGCAATGATGGACTCACAAAGGCAGAGTTAATGCTGATCACACTGTCATGGCTTCCGCTGCTCTCCTTGTTATTGCTCAATAATGCCAATGCAACGTTATCGTTCCCCACATCACCCGTCGACATTGTAGAGATACGAGGCGTGGGTCATCAAGTTGCAGATGGATCTACGGTAAGCAGTAGGGAAACTTTCAAAAGTGAAACAAGTGTGACATGATTAGTCGGTTTTACTCCCAGGTTCAATTTTCAACTATTTTCAGTTGTCTTCGGCTATCTTAGCGATCAATAAATTTGCCTTTTAGGGTCAGACACCCTGTAAATATAGGCGAAGGCTTTTACACTTCTCACTGATTCAGTGTCATGCAGTGAGGTATGTGTGTGATGAGGCACAGTCAGATTATTTGATAAATGAACCTACATCTTATTCATTATTTGAATGGCACAGCACAAAAACAGCCCTGTAATCCAACGTTTTTCACCGGGGTTGCATTCCAGTAGTCGAAACCCACAAAGTAGAAACCTGTTTTTAATCTATTTATTAAATACTCTATTATACGTTGAAACCAAAGGGGAAAAATTGCAGGTTCAATTATTTGTTGAACAAATAAAAGTACTGTACCGTATAAACCTGTTTTTTAATAAATAACTTCTGTACTTTCTAATCATCTTATTTTTGGATTTGTGGAAACTACATTTTTACGTCACACGATACTTTGTCCTCATTCTGTGGACGTTTTGGAAAACTATTATCTTTCCTGGAACCGGCAACCCAAAAATCATATTGGAATTTTATTGCTAAGGCTGATCACCACACATTCAATTTATATATTTATGTCTTTCACTTTGCAAGCTTATCAGCTGCGAGATGACTGAAGGTGATAATAATGCTTTTGTTTGGGATCTTAGTACCTTTAGCATTCGGTCAGCCACCGGTTTTGCTAGTTCTCTTACTTGAAAGGATTCGAGAGGCTCAAATTGTCAATATGTGTTAACCTCAACCAAGAGAGACAGAATGTTGAGGGCAAAAAAACCCCAGAAAATCATATTGTTTGATTTTCAAAGATTTTTTTTTCAAAAGTAGAGTGGAAAATATGTATTTGGTCACCTACAAAAAAGCAAGGTTTCAGGCTGTCGAAGAGGCCAAAATTTCCAGTAGTTACCCACCTGTTATTTGCATTTGTTTTAACTTATTATCGTTATAAAAGACACCTGTACACAAACTAAGTCAGTCATACTCCAAACTCCACTGTGGGCAAGACCAAAGAGACAAAATTGTAGACCTGCACGAGGCTGTGAAGACTAAGTTATCAATAGGTAAAACACTTGGTGTAAAGAAATCCACCGTGGGTGCAATTGTTCGAAAATGGCAGACGTTTAAGAACACTGATAATCTCCCTTGAGTGGGGCTCCATGCAAGATATCATCCTGTGGAGTCAAAATGATAAGAACAATGGGCAACAATCCCAGTGAATGACCTACAGAGAGCTGTGACCACAGTAAAAAAACATTAACACATTGCGCCGCCAGGGACTCAAATTGTGCACTGCAAGATGTGTCCCCCCTGCTGAAGCCAGTTCTTGTCCAGGACTAGTAAAATGTGCCCTGGTCAGATGAAACCAAAGTAGAACTTTATGGTGGAAACACATGTTCTCGTGTTTGGATTAGAAAGAATACTGAATTGCAGCCGAAGAACACCATACCGACTTTGAAGCATGGGGGTGGAAACATCCCTCAAAGGAACCAGGATGACTGATTTGTGTGAAGGAAAGAGTAAGCAGGGCCACGTATCGAGAGATTTTGAGTAAAAATGTCCTACCATCAGCAAGGGCATGTCTGTGTCTTTTAGCATGACAAATATCCCTAACATGCAGCTAGGGCAACAAAGGAGTGAGAGAACTTGCATGATTAATGGTTGATTAAATGCTTATTTGCTCCTCTATATGTATATATGTATGTTATTTGAGTGTCTTGAGTTTAGATATGACCACCATCTTTCACAGGCAGTCAGGTAGGTTACCCCAGATGTGAAAAATGCCCAAAAAGCTGAATCAGCAATTTTGGTTTTTTCAATCCAATAATCCTGCCAAAAAGGGTAATGAAACCCAAAAATTGTTTCACATTTCAATTTTTAATTTCAATTTTTAATATTTTTTGTTTCAATTTGAAAATTGACATTTTTCTCATGTGCTCCCAACCTATAATTTCTATATCTTTAGATAATAGGCACTGAAGAAGAAGAGATTTGTCAATTCCTTGCTGTTGAATGCTCAGATACATGATTAAACTGTCACTGTCAAGTATTTGCTGATGCAGTCGAGAAAGTGGTGAACCTCACCCCATTCCTGCTTTTGAACAATTTGGCCCTAAGGGGATGATCCTCATGGAATGTTCCAAACAGGTGTTTGATTTACTTTTTAATTATTTTTTGTTTTCAAATACTGACCCTGACACTATTGGCCTGAACAGATTTGTTCGTATAATCAACATGAGGGGTCTCAATTTTAATTTACTTGGGGTTGCTTGTACATAGGGAAAGTTCGGTTTTCCAAAAGAAAAGCACAGGTAAAATCATTCCACTCTTCTCAAATGTGTATATTTTTTTCAAATAAAGATCGAAATAGAAATGGAAATAAAACTACATTTGATTAATTACTATTGACAAGCAAATATGTGTATTACATTTTTTTTTTACCTCTAACTCTCTGGATACAAACAGATTTTTTTATACAAGAACTGTTCGGCTCATGGCTTATTACGACAGAACCAAATACAAGTTCCATTTTATAACCCAGGTCAAGAAACTAAAACACGTTGAACACACTCTGCTAACCAAAACTCACCAAAAGTGACATGCAAGGTCCTTTAAGCTTTAGTTCAACCTTGGTGACAATGTACTCCTCTACCCTGTCCCCAGCAGTACCTTGTACCAGGTTTCAATTTCAATTAAACATTTGACATTTAGCTTGCAAAAATAATGAAGATGTGAATAGATCAAATTAGCTAATTTGTTCAAAATCATAGTTGGTGATGCGTATGCTAGATGTGCACATGTGCCATGGGGTAAACCAGGAAGTTACCACTTGTGATATTGCGGAGCAATTGTACATAAATCTCAAACATTATCTTTCTCATAGTCTGTTTTGCGCACCGAGACTGGGAGGTTGCTGGTTCGAGCCTCTGCTGGGTCATACCTAAGACTTAACAACATTGGTACCCATTGCCTCCCTGCTCGGTTCTCGGCATTCGGTGTTGGAATTTGGGGGTGTGGTCACCTAATGACTCCCAATGAGATGTTGCAACACATCAGTTGGGTTGAGTGAGGGGGCTGGGAACCCCCTCCTCAGTAACAATCTCCCAACTATTTTGCTCACAATCTCCTTCTTTGACTCCTTCTCTCTATTTTTCTCCATCTTGTGATTTTCAAATACAGCGATTAAAACATATTGCGAAGAAAGTCAGGTTTTTTCATCTAATATTTTTTACCCACACACTCTGCAATCGTGGCTGCATTTGCGAGCGTATTTGTCCCAATTTTTACCCCTGCCTAAGAAATCAGGACAAAGGTAGCAGTATCTATAACAAACTAATATTAAACACTCCTCTTTGTCCGTGAGTTCGACACCCCTGATCGACATCCTGCAACACCAAATCCTATCGCACTCCTTTGGATTTTTTTGTAAGCGCATAACTAACTCTGCAACGAGTCAGTCTGATGAGGGAAAGGATAACCTTTTTAGCAGCCAACACCTGTGCGCAGAGAGAAAAAAATAGTAGGTTGCACCCACGGCTGAGTCAGGATCAAATAGTGAGTGGAATGTCACTTTGCTGGCTCAAATGCCTTCCTGACAATTGAGACATGAAAAAACGAGAGAGAGATTGAGAGAGAAAGAGAGAGAGAGAGAGAGAGAGCTATTTGGTGCAAAGAGTTTGTGTTGAACTTGAAGCATATAACACATTCAAGTCTTATCAAATCATTTTTAGTGACTAATATAAATCGAAAGAGAACTAGCTTAATCGTTAACATAAATTGTGTAACTCGAAAGAGCTGTTTAATGTTTAACTCAATGCATTGGACCTCAATGGGCTTTGATCAGCAAATATTTACTCTACTTTCTTTTTCCCTATTTCATTCTAATAAGTAAGATATATACTAACTTTTGGGGGGAACGAAAATCCAATAGAAATGTTTGAAGATATTTGTTGGACTCCAAACAGGAGAAACATACCAGTGCTGCAAAGTATTTGGAGAAAAGTAAATATAAACAACTATTTACCTATTTAGTTGTTTCTATGGACAACATGAACAAAATAAAACACAAAATGAAGTAAAAGGTTATATTAATGGAAAAAAATCATAGCTCACCAAGAGACTTGGACATCAATGTAAGGAGGCTGCGCCGTGTGTGTTCTTATGTGTGTCATTCCATCTCTGAGGTTGCTCGTCCTGCCTCCACCAAAGCTGAGAAAAAAGGGTTGGGCACGTTGGCCACAAACGTCTCTGCCAGCCAATCAAATTTCTTGCATCTTCTCACATAGACGCAATCAACTTGACAGACCTGTGGTATGACTGGAAAATAAAGGTGTTCCAATAAACTCCAACAAAGCAATTCATGTCTTTGTGCTGACGTATGAAAAACTTTTTGAGCATTTTGTTTGACATCAGCATGTTTCTTCATAATAGTCGAAACTAGTTGAATACAACCAAAGAGCAGCTAATTGTTTTCCTGCATTTGGTGTCTTAGTTGGACGAGACCAGTTATTGCCAAATGCTGAAAAGTTGTGTTCGCTAATGCAACATTTCTCAACAGAAACCATAGTCACCGGTGAGTTACTTTTGAATCTGGAGAACGGACTCTTTTAAGGCACACACCTGTGTCCAGTTTCACCATGGATGAACAAACACAAAGCTTCATTCAAAGGAATGTATTGGAAGGGCTGTGTTTCTTCTAATAACAGAATGCTGAACTATGAAATATGAAATACAGTGGAACCTCGCTAGTTCGCGGTTCCACTTTTGCGGGTTCAAAGCTTTGCAGGTCTAAAAAATATACCTTACCTTCTAAATAAAAGCATTTATTGACTTGACCCCATTGAGCGCGAGCTTTTGTCAACTGAGGACACGGTGTGGACACTCTTATTGTGAAGGGGAGGGGGAGGCCCTGACACAATACCCCTTCAACTCCTCTCACCTCACCCCCTTCTTATGTGGCGCTCAGTTTATCGAGGAGGGACTCGGCGACGTAAGAATATTCTCCCCTGTCACATTTCATCTCAAGTTTGACTTTATCGTACCAAAAGCGAGCAGTTGTTTGTACTACCTAAATACAGCTAGTTGTGTGTGGTTTCGTGTATTTCTTGTAAAAGCCGTTAGATGCTGCTAGCTAAAGTATGTTGTTATTGTCAGAAGGTAGCTCTTTCACTTTCATTAAAATGAACACAGACCATTTTTTTAACTGTCGTTCCCCAAAACGCTTCACAAACACTCATCAAATATCACATTTTCACTGTTTTTATTTTTAATACGTAACCGGTAGTGTTAACAAGCAAAATAAAATGCGATGGCTGCATGTGGTTGAGAGCGGTTAATACAATCATACTAAATGGTTCGTAGTAGTTTTGCCGCAGTCCTATTCCGTGTAAATTGATTATGTAAGACATGGCTACACTTGTGGGTCATGTTTTGGTACATTCGGTTCCATTGTGAAGAGTTCTGGATGAGTCACCCAATAACTCCTTGCCGTCATGCCAGCGATCACTTCGATTTAATGGCGGGGGGGTATACTGTATACAATTTTTTTAAGCATTTTTGAAGGGGCGCCGCTACTTCGCGGGTTTTCAGTTTTCGCGGGTGGTCTCGGTCCCCATTAACCGCGATAAGGGATTACTGTATCTTGTCTTTTTAATGTATCATAACTGAATTTTGCCAATGTATTCAATTCTGTGAACGGAAGATGGCATTACAGACATTTAATTTAAACAACGGAGTCTTAACTTTTGCAATTGTTCCTCAGTCAGCTGGCATTTCCTTCAGAATCTTAATTGTATTCAAATATCGGTGAATTTTAATGGCCCACTTTCCTTTTCAAGAAATAGCCAACGATTTGAAATTTGCCAAATTTTCCAGAATAACGTAAATCGCTAAAACGATCTAAAGAACTCACCTAACATGACATGCAGCACCTTGAGATTATGAGATTTTTTCATCCATTCTCCTGATACAATTCTAATGTCTGGAAGACATGGCAGGTTTTCCATACCGCAAACGAGCCAAAAACATTATAAATGACTCCTCTCATCCTGGCCACCACCTCTTTCACCTGCTCTACTACTGCTCAGCGCTACAGGTCAGCATAAATATTTTATTTGTGTAAATCATTCAGTGGAAATTAATGTACCTCAAGGTTCTTTGTGACCTTTTGCCACATTTCAGACTTCAAACAAAGATATAAAACTATAATTTCTTGTGAAGAATCAACAATAAGTGGGACACAACCATGAAGTGGAACACACATTGTTGGATATTTAAAACCTTTTTAATAAATAAAAAACGAAAAAGTGGGTTTGGAAAATGATTCAGCCCCATTGAGTTAATACTTTGTAGCGCCAGCTTCTGCTGCGATTACAGCTGCAAGTCACTTGGGGTATGTCTCCATCAGTTTTGCACATCGAGAAACTGATATATTTACCCATTCCTCCTTGCAAAACAGCTCGAGATCAGTGAGGTTGGATGGAAAGCGTTTGTGAACAGCACTTTTCAGTTCTTTCCACAGATTCTCAATTGTACTTTGCAGTTGCTAGGGATATACGTTCACTTATTTGATAACCCCTGCACTGGACTGATGCTTCTCTAATACATACCACATGTAATCCAAACACACCAAAGCAAGGATCCATGAATTACTGTAGGGGGTTGCTAAATCTCCAGATTATCAAATTGGCATATCGTTTTTTCTGCTCAAGACTCCCTAAGTGTCAAAAATGGTTTTAAACTACACTAAAGAGCTTTACCTCACAGATGGAATGGTTACGGTACAGAATTAAAGACGGAATATTCACTTTCTGTAAAGTCTGGGGAAACGTGTCTCCAGTATAATTAAATACTGAACGGATTGTTGCCCGAACTGGTTGGAACGCATACCAACGTCAGCTAATAGTATGCAAACATGCATACTGGCCATTGGCCAACATATCTAAATCTCAGAAGATTGTTTAGTTAAAAATAGAATTCTCTCTAGTTGGTCAATTCAAGACCACACCCAAGAAGTCTGCGGGCTCGAGAGCGTTCTCCATCCGGGCCCCGGTGTTGTGGAACGCCCTGCCTCTGGAGATAAGATCTGCAACCTCAACGGAAGTTTTTAAATTGAGGCTCAAGACACACTTCTATTCCAAAGCATATGATTGATGCCCACCTCGTATTCTGTTTTGTCCTGTCTTTTTCTGAGGCCTGCCTGGCTGATACGAAGGAGAAGGATGATTTGGGATGGGTCAGCGGACCGGGGTCTGACCTGCAGCACGCCAACCCCTGCATTTACCAGCTGGCGTCGTCGTTGATGTCATGCTCTTTCCGGACATTTTCAGCATCTTACCTAGTGTTAACTATTCTGTGTACAGTAATGCTAATTGTAATTCACCCTGTTCAATCCTGGAAGGGGGATTACCACATGTGAGGTCCTTTCTCAAGGTTTCTTTTTTCTCCTCACACTGAGGTTTTTGAGTTTTTCCTTGCCCGCATGCTGGTTTGCTAGTTTAAGATCAGGTAATTGTGTTATTTTGTAACTGTAATCCTGTGCAGTCCTTTGAGACATTTTTGTGATTAAGGGCTATATAAATAAATTTGACTTGACTTGACTTGACCACACAAAAAAGTAAAAGCAGGGGAAAAAAAAATGACACATTTTCAATCCGCGTAATTTATTACTTAACCATTATGAAAATAATCATAAAAAACAGGAAGCCCCACATTATGTACAGTATTTTTTTCCTGAATAGAAGCCCCTCCTTTATTCACTTTACCTCTATAAACAGAGTATTCCTTTACCGTGATATGCAGAGCTATAGACATAGTCCTTTAATCTCTTTTGACAAAAGTCAAAATTTACATACATACTGTACATACACGTATATACATACATACATACTATATAGAAATCTATAAAAGCGAAAAGAAAATCATTCAAGTATCAAAATAAAGACTACTACTTTCATACTTTCACATCATTTGCATCAGATTTGTCCCAAAATATTGATTCTGATCCACAGTGACGTGCAAGGCAAATTTGGACCACGCCGTTGGCCTAAGCGTGCTAAAGACAGTGTACCGTTAAATTAATGCTACTGCTCGGAAAATGTACCAAATCCAGCAGAAACAAACGTGCATACATCTTAACATCAAAAACCAGAACAGGAATATTGTTACGCGTTTCTCAGTGAGCACAAAAATGAGGATTTCAGTCGCTCGTGGATACGTTTTAGCGCGCTGATGTACGCTAGTACCATGAACAGTATTTATTGTTCCATGCGGAAAATAGTACATAAAAATAATCAAAGAGGTACCGCCCCCACATGAATGGTCAAACCCGCTTGCTGCATTCGGACAAATAGAAAAGCAAAATACGAGCAAATACCGTATTTCCCGGACTATAAATTGCTCCGGATTATATTGTAAATTGCACCAGGAAAAAAAAAGATAATTAAGAAGGGAAAAAAAACATGTATAAGTCACACTGGAGTAAAAGTCACACCCCCAGCCAAACTACAAAAAACTGCGACTTATAGTCCAGAAAATACGGTAAGTTCAAATGTCGAATCTGCACCCTGTTACCTACCCACTAAACAGTCTTTGTAGTGTAAATCTACTTTGGTTAAGAAATCCAATCACAGTCATACTTTCAACAAGCACAAATCAAACGATGGTCTTTCGTTGCAATAATAATAACAAAGAAAAATACCCTAGCTTTAAAGGGACAGTGTGTATTATTGATCACTAGATGTCGCCGCATTGTGTTGTACTACTGAAATAGAATTCTTAAAAATCCAAGGAGGTTATACAAACTATGGAGATTTAAACCGAACAAACCTCTAATTATTTCCCCGAGAATCGCAAGGTTTTTCGGTACCCGGAGCAGCAAGATGACGGAAAATTATGTCGGCTTCCTTTAGGTCAGTGGTTTCAAAAATCCAGCTCGGGGGCCAGATGCAGCCCACAGGAAGATACTGTGAGGCTCCGGCCTTGATATGGAAGTTAAGAGTTCGATAAGGACATTCCCTTCGGGGAGTAGATATCACCGTGGTTGAACTGAAGCTTAAAGGAAAGTGGATGCACCTTGCATATAACTTTCAGTGAGTTTTTGCCGTGTGTTAAACACGTTTCATCTACATGACCACGGTTATAAACCACAACTCTTCTGTATTTGTTTAATCAATACGTAACAAAAGCTAAATGTTACGATCAATTATTTTTCGGAACTGTTTGTGTTCAGAAATTACGGGCTAAAGACATACGATATTTATTTGTGTATAACCTGCCCTTGTGTATAACGCGCAGCGCTAATCTTTTGGTAAAAATCGTTATAAAATTTTGTTACACTTTTCAGCTCAAACTAAACCTTGAGGGTTATACCATTGAATACGGGCGGCCATTATTGAAAACATAAACTGTGAACACAATACTAAGCTAACAGTTGTTTTTACGGTAATATACTACCGTAAAACCTAATGTATAGATAAAAAAAAGTGTGTAATACACAAATAGATAGGGTACATTAGAATCTGATGTATAATAATTCTGTTTTTGGACTAAAAAAACGGATGGGGCCCAACCTCATTCAGACCCAAGCTCTGGCGACCCCCAAGAAAATCCGGTTTGAGAGCCCTTTAGGTGAAGTATATGTTAAGTAAATGAAATGAAATGAAATGAATGAAATGATCTGCATTTATATAGTGCTTTTCAAGTCAATGACTTCCCAAAGCGCTTTACAATGTGCTTCACATTTCCCAATAGCGGCCGTGATCTGTGCAGCCATGTAAGGCGCTAACCTGCTTATTGGGGGTAATTGGGGGTTCAATGTCTTACCCAAGGACACTTCGACATGTAACACGGACAAGCCGGGATTCGAACTGGGATCCCTTAATCCTAAGACGATCGCTCTACCTCCTGAGCTACTGCCGCCCCAAAAAATACTCGACCTACGAGTATGTGCATTTTTGTTTACTATTTAAATCAATCTCGTCTTTTTAAATTTACTTTTTTCTTTTTAACTCACGGCTTATGGATCCCTGGGTAGAGTGTTTGTACTTCCTGTGGAGTGTCTTGGGAAAGTACAGATAGGCAGCACAATCTCTTTCCAGGATTTTTTTTTAGCTTGGGGTTTGCTCCCCAACATGTAACAGTACTGGCTACCAGTAGTAGGAGCTATCTGATATGATTCAGATACAGCACCTTCAGCATCTTGTCATCGTTATTTTTCGGTGTTAAGTGTCAGAAACAAGCCGGACTTTGGCATTGATGGGCAACTGTATGTGACAATACCAAAAGGCACTAAATAATACACACTGTCCTTTTAAGAAGAAAAACAAGATGGACACGTGCAGTGATATTGAGGCGATGAAGGCAGTGAGGTCGTAGACACAACTGGCATTCTTGAGACGGCTGATGGATGGAAATGCAACTTTTTTTCACCCTATCCATCATGCAATGGGGTTGTCCTTTAATAATGGCGACGAGGCATGTTCAGCTATGGGAAGGATGACACATGGACACAGATAAAATCCAGTCAGATTAAACCAAAGGAAAATAGTTTTCAAAACAAGGCCAGAAGACGAGCTTGATTGGGGCGGTTTTGCAAAAGTGCTTCAATGCTCATTTTCGTAAGCTTCACAACCATATCACAGTGTTTAGGGATGGTTCCCACCTTTGGACCTTCATTTTAAAGACGTTTTCCAGCTTACTGACGGGTTAAAAGCCACAAAACAGAAGTCTGGTATCCATGCGCAACCTCTGTGGAAAAGCAGCAGGTGTCGGAGTGAAAAGCTTCAGCGTGGCCGTCGCCTAGCAGAGCGGGAAAAGCACCCAGAAAAAGTCTCTTAGAACCGGGAGTGAGATTGTTGACAGGGAGGTGGGGGGAAGTGTATTGTGGTGTGTTCAGGGAATACACAAAAGTATCTAAAAGCTGATTGGCAGGCGGGGAGTGTAAATTAATTACTAAGAGGGGTGGGGAAACTTCCAGTGAAAGGCACAAGGATAGGAGGCCAGGTCAAGGGGGGAGAGTGAACCCAAGCAGAAGGTCGGACATCGAGAAGAAGAGTGGAGGTGCACTCAGAAAATGGTGGTCTCATACTTAGTGCTGATGGTACGCTTTGCTTCTTTTGCCTCTACCAGCCATGCGGCGCCGCTCTGGTTCTGGGAATTCCCCTCTTCCTCCAAAAGGTTGCCCTAGAAACACAAATATAACATTCTTTTCATCTCTGAAGACTCTGAAAATACCAGATAATAAGATGGACCCCCTAAAATAGTCCTTTGTCTGATACAGTATTTTTCAAACATAAGGCACACCAAACTACAAGGAGCATTAAATATAGACTACAGTAAGAGCCAACCTGTAACCAGTAAGCTTTTTGTACACTTCCATCCAGGAATCTATCCATCCGTCTATCGATTTACTTCCGCTTATCCAGAGTCGGGTCGTAGGGGCAGCAGGGGAGGGTTGGAAACTGCGCGTTTTAATGTATCCGCCTTTTCAGACTCGTCCTTGAATTCATGTTCATATTTCGTCTCATAATGACGTTTAACACTTGACGTGCGAGGTACAACGCTCTCAAGGCATAATGCACAAACAGCACGGTCATTTTTTGCACAAAGCCCCATTCGTCTGTCCGCACTGGCTGAAAAGAACGAGATGTGCCGTCATGATTTGGCTGTCGTGATTCGTTCATTTATCGCACGCCGGTGTTTCTGTGGGAGGGTTAGAACAGATCTCTCCTCCTCGGCGAGGCACCGCGCAGACACACGCTTACCGTAAAGTCGCTAAACAATGAAAGCGCGCAACGAAAATGTCTAAATTTCAGGTAAAAATGCGCATTTAAAAAAAAATCATAATTACTGTGCCGTGCGCTCGCGTGCCACTGGTTAACCCCTCGCGTGCCACTGGTTGCCAACCCCTGCTTAGAGGTTTGTTTTCTGTTCATAGGTAGGTATGTCTCACCCCTGACTTCCGAACACTCCCTCGCGGTTTGGGGACAGGTCGGCTGGACCTGGTCTCGATGAGCTCTGAAGCGGCACCCAATGGTTGGCTCTGGTGCTGTTTGGACCTCTGTGCCTGTAGAGCCAGCTGGTAGGCCACCTCAAAGGCTTGACCCAGCGTCAGTATGATTTCGTATGTCAGGTTCTAAAAAGTGAAAGCACAAGGATGACATTTATACACTTGTGTTGAGTTTTCACTAATTTGATGCCCGAGTGACCAAATATACTATCTTATTTATTTTGAAACATTTTTGTACAGACCTTAAGGTGTCAAAAATTCTACAATTACAACAAAAACTTTTTTATTCGAGCATCTATTTAAAGAGGCGCTGTTTAATATTTGACTTAGATGTCGTTGTATTGTGTAGTGCAAACGAAAATCAGTGCTAAAAAACACAAGGAGGAATACAAACTAGGGAGACTCAAAGTGACTAAATCCCACAATTTTTCTTCTCACTTTTTGGGCCAGCCTTTCACAAGGAGTTTGGATTTTTGGGGTACCCTTGTCAGCAAGATTGGGGACAGTCATGTGAGCCTAATGATATGAAAAATATGACTACAAATTTTTCAGCCAACAAGTATTGAAAAAAAAAGATTCATGTTTATATAATAGTTGATGTATTTTTGATTATTACTCAAAATCAATACATATGTTTAAAGGGTTAATTTGTTTTCCTACTAGGTGGTCTAAATAATAGGTCCCTTAAAAGTGTAATAAACCTTTTAAGGGATGCTTTTGATACTTAGAATTTACAGAAATTAGTAGGAGATCTCTGTTCTATTAACAATTTGAAATAAAGAATTTAAGAAAAAAAATGATTAGTGTATTTTGAAAAAGTTGTTAAGCTTTACATTTACTGCTGATGAAATTTTAAATTATGTGAATTGTCATTGTTCATTTTTTCACTATATTTTTCATATTACTCAATATAAACATTTTTAAAGAGACATTATTATTTATTGTAAAATAAATGATAAACCAGCTCGGTTGGGAGTAGGGCGCCCGCTCCGAGACTGGGAGGCCGCTGGTTCAAGCCTCGGCCGAGTCATACTTATGACTTACAACATTGGTACTCATTGCCTCCCTGCTTGGCGCTCGGCATTAGGGGTTGGAATTGGGGGGTTTGGTCACCTAATGACTCCCAACACATCAGTTGGGTTGAGCGAGGGGGCTGGGAATCCCCTCCTCTGTATCAATCTCCCAGAAAGAGTCACAAATGGCTCTAGCCACCTCCCACTAGGGGGATATGGCTCAGGTATATATAATTAATTATTTATTGTATTATTTAGTGCCTCCTAGTGGCAATTCTTTTAAAATGAATAAAAAACAATATAGATTTAAGTAATAAGCAAAAATAATAAAAATAATAATAAAAATCTAGTTTTAAGATTATTTAACCCATGACTCCAGTAAAACAAGCTCATTTTTACCTAAAATCAGAAAAATTGTCTCATCCAGTATATGGTACATTGTTTTCCTCATTGAAATTATTTTTTTCTAGTTCTCGTAGAAAATATATCTTAAAGGGACATTGTGTATTATTTGTGCACCCTATTGGTAAAAAAACATTCATTAAATAATAAAAATATTGATTTCAATAATAAGCAAAAATGACACAAACTATCGTGTAAACACACATTGGCATTGATTTTACATAACATGAGCCTCAGCTAAAGGGAACTGACATGATTGTCCGCCATATTGCTGCTACGGGTATTGAAAACCATCAAAAAGGAAGTATAATAGAGCGTTTTGGTCACTTTGAGTCCATGTAGTTTATCCACTCGTTTTCAGTTGCATGGAGAGCTCAAATAATACACACTGTCTCTTTAAAAATATGATGAATTTTTATAAATTCATACAATTTCATTTTTAAAATTGTTTTAACTTGCAAAATATTGTCTTATTTACTTTTTTGTTTCAACAAATTGGTATTGGTATCGACGCAAGAAATATCCTCCCGGGTCAAACACTGAATCACTACGGGGAAGTTAACCTAAATATACATGACTAACATTAAAACTAGTATTGTGATAATGTGACTGTTTTCGTCACAAATAATCAGTAACACAGTATTGCGTACTCAGCATTGTTCAAGTCGTGAAAAGTGAAAAGCACGACTTACAATACCAGACATGCATTGCATTATTGTGTCAAAAGTTGGGGTGGAGACAAAATTTGCATGCAGAAGGAGAGAGATTGTCATTACCACGTCGACAGTACTGAAGACGTGACAGTAATGGTGGTTGGTCTGCAAGTCTTTGGTGATGTAAGCAAATGTGCACAGGTCTTCCGGGTCCTGGGCTGCACATGAAATATTACGGATCTCGTGTTCTGCGATGATATTCTGCAGGAAAAATGCAAAAGAATGCATTTTAGAACATCAAATCAATTAATCATCTCACTGTAATTAATTAAAAACAAAAACTTGTTTTAATGATGCAAGAAGAAAATTTGGCATGATCATGAGATGAGATGATTGAGTTTGGGGGACAGGTCTTTTATGTTTGTTAACTTTATAATGTGGTTTTTGTTGCAACACGCCTGGAAAGAAAAACCAAATGTGAAGAAAAGGTAAAATATCTGCTTTTATTAAAAATCATAACTGCATCCAAAACGACATGGCAACTACTTTCCATTTATTTCAACAACAAGGATATAAATATACATTAATAACAATGATAAACTATTAATAAATATAATAAAATGTAAGGCAGCACGGCAGCGCAGCACGTGGGCGGCACACTCCTGTGTGGAGTTTGCATGTTCTCCCCATGCTTGCATGCGTTTCCTCCGGGCACTCCGGTTTCCTCCCACAATCCAAAAACATGCATGTCAGGTTAATTGGCCGGTCCAAATTGTCCCTAGGTGTGGATGAGCAAGTGAATTGTCTGTCCCTGTGTTCCCTGTGACTGGCTGGCAACCAGTTCGGGGTGTCCCCTGCCCACTGCCCGAAGATAGCTGGGATGGGCTCCAGAGGATAAGCGGTGCAGATAATGGGTGGATGGATAAAAAATGTAATAAATTCTAATAATAGTAAAAAAGAAATCAAAAACAAATAATTCCACGTGAGCAGAATTATCTGCTATCTGGCACTTCAGATACATTTGCTAGTTTCAAGGGATTAATGAAAGAATATATAATTGTTTTTATTGCATTCTTCAGTATTTTTCTATTTATTCATTTTTTTCAAAGAAATACAAAAAAAAAGTATTTGCTGGTGGTATAAGATTTATTTATTTTTTTTCAAGCATTGCAACTACAGGACTGCCATAGAAAATTTCAATATATATTATAAAGTTTCGTTTTTCTTTGAAGGACTTAAAAAGGGAAAAATGTAGACACATTATGGATTCATTACAAATCAAAAGAGATATTGGACTGTACAACCAGGAGAAATAAAACACTGATGCGCACAGACTACTTGATTTTTTTGTAATGCAATTAAAAACAAAACAAAAATGGTTCTGGAATATTTACAAATCAACTGAAATATTACAAGTCTTTTAAAAAATAAATATCCCATTAACAAATATTAGAATATACTGAAAAGTATAATAGTATGTTTTAAGCCATTCAAGTAGTAAAAGGCTTGCAATATTACATTTGATTTGTAAGAAATCCACAATGTATAATATCATGTTTTTCTAATTGCAGTCGAGAAAATAAACAACTTTGTCAACATATTCAAATCTTTTGAGAAAGTCCTGTATATTCCAAAGACTCCAGCCCGGTTATTGCCTAACAAGGAGTTTGGGTAGCAGTTATTAAGAACATGGAAGCCCTGCATTATAGCAAGATTTATTATCAACGCTTGTATTTGTTCCTACTTGCACTTAATTAATTGCAACATTTGTGCCATGGATGTTTAATATTTAACTGAGAGGAACAAAAAGCACTACACAAACCAAAGTAACCTGTCAGACAGACTAAAGGGGACGAAAAAATATCCACACTGACCTTGTTGGCTGCATCAATGAACTTCACGCCTTTGTAAGTAATAGAGAGGACAATGGTGGGGACTTTTCTCATTTGCTCTGTTGACTTCTGTAGAAATGACATGAAACAAAAAGTCAAACCTTGCTTCGTACTTGGAGGACATTCTAAAACTGATACTGACCCGCATTTTGGCACAGGCATCCTGGGTGGACTCGGTGCCTCGTAGCTCCTTAATAAGCATGGACCCCAGGTACTGTAGAAAAAGGTTAAACTTTGACGCAATCTGGGTAATATTGGTAGGAACCAATACGCGAAACTAATGTGCCAGTGTTTGGAGCTGACCGAAATCATTAAAGGTATTCCCAAATCCTTAAAACTCGAAAACGCAAGTCGACAATAGAGGTTTTTACATAGAATCTATCTTTATTTCATTGGTATATTCCAATTATTTTCCAAGATACTGCATTGAAAACAGCATGTCTCGTCTTTGTCATCCTGAGATGTGACGTCATTGGAGGAACACCAGCACCCTAGCATGCCAGTCGTCATTTTGTCTTACATGCTAATTAGTCGAAGACTAAGGCCTAGGTGTTGTGTTGCAGATGGTATAACAAGGGCCAAGCAGGCAAAACGGGGCGAACTGGCAAATGACAACACGCAGTGTTGTCAACCGGGGGCTAACAGAGACGATCAACTAAAGGTGGTCACAGCCTCGGCGGAAAAACACGAGAGAAACCAAGGGAACACTGCAAAACTGGCGCTAACGGCAAGTTAGCCGACTAAACAACACACAGTGGGAACAAGCGCCAACTGAGAGCAAACAAAACAGAAAAGCCCTCTGAATTGAAAAAAGACAAGCAATTCTGTTTGGGAATACCATTATGGGTAACAGCAATTCCCAAATTAGTATGTTTTAAGATGCAGATTAGTTCATATGTATGAGTCTTAGTCAAACAATGTAAGAATCATTGTTAAATGGTGGTGCCGATTCCAGACGCCGCCGTATGTATGAGTCTTAGTCAAACAATGTAAGAATCATTGTTAAATGGTGGTGCCGATTCCAGACGCCGCCGTTCGGAAGCCAGCAGGAGACATTTGCACAAGGCATAACCGGACATTTTGACTTATGAGTGCAGATCAGCGAAGTGAAACTAAAAGGCTAACTAATGAGCAGTTTAAAATTGTTGTCTGAATCAAGCTGAAAAGGACTGAATACCGGTCATATTTTGGTGTTGTGAAAAAGAAAAATTAGATGAATAACCTTTACTTTTTGTGGACAATATCTCTGTATTATTTGTAATTGCAACATCCTTTGCTGTCTGAAAGGGGGATACCACATGTGCGGTCCCTTCTCAAGGTTTCTTCATTTTCCTCATGTTGAGGTTTTTGAGTTTTTCCTTGCTCTCATGTTGGTTCCAGATCAGGGGATGGTGTAATAATAGTCTGAAATAATAGTCTGTGCAATAACCTGTGCAGCCCTTTGAGACTCTTTGTGATTAAGGGCTATACAAAGAAAAATGACTTGACTTGACATGACTACACTCTAAGAAGAGAATCAAAGGAGATAATGGATTCCCTGTTCCCAACAAATCCTCCAATAAACAGGTACTCTAAAAAAAGGCGAAACTTTGACGTAATCCACCAGAAAACTGGCAGAGCAATGAAAACTCACACTGGCTTCATAAGCACAACATTCAAAGATGAGTTTCTCAGGCTGATGATGCCAGTTCTGCACCGGTGCATACGGAGCAGCTAAACTCGGTGGCCGAAGAATCAGACGGGAGTCTCGATGTCGCTCTTCTTGCCGCTCCTGGAAATCAAGAACAGGAAAACTTCTGACAGGTGTTTCTCACCAGGCGAAATGTGAAATGCTAAAAAACGTACATGTGAACGGCGGCGTTCGTTGCGATGTCTTTGGGTGACGTCGTAGTCATTATCTGGAGTTTTCTTCTTCAGTGGTTCCACACCTGGAACCAGACGATCCACGGACTGGAACATGGAGGACTCTGCTTGACCAAATGAAGACTGGGATACTGGGAGGTCTTGACACTGCCGACAATTCAGATATAGAATGTCGGTCGTCAACATTCGTGTTTGGACTAACACGTTACAAAGAATGTGTTCCTGGAACTAGAAGTAAGACCAGGCCCTAAAAAAATCCAGCCTAGCCCAGCTCAGGCCCACAGGTATTAAAGACCGACCCAGCCCCAGCCCCAGCCCGACCCATTAACTTGATTTGCAGGGCCGAGACAAACCCCAAATTTCGTATTTTATTTTCAAGGACTCTGACGGAGGAGAGGTGATTGATGATAACAAATTAAAGCTCGACTTTTGTAACAGAATTTAAATACCGAATAACATTTACATCCTTTACATCCTTTATACTGAGGAGAAGCGGTGCAGATAATGGATGGCTGGATGGATGACTTAAATCTTTTATTTTTGACTCTATCAAACCTGCAAAGAATGACAGAGTTTAAAAAGTTTGCAATTACCCTGATTTGAGACAACCGAGGTGGCTTGACAGGAGGTTCTTCATAAGTTCGTTCGGCGAGTGATGCGATAATGCGTTTCCTATGACCGAGCAAGGTGATCTTTAGAACCTGCGAAGGACAACATGCATCAGAAAGCCAATCCACAAAGCCAACAACAATATTAAAATAAAAATAATCCAAAAAAAAGGCCGTTGTTCTGATGACAAATCAATTTGCAGTTTGTCCGATTTTGTTAAATATTCTGCTTTTGCCCAGGAAAATAAAACAAAAAACTAAAATTAAATGACTTGTAACTCCTCATTCACAATATTTTCCAGGTTTTAGTCTATCTTTACCTATGTTTCTTTTCTAGCAAAATCATGAAAATGACATATAAAAGGATTAAAACAATTGTTTCCCCTCCCACTAATTTTACCGGAAAAATAGTTAAAAATACAAAATCCAGCATTCAACAGACAATGTACAATAATTGTACTGCAAAATTTCCCCTGTCAGTAAAAATAAGGAAAATAATAAATATAATGAGAGAAATAAAAATATTTTTTACTTTATAATGGTAAAATAAAAATAAAAAAATACTTTTTAAAGATTGTATTGTAATTTTCTTTATTTTAAGAAAAAAAGTCAAATACAGACTGGGAGAGAGCCCATTTAGTTGCAAAAATCTTATTTATATCCCTGTATGTCATTTTTTTATATTACTTTGGGGCCACATGGTTTAAAAAAAAAGCTTTAGGGGAGGCCGGAATAGTAAATTCATGCCATAAAAATGGACCATTGCTGTAAGGGGTCTTTTAGAAGCTCAAAATTATGATTCAGGGGTGTAAGTTTTAATTATAAAAACAATTATGGAGGGTTTTTTTCCATTCTTCACAAAGGTTTAATTAATCTCTTGTAGTGTTTATCAAGTGTGCATTTGATAAAACGGCAAAACGGGTGACAAAATTAGCAGACTAACACTAATTTAAGTGCAAATGACTA
The DNA here is from genome assembly GCF_059441175.1 of Urocampus carinirostris. Taxonomy (NCBI): domain Eukaryota; kingdom Metazoa; phylum Chordata; class Actinopteri; order Syngnathiformes; family Syngnathidae; genus Urocampus; species Urocampus carinirostris. The sequence continues at coordinate 12,917,372 of NC_142351.1, read as the reverse complement.
AAAAATATGTACAGTAATTAATATTTCTAAAATCTCATGGGCGACCAGAGTGTGATCATATTGCCTGAAACAGCACAACCTTGACTTCTACTTTAAGCAATACATTCGGATGGTTTAGTTTCCTTGAATATTCTCGGGTTGATAAATGGTAGTCAACAAATACAGCAACAGAGGGTAATTTACTTGGGAGTGTTGCCTAGCTTTGGTGACCTCTAGTGGACATATTTAAAACTGCAGGTCATTGTTTAAAGTGTTGCGCGGCTCGTTTTTATCGTGTGCCATCTCGGCATTGTCTCGCAGGCCAGATCAAATCTGTTGACGGTGCTGATCAGCCACATGATGCAATTTGTTAATCGTATTGAAACTGTATTTTTTATACTTTTAAATTCTGCAGTTTCGGTGCATGGACTCACTCTTATGCCAATTGGTTTAGAAAACCATATCAAAACCAAACTTAAAATAAAAATTAAAAGGAATTTTTTTTATTTAAAATGAGACTAATTACATTCAAAGAAATCATAAAGAAAACTTTACTCATTTGTTCTCGCTACTTAAGCCGGACTATTTTTTTAAGTACACTTACATTGACAATTTCCAGTTCCCAAAGGTTTTTGATACAATCAAGAGAGCGATAACCACTGGCTAGGAAGTTATTCAGGTACTCATCCAGGCCTAGGTTCTCCAACCAAGAGGAGAGAGAACTGCTGCCATCACAACCCAATGCTTTCACCTGCACAAATGGACTCATAAGTACTGTACTGAACATTTATACAGCCTCCTAGATTCTTATGTGTGCATTATACTTGAGGGAGCGAACGAGCTGCATGCAGGATCTTCTTTCTGTGGCCCGGGTCCGTGATGCCAATCTCTCGCAAGTCCTGCTCCTCCATTACGTTGCTACCCTGCAACGGCACAAAAAAACAAAATAGGCTGCTGAAAGAACTGTATTGATTTAGGATGTGTATTTTGTTTTAGTGGTGACGCCACAAAATGCACTTAAAAGCCCTGCTGCGATAAATCAAACCAGAGTAACTCCAAAAGCTAAGTGAAATGAAATATTTGCATATATTCCATCATCAATAAAAGCCTGAGGTGCATTTACAAATTTAATCATGCAAATGGCTCTATTCTGTAAGGGAAAACATCAGGATGTCGCTGCCTGCAGAAAGATTTTTCTTATTTGAAAAATAACAACAGAAAATTTCCATAGTCACATAGATAAAACCGGTGTTAAGTTTTCATAAAGGTTTCAATCAAAAGAATCAGCGCAACAGAACTCTAAATATAGTCGTTTAAAAGACTTATGAATGAATGAAAAATGTATTTTGAACATTATGAAATAACAGGACAAAAACAATGACTCAACAACAAAAATAATGTTAACATAACATGTTCGAAGGGGTAGTAAGAAGCAGACGCTTATTTTCCCTACCCCTCCATCTTCCCTATTAAATACATTTTACAGCTAGCTCCTCTTTTGTGTCTAAATATAACAAAATCTCACGGATATACATATTACATAGGTCAGATATTAATAATTATAATAATAACAATGACCACACATTTTTTACACTAATCATCGTAGTACCCATCTATTAACGTTATAATGCTACTAGTTACCAAATATCACTGCGGCACCAATGATAATAACAAAAATAGAAATGATAACACTTATGATATAATAATAGTAACAATAATAATAAAGTTAACTATAGTTGTAAACGCAGTATTTCCAATCTCAGTATCACTCATACCCCATTTTCTTCATCTCTGTATTCTCCCAATATTGTTTTTTTTGTATCTGGATTTGAACAGGTGAATATTTGGACATTGTTTGATCTCGTCTTGTAAATTGTTCCAAAGTTTGACTCCGCCCACAGACACACACATACTTTTCCTGGTGGTTCTCACCTTTGGGATTTTGAATTTACTACAACCCCTTAAGTTGTAGCTTCCCTCTTTCCGAGTGAATACTTTTTGGATGTTTTCTGGCACTATGTTTTTGTTGACCTTAAATAGCAGTTGTGAAGTGAACAATTTTACTAAATCTATCCATCCATCCATTATCTGCACCGCTTATCCTCAGTAGGGTCGCGGGGGTGCTGGAGCCCATCCCAGCTATCTTCGGGCAGTGGGCAGGGGACACCCTGAACTGGTTGCCAGACAGTCACAGAGCACACAGAGACAGACTCACTCGCTCATTCACACCTAGGGACAATTTAGACCGGCCAATTTACCTGAAATGCATGTTTTTTGGGAATGTGGGAGGAAACCGGAGTGCCCGGAGGAGACCCACGCAAGCACGGGGAGAATATGCAAACTCCGCACAGGAGGTTCGATCTCATGACCTCAGAACTGTGCCGTACACGTGCTAACCACTGCGCCGCCGAGCTGCCCCAATTTTACTATATCATCCAATTTTAATAATTGGGACTGCAGGAATAAAACATTTGTATGATCACAATATCCTACCCTGTGTATGGTTCTAATTGCACGTTTTTGGAGGATAAAAGGGGGCTGTAGTGAACTTTTGCAATTATTACCCCATACTTATATGGATTGGTCTCTATTTTCAGCCAAGCAGACAAAAGCTAGAACTGCAAGGATGGTATCGATCACAACTGAATGCTAGCCTTGCAGGAAAAACAAGTCGATTATTTCCTCAGAATGATTCTCAAACTCCTTTCTGGGCCCCACACTAGCTATTAAATAGGATGGTGACATCAATAGAATATTAAAAGACACATCGAAGTACAGGGAGCAGCTGGCAGTGTGAATAATGATCCAGCTTGGCTTGCTAGCAGCATGCAACCTTTTGTCCATCAGGTTGATGCACAACACAAACAACAATAAGACAAGTATAAGAACTGTGTCAATAAGGTGATGATAAAAAAATTGTTAAAAAGTTAAATCCAAACCATTGTATTTACATTAAACATTTAAAAAAAAATCTGTTTAGTCAAGAGTTTATAAGTCACAATAAAATGCACAAACATTCTGATTAGCACATGCCAGGCCTTTAAGATGCTGCAATCAGATTTTATTCAAGGGACAGTTTGTATTGTTTAGCACTCCCCAGTGGTTAAAAAAGTTCATTCACTAAAAAAAGAAAAAAATGGTTTAAATAATAAATAAAACTCCATGAACTATCATATAAATGTGCATTTTTTAAAATACTTGTATGCTGAGAAATTTGCATTCATTTGGTTCACTTAGAGCAGTGGTTCCCAAAGTGGGGGATACTGCCCCCCAGGGGGCGGTGGAAAGATCTGGGGGGGGGGGGAAGAAGGGGGCGGTAGGGGGGGGGCGGCAGAAGTTTGAACGTAGTGCGGTTGTGAAACCGCAAAACACTGCGTTTTTTTAAGGTTTGGTAGTGAGTGGTGAAATTTGGGCCAACCACAATTGTTACTGTTAGAGTTTTAAAAGCGCCGACCAATCAGAGGCAAGTTTTGATAAAAGCACAAGCCGATAAACACGATTTAAAGTTTGCAAGCATCATACTATGCCACACACACCGAGTGGGCTCATTGAGTGTCAGGACGGACTACGTAAACATAGTCCCAGAGTCAATAAACGAGAAGGAAACGAAGCTTGCACCGAAGAAGGGCGGTACATCAGTTGTTCGGACCTATTTTGGTTTTGAAGAAGCGGACGTGGAACAAAAGAAAACGCCCTTTGCAGAATTAATTTTTGCATAGTGGCTAGGTCCAGAAGAAACAAGTCATTTGTACCAGCACGTTAAAAATATTCACGGCATGTAAAAAGGATTACAAGTAAAAGACGAAGAAGGCGCATCTGCAAAATTAATACACTGGGGAGCCAAGGGGGCTTCAGCCTGCAAAATTTTGGGAACCATTGACCTAGAGGGAGCTGACATAACGGTCAGCCATCATGCTGTTCGGGTAACCCCAAAAACAAAAATCTTGTGAAAGGCGGGGCAAAAAATGAAAAGGATAATGGTACAGTTTAGTCATTTTGAATATCTGTAGTTTGCATTATTATTTGTGCTTTTTAGCACTTGCTTTCAGTTTCACTACACAAAAAAAGTTACATGTAGTGGTCAAATAACACACAGCGTGCCTTTATCTAGGGCCTGGATCTCTTTTTAACAGATTTACTGCATTAAAAGTTCATCATTTAATTAAACTAGCTGCTCGGTGGAGCTTTCTTTAAAGGCAGTGTCGGTGACTTTAAAATATTGCACTGGCTGATGCCATCTCCTGGCTGAAATCATCATTTCAGCCTCTGTCAAGCTCCTTTTGTTGCGTGTGCAAGTATGTGAAATTCTCAGATGCGCTTGAATAAACTTTTCAATATTTTGGGTGGTTTGAGTTGGCTGGATTGGACTGTATTTGAAACAGTCCTTTTCTTAGTTTCACCATTTTTGTCCAGGAATAAAAGAAAACCACAACCATGCGTTTCTGGACACATGCGTGGCCAATAATACCTATAGTAGGGAGGAACTTATACATTTGGGTCTGCGTCTAAATTTCGATTTTTTGGGGCACTTTTTATACCACCTTTATATCTTTATATCATATCTTTCAGATTTAATTTCCCTCTATTTTCCGGTCCAGAGCCTTCGCTCTGAAAATGCCAGTCTACTAGTGATCCCAAGAGCCAAGAAGAAATCCGCAGATTCGAGAGCGTTCTCCATTCGGGCCCAGGTGCTGTGGAATGCTCTGCCCACTGAGATTCAATCTGCAACCTCAGTGGAAATGTTTAAATCTAAGCTTAATACACACTTCTATTCTATAGCATATGAATAACCCATATTTTATGTTGACAATATCTGTGTATTATTTGCCTTCATGTCGTTTTTAGATCATCGGATGGTGTCATAATAGTCTGTAGTTTGCAATAGTCTTTGAACTGTGCAGCCCTTTGAGACTCTTTGTGATTAAGGGCTATACAAATAAACATGACTTGACTTGTAGCCTTGTATACTAACACAAACATGTTCACTTTGGTAATTATCAAACCACGGAAAAAAAATTAAACCACTGATTTGTAACTTTATCTATTTTCTAAATCCTTGAGTATTAAAAATGTGCTGTATAGAACAGATTACAAGAAGGGATTATTCTTGACAGTAATGTGAAACCATTTTGAAGTTTCGTTTTAAATACACAAGGCTGCTGGTAACATCAAACGAAAAAGACTTGACTGAGTTTAACAAAGAAAAAGATTTAAAAAATTAATGCAAATCTTAATGTACTGTACATAACAGACCTAAAGTAGTAAAAGTAGACAGAAAGAGAACATAACACTCTTCCTCACCACTATTATCATATTTATACTGCATAAAGAGTGTCTGAAATATCTGCCCGGACGCCCGGGGCGTGCATCTTTTACGTCAGGCGTACAACTAACAAAACGTCTCTGCCCGGGCTTATGGACTTTCCCGACCGTTATAAGGTCGTGTATTTGCATATCATTTTCCAAAGTAGACGCACAGAGACCACAAGAAAAATGGAGAATAAATATGCTTAAAAACTGAAGCACTATGTCCTGCTTATCTTCTCACGCATGAGGAAACTGCACACTCTGACATATCATTACCAGGAATCAAGCCAAAAGTGGCACCAGAAGATTCAAAAGAAGCTAACAAAATTGATGACGCTATAAAACGTAAAACGTACATTAAAAGCATCGTGGAAAGAGCAGACGATGCAACGCAAACATTGCATGAATGAAAATGAGTAAATACAGGTACGTACTGATGGCAGATGGAAAACAGCAATGTCATATCCATGCAAAATTAAATGAAATGAAATGATCTGCATTTATATAGCGCTTTTCAAGTCAATGACTTCCCAAAGCGCTTTACAGTGCGCTTCACATTTCCCAATAGCGGCCTTGTATTGCAGCCATGTAAGACGCTAACCTGCTTTTTGGGGGTATTAGGGGTTCAGTGTCTTACCCAGGGACACTTCGACATGTAACACGGACAAGCTGGGATTCGAACTGGGATCCCTTGATCCCAAAACGAGCACTCTACCTCCTGAGCTACTGCCGCCCCATAAATGCAAAGAATGTTATAAGTACATTTATAATAAACTTAATTTTAAAGAGTTGTTCTGTTATATATTCTGCTTATCAATCCTTAATACTTTGCAACAATGTTTTTTTTTGCAATGAGTCGTCCTATTGTGTTTCAAGTTGTGAAAAATGGGGCAGGCAACTTTATGGTTGGGCAGGCAACCTTTCAGAGTTGTCTGCTCTGGTGTCCGGTAACTTTTTGTCATGAGTTTCAGACACTGATAAAAAAACTTTTAATTTATTGCTAAAAAAAATTCAAAATGGGAAACATTTGAAGTTTTTCTATATTTTGTAACAATAAACATTTCTAACATTGTCCAATGCTTTCTAAATTGCATTTGGGATTTAATACAGTATTTTTGATAGTGCAGTAAATACATGTATCTTTTACCACTTACTGTTTGCAATGGCAAAATCACAATTTCTGGGCATAAGTTCTTTTAGTCAAGTTTAGACAAACATCTATTTAAAGGGACATTTTGTGTTATCTAGTTGTAAATAAAGTTTAGTTCATTATAAAAAAAAAACAGGTCGAGAAATTTGTGTTCATTTTATATAACATTAGGCTCACACAGAGGGAGCTGACATGATTGTCAACCATCGTTCTCCCTACAGGTACCTCTAAAAACCAAAGCCTTGTCAAAGGCCAAGCAAAAAATAAAATAAACTGCTTTGGTTTAGTCTTTGTAGTTTCTATTCTTCCTTGTGCTCTGTAGCACTTATCCTCTGCTGCCACGATACAGTGACATCTAGTGGTCAAATATTACTCAATGGCCCTTTAAGGAAAATTTGTTACCGAAAGCATAACATGCAAAAAGTTCCGGAAACAATAACTCGTTTCTAAATTATTTTTAACAGGCGAGTGGCTTTATGCAAGTCTTCATTTAATGCATAGTCTATTAAGTCAGATTGCAGAAAAACATGGCAACAATTTCAAGAATTTACAAGCACTTGACTCTAAATGCAAGCACTTTTCAAACCTTGAAAACCCAACATTAAAATTTAAGCCATATTAAGGATTTCGAGCACCCGCATGAACCCTGGCTCGTGAATGTTTAGCCATGATTTCACGATTCAGCAACATTTTAAAATAGCAAAAACATCTCGTCTTTATTGACCAGCGCTTACTGTTAGTACTCCATTGAATCATTAGATCTGTAGTAGTATTTAGTATTTAGGCAATTAGGATCCCCCACAATAAAAAATATAAATGAATCACAATACAAGAAAACATACATTATTCAAGTCATGAGAAGATAAAAACACCACGGGGACTTACCATATAGTGAAGGTCGTCGAAACCGTTGAGGAGAAGCTTGCTTTCGTACTGAGGCAACCCCACAAGCTCTAGCCAGTCCCCCACGGGCTGCTGCAGGAGTCGCACCGAGGCACCTGGCGACAGCGGAACACGCTTCAGGAGCGAGAAACCATTGAGTCGGTGACATCGACATGCAGAAGATGACAAGTGGCACAACCACATCATCTTTAGCCAGCAGTGCCCAAAAAATGGCAGCAGATGGCGGATGAGACAGAGTTCTATACGGGTGAAGGGATGGCTCCTGCCAACCGGCAGGGACCGAATGACAGTTTCGCTTCAAAATACAGACTTGAGTGCCCCAGTTGTCAGAGACAAAGACGACTAAGAAATTCAGCCTAATTGTGGTTGTTATGATAAGAACATAATGAAAATGTTTTGGTTTTGACAAAGATCAGAAGAACTGATGTTTAAAGCAGTTACTCAAGGTAAACAGTGAACTCTTCTTTCGTTGACAGATAAAGACGTATCGGTCCAGCAAAAAAGACTTGTGTCTAAAGAGCCACAAAGATTCTAGCCGATTTTGTTGAAAATGGAAAATTTAAAATGTATTATTCAACATTTTGAAAAGGTGTAACCCATTAGCCGGGCGTAAAAATTCAAGTTAGAAATGAATAAATAAGAGGATAAGTCAACATTTAAATACAATTTTAAAATTTGACAGGAAACCCACTGTAGTAAGTATTTCATTATATAAATACCTTATCAAATGAAATACATTTTTTTGATTAACAAACAATGATATGTTATTCACTGTTTCAATAAAGTTTTGTAAAAAAAGAAAAAAAAAGACATCAAGGACCTCTTAGCAAGAACCAATAGCACATCTTTCGTCATTGCTCGCTGTGGGCAGAACACGCAGGCCAGCAAAGATGATGTACAGGGCCTGCGATTATCAATAAAAATTGTTAAGGTATTTTTGGGAAAACAAAATCTTTCCTCTTCTTTGTTTTGACTCCACCCGGTGATGGTGTGATTCACAAAGGACGAAAAACCTGGCTCGCTGAGTTTTGTTTCGGTTTTGTCTTAGTAGTTTTAAAAAGTTGTATTAGTGCACTAAGAAAACATTGCTAATGGTAAATGATTATAACATTTAAATCAAATTTGAGATCCATATTGAATATCGTTGAATGGGCAGAACCAATTCTAGACAGACCAGACTTTAGCCCAAAATACATCATCCATAAGACGTTTGGTGCAATCTAACAGACTTAACTTCACATCCTAATGTGCCCTTCTTTCTTGTATAAAACAGAGCCTGGAAGTCCTGAAAAAAAATCCAATAAAAGGTCCAAACAGTCAAATGTCCTTGTATCTCTTCTTGCTGATGTTGAGGCAGTGTATTAGTTTCCTAGTCCACTCCCTTCCTGATGTTGAGACAGTGTATTTGTTTCCTAGTCCACTCCCTTCCTGATCAGCTCTCTCTTGTGTCGCTCTTCCACTTTCACCTCCCTCCTCCAGCATCCAAGCTGCGAATTTTCAATGGCCTTATTTAAAAGGCTCTGGCAACCTTCACAATCATTAACTCGGACCGCCGCCTTTTCATGCTGGCAGAAATCACTCAAGCAGGCATGGGGCCAATCAAATCAGAGCTCTCCCGGACAAAACTGAAAGGACGCAAACAAGCTGGAAGCCGCATCGCTCTGATTGTGGAGAACATGTGAGTGCTTGGATAAAAAGCTTGAGAGCAACTTAAAGGTGAGAGGGAAAGAGAGAGAGGCGGCCGGTGATTTGGCGCCGAATGACTGTGGTGCTCTCATCTTTCGTCCGGCCGACAAGGAAATATGAGATCATCTCCTGACATACGTAATGCTTAATATTTAAACAGCTCACTTTTGAACGATCCATAACAAACAAGAAGTCTACAACGACATAAGAGGCTGAGCAGTAGTGTTTTATTTGCTCCTGTTTATAGAGGGACTGAAACATCAGTTCCTCTTGGGGTGGGGACACATTTTGAATTTGTAATCAATTATTGTTTTGTAGACACACATTTCTCTGTTCCTACTAACACTTGAGAAGCTTTGATGACTGAAGTCTCTGGGGAATATTGTTGGTCTTTCTCAGCAAAACATCGGATATGTTTATTCTGCTTGTTTTCTGTTTTTAATTTTTTTTAAAGGAGATTGCATAGAATTCCATTTCTTAATTTTGACTACTATTCATTACTGTTGCTTGTTATTCTGACTATTATGCACTGATTACATCATTTTCACTATTGACCAAAGATGTTGCAGTTCTTTGATTCTCACATCGTTTAAGGCAGATCTGCTATTTACAACCTAGGAGATTTAATACATAAAAGAAAGGGCTCGGGGGAGGACTAATTGGAATTTTCTGAGGGCTTTTTTTTGTACAGTCCTCTCCTGTTCTCTGTGTAAGTCCAGAATTCTTTGACGTCTTATGTTAAGTTTCTACTGAAATATTAACCTAACTATTTTGATGTAAACAAATCACTTCTAAAATCTGAGGGCTTTTTTTTTGTACAGTCATCTCCTGTTCTCTGTGTAAGTCCAGAATTCTTTGACGTCTTATGTTAAGTTTCTACTGAAATATTAACCTCACTATTTTGATGTAAACAAATCACCTCTAAAATCTTATTTGGTGTCCACATTTCGTGATTGTTTTTTTAGGGATACTAGAACCAAACAAAGACATTTTCTAAAAAAAAAAAAAAAAAAAAAAACAGAGCAAAAAAAATGCTCAGTCTCGACTCAGCTCATTTCGATTCAGGGGACAAGAAAAGACTAGTTGGGATCCTAACTAACCTGGTCTTAGTATTTTGCCCAACATCAGTATTTGATTTAAGGAAGCACTAGAAGTATAGCAATTCTTTGAAATGCACCAAATTGAAGTAAGAGTCAATAATAGTTTCCTGCAATCCAAAGATGCTAAATAATTGCTTATCAGTGAAACTTTGCCCAGAAAACTTGAATACTAAAAAAGAAAACGGTTGAGTTGCTAGTAAGTGAAAACAAAGTAATTTTAAACCATTTTGTAAAACCTCTTAATAATTGGATTTCGTTGGACTTTTCAGTTTGTAAGTCATTGTACCATTGTTTGTCTCCTTGTAGATAACATATGAAGGAGCAATCACAATGAATCAATTACTTAAGGGACGAAGCAATTCAAATCAATAAATTTGTAATCTTTTCGAGTTTAAATATGCTTGAATCGAGACTGCCACTTATGGCCTAAAGCGGAACTCCAGCTTTTGTATCAATCTTTTGTGTCACTGCAACCCTTTTATTACATTCCTAAAAAACGTTTTTAATCTAAAATGTTATGAATGGAGGCCAAATCAACAGCTAGAAGTCTGCATTGCACGTTTTTTTGAGTTGGTCACGTGGAAGAAATTCTCATACTGTACCTGGCGTAGCATATTGCTGATCTCTGGAAAAATCAATGCCAGCACCAATCTGCGTCATGATTTTCTCGATCTGAGGACACAAACACAATGGAGGTAGTTGAAATTCCATGGTTTCTCCTGCACAAACCACCAGATGTTATAAAAAGATAACCCAATGCCTTAGAAGAGCAAAACAGGGGCTTTATATTTGGTGATGAAGATCAAATTTTTTTCGTCATATTGATTGGAGTTTCCCCTTTTGGCTTAGAAAACGAATAGCATGCATCAGGTTCTTGGTGATTACACTGTTGGGATTTCCATAATAATATATTTTTAACAAGGCATCGATGATCAGAAAACACAGAAAGGAGAAACCTTAAGCCAGCAGTACTGAATGTCTTGTACATGCATCACAGAACAATGCATTAAGCTGTTTAGTGATAAAACACTGAGCAGGTAAAAAAATATAGTTTTCAATCGGCAACAGCCAAACATATAGTGAATGTGAAGAGGGGATATCAAATAATGATTAAATGCATCCATTATTTTGAATTCACTCCTGTGTAAAGTTGTCTAACACTTTTTATCCCTTGAATAAACACAGACATTCATAAATAAAACATGACATTTATTTTGCTGAACTATATGCCTAAATTTATTTTTTAGGCGACAGTTGATTTTACGACTTTCGGCCACTAGATGTAAATTTCCCGAAGCACCAGATGCCAGTTTCTATTTTAGACTCAAATCAAAATAAACATAATAAAATCACCACATTAATGCTCCGTTTTAGTGGCGGTGATCATGAACAATGCGGTTGCCAACATCTCGGAAGAATATCTTTAAACACACAAAATACTTCCATTTAGTCAAGTCATCTTTATTTGTACAGCCCTTAATCACAAGAAGTCTCAAAGGGCTGTACACAATATAGGCTACTGCGGTACTAGTATACTGTATTTGATTTTTAACTGACATGATGTTTTAGTGGTTGACTTCAAATAATTACAACCTGGTTATATCATCGCTACAACATGGTAATAACGTGTTATTCTAGAAAGGTATTTCCGAATGCTAGCCCTTGCACCAATTAATAACAAAAAGTAGCTCTCAGTTTCAAAAAGGTCGTTGACTCCTGGTCTATACTTTCTCATACTATATTAATTGTAATCATCAGACAAGGTTCCAATGTTTACTAGATGTATTTGGAAAGTTGCAAGCAAAGGGAAAGAGCAATTTCAAAATAGTCTGAGAAGGAAAAAAAAAATCAACAATAACCAACACACTTGAAAGAAACCACTTTGGCTCCCACAAACAGCTCGTCAGAAGAGGAAAGGACCAATTCCCAAGATGACCAAAAAACATTGAAAAACAAAAACATCTTACGCTGTCACAGGAATTAGATCCTGGCGGTTTTGTGCAGGGGGAAGACATCAGTGTCTGCTGAAAGAAAATCCACACTAGGTTTTTCATCCTTCCAATGCATACCTATACTCAAGTGTGCCAGATGAAAGCTAAATATTCTTAGAACAAACAATTTAACAGATTTTATAAACAGATCATTGCGCAAATAAAGAGGTCTCAAACTTTACGGGCAACGCGTTTTTGTTCCTGCGTTAAGATCTGAAATTTGACAGGAGGACATTGTGGGAGAGGCTCCCTATGACCAAGGACATACTATGGGCAGGGGCAAAAGTCACTGGGGAGGAGGAGGTCAACAGCTGAAAAGCCACTCATGGCGAGAGATGGCGAGCAAGGGATTAAAGCTAAGGGAAACTCATTCATCAAACATCTCACAGTAGGATTGGTGAATGGCATGCCTTGTCTGCAGCTTTTAGGTTCATTAATTGACTAAAACAACACACAACTGAGGTCCTTGCACACAAGCAAGTTGCGGCATGCAAGGTAAGGTGCCCAACTATAAAAAAGTCAGCAATTTGGGAAGTTGGCACAAAGACAGGCCTCATAGAGGACATTAAAGGGGAACAAGTGTATCACATAGGCAAGCAGCTTTCAGCATCTCAAAGGCACAAAAGGGCAAAGCACAGTCAGCAGACACATCAACTACTTCAATTTTAGTCCAATATCAAGCTCAACGTTTTAAGAACAAGCAGCAGCACTACATCCAAATAAAGACTAAGCACCAACCAACCAGCCATCAAATCAAGCATTTCACATCAATAACCATGTGAGATACAATCCTTTCAACATCAAGTTGAATAATTAAATGTTTGTCTCAAAGTTTATGCCCTTTTTCTATTCCAAACTATTGCCCGCAAGCCACATACTTTATAATCTGGTCCGTACAAAAAATGTTAAAAATATAATGACAGTGTACAGTGAAGAAAATAAGTACCGTAAATTCCGGACTATAACCGCTACTTTTTTCCCAAACTTTCAACCCTGCGGCTTATTCAGTGATGCGGCCAATCTATGTAATTTTTCTAACGCCCACCAGCGGCGCTCTGGTACGAAAGGTAAGATTTAAACTGCAAATTCTTAGCTTGTGCACAAATTAAATTAGCGTAGACATATCCTCATCATGCAAATTGCAAAAAGAAAGGCACATGACGCAACTTTCAAGCTAAACGCAGTCGAGCAGTCCGATATAGGACTTTCTTTGCGAGCGTGATGCTAGCGAGTTTTTAAATACGGGAGCGTGGGACCACGACTATATGACAAGGTCTCTTTCCCATATTAAAGGAAGGCGAAATTGATGACGTCAGTTATAAGGAGGAAGATGAGGACGGATTACCGTGCTTATTACAAGCACGGTATGTTTTTTTTAACAGAACTGATTACTGTGTTGCGAGCGTGTTGCTAGTAGCGATTTGCTACCCTTCACAGGCACGGTTTGGGATGAAAGTTATAATATTATTATTAAAGCTTTGAAAACTCTCTAGGTGTACCGTCTTTCTTTGTAAATATGTGTAACCATGTATAATATGCATTTGCAACTGTATATTTTTGTAATGTATTTATTTTATTTATTTATTTATTTTTGTACGAGCAAATGAGAAAGAAGGGGCGGGGCAAACGCGGGCTGACGGGAAGTGGAGTAAAGGTGAGACGTGTTTGTGGACGCAGCCGACAATAGTGGATATATATTTTTCCCACCCTTACCTTTGGAAATATACACTTTTTTCCTCACTTGGACTCTGCAGGTCTGCATTAAATGTTAAGTACCGGTATCATTTTCAGTTTATTTTGCCGGCTGTGTTTTTTGGACTGTATCGGGTAAGGGTTAATTTCGTATTTGTATTGCGTTTTTTCAATGTGGGTGCATGCGGCTAATATACAGGTGCGGCTTGTTCGTGTACAAAATCGTTTTTCCCCCCGAAATGTAGTGGGTGCGGCTTATAATCGGGTGCGCTCTATAGTCCGGAATTTACGGTATTTGAACACACTGCTATTTTGCTATTTCTCCCACTTAGAAATCAAGGAGGGGTCTGAAATTTTCCTTGTAGATGCGTGTCCACTGTAAGAGAAAAATCCAGAAATCACAATGCATGATTTTTTTAACAATTTCTTTGTGTGATACAGCTGCAAATAAGTATTTGAACACCTGTGTATCATCCAGAATTCATGTAACGTGATATCAGTAATGACGTCACTTATTAAAAGATATGCAGGTAACGCTCCATATCACTATATCCAATGAAATCTTCATCCTCTGTGTTACCTTTACTGGTAAACAACTCCCCGAACTCGGGTGATGTAAGATAAGCCACTTCTTCCTACCGCAAGCCGACTCCACTCACAGAAGTACCCCTACGGGAAGTGACTAGACTAAAACCCCAAACTGTTCATTTGTAATCAAAAGATAAATGATCTGCATCTGTGTGTCATGTTCATGCCAGGAGTTATTTCCCCGCATGACTAAAATGAAATTTTGCCCATTATAAATAATTATAGTAATCATAATAATTATAATCAACCAATTGGAGAACTTTATTTTGAAATGCATCAACAGGAACTTGACGGTCAAAGGACCTGCCTACACTGACCATGACATTATCACTTTAAAAGCAGAAGAGCGGAGAGCTTTCTTCCTCTCTTCAACAGCTCTCCTCTGGTTCTCCACATCAAAGGCCATCAGCACCTCCTTATTTCTCAGAGCTACGCAAGAAAAGACATGGTAACAACCTGTTTTTGGTGCAGGGGCAAATAATCTTTCATTTCTGACACGCTATGAAAATAATTCCTGTTTATTTAAATAAGTTGATAATTTCAAAACCGGGTTTATTGATCAGTAATCATTATTGTGACCGAATATCTTCCCCCTTCCCCCTTGCTAAAACCGGAGTGCTTTTGTTAACAATGTGCTTTATTCTTTTGTTTGATTACATTGTCCTTATAATGTAAATAAATCTTAGTTTGTTGGAATTAAACCACGGGCATTATTTATTTGTGTGTGGATATTACCGTAAATTCCGGACTATAAGCCGCTACTGTTTTCCCAAACGTTCAACCCAGCGGCTTATTCAGTGATGCGGCCAATTTATGTAATTTTTCTAACGGCCGCCAGCGGCACTCGAGTAAAAAAGGTAAGATTTAGACCGCTGGAATATGTGCGCCGAGGAAGACCGCAACTTCTTAGCTTGTGCACAAATTAAATTAGCGTAAAGTTACCCTCATCATGCAGATTGCAAAAAGGAAGGCACATGAAGCAGCTTTCAAGCTAAACGCAATCGAGCAGTCCGATAAAGAAGGAAATAGAGCTATTGCACGTAAACTTTACTAGCGTGTTTTGGAATAAGGGAGAGTGGGATGACGTCTGTATGACAAAATTTCTTTCCGATACTGAGAAGGACGACTTTGATGACGTCAGCTGTTAGGAGGAAGATTAGGATGGTTTACCGTGATCTTTACTTGAACGGTATATTTTTTAACAGACCTGTTTACTGTTTTGCGAGCATGTTGCTAGTAGCGTGTTGCTACCTGTCACAGTCACGGTTTGGGATGAAAGTTGTATTATTATTATTAAAGCTTTGAAAACTCTCTCGGTGTACCGTCTTTCTTTGTAAATATGTGTAACCATGTATAATATGTATTTGCAACTGTACATTTTTGTAATGTATTTATTTTAGAAACTTATTCTGATATGTTTTGCACGAGCAAATGAAGGAGTAAAGGTGAGACGTGTTTGTGGACGCGGCCGACAATAGTGGATATATATTTTTCCCACCCTAAGCTTTAATATAGAATTTTTTCTTGGATTACTTTCAACGGGACCCTGACTCTGCAGGTCTGCATCAAACCTTAAGTACCGGTATCATTTTCCGTTCATTTTGCCAGCTGTGGTTTTTGGTCTGAGTACTTTATAATTAGTTACAATCGCAGGACTTAAAGTCGGGTTTGGGTGACTCTTGAGATTGTGTTACATGTTTTAATGTGGGCGCATGCGGCTAATATACAGGTGCGGCTTGTGTAAGTACAAAAGCGGTTATCCTCTTAAAATGTGGTGGGTGCGGCTTATAATCAGGTGCGCTCTATATTCCGGAATTTACGGTACTTTCCTTCTGGACAGATCAATCAATATCCATATTAATGAACTAAAAAATCCAGAACGCTCAAAATAACATATGTTTAAAGTATTACTTCCTTCATGATATATGTTAGACACAATATGAAGCTATTTCAGATTAATTTGTGTGGGAAACCGTGAGCACTAGCTACTGGCCAAATCGGTAACCATCCAATTAGATTCTGAATTAAATAAATATAAGTTAGGGGAAATTTTGTAGCATATTTCAATATTTGCATCTTGTAATCTGCAGATTATTATTTTCTCTTCACTGACATTTTTGTTCAGTTATTCAGTTGTTTTTACACATTACCGGTGTTGTGCCCAAAAACGTCCCCCTCCCAGCCACAACAGGGCACGGTTGCCAAGTTGAAATGATCAACACAAGCCTAGTGTTTTCTTGCGGTTTTGTGTGAATTTAACATGTGAAATGATATACCGTAAATTAACATGATAATGATATAATAATGTGTTAATAATCTCAAATAAAGGTAAGTTGCACCCCAGCCAAACAATGAAAAAAAAATATGACTAATACTCCGAAGAATACCATCATAATGCCCCGAATCAGAATCATTCAAAAAAAAAAAAAAAGTTTTTTTTTGGGACAAAAAGATGCAGTATTTATTAAGAAGGGCCAAAAAAGGCTTCAAACTAGAAATCAATACTGACGAAGGCAGACTTTATATCGGCCATTGTGTCTATGGTGGTGACATTAAGAGGTGAAAAAATACGACAAAAAAGAATAAAGAAAATACGGCCGTTTATTTCAGTACCCCAGTTTCTCCTCTCATCTTTGCCCTCTACTTCGTGTCCCTTGGATTATCATCTTAAATCCGATTCCAGGGCCCAATCCGAGTATGCATGTTACATACCAGTGCGCACGCATCCGCAGCTCTTACAACCTCATGCAAGTCAAGTATGCCCGGAGTATGATCCCCGAATGTGTGATGCCAAAAGAAAAAAAATATGTACAAAAGAGATAAGTGTGTGTGAGTGTGAGTGAAAATATTTATATTTAATAAGGCAAAACAGAGGACGGCACGGCGGCTGGGTGGTTAGCACACAGCCCCGCGTTGCGGATGTTCAGGGTGCTGTGACTATTTCACCGTTTCAGTATACAGACGCTCCCCTACTTACGAACATTCGACTTACGAAAACGGTACATTCGAACATTTTTTCGGGATGTCGAAAAATATCCGGACATTGCTGTAAGTTAGATTTTGTATTGTGTGCACCTTTTTCTGAGTACAGGACATTACTGTAGTGCTTCTTTCCGCCTAGCGTGTGGCGCTGTGAGAGGTCACCCAGCATCCACCCCGACGAAGAAATCCGTTTCCTCTTCCTAGTTTGAGTTTAAACATACTGTACTGTATCTACAGCGCGCTAGGAACTTTGACATTTTTATTGTTTAATATCTCGTGCATCCATTCAATATGGTTGGTGTAAAGTGTAAAGATGAGGCGAGCAGTTTCTTATGAAATGAAAGTGGAATCAGAAAGCTTGATGCGGTTGAGAAAATACTTGGTTCGCGTTTTTCGGCCACTTACTACCACAAAGGAGGAAGTGGCCTAACTTTTGAAGTTTATCTTCCAAAAGTAAGTTGAACTTAACTTTATTTATCTTTATAGAGCATATTATTTGATGAAATTTTTATTTTTTTAGTACAAAACCATACAGGTTACTTAAACAAGCCTTAAACATACTTACATAAACCTTAAACATACAAAATATCGCATTGAAGGAACTTACGAACAAATTCATCTTACATATCGTCCGGTACTCGTTCGTAAGTAGGGCAGCGTCTGTATCCACAGAAAGCTGGGGCATTCCATATAGGACACCCTCCACAGAAAATTATATTAAGATTACGGGAATTTTTTGACAATAAATCTTCTTAATACAAGTGGGTTTTGGCCAAAACATATGAGGGAGGATTGCAAAAACAAACAAACGCTATTTAAACTGTGAAGTAAACAGCTGTTTCGAATGTGATTACAATCGACACCTGAAGGATACACAAGCTCTGAAGCCTCGATGATGAAATCAGAGCTCAAAAGCTCTACCGGGAACACTACCGGAATTGGAAAAGCACCAGGAAACATTTCATTGGGAGGCAAAAAAAACGTTGCTTAAATCTTGTTGCAAAGAAAAATGGAAACATGTGCATGAACGGATGAGTGTTATAAATGTGCTAGATTAAAAACGACTGCATTTTCGACTTAAGGAGAGTCTGAATTAAATAAAAAAGATGAAAATAAGGAAAGCATGTGCCTCTCTTTTTAGAATCCTTCCGTATAAAGCTCTTTCTGTCATCTTATTTTCTCAACGTCTTCTCTTTTTTGCTACAACCTTGTTCTGTCTAATCTCTTCCTTGCAGCGCTCACATTTGCTTGCACTTCAGATTGGATGTCAACATGCTGAAGGAGGTTGGGGTGTGACTGACTTTGAATATATTACACACTGTTAAAAAGCACTTCGAAAAATCTAAATGTAAAGAAATGTAAAATCAAAGTCTGGCTAAGCTGACTTGAAATGTTTGCTTAAATCAAGCTCACTGAAAAATAGGGGTGGGCAATCAGAGACCTGCGGGCCGCATGCAACCCATCAGGCTTTTCATCCAGCCGCCAAATCAAAAATGGTCAACAATGGTAATATAAATACAGTAATAGTAAATAAAACGTTGCTAATTAAAGAAAAATGTTGCCAAATGTGCCAACAAATGTGTCCCCTTTTTGTGTGTCAACAGCAGAAACCCTACAACAGAAATACTACAACACAAGTACAAAACCAAATATCAAATTCATTGCATGAAAACAGGGACCTCATGTATTGTTTTGCTTTCCTTCCTAAACAAAACATGTTATAGAAATACTACAAAAATAATCTTACAGCAATGCTATAATACAAAAATACTAATAATAATATATTACACCAGAAATAATACAAAAATACCAAAGCAACACTATAAAAACAATACAATGGAAATACTTCAAAAATATTACTTTGGAATTACTTTAAAAATACAGGAATACTACAAAAATACCACGACAGTAATCCTATTATACAAAGATACTACTACAGAAATACTGCAAAAATACCACTACAAAATGTACAAAACTACCAAAGCAATACTTCAAAAATATTACTTTGGAAATACTTTGAAAATACTTCTACAGGAATACTACAAAAATACCACGACAGTAATCCTATAAAACAAAAATACCACTACATTAATTCTATTATACAAAGATACTACTACAGAAATACTGCAAAAATACAACTAAAATAACACTACAAGAATACAACAGATAAACAAGAAAATTCTCCTAAGCAAATATGACAAAAATACTATAGAAGTACCTTAAAAATTCCACGACGGAAATACTACAAAATAGGACAAATATAAAACTACAGTGATACTACAAAAATACTACCGATATACTAGAAAAAGTCAACTTTTGAAATACTACAAAAACACAACAACATAAAACTGCAGTAATGTTACAAAAATACTACAGGAATACGACAAAAATCCGACTGCAGAAATACTACAAAACTAACTATGAAAGAAGAGCTTAAAACAGAGGGCGGGAGGCGGGACACCCCATCACTACACTTAACAGTTTGTGTCCAAAATTTATGCCTGCCTATTGAAAACAGTGTCAAAATCATATTTTCACCTGTATTCTGAAAATTGCAGCATAAGAGCTCGCAATTTGTGAAAACGGATCAGGTAGGGTGGTCCCTTGAATGTAGAGTACGTTTTTTTTTCTCAGCCATGATTGTAAAATAAGGATACAGGTTATTAAGTGAACCATGTTTAAAAACCCAAATTTAACGAAGTACTTAGACGTCAAACATTTTGAACATTACTAGAAAGAAAACATTCAGAGCCCAAATGTTCATCAGAATATTTGAAAATTACGACTTTGTGTATGGTCTTTGCACAAACTGAGTTTATGAAGTGTAGCTCATTTGAAAAACCTGATAAATTACAAAAAATGAAAAGGATTGATTAATGCAATCAGCAAATTAGTTGAAAATTATAGTCTGTGATGGATACATGTGCATGAGCCATGGGCCACACCAGCAAGTATATATTAAAGGGCAGACAAGCTTAATCTTTCCTTCTCCCTACTTCCTTCTTTCGCAAATGTCTTCTATGTTTTGTGCTTTCAACGTGAGCTATCAACCAAGTACAGCGACTTCCAAATATAGTACGACTTTTAAAACACACTCCAGATGGAGTTCGAGATTTCCAAGCAAATATACATATTTCTTACCCACACAGTTTAATTGTGGCCTGACTTGTGATTGAATTGTTTCACAATTTTGAGCTCTGCCCAACTTATTATCACAGAAGTATCCATGTAACGGGTGTAATAATAACTTTTGTTTCATTGAAATTCCTGCTGAAATATGTTGTATAGTTTTTGTGTAAGTGCCCTGCAATGATGAGTCCAACAGTGCCACCCGCTGGTATGGAGTAGGGTTTGGTTTGGCTTTTGACATGTGACCGGAAGGCGGGTTTTTTGGCAGTCTACAACGGGCTGCCAACGGTAAGACACGATCTTTTGTTGCTCCGCAAAAAGTTAATTTTAAACATTAAAACCACAGCTGACAAATCTCTCAACATGCACAGTATTGTGATTGATGTTGTCAAGCTGTTTGGATTTATTTTCATTTTGTTTCTGTCGCCTTTTATGTTAGTTTTGCCGGACGTTGCATGTTGTGCTAAAATGCTAATTCCCCTTATAGATCAAAGAGATCAAAGCCAGCAGAGAAGGATAACCACGTGTTGTGACTCATTCATTTACAGGTAAATAGTACGCGTTTTTATGCTCATTATTGTTATTATTTCTATGTTCTCATATATATAAAAAGGATGATGTTGGTTAAAATTCAGACTAAAGAAAAATGTGTTGAATTCATTGTCAATGTTAAAAAGCCACTATACGATCTCTTGTTAAAAGTATCTTTTTAAAATGGATGTAAACATGTATTGTGATGGTTGATATTCTAAAATGTATTTTATGTAAACTGAAAAGAAAGCTCTTTAAAATGTTTAAGGCAGTCTACAACGAGCTGCCAACGAACAAAGAGATCAAAGCCAGCAGAGAAGGCTAACCACGTGTTGTGACTTTCATTTGCAGCAACTGTAATAAAAACCTCATCATCCAGTCCAGCGTGAATGTGGATCTTTGGTGGGACAGGTACACCGCAGTAACATCCATATCAAACTTGCACGGGCTGCATTAAAATTAAGCAGGTGGCCTCAAACTTTTGGCCCAGGAGTCATGGGTTTAAGACCACGGTATCCTACAAATGGCACATTAAACTTACCTCGTCCCATTCTGAGGTGAAAGACGGCGATTTCTCCAGCCTTTTCTTCCCGCTGCTACAGTTAGAAACCGATCCACTCCGGTTCCCCAGTCCTGCGTCTTCCTCGTTCGGAGGCGACACCAGCAAATCCGAGTCCGACTTGGAGAGGCTGCGGGCCAGCTTCAGGTCCCCCGGGGGACGCATCCTACCAGATACTGCCCCCAGGTCCCTGGGCTCCTTGTTCACAGTTGCATAAATGGCTTTTGGATCACAGTCCGTTAGGATGGCAGCCATGCTGGGACGACTCTGTGCGGTTGAACCCGCTTGTTCTTTGGGTTTGCCCCTCGACTGCAGCTGGCTCGGACCGGGAGGCTGGCCACCTGGAATCCTGAACGGCTCTTCGCGGCAGTCAAAAACCGGCGATGATCCATGCAGGAGGCCAGTAAACTGCTCTGGGATACCTGCGCCCTGATCCAAGCTTAGACGAGCGTTATCTAGACAGAGAAAAACATCCCAAGGTTAGCAAAGAAGAGAGTGTTGTTTGGGAGGGCTGAAACTGGGTGGAAGACCAAACGTCAGATCCTTTGGGCTGGGCTCGAAACAAACCGCCTACGCAGGCGCTGAAACAGTTTTTTAATTGTTTCCTAGCAGGGGTGATGGTGAGAGGCGGGGGTGGGGGAGAAAGTTGGCGAAGACACAAGGCATATGTTTGCATGAGAAATGTCAAGAATCCACACTAGGTTCGCTGCAATCGGATGTTTCTGACCCACCGTCTGTGTAAAACTTTATTCTATTTCAGTTGTTTCTCTACACAGTTACCATA
Source organism: Urocampus carinirostris (assembly GCF_059441175.1). Classification (NCBI taxonomy): domain Eukaryota; kingdom Metazoa; phylum Chordata; class Actinopteri; order Syngnathiformes; family Syngnathidae; genus Urocampus; species Urocampus carinirostris. The sequence goes on along the minus strand of NC_142351.1, from coordinate 12,894,991 downwards.
AACAGGCTATGCTGCATGCAAATGTCATATAAGACACAAATAAGAAGAGGTATGAATGAGAAGACTCACCAAGCGAAATTCCACTATAAAAATTTGCCTTCTTCAACCAAAACAAATCCTTAATGACACTGCATTGCATGAGCAATTCAAAGCAATGCGGTTTTCCTCCTTGCTTCCCACAGGAATTGCAGTCAAATAAGCCCCCTTTCCTCTATCAAATCCGCCACACAGCTTGGCTTTGCCTTAAAGAGGCATAAACACCGCTTTAGTTCCGCACTTTCATCTGACTTACTCACTGCTGTGTTGCGTGCTGTTGTCAGCACGTGCAACTCCTGTGTTGTCTGAATTCTAATTTTGGACTCCGACGAAGACTCAGGAATGGAAATTTGAATCGCCCCATCAGTGGCCAGACTCTTGGTAATTAGCACAGTGACACATGCGGACGCAAGGGGATGGACTGTCTCTTTCAGGGTCATGAGGTCATGGTGTTCGGTGACAGGGAATCTAGGGCAGTGGTCACAGGATTAAAAAAACGGGGGAGGTTGTGTCCTTATTTGACTTCCATTACCTTTGTTGTTGTCTGACACCACCTTGAACTCTTGTCACACACCTCAACATGAAATATGGGAGGATAAAAAAGGGGACTGGATGGACAGTCTGCATGTCCTTGCCAAATGTGCAGAATTAGGGCCGACTCAGAACATCAATCTGATTTCTTCCATCCCATGCCCGGTGGACCCATTCTTCCAAGATCTCCACACTTCTGCTTTTGAGCCTTTTCAATAGAGCATGCCTGAATTTTATTACAGTTCATGTGCTATGGATTAGGTCACTGCAGATGTGGAATATGTGTTTCCTTTGGCAGCGCAAACGCGTCTTCGACTAATGATGTCATCGTTTGTCTTCAGAAAGAGTCGCAATGTTGCCAACTGTCATTCAGAACTGGTGCACATTTTAAGTGGACTTGGATTTTTCTCTTTTGCCAACAAATCCTTCTTTTAAAAGGACTACTACTAAATGCTTGTCTGTACTTCAAGCTGGGCAGTGCCTTCCTACAGAAAACAAGATTGAGCTCAAGACTACTGACAAACACACATATCGCTGACTGAGTGTTTATCCTTCACCTGTCACATGTTGAGTGTAAAGAGGTCTTGTCTGCAGAAGGGCATGAAATCAAATCCATCGTATGCACTACAAAAGACACGCCCAGAAAAGCAAAACAAAATATTTCAACAGAGGCAGCTGTTTTGGATTTTCCTTTGGCAAGATCGTTGCACCATTACGCCATTGAGAGGACCCCTATGCCGAAAAACAACGACTTTTTTCAAATGGGAGTCGGGGCATATCACTCCCTGGCACAAATAGTGACGCCACAAGAAACAATGAGCATAAATACTGCCATTTCAATTACAACTAGTAAATTCAAGTGATGGAACATCTACATTTTAAGAGTTTATTCATGAATTAAATGCTTGACTAGAGAGGGAAGTCAGATAGAAATAGTTTTTGGCTTTGTCTCAAAGATGATACTGACCTCCAATGTTGGGACGCGTTTTAAAGGAACATGTTCCACAAACGCAATTACTTTTCTCCGTAGAGAGTTGTCTTGCACGTTTGTTAAAAGATATTGTAACTCTAGTGTTGTTACTACTTAATTTGTTACTGCTTTACTCAGGTACTTATTAAATACAGATCTTAAATTCAAGTGTCAATTAATAGCTGAATATTCTTACATCACTCATGTTGCTATATACAACTCTTCATCAAACAAGACACAAGGTACGACTGAATACTGTTATGGCAGCGCTGTCTCAATCACGGAGTAGGAGGATGCAGAATTTCCACTCACGGAGATATTCTCCCGATACTTGCATGTAAGTTAAATTAACAGCTCTGAAATAATATACTGTAAACATCGGGTCAGCTTATAAACGCATATTTGGTTGTACAGTGGAACCTCGGTTTTAGAACGCCTCTCAGTTCGAACTAATCGGAGTCCGACCAAAAATTTCGAGAAATTCTTGCTTCGCTGTTAGGTCAAAAAATCGGAGTTCGAACGCCGGTAATGTGTGAGTGCGTACGCTAGGGTGCGATGCTGAGCAGCGTACGGGTGTGGATCGCTCTTTTCGTGACCAACTGTTATCGCGTGCGGACGTGCTTCGTTTTGCTTTCGCTTTTAATATAGGTGTACGAAGTGTTTTAGCCCCTAATTATGCCTCCGAAGAAAGTCAGTGCAAGCAGCAAAGTCGCTGCAGGTGAAAAAAGAAAAGGAGTGCGTACAACTATTGCATTTAAGAAAGAAATAATAGCACCACCGTCCACCTGCGCCTTCTGCTGACCACCACAAAGGTAAGAAATCCTATTCATAATTCTTTTCTTTATCCTTTTTTTTTAATTTTTACACGTTCATGTTAGCGTAATCTTTCATACGGAAGATTACGATAACGCGAACGTACGATTAGCCTGGGTTAGCTTTATGTTTACGTTAAACATTCAAGGTAAACATTCAGGGTGTTGGAACGGAGCCCAACATTCAGGGTGTTGGAACGGAGCCCCTTTTCCAATGAACCGCTCACCACTTGTTGTGGAGACCCGGGTGCTAAATGACTTGTAAACGACCTGATTTTTTTTATTTTTACACGTTCATGTTAGCGTAATCTTTTGTACGGAAGATTACGATAACGCGAACGTACGATTAGCCTGGGTTAGCTTTATGTTTACGTTAAACAAATCGGTTTTCGAACAGGGTTCTGGAACGGATTATGGTCGAGAAACGAGGTACCACTGTAAATCATCAGTAGTAGATGGTAGGCTGGGGTGGGGCCAGGGGGTTCTGGCTAATCCAATTTACAGTAAAAGTGTGCTGAATTTTGGTCTTTTTATTTGTAATTTTTTTTTTGCATTGGATCATTTCTGAGAAAAAAGTGAACATCTTGCACAGTTAGGGCTGTCACGAATATGTCAATCTGCTAACCGTAAACATTTTTCACATTAGCGAATAAAGTCTTTTTTTTGTCTCAACCTCCCTTTGCGACCACCCTTGACTGAAACGTTGAGGAAATTATGTCAACGTGCAGTGAGCACACGCTGAAGTAAAAAACACCGGCTCTCTGTGTGTAGTCATCATAGCAGGTCAATTTTTTTGGTTTCAAAACAAGGTACCATTTCAGTATTTTGGACACATTTTGGGTTTACACCCATCGACAGCGGTATGAGCTTAAATATGGAAGAAGCGGTCTGCAAACCCTTTCTCAAGAAGCTTCCGCAAAAGGAGCTAACACAACGACTAACGACTGCAAATAATATGAAAACAGACAAGGCCCAGTTGTGCAGCTCGTACAGGCGCTCCGCTAATTACGACCATTCGACTTACGAAAAACTGTATATACAAACATTTTTTTCGAGATGTCGAAAAATATCCAGACATTGCTGTAAGTTAGATTTAATTAGATTGTGTGCACCTTTTTCCATGCACAGGACGTTACTGTAGTGCTCCTTTCCACCACTACCGGCGTGTAGCGCTGTGAGAGGTTACCCGGCATCTACCCCGAAGAAGAAATATGCTTCCTGTTCCTAGTTCATGTGTAAACATTCTATACTGTATCTCCAGCGTGCTAAGAACTTTGACATTTTTAGTGTTTAATATCTCAAGCATTCATTCAATATGGTTGGTGTAAAGTGTAAAGAAGAGGCGGGCCGTTTCATTTGAAATGAAAGTGGAATATGGAAGCTTGATGCTGTTGAGAAAATGGTTGGATCGCTTTTTTTTTCAGCCACTTTCTACCACAGAGGAGTAACTCTTGAAGCTCATCTTCCAAAAGTAAGTTAAACCTAACTTTATCTTTATAGAGCATATTATTTCATGAAATGTTTATTTTTGGTTCAAAACAATCCAGGTTACTTACACAAGCCTTAAACATACTTATATACTGTAAAACATGTATTCCATACAAAATATAGCACTGAAGCAACTAACGAACAAATTCAACTTATGAACAATCATCCGGAACTTGTTCGTAAGTAGGGCAGCGTCTGTATATAGAAATGTAGAATAACCTCTGATGAGAAGTGTCAGCTGATTGAATATGAAACCTTGGCTCCAAGTGACAAGTTATTGGGTCTTTAAATGCAATATTTGAGCGTTACCGGTATAACTAGCGCCCTGATAATTATTTTGCATCCCTACATAAGACCTACAATAAAAAAATACCTTCACAGTTCTAAAACTGCTTAAGCGCAAGCAGTTCCTCTGAATCTGAAACAATTCCACTCATCAAATATCCACTCAAAGTTGTCTGCATGCAAACACAATTAAATATACACAAACCACAACAAAGATTATTTCTAAAACAGATAGAGGTTTATAAGATTACCTTCAAATGCTCTCCGGCCCACTTGCCCTGAGGGATGAAGTGTTTCTTTTGTCAAGTTGGGTGTGCCAGGGTTATTTAGGGCGTTGGATTTGAACTACAGCAAAACACAAAGGGGTCATGGTCAGTTTATCACAGTCATCCACAAATCCTAGGGAATGTGTTAATGCTGTTTGCCTGCGAATGGAAGGTCTAGCCAACACCACATCAGAAGGAAACTACCCAATTCCAATGAAATTAGGATGACATTTTCAACAATAACAAAAATAGAATTTGACTGTGATGTGTCCTGGAGTGGCCATACTAAAGCTATGCGAATACCACATCTCATGTTAATGTCAAACCAAAGAGATAAATTCATAGTCAATAATTCAGACTTGGCACATTGAAGAGAATATCACACCAACCGTATTACTGTATAAAAAGTTTTACATACCTGAGGTAGGACATTGTCAGATGACTGGATATACGCGTTTTCATCTAAAGAGAGAAAATACACCATATTGATACGTTAAATTGACGCACATTGTGCTTTTGTGAGTGCTTAATGGATGTAATGTGTAATTTAGTGATAGTGATACTTCTTACTAGAACAGCTTTTTTTCCATCTTTGCAACATTGCTAAAATTCGCCCTATGCTGTCTCACTCGGATGCGGAGATCATAATTCACGCGTTTGTTACCTCCCGTCTCGATTACTGTAATGCACTACTCTCTGGTCTCCCGAAGTCCAAAATCCTTCAGCTGGTACAAAATGCTGCAGCGAGGCTTTTAATTAAGACAAGAAAGTTTGATCACATTACCCCGATTTTAGCTAACCTGCATTGGCTCCCTGTTATCTTAAGATGTGATTTCAAGGTTCTGTTGGTAGTATACAAAATCTTGCAAGGACTTGCTCCCTCATATCTTTCAGATTTAATTTCCCCCTATGTTTTGGTCCGGAGCCTTCGCTCTGAAAACGCTGGTCTACTAGTGATCCCAAGAGCCAAGAAGAGATCCGCAGGTTTGAGAGCGTTCTCCATTCGGGCCCCGGTGCTGTGGAATACTCTCCCACCTGAGTTTTGATCTGCAACCTCAGTGGAAATGTTTGAATCTAAGCTTAAAACACACTTCTATTCTATAGCATATGAACAACCTATATTTTATGTTGACAATATCTGTGTATCTGTGTATTATTTTCCCTCACGTAGGTTTTAGATCAGGGGATGATGTCATAATAGTCTGTGGTTTGCAATAGTCTTTGAACTGTGCAGCCCTTTGAGACTCTTTGTGATTAAGGGCTATACAAATCAACATGACTTGACTTGACTTCTTTTTGTATTTACTCTTAAAGAGTTCTTGCCTAATGCTTCAGCCAATTAAATGATAGAATAATTATCAGCTTTAATAAATAATTTTGATCATGATTATAAAAAATATTTATAAAAGCTCTGGACGGGTGAGTATTGTTAACAGATATTTGTGACAAAGCCTTTCACAGTATAGGTTTCGCGATGGTATTTGTTACTAATTAGAGGTTGGCGTCACTCCTGGTGTATCTGGAATCAAAAATTAAACAATAAATTGAATTGAATTGTAATTTTATTCAAAAAAATATATTGGTTGCACAGGGCAGCACGGCGGCGCGGTGGTTAGCGCATGTGCGGCACAGTTCTGAGGTCATGGGTTCAAATCCAGCTACCAACCTTTGCGGAGTTTGCATGTTCTCCCCGTGCTTGTGTGGGTTTCCTCTGGGCACTCCGGTTTCCTCCCACATTCCAAAAACATGCATGTCAGGTTAATTGGCCGGTACAAATTGTATGAGCGAGCAAATTGTCTGTGCCTTAGTGCCCTGCGACTGGCTGGCAACCAGTTCAGGGTGTCCCCTGCCCACTGCCCGAAGATGGCCGGGATGGGCTCCAGCACCCCCACGACCCTACTGAGGATAAGCGGTGCAGATAATGGATGGATGGATATTGGTTGCTTTGAATCTATTTGAGGTCTCAAAGGTGATATCGTGGGATTGTTGACTGCTCAAGAGTTTACTCAGATTCGGTCTTAAGGGAAAAAAGGAGTAAAGAACACTACTAGTTAAAGATCCTCTTTTATCTTAGCCTTCTTGCTTTTGTTTTGCAATATAAAAATGTATTTTTGAAGCACATTTAGAGGCACAAATCTGACAAAGCCGAACAAACTACTCCTAATCAAATAATATCCGATGTAATAAAACATTAAAACAAGTTTTAAAAAGCTTTGCTTGAGTTTTGAGTACTCGATGGCAAGCCGGCAGGAAAAAGATAAAAAGAGTAATCAAGACAGCCGAGAAAAATATTGGCTGGTCTCTGACCAGTCTGGAGGACATTGTTGGTGAGTGATATTGCAACAGAGCCAATAATATTATAAAGGACTGTTGACCTGTTGCCTTCTGGTAAGCCACTAAAGGTCCCTTAAAACAAGAAGTAATATGGTTAGAGACAGTTACATCCCCAGAGACCCCGTGTCATGATTTGATGTGAAGCACCTGTGCCCGCTCATTTGGCGCCAACCGCCTCGGACTCTGATTGGCTCCCTGTCCCTATTTAAACCCAATCCTATCTGTCCCCTTTTGTCAGTCCGTCTGCGAACCTCAGTTAACACTAGGCAAGCCTTTTTCAACCCTGACTCCCACCTGTTTTTTGCTCCCGTCTGTTCCCCGGCTTCGACCCGTTTTTGATCCTGACCACGTCTACTCCCCCGTCCCGACTTTCGACCTGTTTGTCCCTGACCATGTCTTCTCTCCTTTCCTGGCTCACAACTCGCTTCCGACCCTGACCACGTTTTTGGTCTCCTGTCCCCGCTACTGACCCTTTTTTCTGTCCCTGACACCGCCATCGCTACCCACGGAAGATCCGCTTCCGCGTTCAGAGCGTCCTGCTTCCCGCGCCTAGCGAACCTCGGATCGTGGGCGCAGCTGTTCCTCTGTCCTTTAATAAAACTTGTGGGAAATGTAACGCAATTGGGTCCTGTTTCCGTTCTGATCACGACACCCCGCCCTAAACAATTGTGCAAGACTGTGAAAAAAATATATAAATATCTAGTTCCATTGAAAAATGGGTACTCACATCTTATTCATTGACTTATTTGAAATTGTTGTTGCTGCTAAATTTTTTAAAGTGTTTGCACTTATTTTCATTGCGCTATTGTTACAATGCACTACTTACAACTCGGGTCAGTCTCCAAGCTTTGTAAACAATTTTTTCATTTATCCTGACATTCTTTCGTTATTTTTTTTCTTTTAGGTTTTTATTACGTGTTTATCATAGAGTGCCTTGTCTAATCTTGTTGCAAACAATGTTCACAAGGTTATCAATGACAAAGAGGACAATTCGAAATCAAGTTCCTCTCATGACTGGAATAAACAACCTTTAAGACAGGGGTGTCAAACTCAATTATACAGAGGGCCAGAACTCAAACCAAACCTTTGGTCGTGGGCCGAACAGGATAGATATTTAATGATTACACTAAAACTTGACTTTAAAAAAATAAAATAACATAAAAAAATATGAATTTAAAACAGTCAGGAATTTTATTCCAGAATAAACAAACTTAAAAATCAAATGAATTAAAAATCGTTGCTCTCCATAAAAAATATCTGCTGTCAAAACCATACAAATTGAAAATACGAAAAAAAAAACGGAAATATAAATAAAATTTGTGCTTTTCACTTTGGGAATTTGCTTTGGTGAATAAAAAACATCTTCATATTCTTCTTTAACCTTTCAACTTTCTGTATCTTTTCTCTGGATTCAAGTTTTTCAGCTTACTCTGAAGTTTTGTCTTGTAGTTGCGTTTTACATTAAATTCCTTAACTACGGCCACAAAAGCTCCACAAATAAGACACTCGGGTTTATCGGCCATTGTAGTTTTTAGCATCCGAGTATAGTTTGGAAGTTATCAGCGTTTCATAGACCCGGGCCATTATAGTGGATGTATATAAAATGATTTCACGGGCCGGATATAATTGTACGCCGGGCCAGATGTGGCCCGCGGGCTGTGAGTTTGACACCTGTGCTTTAAGAGATGCTGCATCGTGCTTAGACAATCAATCAATTTACGTTGCAGCTCCATACTTTATGTAGTATAATAAATGTTATTCTGGTATCAAGGTTTCCCGAACATCCACCTTTGTGAAACTGAGATTCTTTGCTTGGTGTTGGGACTTTGGTTTGCGCAGTCAGCAACAACTCGTATGTGTGATCCTCAGCAGCGGCAGTCTCTCCTCGCTCATCAATACTGTTATCCGTAAAGACAGCCTGCGCAGTAAACAAGTTGGGAAAAATGAATACTTATCAAAGTGATTCACTTTGCAACCACTTTCAAATAACTTTCGATTTATTTCTTTAATAATCTTAAAAATACCCCACCTCTGAGCTCGTCTCTTCTTCAAGACCCCGGCCAGGATGTGATGTGTTAACAAAGCGTTCTTTCTGCAAAAAAAAACACTCAATTTCGTTCAATGGAAGAGAGGAGCAAGCAACCCGCCACACAACCAGAGAGGCATCATCACCCTCTAGTGTTATTTTGGGATTATCGCACTTCAAAGCTTGCACAGTCTGCATGGTAGTCTGTTTACCTTCCCTGCCTCACTGTCAGGCCTTCCAGAATCCCTGTCGGAAGATTTTCCACTTGTAAGGCTGTCCATGGAAGAAGAGGTAGCTTCGAACAGCGCTTCATAGGGACTCTCCTCCTCAGGTTCCGGGGCCAGCCCTGATATCAACTCGCTCATTTTCTCCAGCTCACCTGAATCAGACAGAAGTGTAGTGTTGAGCAGGTTGTCACCCAAAAAATCACTATGCTTGAAAAGGTCAGGGTCACACAGACAATTTGGTGTTTTTCATGGAAAAGTCACACTTTTAATTATCAAACGAGTTGTCCAATGTCAGTGTTAGTTTGCCCATATTCGTTAATTTTGTCCAGTCCAATGTTCATTTTACCTCTGAAAAGTGATGGGTCCGGGGACTCGAATGCTCAAAAGTCTATGGGTCCCAACAGAGATATATGGGTCCCCAAAATTTAGCGTGCTCCATGCCCTTACAAACTGTCGTATTTTCCCTTACAAAATACAAAAAAATATTTTTTTTTTCAAACATGTTTATTTATGTAGTTTAACATGTTATATTGTACATGTGTTTCCTTATATCATATATATTATTAATGAACATTTTGTTGTGAGACACTGAGTTGCTTGACATGAATGAGGTTTATTATAAAAACAAGTTCAAAAATGAAGTCGTTTGGACGTTCACTGTAGAAGGAAAAAATACATGCAAATATAATTAAGTAGAATATTACATTTTCTTATTCAAATTATTAATTCATTTTCTACATTAAATTATTGTTGGTAATATACTGATTAAAAGGGATCACCACAAACCTGTCTTTTTTCATTTTCTCCTTTTATACTTCCTTTTTTTCTTAACTTTTTTATACAACATAATCATTCGTAATACAATGCATCAAAGCAAGTGAGCCGTTTGAGAGCCGGCTCTTTAATGAGTTGAGCCAATACAGCCGGTTTTCTAAAAAGAGACGGACTACACAACTCGAACTGGAGATCGGCGTGCAGACGAAAACTCGAACCGCGAGACCAAAACAACAATGGCGGATGTGCCTGACGAAAAGTTTGGAGTGCGGTAAAACTTGGTTAAAAAGTGATAATGACAATTTCGTGTAAACAAAGTTGCGTCCCGGGGACGCACGTTCATTTGACACGATGCGTCCCCAGCAGAAATAATGCGTCTAGGATGCAGGGACGCGGGCAAACGAGAACACTGCCAGTCTAAAATATGACTTTTTCGTTGCCACTCTGCCTTGAAGGCCAGCATCTTGGAGTCACCTCTTAAGTGTAGATGTTGACATTTGTGTTTTGCAGGTTCTAGTTAACCAACCTGTTAGTTAGGAGACTATTTCTCATGCTAGAGACATTATCGTGCTTGTCATCTTGCCACTTATTTTTTTCTACTCTGGTTGGGGCCTGTTTGTGCTGTTCTCTTAAGGGAGTAAAACACACTGTTCTAGGAGATCTTTAGTTTCTTAGTAATTTCTCGCATGGAATAGTCTTTATTTCTTAGAAAAAAAACGACTTTTGAGTTTCATATGAATGTATTCTTTTATGTCAATTCTGAAAGTTAAATTACACCCACAAATGTGATGCTCAAGATACTCAGATGGTTCAAAAGAAAGTCTGTTGTAAAGCTTCTCTAACCAGCTGAATTGTTTTAGCTGTGCTAAAATCAATGCACAGGGGTTTTCTGATCATTCATTTGCCTTCTAATTAGCAAATAAAATGTACCATTAGAACACTGGATTGCTGGTTGTTACAAATTGGCCTTTACACACCTATGTAGATATATTAATGCAGATAAATAGTAATTTACCAAATATGGGATGTACAGACGCTGCCCTAGTTACGAACGGACGATCACGAGGATTCTCAAAAGGCTGCACAGACCACAGATTATTGCAAACCACAGACTATTCATAAATTTAATTTGTGTTTAAGTTGCTTCAGTGATATATGTTGTATGTTTAAGGTTTATATAAGCATGTTTAAGGCTTGTATAAGTAGCCTGTATTGTTTTGTACTTAAAAATAAACATTTCATAAAATAATATGCTCTATAAAGATAAATAAAGTGAAGTTTAACTTACTTGTGGAAGATGGGCTTCAAGAATTATGCGAAAAAAGCGATCCAACCATTTTCTCAACCGCATCAATCTTTCTTATTTCACTTTCATTTCAAAAGAAACGGCTCGCCTCTTCTTTACACTTCAAACCAACCATATCAAATGGATGCACGAGATATTAAACAATAAAAACGTTCTTAGTGCATTAGAGATACAGTACAGTATACGTGGTATGTTTACACACGAACCAGGAAGTAAACATCTTCGGGGTGGATGCTGGGTAACCTCTCACAGTGCCATGGGGCCGAAAGAAGCACTACAGTACTGTCTTCTACTAGGAAAAAAGGTGCACACAATACAAAATCTAACTTACAGCAATGTCCGGACATTTTTCGACATCCCGAAAAAAATGATCGTATCTACTAATTTTCGTAAGTCGAATGGTTGTAAGTAGGGGAGCATCTGTATTTCTGATTAGTTTCATGTTATCCATATTGAAAAAAAACAACTGTGGTTCTCGTTCAAAAATAACATTTCTTAGCAACTCCACACATTTGAAGAACAGAGTATACACACAAAAACGATTTTGTGACTGTTGCATCGACAAACTTGTATTTAAAAATTCGGCTATTCGCACCCTTGTTTCGATGGCTCGGACTGTCTAGTAGCGTGGAAATTGGTGGAGCTGGGAGGTCAATGTCAGGAGGTTTCCCGCTCATTAGCCCTGCAGCAAGCAAAGATAAAATTCAGTAACAGTGCCTTTATCAATATTTTCAATATTTATTTCCAAGTATTCTTGATTCTACCTTGAATTAGCCCTGCGATCGCCCGGCTCTTCTGTGAGGGCATATCTTTGACAGTGTCCAGCGCTGTCAAGCCCTTCTGGTCCAATATGTTCACATCAATTCCTAAGTCATGCCAGACAGAGTTATGCCCTCCTATCTAATTTACTCAATTATGTGATTGAATCGGAAAAAGCTTGCATCTGACCTGCACTGAGAAGTTTCTGCACCACATCAGTCTTTCCAAACAAGGCTGCTTCGTGGAGAGCACTGCCTTTCTCCGTCTGATCAAAAATAGAAAAATGAGACGAAGAGGAAAAGGAGGCTAACAAGTAGTACATGCTCCCCTGGATAGCTTATTGAGTTTTGACTATCGGTTTCTTAAGTGCTATTCTCGATCACAAAGTTAGTTTGACACTAAATCAAAGCAAAAAAATGCATTCACAAAGTAAAGATCTATATTCGAGTTTGTTGTATCTTAGTTTAACTTTACATTTGAATTGTTTTAATGATAAATTGTGATGGAAAACAGATCAGTTATTTTTATACACCTTAAATAGATATGGAGCATTCCCCAAAAGTAAATCTATTATTTAGAGCAGGGATGGGCAAACTATGGTTTATTTATTGCCCATCAGGCGTTTTAATGAAACATATAGTGCCAACAAACAACAAAATATGTTATTTTCTGGTGTCCCATTTCATCCGGGGGGACGAAAGCATGACCAACTTGGGTGCCGAGGTGCCTAACTTGTTTGGGCAATTGGGTTGGCCATGGTCCAAACATTTTTGTGTGATTTTTTTGCTATTTATTTCCCTTTTATTTTCTTTGTTATTGTATGTGTGTGTCTTGCTGTCGGTCACCCCTCTTGAGGGATATGACGAAGGAAGGAAGGAAGGAAGGAAGGAAGGAAGGAAGGAAGGAAGGAAGGAAGGAAGGAAGGAAGGAAGGAAGGAAGGAAGGAAGGAAGGAAGGAAGGAAGGAAGGAAATGAGCTCTTACTATGGAGGTTGCTAACAAAACCGAGCTGTATGTAAGATGGGGGAGGAGTGAGGGAGCACAAGAGACTGTTGACGAAACATGATCACTTCCTATAGACTTAAAATTAAAGTTGCTGTAACTTCAACAAACACAAACATTTTTTTACTGCATCGATTTTAATTTTCTTTTTTAATGCGGTCTATATGATTTAGACTTTTTACTTTTTGTCACTTTCCTTTGACCTTTCAGCTAGACTTGCAACACTTTCACTTTCTAAAGTTTTTTTTTAAAGAAAAACCTTACCAAGGAAATTTATCTCTGCCTCCCTCTCTAAATATTACGAAATGGGTAAGGCAAGTGTCATTAAAATGATCTAAAAAAACAACCAGTTGCCACTTTTTTCACAGTCTCAATCGATCTATAGTGGTAGCGCCTGGAAAGTGTCATGGATTTTCTCATATGTTGGGCCCCATTGTTAGTGGAAAGACATCTCACATCTCGAAAGTCTCCGTCTGACAGGATTAGGAAACTTGCGTGTACAAATTGCAGTCACAAAAAATAGCGAGTTGAATGCAAACAGTTAACCAATAGTTCTGAATTGGTGAGATGCCCACCTCATAGTTAATGTCCATGCCAGCATCAAGCAGCACCTCCACCACGGGCAGATGTCCATTCCGGGAGGCCAAGTGCAGCGGCGTGTGCTTCTTAGTGTTGCAGCTGAGCAGGTTGGGATGAGCGCTCAGCAAAAGTTTGACAACTTCTAGTCTGCCGTAGAGCGCGGCCAAATCTAAAGGAGTCTCGAACTTGTTGTTCCTCATGGTCGGATCGGTCAGCTCCTCCAGGAGAAGCCGCACTACCTGTGAGTGTCCGTACTGGGCGGCACAGTGCAGTGGCGTCTCGTTGTCATTGTTCTGTCGAACAGTAGACAAATACGTATAAAAGAAGCAACACTGACAAAGTTGAGGAAGCTGAATAAAAAGAGACGCTTAGCGAATTCTTATTGGTGCGACGTCGGACCAAAAGGGAATGTTCTTAAAGCCCAAGCCACCATGAAAAAAAGTGTACAGGGTAGAGTAGGAATGAATGTATGGAGGACCAAAATGTACTTATTTAGATGAAAAATCGGTTGTGTTACTTTTTAGCAGCTCAAAAACTAAGCATTGTAAGTGACAAACACATCGAGAACAATCACAATGGGATTCAAACCTGATTGATGATTGATCAATGGAAAAATATCCCCCACCACATTTGATGAGGCTTGGAACTCAGATTACAACGGTGAGAGCACCATTTCTTAATCACTAGATCACGAGGGTTATGTATGACATTGGAAAAGACATTAGCTTTTACCTCTTTATCACATAATTTTTATTCATGGTACCACAATGTTGAATATGTTGGGTCGCAATTTAAATCATTTATTGACAACGGTAACTATGAACACAATACCAAAATAAAATTCACAATGTATTAATTTAATGTGTCTCAAAGTCCGATGAAGTGTCAATAATTGATTTTAATCATGGCCAATTGTTTGACGATGAGATAAAATCCTATGCCTTTTCCTGAATCATCTATAACTGATCAAGTGGTTAAGAATCTGCGCACTCACTGCCATGATCCGAGTTCTAATCCAGTTGCATCAAATATTGTACAAATGTGGTGAGCAATATTTTTCGACCGATCAATCATTGCTCGAATACGGTTGTGTACTGCAGTAAAACCTCTCATGTAATTTCCACCCTAACTTTGCACTATACTTTAATATGATACATATACAAATTAATATAGAGATACCAAATGAAAATGGATATGAAGCACTAGATCAAAAAAATATAAACAAATACCTGTCAATAAAAACAACAATATACATACAATCAAATGAAATAATGAATACATTTTAAAACAAATACAAGATATACAAAATTCTCAATTTAAAATTTAACATGAAAATAATTGTGGAAGGATAAACAAAAAAATGCATATATGCAATAAAATATTTAGGAGAAAATTAAAACGCTCTGCTTTCATGTTTATTTATTGAATGCTGCACACGTGCTGTATTGAAATGAGGGAGCGGTCTTTGAATGAATGAATGAATGATCTAAAGGCTTTTGTTGTCACTATACAGTACAACGATATCTTCCAATATCTACCATTTTTTAATACGTCTTACTTTTACTAAGACGTATTAAAAAATGGTGAGTTGAACTGTAACAATTGGTTGCTCGACTTTTAAGTGCATTGATTGACTAAGTATGACTGGCAGAGTATCACTTGTGACAGCCCCCTTATTCAAATAACATGACATGCTGAACGCACTTCTGCAGTATCAAATTAATAGATGTGAAAACTGTTTTTATATCTATTACTGATTAATCGTATTAGATATTTAGACATTGTTGATGTAATCACCTTTGATATTTATTGGTAACCAGTTTTAAGTGTTGTTTATCTAATTATTTTTAAATGGGCGGTTTTGGTCCTTCATATCAATGCTAGATGTAAACATGGACTAAGAGGGAGGTGCGGCTGAAGGGATTTCCACAGGAAAGGTATACAGAAAGAGAGGCACCAAGCAGACATTTTCGAAAATCAAATAAAACATTATATTATATAGAGCATAAATTAATCCTGCTTGTGCATAAATGACTTCATGGGCCTGCGTTCATTCAACATATTCACATTCATCAGATTTGGCAGGTGCGGCTTTCTGCAATGACTCAGTAACTTAATCAGCACTGATTGGTGTTATATGGCCAGCAGAGCCGAGTGGAATCCCTATCTATTCATATAGCACATTTCAGACACTAAAATGCAACTAAAAGTGCTTCATAAAAACATTCAGTGTACAATAAGATAAGACTAGTATACAAATGACTGGTGTACTAACAGGGACAAACGAGCCAGCCAGAACTGACACTTGGTTCATTGACATTCTGTGCTGTGAAAGTCAAGTAGGGAAAACCCACAGTCGCCATTGTACGAGGTCTCCACCGCAGCAACGTCAACAAAAACCACTGGTCTTCGTCCACAAGTAAATATATCCCTAAAGAATTTTGCTTTTACAATCAGGGTGATGATAGCTATATAAGTGTGAGATAAGACCAAAGTAGGACCGTCTAGGCACTCTCCTCGGCTTAAACAACAACACATGGTGCCAGGTTGCGAGCCTCAGGAGACTGTTTACCATCCATCTTACTCATAAAGTGGCTTGCGAAACTATTTGGCACCCTTGTACTTTATGACGTTTTGCCACATGTCAGACTTCAAACCTAAAGATATAAAACTGTAATTTCTTGTGAAGCATAAACAATAAGTGGGACACAATCATGAAGTGAAACACACTTTTTGGGATATTTTAAACCTTTTTAACAAATAAAAAACAAAAAAGTGTGTGCAAAATGATTCAGCCCCAATGAGTTAATACTTCTTAGCGCCACCTTTTGCTGTGATTACAGCTGCAAGTCGCTTGGGGTATATCTCTATCAGTTTTGCACATCGAGAAACTGATATTTTTGCCAATTCCTCATTGCAAAACCGTGAGGTTAATCTGTGAGGTTAGATGGAAAGGGTTTGTGTACACCAGTTTTCAGTTCTTTCCACAGATTCTCAATCGGATTGAGGTCTGGACTTTGACTTGGCCATTTTAACACCTTGATATGTTTTTGGTGAACCATTCCATTGTAGCTTTTGTTTTATGTTTTTGATCACTGTTATGTTGGAAGACAAATTTCCCTCCCAGTCTCAGGTCTTTTGCGGACTCCATCAGGTTTTCTTCCAGAATGGTCCTGTATTTGGCTCCATCCATCTTCCCATCAATTCCCAGGTGGCTTGTGGCAAACTTCTAACGAAACTTTTCATGGATATCTTTAAGAAATGGCTTCCTTCTTGCCACTCTTCCATAAAGGCCAGATTTATGCAGTATATGACTGATTGTTGTCCTATGGACAGATTCTCCCGCCTCACACGTAGACCTCTGCAGTTCATCCAGAGTGATCATGGGCCTCTTGGCTGCATCTCTGATCAGTTTTCTCCTTGTATGAGCTGAAAGTTTAGGGGGATGGCTTGATCTTGGTAGATTTGCAGGGGTCTGATACGCCTTCCATTTCAATATTATTGCTTGCACAGTGCTCCTTGGGATGTTTAAAGCTTGAAATCTTTTTGTATCCAAATCCAGGTTTAAACTTCTCCACAACAGTATCTCGGGCGTGCCTGTGTCACGCTTATTGTTGATGCTTCACAAGAAATTTGTTTTATATCTTTATGTTTGAAGTCTGAAAAGTCGCAAAAGGTCACAAAGTTCAAGAGGGCCAAATAGTTTCGCAAGCCACTGTATATGCACACACAAAAACACAACCTTGGGATTTAATCAAATCAGAAGGTAGTAACAGGTCTCTGAGGTGAGGACTCAAACCAGCAAGGCAGGTGACCAGAGGACAGGGAGTAGGGGTACCGCTTTGGAAAAAAACACCATAAACGATAGCTGGATTCCATCTTTATCTTATCTTTCCATGTGTCAATAGGGTGTCACATGCAAGAAGAAGAAAAAGACAAGAACCCGCAAAAGAGGAGCGTGCCGACTCTCATCTGTGATGCATCGTCAAGCATTTGCTTATTAGTGAGATGAACTCAGAGGATTTAGATGACTTCGGCATGCAAACACATTTGCTGTTGTTACGTCAGTATGATTCACTTCTTCTGCTTCATCAGTTGTCATCTCAGTTATCCTTTCACAAAAATGCATTAAAAATGAAAATGATTATTAAAAAAATGTGTTGGGATCAAAAAGTATAGACAACCGATCCCCAATAAATGTATAAATAGATTTTAGAAAAAAACCTACACATATATGCCATTTAAAAATTAACACATAAATAAACCATCAAATGCAATTCATTATTTTTCTCATTTTGTTCATTTCAGTATTTATTTTGTTGTGTATTTTGTAATTTATTTTGTCATGTACTGTGCCAAGGAATTGTCACAACAATACGTTATTCAAATAAGCAGGCTGCCCAGTTCCCTGAGCTTTTCACCTATTGGTTGATCAGCAATGAACGAATCGGCTTTATGTAATAAAGCTCTGACAGTGTGACCCACCCCCTCATTTGGATAACATTTTATTGTGACAAAATACACAACAAACTACATGACAAAATAATGAAAAGATAAATACCAAAATAAATAAATGATTAAATGAATGCCAAAATGCATTTTATATATATATATATATATATATATATATATATACATACTGTAAATGAATAAATTGCGTTTACGTCATATATTTAGGTATTGATGAGACATAAATTTGTAGGTAATTAAGTAATTGTACATTTATCTCTACATATGACAGGATCGGTCCTCCATACAAATGTAGATCCAGCAGTAATAGTTTTTTTTTTGGGTTGTACATTTCAAAATATCTAAGAGTATACAATGTATTTAATTTAACAAAAGTACCTTAATGTGGAAACCCTCCAAAATAGTAAACACTGAAATTTGTGACATGAATGTAAAATTTAACTCGGCCGAATGCTTAAAGGTGATATCAACAGCTTGATTAAATACAGTTAAAGTATTAAACTTAATACATTAAGTTTAGAGAATAGTAGGAATCTGAGCCAGAAACAAATTAAGGTCGTGAAATTCTTGAATTATAATAGACTGACTTTATGTCCATGTTCTGAGGCTATTGTTTTTTGTCGTTGATCTTTTTGCCAATATTTAGACCGAGTTAAAGGTTTAAACACTGCTATTTTGACTTGCCAAACATTTAAATATTAACAGAAAACAGCACTCTGGCTGCTCCTGCCACATACACTCTAAAAGCCAGCTATGCTAACACAGTAGTTGTGAAATGATATTGCGAGCGTGACACTCTTTTACCTAAAATCTTCAGTGTGTTTATCACTACATAAAATATGCTTTTTTACACTTGTAAATATGAATTGATTTGTTGTCACACCTCTACCCAACTCCCCCCTGACACAAGTATGTAGTCAGTCTGTAAAATATTCAACACCGGCAGTAGCTCAGGAGGTAGAGCGCTCGTCTTGGGATCAAGGGATCCCAGTTCGAATCCCGGCTCTTCCGTGTTACATGTCGAAGTGTCCTTGGGTAAGACACTGAACCCCTAATACCCCCAATAAGCAGGTTGCGCCTTACATGGCTGCAAGGCCGCTATTGGGAAATGTGGAGCACATTGTAAAGCGCTTTGGGAAATCATTGACTTGAAAAGCGCTATATAAATGCAGATCATTTCATTTTTCATTTAACACAATTTTTTGCAAAGGAGGCTGCCGTCAAAACAACCACAATGCCATTTGATGCAAACAACTATTGACACATCATCACCCCCATGTGACCAACACAATAAGAGAACACCAGCAGAAGGCTGATCTTCATGCGCAAATGGCATCAATGCCCCGCAGACTCACTGAGAGTTATAAATTCAAGAGGGACAAGCAGCCTTCATGGACAGGCCACATTAATATGCAAACCTTTTTGTCACGGCACTGCACTGCAGAAGAACTCATTCTTATTTGAGCCATCACTACATGTCAGCTCTAGATTTGTGTTGGTTATCGATCAGCTTTGACACATTGCGGCTACTCAGCTACTGCTTCCCGTATTCTATGAGCTGGCGAATTCTCGTGACGGAGAGAAGCAAGGATGGTGTACGCTTCCTACAACCTGCGGCCCCAGAGACGATAACGCGGTCTGACGAGCGACCTCTGTCACGTGACTAGCTGGCTGGGGGCGCAACACGGTTACGTCAGCGCGGCCCTTGGCGGCAGCAGAGGAGGCGAAGGCTTGAGCAGCTGTTGCTGCTTGTGAGAGGCTGCGTGCACCAACGTCTTATCTGCACATGGTCACAATCAAATCAGGCTCAGTCCACAAAGGGAGGATAATCCAACACAGGTCCTGTGCATGTTTGTCATTATTTATATACAGGGTTGGGTAGGGTTACTTCAACTTGATTACTTTCAACTACTTTTGGATTACTCCAATACCAAATATGCTAATAGAAGACAAAATAAACTAAATATGAATAAAATTATGACTCACAACACGTGGTAAGCTTTCTCACATCTCAGGCAGGCTACGCCAAACAGATTTATAGAGTTCTGTCTGCAATTTGTATTGTAAAACTGCCATATAAAAGCTACAGCAAGGAAACGGAATGCTATATTCCGGCACAAACTCAAATGGAGACTCATTGATTTGTTACATGTTTGAAACATGACCCTTTAAATATAGTAAGGGCAACACGGATGATTGTCTTTAAGCAGTTGGTTTCATGAGACTTTGTTGAATGCTAAGCTAAATATTGTCCATGTTTTTTTTTTCATTTTAGCGAACTACCTTTTATACTGTATACATTACATATACCTGTACACCATTTTAAATTATGTACTAAATAAAGGCATGGCGTATAAGCATACCTGTCAGAGAAAAAAAAACATAGTTTGGACTTCGAAAGTCTGAAAGTTTGATAGCATTTTACCAAGGGTGTTTAATTTGAGGCAAACATTGCTTTAATGGCATTGTGGCAGTCATAAATCAATCTATAAAAAGGAACCCAATTTTTAGTTATGCCCATACTTTTTCTGTAAAATGTCTAATCATGTTAGCTAGCATTGGCGTTACCTCATTGTGTGTGTTTTATCTAATGTAAAGTCTTTTAGGCACACTGATATATTGTAGGGTGTAGTCTGAATTACGGAGGCATTGTAGCATTTACCAACTTGGAATAAAGCAGGACTCATCGTAACATAGCATGACTTATTTGCCACAATTACCGCAAATCAAACAGTTTTTGCAATGCGTAATTCTAATGTGTTTGTTGTTGAAATTGATATACGACTTCTCGGTCAAAGATAACTTTAATACATTTAAATTGAATTTTTTTCCATTTTGTTTTTTTTAGTTCACTGTATCTGATCTGAGACCATTTATCATAGCATCATTTCTGTTATTTTGGTTCATGTTATTGTGTTTGTGTGTGTGTGTATATGTGGTCTTCAGTATAACTCTTCATAATATTTGGCTATTCCTGTGAATTTTCTACTCCTTGCTGACTCAAGTAGTCAGGAGATCCACAGAGGTGAATTGAAGGTGTAAAAGTGCTATACCTGACTCCATCCTCATCAATTCAGCATTTTGAAAAAGAAAAGCGCTGAGTCAGGCAAACATGTGGTCTTTCCCTGAATATTTTCCTTCAAATTATATACAATTGTTAATTTCAAAGTCAAACACATTTATAGTCTGTACAGGTTAAGTGCAGAGTCAAATTAAATCATGTTTATTTGTTTTGCCCTTAATCACAAGAAGTCTCTAATGGCTGTATAGACTACAGACTATTATTACACCATCTGCTGATCTTAAACCTACATGAGGACAAGGACCTCAACATAAAGGAAATAAAGAAACCTTGAGAAGTGACTGCACATGACGTACTCCCCCTTCCAGGATGACCAGGCTGCAATGGATGTTGCAATAACAATTAATACACAGATATTATCAACAGGAAATATAGGTCGTTCATAAGCTATAGAAGATGCATGTTAAAACTAGATTCAAACAGTTCCACTGAGGTTGCAGATCAAATCTCAGAGGGCAGAGCATTCCACAGCACCTTGACCCAAATGGAGAATTTGGAACTCAGAGAAGAATTTAGAGCAATTCACATCGCCCAAATGCAGCAGGACCTGTCTACTGTGGAATGTGCAATAGTGATCCCCTCCCTCACAATTGTGTGATAATGAGATAAGACCTGTTGCCTTTCCTTTGGTCATATATATTCTTAGATGCCTGTTGGATAAGATTCTGCCCTCTTGCTGTTGCCATCCAGGCTTGATCCCCGTTGCCACCTTTCTTATACCATTGTAGTTAGCAATAAATATTGACTGATCAATAATTGAAGAAATATGATAATACATCGACATGCATTTCTACTTTTTTTTGCCATACATATGACCCACCAGATTATAAGGCGCACCTTCAAATTTTGGGGACAATTTGGGGTTTTTGGGTGCACCTTACAGTCCAGAAAATGAAATGAAATTATCATGTAAGGCGCTAACCTGCTTATTGGGGGTATTAAGGGTTCAGTGTCTTATTCAAGGACACTTCGACATGCGATCTCTTGATCCCAAGACGAGCTCTCTACCTCCTAAGCCACTGCCGCCCTTTAAAGGGACTGTGTTCAATATTTAGTGCCTTATAGTGGTAGAAAATACGGTATATAAACAGCGTTGGGTAGGGTTACTTTTACCAGTTTTCGTGTCCTCTTTTTCATCAGTATTTGCCTTTTTGGCATGTGATTTTTTTTTCTGTTTAGTGTAGCACTCCCATATTTAGCAGAATTTCAGGGGGGTGTATGTAACGGGTGTAATAATAACTTTTATTTTATTGAAATTCCTGCTAAAATATGTGTATAGTTTTTGGTAAATGTCCTGCAATGCTGAGTCCAACAGTGCCATCTGCTGGTATGGGGTGGGGTTTGGTTTTGGCTTCTAACATGTGACCAGGAGGCGGGGTTTTGTCAGTTTAACCAGAGTACTACAAAGGTAAGACATATCTTTTGGTGCTCCACAAAATAAGTTAATTTTAAACATTATAACCCCAGCTGACAAATCTCTCACCATGCATAGTAATGTGATTGATATTGTCAAGCTGTTTTGATTTATTTTCGTTTTGTTTCTGTTTTACTAAATATTAATTCCCCTTGTAGAGATCAAAGAGATCAAACCCAGCAGAAAAAGCTAATGTTGTGACTCATCCATTTGCAGGTAAATTGTACCCATTTTTATACTCATTATTGTTTTTATTCCTATTTTTTTCATATACATTAAAAAAAGGATGATGTTGGTTAAAATTCAGAGTAAAGAAAAACATGTTGAATTCATTGTAAACGTTAAAAATCCACTATACGATCTCTTGTTAAAAGTATCTTGTTAAAATGCAAAGATTTATAAATGTATTGTGATATTCTAAAATGTATTTTCTGTAAAGTGAAAAGACAGCTCTTTGATATGCTTTGTTGTCAGTTTAACCAGAGTACTACAAAGAGATCAAAGAGATCAAACCCAGCAGAAAAAGCTAATGTTGTGACTCATCCATTTGCAGAAACTGTAATAATAAAAACCTCATCATCCAGTCCAGCGTGAATGTGGATCTTTGGTGGGACACGTACAACATGAGTCCAAGGGTTGCAAGTGTGAGAGAGTTTGTCACCTTGTCTAGCTTTGTCTCCGTTCTCATGCACTGCATCATTTTTGACAGAGTTAAGCCGCTTCATTGCATTAGTCCTCTCCAGACACTGATCTTTAAACATGACACAGCACAGGTAATTTTGTTGGAATGATTTCTTTGCATTGGTGCAAAAGCTGAGCATTACACTCAAAAACTGATGTGCTCAGATACGCACTCGTGGTCAGAAGAAGTCATCTAAACATACAGTATATTTAATTAGACAAGTGACCTATATAAAGATAAGAAGCCTGCATGAGTCGAAACAGACCAGAGGCCATTCTGTTTTCCTGAAAAGAGAACTACAATTCACTATCAATAAAAAAGGGATATTTTTGTTGCAATGGGCGACTTTTTTAAGCTATTTTTTTTGCTGTCAAAAGGAAAACTCTAAACTAAAGGGAGCATAATATTAAATGTGGTCCTTACAGTCTAATTATTATTATTTTTTTCATCATTGAAAAAGGAAAAAATCTGCTAGACCCAGTTATCAGATTATGTTTTTTTAAATCAATCACACAAAGTGAAAGGGGATAATATTGTCAAAAATATTTTACTTTTCTTACCATGAATGCACAACCAAGAAATAATGTTTTATCTTATGTTATGCAGTATCTCAAATTATTGAGCATACTGTAGATCGATGTTTTCTGTCTGATCTTTCCAACTTCTGAGACATCTTCATATCGCCAAAGGCATATCAGGAGTCCCTCTCTTTGTTCTCCATGGTCAAAATATTGGTGATGTACCCCAGGATTTAGAAATCATCACTTGGCCTGTCCTTGTTCAAATAATTAAAAATGTGGTTTTGCACAATAGCTTGATCAACTCAATATTTTTGTAATATATCAGTGTCTGAAACAATCAGAATTTATAACAGAACAAAACTTTAAATCAGGTTTATTATAAATCTACTTATAAAATTCATTGCATGTTTTCCATCTGCCATCAGTAGTTACCTGTGTTTACTCATCTTCATTCATGCAATGTTTGATTCTCGTCGCCTGCTACGAGACTCGTGAACTCTTCTTTCCACGATGCTTTTAATGTATGTTTACGTTTTGTTGTGTCATCAATTTTGTTAGCTTCTTTTGAATATTTCTTCTGAGGCTGAGGTTTCTGCTCAATTCCTAACCACTTATCCATCTTTTTGTGTTCTCTGTGCATTTACTTTGGAAAATGATATGCAAATGCACAACCTTATAAGGCTCGGGAAAGTCCGGAAGTTATTTGAAGCAGGCTTCTGATTGGCTGCCGAGTATGCAAATTTGCAAACGAAACGAAATCCTGAAATTTCCAAACCGAAAAGAATTCAAAATCGGAATAAAACGACCTAAATGATGCATGCCCCGGGCGTCCGGGCGGACGTTATTTCAGACACTGGATATATGCTTACAATCAATGGCCAAGTATATCCCTTCATATCAAAATGTTGTTTCTGGCTTGAAGCCGTATGTTTAGCAGCAGGGCTTTTTTTCTGTTTTTGAAAAACTTAACTTTCCATCTACTTTAATGACTTTCAATTCAAAAAATTAAAAAGACGTAGACCTCGCTCCCTCAACCAGGCCACTCGCCTCGACTGTATGGCCGGTGACAATGTTACCATGACAACCGGCAGCCTCATCCTCTCCTCAGCAACCTTCCGAGCACCAAGCAGGAGGTGGGGCAAATCCACACATTTCCACACTGCGCACAGACGAGCGTGTCATGGAAATCTCCCAGTGATGTTGATGCAAAGAGATGGCGAAACTGAATGTTACCCATCCTCCTACTCCTCTTGGAAAAAAAAGCTCTGTGGAAGCAGGATTCCCCCTCCACTGGGTCACATGACGCCATCACGCCACCTCGGTTTTTCATTTATTTATTCATAAGAGTGAATCAATTATTCAGCCACAAAAGTAGGTGGCACTGCTTCCCTTATCAAATGTGCTTACTTAAATGTCATTCTTATGAATGACATCTGAGTAATCGCCACAAGGCAAACACATAACATTGAGAAAGGAGAAGGTAAATTGAATGGTGATAAAGCGGAAAGCTACCCTTCCACATCCACACACTAAGAGGATTAGTCGACCATGTTCAAAAATAGGATGCGGCTTTATGTACAGGCCTTGCTATGCCTGCTCCAAAAACAATTACGAAAGGAATGACATGTTATCACTGTTTTAAAGGAAGAGTGAGCACTGGCGGGGTCAACAGCTGACATTTTACATAGATTTATTAAACACATTTAAAGGGACCGTGTTCAATATTTAGTGCCAAAATATTTGGCACTAATTTATTCAATAAAAAAACATTCATTCGAATATTGAGCAAAAGAACCTGAACTACCATTGTTAATTTTTAGAAAATAAATCATAGGTTGAGAAATTTCTATTTCTTTCACATAGTATTTAAGGTCGCCGCCCTGTTTTTCCCTGGCACCTTGTTGCTACGCTTCTCTTTGTGGCACTAATTTTAGCTTGCATTATACCAGTGTTTGTCAAACTTTTTTGAGCCAGGGCATGTTTTTTTTACATTGGAAAAATTTTGCGGCACACCACAAACAAAAAATGTTAGAAAATGACACTGAACAGTATGTTTAATTACAATATAATTTATAATACCCCCAGTTTTCACAGCACAGACACTTGACAATGACATAATATTTGCTGAAAATATTCATAAATGTTTTTTAAAATTGTAAATTTTAAAAAGTGACATTGGATAATTTCTCACGGCACACCTGACTATCTCTCACGGCACACGAGTGTGTCGCGGCAGAGTGGTTGAAAATCACTGCATGAGACAATAAAGTGCAATCTAGTGGTCAAATATTTCAAACTAGAGCTTTGAGGAGCAACTTGGCTCTGCATTTATTATTTATTTTCACTTTGGTTTAAGTCTGTTTGTAATCTTATCGTCATAAAATACAAGTTTGCAAAGTATTTCAATCTTGAAACCATGCAACTCATTCTTGACCACTCCACCCATTCATTGATACATTTAGGAATAATGTATACCCATTGGGTGCCCAGCAGTGATATTCACTATTCTTAAAATATATTATACATCGTAAAAAAATTATACATGCAAATGGGTCAAGGGTTAAAAAAGGTGAGAAGGGTGTGGAGGAAATACTGTATTTTATGGTGAATAATGCTAACGTTAAACGCTCTCACTTATTAATTTTGTAGAAAATTGGTTTAATGTATGATTTATAATTTATCGGTGGCAGTAGCTCAGGAGGTAAAGCGCTCGTCTTGGGATCAGGTTCGGTTCCAGTCTCCTTCGAGGTGTCCTTGGGCAAGACACTGAATCCCTAATGCCCCCGATAAGCAGGTAGTTGCCTTGCATGGCTGACGCTGCTATCGGTATGTGAGTGTGTGTGAATGGGTAAGTGTGAAGCACATTGTAAAGTGCTTTGGGAAGTCTTCGATGACTTAAAAAACTATATAAATGCAGAACATTTACATTTACAATTTAAACTGTGAACACAATACCAACATAAAATTTGTTATGTATTATTTTAATGTCCTTCAAAGTCGAACCATCATCAGATACGTCAATTGCACAAATACGGCATATAAACCTTGTGTATAAAATAACCAACCCAAACGTTTTGTTCTTTTTTTACGTATAAACAAACAAAAACAAATGAAACTGTTATACGCGAATACATATGGTACTCCCGCCTGCACGAACAACACTAATTTTAATTCAAACATACCACCTCAAACGCCTGATACTGCAAGATCTCACGATAACCCTCTCTCCTCCCAAAATTATTTTCTCCATAGATCTACGCAATTTACATAAGTCACCTTTTTTTAACTTAAAAAAAGTGACATTTATTGTTTGAAAAATACTAGTTTCAAAGTAATGTCCACAGGTTTTTATCCTTCTCTAGCGGCCGCCATTTTGAAAGTTGGTGTGAAGAGATAATTACATCAACATTTCTGAGGCTTTTGCTAATGCCCAATTATGACTCTCCCTCTGAAATCAGGTGAAATTTTATTGTTTTGAGTTTAGCTTAGGCAATTTTTAAATCACGAGGTGGATATGTTTCTTAACTCGCATGCTACAAAAACAATTTTACCAAAAACACGGTGTTTAGACACGAGATAATCATTTGCCTTGACCTCCATTTTAACAACACCGTATTTAATTTACTCTGTCCATTTCACCTGCTCATATTCAAAACACTCAAAGATTCAACGCAAAATTTGACAGATTTTGACATTCAAGGATGTTGTCATAATGCACAAGCAGCTTAACAAAATTTGGGGTTCCAAGCACGGATGAGCAAACGCCAAGTGATCCACTGAGAGCTACAGTGTATTAAAATACCCCTGAAGTTCTGCAAGCTCTAGCACAAACCCACAGCAAGCCAGCAGCAGCAAAGCAAAGAAGCACTGAAAGGAAATAGCTGTGCGGTGTACACACCTTGGCATTAATATAAGGGTCAAAGGGCCCACAGCGTTTGAACTCTTTATGGTCTACAGAGCTCTGGAAGGAGGGAAGAAAAGATAAACTGCCAGTTTTTCTGACTAGAAATGAATACATGACATGATTATCACAATAAAACATTATGAGTACATAGCAGGGATGTGTTAATAAACATTCAGGTGTCATGATTAGTTTAGAAAGAATGGCCCATAATGAGAATTATGTAATTTTGTAAGGAAAATTTGGCAGTATATTGCTCACAGAGGGTCATTCTGCATTAACCAAACAAGTCGGCCTACAGTGACTTACTTAAGACACTATTAGCAATGCGCAAACAAGCAATTCTCATACAGACAGGGCGTCAAGGCGCTTCAGAGTAGCACAGTATCAGTAACATTGTCAAAGTGTGAGTCATGATGCGTTGCTGAAAGACAAAAGTTACATTCTTAGCAATATCCGAACAGCGTATAGCATGTCACACATAGAATGCTGAGGTAAAAATTAACTTGATAAACAACACGGAAACGAAGTGGCTTCAAGTTGTCATCCAACTGGCTTTTGGGGCAAAGTCTGGCCACAAAATGGTTACAAATGACTAGAAGGGTGAATTTTATGGAAGAAAAGCTTGCAGTTAGGTTGTTTTCTGATAGGTGAAAAAATGTGCCAGAGCAGTGTATGGATCCGAGCAGTTTTTCAATGATTGACCTCTTCCTTGTCATCCTTATTTGTGGTCCGCTGCCACAAGACATAAACAATGACTGGTTTCAGTACCGATTTGTGACTCTAAACCGTTCAATTTATATTGCAACAGAAA
Source organism: Urocampus carinirostris (assembly GCF_059441175.1). Lineage (NCBI taxonomy): Eukaryota > Metazoa > Chordata > Actinopteri > Syngnathiformes > Syngnathidae > Urocampus > Urocampus carinirostris. The sequence goes on along the minus strand of NC_142351.1, from coordinate 12,866,713 downwards.
TTCTGCTTAAAGTAATTTGAAAGGGAATTCCCTGTGGTAATATTCAGTCTTTGTTTAAACAAGGTGGGTTGGTTTGGAAATTGGAATCCAAAATATGGATTCTCAGCAAATATGATTAGCTTTCTGTTTTTCACGTGTTTTTCATAATGTATAAAATTAAGTTGTTCCATTCTAAAAAAATGAAGTATCAGTGAGAAGTCAATACCGGTTTAATAACATATATGTAGAATGGGTGACAGCAGGCTGTACTTGCCCGAAGCACACCAGAGGAAATGGTGCGCCTATGACCCATGTGGTTAAGGGAGCCAACCAACCATGTAGAATCGAATTCATTAAATTCCCATGCCCAAAGTAGTTGGGAAATGAATGAATGAGTACAATTGTTAAGTCTTCCAAACTTCATTACTTTTTAAAGAGAAATAGGATGCTGGAGGTAAATTAAATAACTATTCGTCAAGTTACTATCCAGGCCGTGCAAAATTGACTTCAAATGAGGCAGTATGTGGCCTCTGAACTACAATGAGCCTGATGTTGGTTGACCTATTCAATAAAAACCAAAACCCAGACAAGTACAAAGAACGGCCAAACCTGTTCGTTGAGTTTGGGGTGGGAGGGTCCTTGGTGGATGAGCATCCTGACAATGTGCTCGTCTCCTTTCCATGCTGCAAGGTGCAGAGGGTAGCAGCCCTTGTTGTCGGCTATGTTGGTCAAGGCCTCGTTTCGAAGGAGCAATTCCACCACTTCACTGACAAGAAAAAGCAAGGGTTCAGATAGCAATATTACATGCACAAAGTCTTTGCAAGAAAAAAATCAATAGATTTATAGTTCCATCGGGACTGGTTTGCGGTAAGGGGAGACTTCATGTAATTATAAGAAGACTACCTGTGTCCATTTAAAGCGGCGTGATGGAGCGGGCTGTATCCGGTGCTGTCCACACAATTCACATTGGGACCTCTCCAGATGCTGGTCAAAAGACAGAATATCAACATTTATAGATAAAAATGTTAAACAATGAATATGTAGATCGTCTGTAAGAACAGTATGAAACAAGAAAATGGCTTTGTTTTCCTTTCACAAAATGTTGAACTTTTTAAAGATGTATTTTTCATGTCATTTTTTTATTATGAATTAAAGACTTATAACAATAATAAGAAATAAAATAGCAACATGATCAAATCTAACATCAAAATATAATGTAAACAAAATCTAAAAGGAGTCAAACTATCATCTGGGAGAACACATTTTATGTATTTACCAATCTATTATTGCTGTGTGGAGTTTAATGTTATTATGGTGATTTGAATGAAAACTGTAAAGTCAGGGTTTCTTACATTGATTATTAAATTGATGTTAAAATAATATCTAGACAAAAAAATGACTTGAGCTGTATTGGGGCTATTGCATTCAGGACACTAATGTAGCCAAGGATAAAACTTCCCTAATACAAGCATGATACGTGTTTTCTTTGTGCACATATTTACATATTGTCAAATTGTACTTGAAACTTGATAGATACCAATGTATTTTCCAGAAATTGCGCCTTACAAACCAATGCATCTTGTATACCGCAAAACATGGTGGATAATGTCGGAAATGCATACAGTACCTATAGGTGTTCGTTACTACATGAGGTTTTACAGTACAGACGCTCCCCTACTTACGACCATTCGGCTTACAAAAAATGGTAGATACGATGTAGAAAAATATCGGAATATTGCTGTAAGTTAGATCTTGTATTGTGTGCACCTTTTTTCGAGCACAAGACATTAGTGTAGTGCTTCTTTCCGCCACTACCGGGGTGTGGCGCTGTGAGAGGTTACCCAGCATCCACCCCGAAGAAGAAATCCGCTTCCTCTTCCTAGTTCTTGTGTAAACATTCTATACTGTCTATGTCTATACTATCTCCGGCGGGCTAAGAACTTTGACACTTTTATTGCGTAAAGAGAGGCGAGCCGTTTATTTGTGGAATAAGAAAAGCTTGGTGCGGTTGAGAAAATGGTTGGATCGCTTTTATTCTGCCACTTTTAACAACGGAGGAGGAAGTTGCCTAACTCTTGAAGCTCAGCTTCCAAAAGTAAGTGAAATTCAACTTCATTTACCTTTATAGAGCATATTAATTTATGAAATGTTTATTTTTTTAGAACAAAACAATACAGGTTACATATACAAGCCTTAAACATACTTGTATAAACCTTAACCATACAAAATATAACACTGAAGCAACTTACAAACAAATTCAACTTATGAACGATCGTCCGGAACCTCGTTCGTGAGTAGGCCAGAGTTTGTAAGTACGTTTGTATACTATTGTGCAATGTTTGGTTAATCGGTAATCATCGCTGATCTAAACTGCAAAACATTGTATGAGAGCGATTTGAACCAAGGTAGTGGCAGTGGGGTTTTAACAAACTTTATTGACACAAACACACTACATCACACTCCAACAACGCGGCCCAATTTAGAGATTACAAACATTGCTTTTTCAAACAGCATTACTAATGTTTCAATAAAAGAAATAATTGTGGCGGGATAACAAGGTTACCATGACAAATGAACAAGTAAGAGGGGGGAGACAAAATCACAGGCAGAGAAAAACTTGAAGGGAGCAATGACACTTTACCAATAGACCATCAGTGGTACAGATAACATGAAAAGCGGTAAACCTCATGTCATTGTCACACGATTTTGACTAATGGTGCCAGAAACACTGATTTGGATAGTGCATTTTGTTCTGCATTCCCTAAACATGTATAATATGTATGTATTTCATCAAAATACTACACAAGCTATTTTACGTACGTACAGTGTAAACTGCAATTTATTGCAGCACAACTGACACACATTCCGTAGCAGAGCACATACATTTGAGTAAATCAGTCAAACCCATATTAAAATTTCACACCGTCAGTAAGTGAGAATGGGAGCCACATACGCTTCCTGCACCCAAGTCCGGTCAAATGAATAAACAAGTGGTGTCAAGTCAAACAGACAGAGGACCAAATAAAAAAATGTCTACCAGACGAGGACCAGACTGATCGAATGCGGAACATTTTAAAAATGGACCTAATTGAACTTACTGAAAAGCTAACAAATATATTCCTATAGGATCAGAAAGTAATGTTTTCTAATGGCTCAGTCAAATATTCTCCTAAATTTTCAACGGCCCAAGAAGATACGTTTATTTTGTATGACAATCCAAATAACATAATAATTAAACCAAAGAAGCTGGAATACGATAGACAACATTAGCAGCCCTTCGTTTCTATTTTGGTAAAAGTGAGCTAAATCTGCTTCAAGGAAAAAAAAATCTATTTCTATCTATTATATATAATTACATTAAATACAATAAAGTGCCAAAATCTATTGAACACAAACACCCTCAAGGGGAGGTAATGCAGTAAAAAACAAACCACCACTCTTTGTGTATAATACAATAGTTAATCAAGATCATCTAGGAGACCATTGACGACCTTATCACATGCCGGATTTTAACTGCAGAACTCGACTTCAACACATTTGAAACTAGCCATCAATGATTCAGTGCGCATGAACAAAACTCAGCATATTTCTTTGTCCTACATCATAGTCGTCTTTAGTACATCCTGTTTTGGAATAATGCTTAGAATTGTGTAATTATCCAGTCAAAGCTGTGAATCAGTGGCCCACCGAGCACATTAGCCTGACACTGCAGATTCACAAGTCATACAGTTCATTCCCAGTGGCATGCAATTTAAGTTTCATTTCTCACATGAGGCTGCGATGAGCATGGATTAAAAAAGAAAAAATGTGCAAGGGAAGGAATTGTTTAATTGATCTTCTACTGGCAATGGACTCCGGCGCTTCATCACTCTTGCTGCTGTTGGACCTTAGTGCTGTTTTTAAAAGTGTGGACCATAATATCTTACTAGAACGGTTGGAAAAATGGATTGGTCTCTCAGGAACTGTCCTCTTATGGTTCAGATCCTACCTCACAGATAGGACGCACTGTGTTGAATATGGTGTTACCTGTGGTGTGCCGCAGGGTTCAGTACTTTCAGCGTTTACATGCTTCCATTAGGTGATGTTATTCACAAGTATAATATCAGTTTTCATTGCTACGCAGATGGCACTCAACTATCTGCCACACTAAACTGTGGAAATTTGGAGGCCTGCTTCACTGAGATAAACGAATGGATGTCACTCAACTTCTTGCGCCTTAACTCTGAAAAGACCGAAATGTTAGTTATTGGTCCATCTAAATAATAATAATAATAATAATAATAATTTCCTTGTGTTGTCATTCTGTGTAACAATGTACACAGAACGAAATGTCGATTGCACCTGACCCGTTGTAGCGAGCCGATGCAGCCGCAGCCAACAGAGGGCGCCGCCGACCACTTTTAAAGTCTTAGGAATGACTCAGCCGGGGCGCGAACCACCGACCTCCCAGTCTCAAAGCGGGCGCCTTACCATCTAGGCTACTGAGCTGGTATGCAGTGACTTGTTCTCAAAAAATGCTCTGAACATTGACAAATGTAATATTACCCAGAGTGACTTAGTCAAAAATGTAGGTGTCATATTTGACCCCGATCTGTCCTTTCAATCACACGTTAAGAATATTACTAGAACACTTTTTCCATCTTCGCAATATTGCTAAAATTCGCCCTCTGCTGTCTCAGCCGGATGCGAATCATTAAATGTGGGGCTACTATCAATTCAACAAGGCAACTGGGAGGTTTCTCCGAGTGCCCTCACAGGCCTGGCCTTCTAAAAAGCATTCGCAGTCCTCTTACACACCAAAGCCAAGTTTGCGTGGCCACTGAACACATCACAAGCGCAAGTGTATACAGAAACCGACTTTTGCTTTCTGTCCCAGATAAAGGAATTATGTAACGGCTTACAGCAGAAAAAAGCCAGCAAACAAATTACCATAAACATGAACAGAGCATCAACTGGGATGACAGAAGTTAATGAAATCAGTCATTGTGCAGAAAGCCTTCCCAGACTTAAAGAAATCCTTACTGGGCATTGAAATCAGTACTATGGATGGTCACACTAATCCTGTGAAAAGGGAGTTTATTTTCAGATTCTGCACATTTTCAGCATACCAAAACATCACAATGTGATAAATATGCATGAACCTTATGAAAAAACAAGTATTAGAAATATTTAAAATAAATTATTGTATCAAATTTCAGCTGATAAAAAGCAATGTATTACGGAGAAAAATATGTAAAATATTTGATATGATATGGTTACTTAAGGGCAACACGGCAGCGCAGTGGTTAGCACGTGTGCGGCACACTTCTGAGGTCATGAGATCGAACCTCCTGTGTGGAGTTTGCATGTTCTCCCCGTGCTTGCGTGGGTTTCCTCCGGGCACTCCGGTTTCCTCCCACATTCCAAAAACATGCATGTCAGGTTAATTGGCCGGTCAAAATTTGGCCCTAGGTGTGAATGAGCGAGCGAATTGTCTGTCCCTGTGTGCCCAACGACTGGCTGGCAACCAGTTCAGATAATGGATGGGCTCCAGCACCCCCGTGACCCTACTGAGGATAAGCGGTTCAGATAATGGATGGATGGTTACTTAATACATATCAACCGCACCGATAAATAGGGGCAGACCACTCAATTGGTTGGCTGTTATATCTGCCACAATTTTTTTAATTTTGGAGTAGTGAAGATTTGTCTGAAAAATACGGTCTCTTTCTAAGATTATTTTTCGGTTTTTAATTTACATCTTAGACAAATACTTTATGTGTGGATAAATCAATAATTTGATTGCCTTCTAGATGTTGTTAAATATTTTACACAAAACCAATTTTGGTGCATGCATAAAAGCCACAGCGTTTATCATTCGATGTTGGTGTATCGAATAGTGTGAAAACGTGTGCTAAAAAGCCCAAGGAAAAATACAAACTACGGAGACAAAAAGTGATCAGACCACATAATTTTTCTATTATTTTTTGGTGCGAATTTTGGGCACCCAAAGCAGCAAGTTGGTTGACAATTCTGTCAGCCCCCTTCAAGTGAGGTTCATAAATGTCTGATCAATTATAAGATTTCTTTCACTATGAGTACTAAAAAAAATGCACGCTTTCAGGATAGTTTGTATTTTTTTCTCATTATTTAAATCAATATTTTTATTCATGAATTACGTTTTTTACGAGAAGGAGGCACTAAATAATACACACTATCCCTTTAAAAATGTGTGAACATTGAACCGGCCAAAATAATGGTTAGGATGTCTAACTTTTCGAAATATTCGTGATCGGAAATTGGTTGGAAAATTGGGATTGGTTTGCCATACCACTAAACTAGACACACAGGAGGGTGCTAATGAAAACAATCTAGACTTTTTATGCTTACGTCACGACAAGAACACAGGGTAGACCCAATCGCGTAACGTTTTCTCACAATTCTATTGAGATATAGGAAGAGGAAGGGCAGCGCCCGCGATTCGATGCTCGCTGAATGCGGGAAGCAAGTTGTTCTCGCAACCGGATTGTGATCCGAATACGGAAATGGATCTTCCGTAGCGGGTGATGTCGGTGTCAGGGACAGAAAAACAGGTCAATAGCCGGGACAGGAGAGCAAAAACGTGGTCGGGGTCAGAAATGGGTCGTAAACCGGGACGGGATACCAAACGTGGTCGGCATAAAAACAGGTCGTAGCCAGGGACAAACGGGGAGATCGGGGACGGACAGGTGGAAAATCGGGTTCAAAAACGGGACAGGCGGGAGACAGGGTCAAACAGGCTTGACTTGTAACAACAGTGGTTCGCAGGCGGACTGACAACATAGGAGTAACAGGACAGGGTTTAAATAAGGACAGGGAGCCAATCAGAACCCGCAGCGGTTGGCGCCAAATGAGTGGGCACAGGTGATTCACATCGGTAATCATGACAGCTTATTGCCATTTTAACCTTGCAATACCACTAATCATCGTTACATCAACCGTGTGGACTTTAAGACATTAGCCTTTAAAAAAGGAAAGGAAAACTGCAGAATGATTTATATCCTAGTTTATCAGAATGTTATCAAGGAAAATTATTAGATTGGGCGGTTGGTTATGGTTGCAAGCAGTGTGAGTGTACACATTGTTCAACCTGAGGGTTTTGTGGGGTTGTGTAAAATTCCACTATCATTTATTTGCTGACCTGAAAAGAGTGCATTAGCAGAGAGACTCTGGGAAAAGGGATTTTTCACTGATCAATTTGTAGATCCATCCAACCTGTTATATGCTGCAGAATTGACTTTTAGAACAGCCAGTAGTAAAGCTAACAAAACCCCAACTTCTAACCTGGTTGGATAGTTGGCACTCTAAACCAGGATTCAACGAGGTACCACACAATCCACTAGCATCCGCTTGCTACAGCTCACAACCAAACGATCAGAGAGACGAGACTTAAAGCCTGTAGCTGGGTGGTGAGCAAAATACATCACACAATTTGGATCGGAGAGCAGACCAGGAGGGGGGATGGGAAGCACGGGGAGCAACTGAGGAATTCCACTTTGAAAGAGCCACACTAATCCTTAATTTCCCTGAGGGAATATCAAGGGAATGAAACGAGTTTCCGAAAGAGATTCTGAGGGACTGTAATTCGTTACTGTTAAAAGCTTGGTTTTAAGGAGACAACTGATGATAAATTCTCTCCTGTGCTTCCTAAAGCCTTCAGCCTGTTGAGGATATTTAGATACTGGTATGTTGCATATACCGTAAGGGAGGGCAATAAGTCAAAATATGAATTAAATATTACAAGTATGACTGGGTGGCACAGCCGCCCCACGGTGCAGAGGTTCCAGCGTTCAATTCCACCGATTGGCTTCCCCGTGCAGAGTTTGCATGTTCTACCAGTGCCTGCGTGGGTTTCCTTAAGGCACCCCGGGTTTTCTCTCACATTCCAAAAACATGGAACATAGAAAATTGTCTCTATTTGTGAACGGGAGAGTGAATTGTCTGTCTTTGTGTGCCCTACAACTGGCTGGCAACCTGTTCTTGGTGTCACCCGCACACTGGCTGCAGACAGCAGGGATGGGCTCCAGCGCCCCTACGACCCTGGTGTGGATAAACGGTGCAGATAATGTATGGAAGGATGGATGGAACCAAAGTCTTGATATTAATCATAATTCTTTCCTCAACGACAATTAGGTTAATAATTTCATACTTTCTGATCATTTTCCCATCACGTTGAACCAAAATTAATATGACACTATAAAAGAAAAGCACACTGTCTATACCAGGGTGTCAAACTCATTTTAACTCGGGGGCCACACGATAGAACAAACATTCTGTCGGGGGCCGGACTAGTAAATTAAAGAGAGAGAAAAAGAGAGATAAAGAAATAAGAGAAAGAGGGAGGCAAAGAGAGAGGGAGAGACCGTGAGAAACAAAAGAGATAAAAAGAGAAGTCATGAGAGAGGGGGAAAGAAAAGGAAAGGAAGAAAGAAATCCAAAGAGAGATAGAAAGACAGAAGGATAGAAAAGAGAAAAGAGCACGAAAGGTATGAAGGGTATGAAGAGAGAACGAGAAAAGAGAGAAAAGGAAAAAAAGGAAATTAGAGCATGGTTTATCATTATTTGGTTAAAGGGTTTATAATAAGGTTGTTTGTATCTGATACTTATACCAAGGTGGAAAAAACAACAAACAAAAAACGATGTTGAAGGCTATTAGATTGAATCTCTGATAGTAGTGCTCATATATGAGCAGTCCATTCCAGTTTCCAATACAGTTTTTAACCAAGCAACATTTGGAATTACAAAAAAAAAAACAAGTCAAGTCATTTTTATTTGTATAGCCCTTAATCACAAAGAGTCTCAAAGGGCTGCACAGGTTATTGCAGACCACATACTATTATTACAGACTATTACTACACCATGCCCTGGTCTAAAACCTACATGAGGGCAAGGAAATAGTCAAAACCTCAACATGAGGAAAATGAAGAAACCTTGAGAAAAAAAAATTGAAAACAATTGCATACATAATTTCTGCTGGTATAGGATCGGATAAAATCTGTATCAGTCAACAATCCAGACTGCAAAATTGATATTGAATAGGAAATCAAGGCGGCAGGGCGGCTGGGTAGTTATTGCGCAACACCACGGTACATAGATAGATACTTTATTCATCCCCGTAGGTAAATTCACACAGGGTGTTTACATAAAGAGGTTCAGGGTTCAGCTCCCGCAGCATCCCTGTGTGGAGTTTGCATGTTCTCCCCGTGCCTGCAGGGGTTTCTTCCAGTAACTCCGGTTCCCTCCCACATTCCCCAAAACATGCATGTCAGGTTAATTGGCTAGTCCACATTGTCCCTAGGTGTGACTGAGGGAGTGAGTTGTCGGTCTCTGTGTGCCCTGCGACTGGCTGGCAACCGGTTCAGGGTGTCCCCTGCCCACTGCCCAAAGATAGCTGGGATGGGCGCCAGCACTGCCGCACCTTTACTGAGGATAAGTGGGGCGGATAATGGATGGATGCATAGGAAATCAAGAAGTTGAATAGACAAATTCAGGACAGCTCTATATATTTAATGAAGAACTGAGGTCCATAAGTTAAAAATACACTCACGGTACACGTACACAACAGTTAAAGACATGAATGGGTGTGATGCGTCCTCCAAAATAAAGGAGCACGTTTGCAAATTTACCTGGGGCCCGGCCAACTAAAAGACTACAAAGGGGTTCAGAAACACAGTATGTACTGTATTGCATTCCACACGGCATGTGTTGTCGCAAGAAATGTGAAATGCCTACAGCCTAATAAGGGAGCAGTCTAAAGGAGGACTCAGACAGGCATGAAAATAAATATTTGCAACAGGGAGAAATCACCGGGAGGAAAAGATGGCAAAATCTAACAAACTAAATGTCACTGTCGACTCTTTATTCTAGCTGCTTTTTTCCCAAGCAATCTTCAAAAATACAGATATTAATAAATCCTTTCTTACATAAACCCTGCCTCCCAAAAATAAGCATTGAAGTTGTGCAATACGTGAACTGGTTTCATTTAGATACAAGACAGATTCACAGAAGTATGACGTCTTAGTACACCTAGCTTTAACTCATTCCAGATAACTTTAATGTGCTTTCTTTCATTTGTGATGTGTCAAGTCACACTCTTGCAATTAATTTGCTTCCTGTTTAAACAGCTGAAATAAAACTGGGATTTTGTCACAATTGGAAGTGTGGCTGTACAGCCAGCAGGTAGAATGGAAAAGATGGAAACGCCATGCAAAGGACCATACAGACCAAAGTCCAGACGAGAGGTCGGGAACCTATGGCTCGCGAGCCAGATAAGGCTCTTATTATGAGTACATCTGGCTTTGAGATCAAATTTAGCTCATGCATTGAGTCCGTACGTAATCGATTTTAATACATGTGAAGCCGAAGCAACATTGAATGTGATCAGGGTTCGGTCCAGTATAGGGCACAGTCTCAATTACAGTTTAAAGTCAAGGTGTCAGACCAACAGACCCGGTTTTGGCTAAAAGTGGCTAAGGAATCCTTTTGAGGGAATCTCATTCAACAATGTATGTTCATTGTTAAAAGTAAATATGATGAAAACCCACGAAACAAACCGTAAACACCCAGAAACGCCTGCAAAGCACTTAGAGCAATTTGATTGGGGTGGCCGGATCTCTACACACATTGCATGTACTCCCTTCTCTCTCTCGCCCAGTGCCGTCTGCGTTGAAGGTAAATATGATGAAATCCTTCTCGTTTGCAGTATTTAGTGACATTTTTACAAAAGAACTTTGCTCACGCCCCGTTTTGAAACCATCATTGAGGACTAAAAGTACCTCAACACTCATTTTACTGCGGGAGGGAGACACATTTTAAGTGCTATTGTTGTATTGAGATGGGGCACAGGCTCTGGGATTATTATTTCATACATTTTATCAAAATCATCAAACATCACATAGTGAAATAAAGTGCGCTGAAAAATTTGCTTTTGTCTGCGGGTTTGGTGGCTTTGTTGAATTTTGTCTTGAAATATATAGTGTGTCTCACAATTTTCCATATATATTTTTTGTTTTCATGGCTTTTTGGGTAAAACAGGTTGCGAACTCCTGGTCTAGACCCACTAGGGTCCAGAATGTAGGGTCCACTTTTCAATCAAACAGAAGAAACACAGTTCTCAGTTGGTATTTTTTTCTTTGGTCTTTGTTATTCCAAGCGTTTCACTGGTGGAGTGAAACAGGGTTCACATTTACAACTAGCACACATGGGATTACTTATGTCAGTTAGGTCAGGATAGAGACAAGAACAAAAAAGCTGACATGGATATTTACGCCAACTTTTCAATTTTTATTGGTTAGCATGATATAAAATAAATATGTAATAAATTGGGTTTCCTTTCACCATTGTGTCTTACATGTTGATTCTTAAAAAGTATTTTGAGTTTGTTTCTGTCCAAGTTTGAAGACTGAAATATGGCAGTATGTCAAAAATGTCTTGGGGGGGGGCATACTTTTGTAAGACATTGTATTTTCTTGCAGTTTTACTGGAACTTGCCTGGTTGTCAATGAGTTCATGCTGGTTTAGATGAAACAACTAACTAATCCAAAACTAGTCAACAACTATTTTTTACAATATTTGAATGTTTAAGGTGCCACGATAACCAACTGATTAGCATGTTCAGCTCACAGTTCAGTGATTCAATTCCAGCTAGTGTGTAAAAACTTAACATGTTTTTCCCACGCTCGAATGGATTTTCTCTGGGCTCTGTGGTTTCCTCCCACAGTCCAAAAACTTAAATGACAAGTTGATTGACAAATCAAGACTCTACCTATGTACAGAACATTCGAGTTACGAAAAACAGTAGATACGAACATTTTTTTGGGGATGTCGAAAATATCCTGACAGTGCTGTAAGTTAGATTTGGTATTGTGCACCCTTTTCCGGGTACAGGACAGTACTGAAGGGCTTCTTTCCGCCAGAGCTTACCCAGCATCTACCCCGAAGAAGTAATCCACTTCCTCTTCCTAGTTCGTGTGTAAACATACTATACTGCATCTCCAGCGCGCCAAGACCTTTAGCATTTTCATTGTTTAATATCTCATGCATCCATTCAATATGGTTGGTGTAAAGTGTAAAGAAGAGGCGAGCCGTTTCTTTTTAAATGAAAGTGGAATAAGAAAGCTTGATGCGGATGAGAAAATCGTTGGATCGCTTTTTTTGGGGCCAGTTGCTACCACGGAGGAAGAAGTCGCCTAACTCTTGAAGCTCATCTTCCAAGAGTAAGTTAAACTTTACTTTATGTATCTTTAAAGAGCATAACCTTTTTCTGAAATGTTTATTTTTTAGTACGTAACAATACAGGTTACTTATACAAGCCTTAAACATACTTATATAAACCTTAAACATACAAAACATAGCACTGAAGCAACTTAGGGACAAATTAAACTTACAAACGATCGTCTGGAATGTATCTCGTTCGTAAATAGGGCAGCATCTGTAATGTCTCTGCGATTGGCTGGCAACTAATCCGGAGCCCCCACTGCCCAAAGTCACCTAAAAATTAATCGTTTGAATACCATCACCAAAATCATTAAATTTTCAGCTTTTCAAGAGTAAATAATAGTAGGTTTCTGTTGTTCTCTATAATTGAAGATTCGTATGTTGAATACAAACAAAACATTTTGTTCACGTAGGAAAAAAAAGGTAATTATCTATCTATCTATCGATCGCTCTATCTACCCAGGTCATATCGCTCGAGAAGGGTGACCGACAGCAAGACAAATACATACAAAAACAAAGACAATAAGAAAAAGTGGCAGAAAACGTTTTTGGACATGGCCAGCCCAAATACCCAAAGACCCAAAACAAGTTAAGCACCTCGGCACCCAAGTCGGTCATGCTTTCGTCCCTCCAGATGAAACGGCACACAAGAAAGCGGCCATGTCACTCGGGTCAGGGTGACACAACACACTCTTCTGTTCAACAGCAGCAGGGCCTGACAGCTTTCACTGGTTTACCCCTGCCACATCATACAGGTGCCCTTTCCATCCCTTAGAACGCGTCCAAACATTCCACTATCCTTTTACAACACCTCTCCACTCATTCCTATCACCAACAATAGCTCTAGCTTCCACTATATTTAGACCTCTTTCCTGCAGAGCACTCATAACACCATCCATCCACGTCAATCACGGCCTTCCTCATGGTCTCCTTCCATTGACTTCTGCTCTGTAGATCCTCTTCAACATTCGCTCCTCATCCATCCTCTCCATGTGTCCAAACCAACAGAGTACTCTCTTATCCACACGCTTGCTCAGTTCCACTACTACTCCAGTTCTGTCTCTCACAATTTCATTTCCCAATCCATCCAATCTTGACACTCCTAACATACTCCTCAAACACTTCTTCTCAAAAACATTTTATTTCCTTCTCAAATCTGCGTTCAGGCTCCAAGTCTCTGAACCATACAACACAGTCGGCACAATCACACAGTCCCGTGTCCCCTCTTAATATCCATACTCATACTCTTGTTGCTCATCGCTCTCCTCAGACCACCCAAAACCTTGCTTCCTTGATTTTGTCGAAAAACTGTCACAATTGTTAACCCACATGAGCGGGTGGTTATAGTTCTACCCTATCTTATTGAGCAGTCTCAAGTGTGAAAATGAAATATTGATAGTTGGAAAAATGTTCAAATCTCAGGGAAAGTGCTTAATTTGGAAGTTTGTTTTGGGCTGACAAAATGTTATTTGCTTTCACTATTTTTTTGGGGCTTTTCACTTACACTCTATTTTATTTAGTGTGTATAGCTACTTTATTGTTTTTCTTGTAATATGGTTGAGTGAAATATAATTACTGAGGTCCAAGTGTTTTTAAAGTAAACTATTCGACTACTCAATACAATCAATGTGTACATTTTCGAGTCCAATCCACATAGAGAACACAGTTATCACTTTCAGCTCCTCCTTCACACACATGAGGAATTCATCACCGTTACGAGGCGCCTTGTTCTCAGACTACACAACATGAACCGTAAACGTTACACACCGAGCGGGGCATCACAAACTCAGATGCTCCTGGAATGCTAACACAGCAGTGTAAGATTTCCCAGCAGGCACGCTGCCTCCTAGGTTGAACCAGATTAGTGTCTCTTGGTCCAGAGGTCAGTATTGATGCGATAGGACTGGCAGGCCTGATGCTTGAGAGCTCCATGTTAACTTCAATATGAACATCGCAGCCAAGTGCAACCTTACCTGGGACTCTGAAATTATGTCATCTGTATATATGCCATGCAGAGGTTGTACAGTGCTGTGAAAAAGCCTTTGCCCCCTTCCTGATGTCTGTGTTTTTTTGCATACAATGTTTCAGATAATCAAAGCAATTTTAATATTACACAGCGAAATTCCAAGGAAATAATGTATAAATGTATGTATAAAAGTATTTGCCCCCTGGACCTAATACTAATAGCAAGTTGTGCGACATTTGGCAGCGATAACAGATATCAAACACAGTGATTCCCATACTATAGGGAAATTCTGGTGGGCTACCAGGGTTTAATTGGTCCCACCAGAGTCTCATAACCTTGTATTATTAAAAATTTGATAATATTTTCAGATATTCCATATATAATAGTGTATAACGTACACTTGTGTATTACTCGCACCCCTAATTATGGATTAAAATTTGTATCAACTCTTGTCTCAGTTTTTTTTAGCTCAAACTTTGCTGTTGGATGCAACGAGATTCAAACCCAGGTTGCAGCGGTGAGAGCACCGAATTACAACAACTGGACCAGAAGTGGTATGGATTAGATGGTAAGGCGCCCGCTTTGAGACTGGGAGGTCGGTGGTTCGCGCCCCGGCCGAGTCATTCCTAAGACTTAAAAAGTGGTCGGCGGCGCCCTCTGTTGGCTGCGGCTGCATCGACTCGCTACAACGGGTCAGGTGCAATCGACATTTCGTTCTGTGTACATTGTTACACAGAATGACAATACAAGGAAATTATTATTATTATTATTATTACATATGAAAAAGGAGTCGATTTTATGTCATTATCACGCTATTTTTAGTCACAGTATAAGAGGCAAATGTTAATTTTGTTGTTTGTTTCACGATGACAACAAATTTGTCACTACAATGCTTAAAAAAGAAAGGAAGAATAGAATAGAGGGGCACGTTGATCATGGATCTAGCTTCTTGATTTTGCTCTAAAAAAGCAACAGATTGATGTGCTTGAATATAAAATGTACAAAAACAAAATTTGGGGTACCAATCTGTCCACCTACAAGGGTCTTACAAAATTCTATAGGAAACACTAAAACGTTTTTACAATAATTGGTAATGAGTCTTTTCTGGGACGGCAGTAGCTCAGGAGGTAGAGCGCTTGTCTTGGGATCAAGGGATCCCAGTTCGAATCCCGGCTCGTCCGTGTTACATGCCGAAGTGTCCTTGGGTAAGACACTGAACCCCCAATACCCCCGATAAGCAGGTTAGTGCCTTACATGGCTGCAAGGCCGCTATTGGGAAATGTGGAGCACATTGTAAAGGGCTTTGGGAAGTCATTGACTTGAAAAGCGCTATATAAAATGCAGATCATTTCATTTAATTTCAAAACGCTGTTGAGAAATTGTGGCCCCTTCTTTCTCGCAAAAGTGATTAGATTCTGCCGTATTGTAGGCTCTACTCGCGTGAACTTCCCGTTTAAGGTCCTACAACCATCCAAAGAAAATACAGAAAAAATTAGAAAAAACGATTGAAAAGGTCACAAAGCCTCTTCCAAAGCTGTAGGGCTCCAACAAACCACTGTCAGAGCCATAATACACGAATGTAGAAAACTGGGAAAAGGGGAAAACTTTTCCAGAAGTGAACAAACAATTAAGATTACTCCAAAAGTGCGATGACGGCTGAACCAGATAGTCACATAAGAAACAGGCCGGGTCAATATGACAAAAGTTGTTATCACAATAAACCATTTGCGTTCGGTCGATATTGATAATATCACGTTTTTTTTTCCTTCCACATTTTAAGTCTTATTTTTCCCCTGAGTGATAGTTGACAAAATCCCATGCTGCTTTAACCAATCTTTAATGTCAGAACAAAGACGCATGGTGACAAACCATTACACAGCATTTCACAAATACGAGAAACAGGTACACGTGAATACCTTCACAGAAGGGGAGCTGGTTGCAGGGATACACAGGTAGCGACTTGCTAGCTAGCTCACTTGTTGAAAGTTTTTTCTATGCGGCTTGGTTCTTGTTGAACGTCTGCAAGCACTCCTTTGGGGCTGAATTGTTTTTCCTTGCTCGTATTCTAGCAGGCAATAGTGTTTTAAACGGTGGAATGAGTTGCCTGTCTTGGTTGGCACATGATGTTGGCAAAGTTTGCGGTGCATGTCGTTGCTATGATTCTTTTTTGCAAACTCATAAGTAGCCAGAATACCTCCAAACAACTGAAGATGGGGGGCCTCTCCTGTCTATGACACTTTCACCATGCTTTGAGTGGGAATGCTGGGTGTTATCCTTTGTCTCTTTATCCCTCATTTTGACTGTCTTGTAGTCTTTTCGCTTTCACTCTGTGTGAGACGCAATATCGGTATTCCTGTGAAATGATTGGGTGGTCCTCGTCACCTTATTCGTCTACTGAATAATAGGTTTGAAGATATATTTCCGAATTTGTGCAATCATTGATCAAAAAATAATATCGCAATCACAAAACATTGGATGCAAGGGTATCTAAACATGGGTGGCGGAGGTGAGAGTGCCAAGTCCTAACCACCAGTGATACGAATAATTAATGAAAAGCTATTAGATTTGATCTCATATCGCACTTTTTTTACTTTGTACCAAAGACAAATGTTAGAAAATGGAGAGAAAAGAACGTCGTGAAGAAATATATAAATAAACGCACAACAAGGGAAACAACTTTTTGGTGTATTCAATGATGAATCGGACTTTGAATGACATTAAATGCATTGTACATTTTATGTTGATACTGTGTTCATAGTTTACTTTGTCAATAAATGATTTGTATCTTGGACGCACGTATTCTGCAACATTTGTCGCTTACTATGCTTGGTTTGACCCAATAAGTGAATTTGATAGAGATTAAAAAAAATAAAAAAATAGGAGTGTGCACTGAGCACTATACAACAGTATGAACTATACACACATAAATACTGTACAATTCTTTCACAACCCATTAAATTACATTAATCAAATCTAGCTACCAACCTTCCTGTGCAGAGTTCGCATGTTCTCCCCGTGCTTGCGTGGGTTTCCTCCGGGCACTCCGGTTTCCTCCCACATTCCAAAAACATGCATGTCAGGGTAATTGGCCGGTCCAAATTGTCACTAGGTGTGGATGAGCGAGCGAATTGTCTGTCCCTGTGTGCCCTGCAACTGGCTGCCAACCAGTTCAGGGTGTCCCCTGCCCACTGCCCGAAGACGGCTGGGATGGGCTCCAGCACCCTCGCGACCCTACTGAGGATAAGCGGTACAGATAATGGATGGATGGATAGTTACATTAGGCACATTAAAGACATCCATTACGCTTATGTGGCCCTTGGTGAAAATGATTTAAGGTTTCGTAGAACGAGCCAGAAATAGTGGACATAATGGCATGGAGTCATCAGGTGCAGGATTCAGCCAATATTAAAATGCAAACCAACTTAGTATAGCCCTTTTGAAAAGGGATCCTGCAAGACAATAAACACAAAAGATCCAGACTCGGGTTTTTGCAGACTATTGGCCGACATGGAAGGAACTCTAAAATGGTGGTCCAATTCTAGCCAGATGACAGCTTAATTTTCTTTACAAAAACTAAAAAAGGCAAGAAACAACCCCCCCATCCCTCTCAAACCTCCAATGGTCTTACATGAATATGAAAAGCGATCCTTCAAGGCTTTGTCAACTGGACAAAAGACATAGCTGTGAAGCTACGAGAAGCCCTCGTCTGGCTAAGCTCTCAGGGTGTCAGTCCAGATCTCACAGCAGTTCTCTGTTAATTTCATCCTTGCTAGTCAGATTCTTTGCAGTCCTTGCCAGGTGCTTAATCTTTCATCCAGTCTACACACATCTCCATCCAATACTGGAGCACACGTTTGTGAGGAAGAGGTAGTTTCAAATTTTATGATTGAGAATCAAATGATACGTTAATGATTATCTTTTAGGGAATAAATTATGAGTCGATGTAAGATATTACCACTTCTGAGGCCCCTTCTCAAGGTTTCTTTTTTCCTCACGTTGATGTTTTGAGTTTTTCCTTGCCTGCATGTTGGTTTAAGATCAGGGGAAGGTATCATTGTAATCCCTTGCAGTCCTTTGAGACATTCTTGTGATTAAGGGCTATACAAATAAATGTGACTTAACTATTATATTATGTAGGTGGATACAGTTTTAATTTGTTTGCATTGAACTATATCTATGTGGGAATACTTAACATTCTGTTAGAATGTAAAGGAATTCCAAATGTAATTTAATATTTTTACATTGTTGTCAATTAAAACATTTTATTTGAATTTTTGTGACGGGGGAATTCAAGCAAAGGGATTTCCTAAAAGCAATATTTTATGGGGAACTGGTAGTCTTGAGGTAGCATTTATGATATTATGTAGTTAAATCATTAATTAAAATGCAATATCCCCATCTCTGGGGGCTGACAATTTGAAAATGCTCTCTATTGAAGATGACATAACAAACGCTCAGCTTCAGCTAAAGACCAGCTCATCAATTTTCGGCAATGAGCTGAAGCCTGAGAGTTTGTGATGTAGACTTCAAACGACAGCATTGCTAACATGGCCGCCCCAATGGAAAGGATAAAAACAGGTGGATATCGTTTCTCAGCTAATATTCTACAAAAACAAAATGCCATGTATATTGGAGGCCAATAAGAAATACTACGGTTAGGGAATCCCTTGGAGTTTAAGAAAATTTCATGTACACAACAATAAAGCTGCAATTATGATGCAGGTGAAATAACTAAATCCAACTTGACTGAGCTTCTTTGTTTTGATTTGAGTTTGATGGATTAAACGGTTTGTGCATAGCGTTTTGGAGATAAGGCATTGTGGCATTATTTGTATCATTGAATAGGTCGCACTATGTGTAGCCTTTTAAAAGGTCATTAACTTAGCCCTGCCCACCTCGTTGTTATTTTAATGGAACAAATGGTCAGGGTGTCATCAAACACACCAGGGTCAGCGCCTGTCACAAACTATGGGTGAAGCCTCCTGGGAAAGCTGACATTCCACAGAGCCTAGCTTCACAACTGCATGCTTACAACAACACTGCAGGTCTTGACATGCACCCCATTCCAAGACGAGAATGCTAAAAGCCCAGTAAAAACATACGTCAGAAAATGTTACACAATCACAATGATCCCAGATGTACTGGTCCCTCTATTGAGGAAATGCTTATGAGAAACACTGAAGTCACATTTCTACTAGTGATAAATCATAGTAAGGACTGTAAACATGTCTGCCTACATATGAATATATTAAGCATCAACAATTATTACACTAATATTACATTTGCACATATAGTATCCAAACTTATTAGTTCTAGTTTTAGATTGGCACTTCTGATCAGATTAACCATGATGCGTTGACTCACAGATAATCATCGACATTAGGATGATTCATCAGAGAAATGATAAAAGATTACAGGTTTATCTTAACATATGGATGAAAGACTAACACATACAACAAATTAGAGGTCTACATGAGTTGTATTTGGGATCAAGTATATTCAAAGTTAATGGGAGAGTGATCAGCCTAAAATTATAATTAATGAGGAAACTCCTGGCAGGATTCAGACTGCAAAATGTCCTGTACAGACATGCTGGATTTCACTTTGTACCAAAACAAAGTCAGCAAGAGAAGAAATACCTCTACACCTTTTAACTGAAGGTTTTATCAATGTTGTTTCTATTACTGAATATACACAATTTTAAATGTGCAATTAATAGTGCTGAATTTGTTTTTACACCCCTTTTTGCACTACATTCTATAGCTTATAAATGACCTTTATTTCATGTTGATAATGTCTAAGTCTTGTTTGTCAATGCTAAATCCATTGTAACCTGTTCATTATATTATACTTTAATTCATTTGTATTTTATTTTTATTGTTAATGCAACATTCATTGCAGCCTGGTCATACTGGGAGGGGGATTGCCTCATGTGTTGTCCTTTCTCAACGTTTCTTCATTTTCCTCATGCTAAGGTTTTTGAGTTTTTCCTTGCCGTTATGTAGGTTTTGGATCAGGGGATGGTGTAATAATAGACTGTGGTCTGTGCAGCTATTTGAGACTCCTTATGATTAAGGGCTAAACAAGTAAACACGACTTGACTCTAAATCATTGGTTTTCAAATGATGGTTCGTGTTACCCTTAGGGTATGTGAGGGCATTCTAGGGGGTATGTGATTTTTTTTTAAAGAAGTATTCTTAAATTAACACTTAAAAGTAATCATGTGTCACTATTTTTTGGGAAATATTTGTACTTTAATGTACAGAAATGAAATTGTGAGAGAAAGAACTGGAGTAGTAGTGGAATTGAGCAAGCGTGTGGATAAGAGTTCTCGGTTGGTTTGCACACATGGAGAGGATGGATGAGGAGCGAATGTTGAAGAGGATCTACAGAGCAGAAGTAAATGAAGGGAGACCAAGAGGAAGGCTGCGATTGACCTGGATGGATGGTGTTATGAGTGCACTGCAGGAAAGAGTTCTAAATGTAGTGGAGGCTTTAGCTCTTGTTGGTGATAGGAATGAGTGGAGGGGTGTTGTGAAAGGATAGTGGGATGTTTAGATGCGTTCTAAGGGATGGGCAGGGCACTCGTATGATGCGGCAGGGGTAAACCAGTGAAAGCTGACGGGCCCTGCTGTTGAACAGGAGAGTGTGTTTCGTCACCCTGACCCGAGTGACATGGCCGCTTTCTTGTGTCCCGTTTCATTTGGAGGGAAGAAAGCATGACCAACTTGGGTGCCGAGGTGCTTAACTTGTTTGGGTGTTTGGGCATTTGGGTTGGCCATGGTACAAATACATTTGTGTGTGTTTTTTGCTACTTTTTCCCTTTTCTTATTGTCTTTATTTTTGTATGTGTTTGTCTTGCTGTAGGTTACCCCTCTCGAGGGAAAGACAATCCAGAATATTATTCAATTCAGAATGCATGCTTGTAATGAAGATATTAATTGTATTTGTACACTGCAGAGGGACATTTCCTGTACTGAAGTAAGGAAATTTTGCAAAATTAGAAACTTAGACAAAAGCGATGCTTTAAGTATTATAACCTTATTTCACAATAGTTAACATCTTCCCACTATATATCAGCAACAGAAGAAAAGTCTGATAGGTACTTTTGCTTATTTTAAGTATAATTTTACATTATATATTGAAATAATTCATTAAATGGTATGTATGTATGTATATTATATATACAATAAATCAACAAAAATAATACTGGGTAGTTTACAGCTATTTTGTATGATTTTATTTTGCACATAATGCAAAGGCCACTTATAAAAAGGTTAAATTTTTGACTGTATTACACAAGATAACTTATTATTCAGATATAAAAAGAAAGGCATACAAAGAGAAAGATAGAAAGAGTGAGGAAACAAGAGAGCGATGGAAATAGAAAAATAGTGACTTGAGAGAGAGAGAGAGAGTTAATGGAGAGGGAGATAAAAGGATTAAGAAAGAAAAAATGATAGAAAATAAAGAGTTGGGAGACATGGATAAAGATAGAAAGAGACAGACAGAATGATAGAGAAACCTAGAGAAAAAAATGGTCCCTTCTCAAGGTTTCTTCATTTTCCTCATGTTGAGGTTTTAGAGTTTTTCCTTGCCCTTATGTAGGTTTTGGATCAGGGGGTGCTATAATAAGAGTCTGTGGTGTGCAATAATCTGTGCAGACCTTTGAGACCCTTTGTGATTAAGAGCTATACAAATAAACATGACTTGACTTGACTTAACCCAAAAACATTGCAAAAATTGGTTACTTTGCTGGGGGGAATCACAGGAAGTGCCTTCCAAAAATAGTGGTTGAGAACTAATGCTTACCTGAGATTTCACTGTCCTTGCGAGCTCTGCTACAATATTTGCAACAGACTGAAATCAACACACACATGCACGCTTTTGTCACACGCTAGATAAAAGTCGGGCTTTTGATCCACTTTAATGGTATTTAATATTTCTCTAGCATTCTATTCTTTTATAGCTTGTGCGATTGAATAGTGGACATGTAGCTGTATGGTAGGTACCCTGCCAGTGGTTTGTGCACATCAGTGTAATTGACTGGGAGCTAACAAAGAAGCATGCGCCTCTTTACATTAATATTTTTAGAATCTTTCCCCTACACTCTACTGGCATTGGCATGTTTGTTTTCTTAATTGCAAAAAAACAGAAGTTAACGTTTGCAGATGTGTGAATTAATCACTAAAGTAAGATTAGGCCAGGGTTGAGCAAAACTGCAAAACGGGAATGAACCGTTGAGCAAAGACCGACTGTTTCCTTCCAACGCAGCCTACCTGATCAAGCTCGAGAGCGGATGCGAGGAGGCAGCGTGCCCGCCACTGTTGCCGCCGCTTCCGCCGTTTCCGTATGAACCGCTGCCGCCCCCAGCCGAGGCTCGTTTCCCGGATAAAAGCTTCTCCACCGCAGCCAAGTTTCCCGTGCGTGCCGCGTCGAGGAGCTCCTGCTCCTTCCCCATGGTTCCGATCAAACCCCAAGGAGAAGAACCGGCTTTGGTTAACTAAATCCTCCGCGGGAATCCCTTTCTTTTTCCCCGTCGATCTCAAATTATTATTCCTCAATCGTGTGTGTGGGGGAGAATGTTCCAGCCCCCGCCGGTGCTATCCGTCCGCCCGCTCCGCGGTGTCGCTGGCGCCTAAAGGGGGGAAAGTTTCGCATAGGCGCGCAGCATAACCGTGGAGTAAACTTCCTTTAATCGGTCCCCTGAGCGAAGTCCGTCACTTCCTCGAAACTGCTCCCTCTTGCTGTATCTCCAACCCGAATCACACGCAACGGCCTCGAACACGGAACACGCCCCTAACAGGCCGCTTGATACTGCACATTCCTGCATAAAACGCAAATGGGCCAAGAGAGGAGCCGTGTGCCTGTTCTCTCCGATGAACACTGAATTGGTGCTTTAGGAAGGGAATTCAACCATGCTGCAATTTTTTTACGAAGTTGAGATCGCTTAAGGACTTAAAGGCAAACGTTTTAAAAGAAGTCATCCCAGGGATGCCAAAATTATAGCCCGCGGGCTGGATCCGGTCCACTAGATGAATTAAACCGGCCCCCCATGGATTTCTGAGTAAAACAGAAAAGAAGCGAGTCTCATTTCATTAGCTGCACCGCTTATCCTCAGCAGGGTCGTGGGGTGCTGGAGCCCATCCCAGCAATCATCGGCAGTGGGTAGGGGACACCCTGAACTGGTTGCCAGCCAATCGCAGGGCACACAGGGACAGACAACTCGCTCGCTCATTCACACCTAGGGACAATTTGGACCGGCCGATCCACCTGAAATGCATGTCTTTGGAATGTGGGAGGAAACCGGAGTGCCCGGAGGAAACCCACGCAAGCACAGGGAGAACATGCAAACTCTGCACAGGAAGTCCGGTAGCTGGATTTGAACCCACACAGGAGGTTCCCAAGACATTGGAACTGTGCCACACAAGCTAACCACTGCGCTGCAAAAACGTACTGGTTGACAGGTATGGGCATTCAACCGTCCTGCAATTTTTTTTACGAAGTTGAGATCGCTTAAGGACTTAAAGACAAACGTTTCAAAAGAAGTCATCCCAGGGATGCCAAAAGTATAGCCCGCGGGCTGGAGCCGGTCCACTAGATGAATTAAAACGGCCCCCCATGAATTTCTGAGTAATACAGAAAAGAAGTGAGTATTTTGGTCAATTAAAGGTTATATTTTTTAAATACAGACGCTGCCGACCTACAAACAAGTTAGGCTCCGGGCGATCACTCGTAAATTCATACTTGTCAAGTAGGGTTACTTTAACTGGATTACTTTCAGTTACTTTTGGATTACTCCAATTCCAAATATGCTAATAAAAGACAAAATAAACTAAATATGAATAAAATGACGACTCACAACACGTGGTAAGCTTTCTCTCCTGGCTTTGATCTCTTTGATCTCTGGCAAAACTAACATCAAATGCGACAGAAATAGAATAATAATAAATCCAAACAGCTTGCCAACATCATTTTTGCCGTTCCATGTATTCCGTTACTCCCCAAGCCTGCACAAAAATTAGTAATTTTATTCATATTTAGTTTCTTTTGTCTTTTATTAGCATATTGGGCAGCACGGCGGCGCAGTGGTTAGCGCTTGTGCGGCACAGTTCATGTCATGGGAACCTGTTGTGGGTTCAAATCCAGCTCCAGACTTCCTGTGCGGAGTTTGTATGTTCTCCCCGTGCTTGCGTGGGTTTCCTCCGGGCACTCCGGTTTCCTCCCACGTTCCAAAAACATGCATTTCAGGTGAATTGGCCGGTCCAAATTGTCCCTAGGTTTGAATGAGCGAATGAGTTGTCTGTCCCTGTGTGCCCTGCGATTGGCTGGCAACCAGTTCAGGGTGTCCCCTGCCCACTGCCCGGAGATGGCTGGGATGGGCTCCAGCCCCCCCGCGACCCTAATGAGGATAAGCGGTACGGCTGATGAGATGAGATGAGATGAGATTAGCATATTTGGTATTGGAGTAATCCAAAAGTAATTGAAAGTAATCCAGTTAAAGTAACCGTACCCAACCCTGCCTGTCAACCTCCAGGGCAACATGCCCTTACAAACTGACGTATTTTCCCTTACAAAATACAAAATAATCTTACACCATATTTTTTTTCAAACGTGTTTATTTATGAGACCGCTTAAGGACATAATGACAAACATTTCAAAATAAGTTATCCCAGGGATGTCAAACGTACAGCCCGCGGGCTGGATCCGGTCCACTATATGAATTAAACCAGCCCCCCATTAATTTCTGAGTAAGTCAGAAAATAAGTGAGTCTCTAGGCCAGTGTTTTTCAACCCTTTTTGAACCAAGGTACACTTTTATTTATGAAAAAGATCCGAGGCACACCGTCCGTCGAAAATGTTTGAAAATGAAGTGATGTCAAATATTTCACTATACTACCTCATAAGGGGATAATTAGTATATAAAAAGAAAATAATTAAAATAAAAAGTATGATGTTCTTTATTTATGTTTTTATTTTTTACAGTGCAATCTTAAACCGCTTTGTTAAATAAATTATGTTATTAAATGTATAAATAAATGTTGTTGCTGCTACATGTTGTTGCCCTACACATTGTTTCACTGCTGTAACAACGCACTATTCTTTAAAAGAAAATCATTGCACCATTGTTATAACTTAGGGCAGGCTCTAAGCCAGGGGTCGGGAACCTATGGCTCGCGAAGCCATAAATGGCTCTTTCTATGAGTATCTGTGGCTCAGAGACCAATTTGATTGCATGCAAAATTTCTCCATCTTGTTCAAAACCGGAATTGTCTATCCTTATTCAGGTACACGTAAAGCCAAACCAAATCTAAATCAGAAAGTAACACTTCGCAGTATATATAGGGCACGTTTTTCACTACAATTTACAGTCAAGGTGTCACACAAAAAAAAGGGGGAAAAAAACTCGTTTTGGCTGTACAACGCTAAAGAATCCTTTATTTAAAAGTTCACTATATAATCTGTGTTCAGTGTTCAGATACTTTATGATGAATCCACAGAACTCTAAATACGCCAAAACACCGGAAGTGAACTTAGTCATTTGATTGGGTGAGTGGGAGGGATGGGTGGAGCTATGCAAAAAGTACAAGCATTCCCTCCTAGCTCTCGCCAAAGGTAAGCACATAAGGCTCCCTATTCTCAGAATGTTGTGACGTTTTTACAAAATAAATGCTTGCATCTGGTTTTGAAACCAATATGTATGATAAAAAAGGGTCAAAATGAGTTTAACCGATCTTGAGTCATTGCAAGAAAGAGACAAGTTTAAAGTGGTATGTTTGTTGATTTTGGTACAGGGGCTCTGGCATTATTCTCTTTTCATAATTTTTATCAAATCATCAAAAATAAATGTGCTGAAGACTAAGCTTTTGTCTGGGGCGCGGGTTTAGCAATTTAGTAAATTTGTCTCATAATATATGGTGTGGCTCTTTCCCAAAATAAAATTAATATTTTTTGCTTTTATGGCTCTTTGAGTCAAAAAGGTTCCCGACCCCTGCTCTAAGCACTACCTTGTAAACATGTTTGCCAATTTACCCTGACAGTATTTGATCTTATTTCTCTCTTTAACAGTCATTCATTCATTCAATGACAATAAAGACAATTCAAATAAATAATGATACGTATGTCATTACCAATTTGGATCACCTGTGCCCGCTCATTTGGTGCCAGCCACTGCCGGCTATCTGATTGGCTCCCTGTCCCTTTTTAAGCCCGGTCCTGTCACTCTCCTTTTGTCAGTCTGTCTGCGAACCTCTGTTGTTACAAGGCAAGCCTTTTAGACCCTGACTCCCACCTGTCCCGTTTTTGCAACCGTTTTTCCACCTGCCAGTTCTTGATCTCCCCGTTTGTCTCAGACTACGACTCGTCTCCGGCTACGACCCGTCTCTGACTCCGACCACGTATTTGCTCTCCTGTCCTGGCTATCGACCTGTTTTTTCATCCCTGACACCGCCATTGCCGGCTACGGAAGATCCACTTACGTATTGGATCACAATCCGATTGCGAGAGCAACTTGCTTCCCGTATCCAACGAGCACCGGATCGTGGGCGCAGCCCTTCCTCTTTCTTTCAATAAAACTTGTGGTTAACGTTACGAAATTGGGTCCTGATTCTCTTCTGGTCGTGACAATGAAGGGTAGTTTACTAATGCAGTCTAAATGGTAAAGCTAAAAATTTGAAGTTGACATTGTTTTACTGATCCAGCCCAACTTAGAACAGAACATCTTGATCCGGCCCCAGAGCCTGTGATGTGTGAAACTGGAGTGTCATGCCCATTTTCGTTGTCACAATATGTTAACCCATTTTGTAACAATGACAATGAAGGTATATTCTATTCTATTCTATTCTAAATTGAGTTTGACTTCCCTGATCTATGTGTAGGGCTAATACAAATAACTTTTGTGCTGTTGTTGACTTTGATCACTAAAGTTTCTATCATGCTACTTGCACATACTTTGTACTTATTAGAGATGCTCCTATATGCGATCTTTTTCTGTCAATCGGGTATAAACTGACATAAATCCCGTCGTTCTGCCTCAATAATGCACGCGCAGCTTGGCGCGGAAAGAGTTCTATTATCTAGCGTTGTTTTTAAGTTTTAAATATGATAAAGTATTTTTTTGCCTGCTATTGGCTGGCAACCAGTTCAGGGTGTCCCCTGCCCACTGCCCGGAGATGGCTGGGATGGGCTCCAGCCCCCCGCGACCCTAATAAGGATAAGCGGTACAACTAATGAGATGCGATGAGATTTTTTTAATGCGCTCTTTTCATAATATAACTCCCTTTTTTTCTCTTGGAACAGACATTTATTATTAACTAATTTTGTGTGTTTTCCCTCCATTTCACACCGCAACATATTGAATTTACACTTTAAAAAGAGAAAAAAATTGTGTGGTAAAAGCAAATTTTAACTGATTTAGATTGCAACTCTACAGGTACATTTAGGTCGGACGGAAGATTGCCTGTAGTGTATATTTACTTTATCAATAAAGGTTTTACAAAAGGAAACAGGAAATTACGTCACTTACCAGTCAGTTACCTCGCCTCTTTTTGTTTGAAAATGTAATTTCTCTGGAATAAAATTAAGATTTCTTTGCATGATTTGAACCATCGTCCTTAATGTTTGACTCTAGTCAATAGCTTAAAAAAAAAAAAAAAAAAAAAAAAAAAAAAAAGCGACGACGATAAGAGTTACCATTACCAACTATTTTAGCTTAGCATCTTTTGGACGACGCCTGACTTCAGTGAACGTAAGCCATTATTGCTTTGTTTTTAATAAGAACATTTGCAAATATCTCTTGCATTAAAATGCATGCTGCTTCTAAAAAAGGCAGGTGCATGGTTTGCCCTGTGTGGATTTATAATTAAAATATAAATCGTTTTGTTTACCTTTTGAACAAGATCCGGGAGTATCTTGCTTTCCGTGGTAGTATTTATATTGAATTGCCTTTATTGTCATTCATAACAAGGTAGTGAAGATTATTTGCAGAGATTATATATTGCTCTCTATATTAGACGCGTAAATCAAGTCATGTTTATTTGTATAGCCCTTAATCACAAAGCGTCTCAAAGGGCTGCACAGATCAGAGACTATTGCAAACTATGACTACAGACTTATGACATCATCCCCTGATATTGTAAACAAAGTATAGGTTATTCATATGCTATAGACTAGAAGTGTGTTTTAAGCTTAGATTTAAACATTTCCACTGAGGTTGCAGATCGAATCTCAGGGGGGAGAGCACTGGGGCCCGACTGGAGAACGCTCTCGAACCTGTGGATCTCTTCTTGGCTCTTGGGCTCAATATTAGACCAGCATTTTCAGAGTGAAGGTTCCGGACCAGAACATAGGGGGAAATTAAATCTGAAAGATATGAGGGAGAAGGTCCATGCATGATTTTGTATACTACAAACAGAACCCTAAAATCACATTTGAAGCTGACAGGGAGCCAATGCAGGCTACCTAAAATCGGGGTAATGTGATCAAACTTTCTTGTCTTAGTTAAAAGCCTCACTGCAGCCTTTTGTACTAGCTAGGCTCTTGATTTTGGACTCTGTGAGACCGGAGAGTAGTGCATTACAGTAATCGAGACGGGAGGTAACAAATGCATGAATTATAATCTCCGCATCCGACTGAGACAGCATAGGGCAAATTTTAGCAATGTTGCAAAGATGGAAAAAGCTGTTCAAGTAATATTCTTAACGTGTGTTTGAAATGACAGATCGGGGTCAAATATGACAATAATTTTTTTTTAAAGAGCTTCAGTGTAAATAAATAGGCTAAAGGTAGTTTTTGGGGATCATTATTATACGTATTATAACCTGAAAACTCTTGTACAGCCTGATCCTGCAGAATCTGAAGCTTCTACTGTGGTGCTGCGAAAATGGCAGATCCCGCACGGATTAAAGCTGAAGTTCTACTTGAGAAGCCAGTTGCTGGACAAAAAGAAAAGCTCCAAGTGAAAGGAAGTGAAGAAACACAGTCTTCAACTACAGAAAAAGCCAAAGACAAACCAAAAGACTCATCCCTGCAAGAACAGCTCAATCAAGAACCTGCTGTATCCGTAGGCAACTTTACATCTCAGGATTCTTAAGTCGATGACCGGCTAACACATTTTTGCCCCCTATATTATTTTCTGTGAAGGAACCACCAGCAGGAGCAGATGAAGAGGACGAAGGGACCTCTGATCAGCCTGCAGCCAAAAGATTGAAAGTGGAACAAGAAAAGAAAAAGGAAAAGCGGCAAAAGGTTGATGAGGATGAGATACAAAAGATGCAGTAAGATATATTTCTTTGACCGAGATCAAGCCTCTTTAAAAAAATTCTCCTTTAATAGTTTCACTTGTGTTTTTCAGAGTGTTGGTATCATCTTTCTCTGAAGATCAGCTAAATCGTTATGAAATGTACAGACGTTCTGCCTTCCCTAAAGCTGCCATTAAAAGAGTATGGAGCATTTACAACCTCAGCCAATTACTGTGTTCATGCCACGAGTATTTTAATTATTTTACTGATATTTTTATGCTGTTTTGTAGCTGATCCAGTCCATTACAGGCTCCTCTGTTTCCCAGAATGTGGTGATCGCTATGTCTGGTATCTCCAAGGTTTTTGCTGGGGAAATTGTTGAGGAAGGTGAGTGTACACACTTGAGTAGACAACTGGATTTTTATGTAAATACCTAATTCAAAATGTGGATGTTCACAGCGCTGGACGTTTGTGAAAAGTGGGGAGACACACCGCCTCTTCAGCCAAAACACATGAGAGAGGCAGTGAGGAGGCTGAAGAGCCGGAATCAGATTCCCAACACCAAGTATAAAAACATTCTGTTTCGTTGATAAATGGAACTTCACATTACATGTCAGGCAGTGGTGCACCAAGGAATTGCTGTTTATGGCAGACTTCTTGGTACAAGATCAGTTTGTGTTCACTCATGATCAATAACTTGAGATACCAGTGACTCTTGGTTTTGCTAAACTGTCAAATGTACATACTGCACGTTTTATTACTGAAAACAGTGATTTTTTTAAATAAACTTGTCTTGACTGTGTCAGGAAGTGGGGATGACATTGACTACAGAAACACAGGTTTTAATGTGTAGATCTCATTTATTTTGTTAAAGTACTTTACACCACTACTGGTTCACAGAACCAATTTCATACAAGTCTTAAGTGAAAAAGACATAAATTGCAAAATCATTCAACGGTACTGTCCACAGGAATCAAAAAAATGGAAGCTCCAAAGGACTCACCTGCCTTTGTGTATGAAAAACTATGTGAAACTAAGTGCAAATACCACAACACTTGATTTCATGCAACAGAGAGAAAACACAATTTGCTTTAGAGGCTATCATACACTGTCTTGGGAAGGCAGACATGTGAAGTTGATAAGGAAATGAAAACAAAACAAACGCTGGATTGCCTGCTACACAACCTTGCAATCACAATGCTGAAACCAATTAGCTTGATTTATTCATTCATTCAATATCTGCACCACTTATCCTCAGTAGGGTGGCGGGGGTGCTGGAGCCCATCCCAGCTACCTTCAGGCAGTGGGCAGGGGACACCCTGAACTGGTTGCCAGCCAATCGCAGGGCACACAGTGACAGACAATTAACTCGCTCATTCACACCTTGGGACAATTTGGACCGGCCAATAAACTTGACATAATTTTTTTCTGGAATGTGGGAGGAAACTTGAGTGCCCGGAGGAAACCCACGCAAGCACGGGGAGAACATGCAAACTACACACAGGAGATTCGATCGCATGACCTCAGAACTGTGCCGCACACGCGCTGACCACTGCGCCGCCGTGCTGCCCTAGCTTGATTTAATAATTCACAAATAAGAGATCTAGATTTTTTAAACTCGATTTTTGTTGAAAAGGTATAACATTCTCCCTGTTCTGCGCTAAGAAAGGCAAAAGAAACAAAAACAAAGAGTGCATTGGCGAGTTATAAACACAAGAGGTCTGTCGTTACATCGAGATGATCAAGTAAAATGAAATCTCAGCAATATAATGCTTCCAAAGGCAAAAAAATTCACAACTTAAGACAATACATAGCAACATTTTAAATAAAGCATTCATGTCACAAACCCAACTGTGTAGTGTTCTAAGAAATGACTATAGTCATTATGCATTAATAGAAAACAAGCATTTGATCCAATACGTCAAATCGATTTCACAGTAACATTAAATGTTCAGAAAGTGCTTTGTGTGACACACTGAGCATGCATATTTAGTACCACAAGATGAAAAAACGGTTCCAAAACACTGTCAGTTAATAATAGACCATAAAATGTTCTGATATGTCTTTACACACACACGCGCATTGTCTGGTAGTTACTGTCTGTTTTCAAAGGTAGTACCATTAGCAGCTTTTTTCCTTGCAATTAACACATGCAAAAAATGTCATAAATGAACAAGAACATAGAATTAAAACTGCTACCATGACAGGAACCTGATCTTTGACTTGCATATGCTTTTAAAAATCAAATGTAAAACGGCTATAGCTTAAATTTAACAAGTTGATACTTGATGGCTCCACAGTAACAAGTATTTGACTAGCAGGCAATCTTAAATATCTGAACCGCAAACCATAACGAATAGTTTGAATGGCTGATGTCATCTAGTTTAGCATGCTGTGTGTCTAGAATACTAAAACACACAAGGAGTTGACTGTCCACGCTAATTTGGGCAAAAAATGCCCAAGTATTGTCTTATAAGATTATTCGGTCAGGAATTGTTATCAAAGTGTAGACTTATAAAAAGAATGTGGAGATGTATACAGACGCTCCCCTACTTACGACCATTCGACTTACGAAAAACGGTAGATGCAAACATTTTTCGGGATGTCGAAAAATAGCCAGACATTGCTGTAAGTTAGATTTTGTATTGTGTGCACCTTTTTCCAAGCACAGGACATTACTGTAGTGCTTCTTTCCGCCACTACCGGGATGTGGCGCTGTGAGAGGTCACTCAGCATCCACCTCGAAGAAATCCGGCTTCTACTTCCTAGTTCGTGTGTAAACATACTGTACCGAATCTCCAGCGCGCCAAGAACCTTTTTTATTGTTTAATATCTGGTGCCTCAGTTCAATGTGGTTGGTAACTGGTATAATGGCGGCGCCCTCTGTTGGCTGCGGCTGCATCGACTTGCTACAACGGGTCAGGTGTATCGACATTTCGTTCTGTGTACATTGTTACAAAGAATGACAATACAAAGGAAATTATTATTATTATTATTATAAAGAGGCGATCCGTTTCTTTTTAAATAAAAGTTGTATAAGAAAGTTTGATGCGGTTGAGAAAATGGTTGTTTTTTTTGTCCACTCTACCACCGAGGAGGACCTCTTGAAGCCCATCTTCAAAAAGTAAGTTAAACTCAATGTTATTTATCTTTATAGAGCATATTATTTTATGAAAGTTTATTTTTTAGTACAAAACAATACAGGTTAATTATATAAACCTTAAACAAAAAAAAAATAGAACTGAAGCAACTTACGAACAAATTCAACTTATTAACGATCATTCTTATTCGTAAGTAGGGCAGCGTCTGTACAGTACACATTTGGTGTGACTCCAGTATTGGGAGCGCCTAAGTATTTCAGTTCAGCTTTTAAAATGTATTTTCTATGCAGAAAACGTTGCCAATGGAAAATCTATTTGAAAAACACAATTTGTTTTCAAATCATAAAAAGACCTGAATGTCTATACAATTCCCAGACAAATAGTACATTTCCCCTTTATAAATCGTAGCAAATGAAAGTCAATATTCATGTCATGCCTTGTCTTTTCAGATGTGCTCATAAAAAGTAATCTTCAGTCTTGACACAATGACTAAAGAAGCATAAAAATCCATTGGCTCAGAGCGTAAACCCGGGGTCATACTTCTTTAACTCCTGTAGGAGGCGATCCCGCTCACTGAGAGCCTTTGTGAGGGCCAGCTGAGCATTAGAAAGCGTGCACTGCAGGATTTGGCTCTGTAATAGTGACATCGTAACATCAGATAGGTGCACAATGCACACTTTGTATACAAGAGGGTGCTACTAACAAACCAGTCCAGTTCTTTTTAAAAAGTGAATTAAAATAGAGAGGAAAGGAGCACAAAACCCCAAATGGAAAATATATACTGGGCAACACAGAATAAGACTAACTGATTTGTTTATTCTGTTTTTAGTATTGGGCCCTTGCATTATACCTCAATGCTGCCGTTGTTTTTACAATTATGCACTGTTAATATCATTGTCACTCTCTGCCAATAATTTTGCTGTTCTTTGATTACCACACACTTTAAGGCAGATCTGTTTTTTTTAAAAACTTGGTTTAATAAAAAGAAGGGTTGGTAAGGAGCTTTTAAGAGTTGTAATTTTAATGTCTGGTGTTTCGGTCCTCTACTATTCTCCTTGCGGGTTCAAAATCCATTGATGTCTTCCTTGTTTTGAGTGTCTTTTTTGGGGGGGGTTGAACAATTTTATTGACACTATTAACATCAAATAAACAATGTGAGGTTTGAACAATTTTTATCGACAATCTTAACAGCAATTAAGCATATTCACAGTTTTGTTATTCACAATTTTGTTATATCTGACAATACGACGTTTTAAAAATTATATCATATCCCAACAATATGAGTTTTTATCGACACTTTTAACAGCAATTAAATACTTCTTGGTTTAAGTGTCTACTAAACTAAAAACTTATCACTAACCGTATTATAATAATTCAAAGATATACAGCGGTACCTCTACCGCCGAATGGCTCTACATACAAAAGTTTCGGGTTACAAAGTACCTGAATGAAAAAATATTGCCTCTAGTTAGGAAAACGTTTTTAGATACAAAGTCAAAAATACAGTACAGTATGTGCTGATAGCTGCGACTGGAGTTTCCTGAACGTAAACTAACTGGCTGCCTGTATCCCAGCATGCTCTTCGTGTCATCGACACAGTGTAGAGTTCAAAGACGAGGAGGAAAAGAGGTTCTGGCAAGATAGCGGGGAGAAGGATCTAGCCTAGATTAAAGACCTTTGAGCAAAATACCCTGAAGTCTCAGGATTTGTTGACAAAAATACCTAGAAAATGTGTTGACATGTGGTGCTATTGCTCATTATGAGGTCTACCTCGCGCACTTCCAACAAATTGTCAAAAGACAACAAAAGCAGACGTCATTGAATCTGTTTTTCAAGAAACTCCAGGCGAAAAGGTAAATTAATATTTTTATTAGCTCCCTTATTTATTTATTTTTTTACATTATTTGCCTCTTATTTTATGTTTATATGTTCCATGTTCTGATCTCTTATGATTTGTTAGAAAAATATACTGTACTTTAATGGGATTTGGATCGGAGTTGCATATTTACATTCAAAATGCGTCTCTACTTACGAAGTTTTCAGGTTGGGAATCTACTCCCAGAACGAATTAAATTTGTGAGTAGAGGTACCACTGGGCATGACATTTTGAAGGCTGATTTTGCCACTGTGACTAATGTGGCCCATGAGTGTTGTGTATGACATTCAATTTCTTACCTCCGTGTGCTGCTCATCAGAGTAAGGACATTTTTCACAGTCCAGTTCTTCAGCTAAAATTATTAGAAAAAGTGAAAATGTTTTTGATGAATGGATATGTAATAGTTTTCAGCGTTTGTATATGAAAAAGATTTCATGCGCACCTTTAAGCCTCATAACGCCATCTTCACTACGCTCAAAATGTAGCTGATCTACAACAAACGTGGCTGGGGTTGGCTGGGGGGCTGTCGGATATATTCTTGGGCCATCATCCTATGAAAAAACAAAAAACATAAAGTAACATTAAAAAAACCATCATGTTTTTATTTGACAATACAAAAATTTAAATCCCCACCTTAATAGTTACAGAAACATTGCTCAAGTGTAAGTTGAGTGGCTGACCGTCCACACTAAATTCGTCCTCCAGAAAAGGCCCAATGTTGGTTAAGGTGGAGGTTAACAAATCAACATGACAGTCTTGAACTCGCACATCTAGCAGGCCCAACCCCAAATACTTTGTGGATTCAGAATGCCGTGCTGTGGAAGGACCACTTTCTGCTCGAATGCAGACGGCGGGAGAGCCCCCGCTACTGTGTCCATTCTGTTTGCGGGCAGGTGCTGCACAAATACAACTACAGTTACTCGAGCGCTTGTCATAATTCACAAAACCTTATCGCAGTTTGTCAGCAAGAGTTTGGGTTACCTTGAACGAGACCAGCCAGCAAGTCAACGACTTTGACATTACCCATTTGTACTGAGTTTATATTCTGGGCTTGGGCAGCAAAAACCTGGTCTTCGCCTTTTACCTCCATTGTGCAGGATGTCCCACTCAGAATAAGTAACAGCACAGATGACTAGAGTAAAAACAAAACAAGTTAAACACATAAACAACATTAGTTAACGGTGGGAGGGAAAAACAAGCATATCAGAAGAACATATGAACCAACTATGTCTGCAGATATATCCTCTGTACTGAATGAAAGTGAGCTGCTGAGATCAGCAGACGAGCCTCTCTCAGTGACAAGAGCAGGGCTGCCTTGGCTTCCTGAAGGGTTGACCCTAGGACGCGCAGAACCAACACCAGATTCTGAAGAGAAAATAAAAACAATTTGAAGGCCTTAAAGTCATATTTTCAAAGGATCTTGACCAAGGATGGAAGGCCAAGATAAAAAAAATGATAATACAGGCATATTAAATTTTTCTCACACTGTAGCTGCTATTCAAAAAAAGAAGCATGCAATTTTTGGCATTTTTTTTGTAAACATTCAATTTATTCAAATAAAAAAGGAGGTATTAGAAAAGCAGCGACAATATTAATATACAAAAACAGGTAGACATCTACATGTACACGTGTTTGGATATAAATACCATTTAATCAAATTGGTTTTGAAACACTCAAAATAAAGGCAAAGTAAAAAATGATGCCCCTTTTAAAGTACTAAATATGAAAAACCTTAAATGCAATATTGCTAGCTCAAAAGTGATTTTTTTCCCATAAATTAAATATCTTGACAGATATAATAAATATCTGATAAATAATAGCACATAAAGAAAAATGTAGCCAGCTATTTTAATGTTGAAGACACTGGAAACAAGAGTGGCACCCCGTTAGCGTATTTCTATCAGTAGTCCTTTTTTTTTGGTTACCATTTTATACAGAGCAGAAGTAAATGGAAGGAGACCAAGAAGAAGGCCGCGATTGACGTGGATGGATGGTGTTATGAGTGCGCTGAAGGAAAGAGGTCTAAATGTAGTGGAAGCTAGAGCTCTTGTTGGTGATAGGAATGAGTGGAGAGGTGTTGTGAAAGTATAGTGGGATGTTTAGACACGTTCTAAAGGATGGGCAGGGCACCCATATGATGCTGCAGGGGTAAACCATTGAAAGCTGTCAGGCCCTGCTGTTGAACAGAAGAGTGTGTTGTGTCACCGCCGCTTTCTGGTGTCCCGTTTCATCTGGAGGGACGAAAGCATGACCCACTTGGGTGCCGAGGTGCTTACTTGTTTGGGTGTTTGGGCATTTGGGTTGGCCATGGTCCAATTTTTTTTTTGTTGCTACTTTTTCCCTTTTTTATTTTCTTTGTTTTTGTATGTGTTTGTCTTGCTTCGGTCAACCCTCTCGAGGGATATGACCAGGGTAGATAGATCATTATATTTTTAACATTTGGGGAACCAGGTTAAAAGACAAAACAGGCCGTAGTATGCCCCCCCTGATTAAGACTCACACCAATGCGGGCAAACTTGTACTCGCTAATAGATGTGGAGAACTGATATTGTATGTGGCATAAAGAAAAACCAGTGAGATTATTTCATTTTCGCAAACTGTGGTGATTAGTACATGACATGTTAAATGTAGTTCTGAGTTTGCCCTCTTTTGGCACTCGGTCTTTGTGGCAACTGTATATAAATAAATATGCAGGCACTGAATTGATTTAACAATTAAAGTCATTTGCTCTACATTCTTAGTCAAACACTCACAGCTCGCTCACAAATAGCGCACAGTCTGTTCAGGTATGCACATAGTTAAAATAATAATTAAAATTTAGCATCGCTTAATTGGGATCTTAAGGCACTTTTTGTATTGTAGAGGTTGTATTCTAGAATGGCCCTGCTCATTTCTGTGTGTTTTACAATACTGTATCCTTCTTTTTTCCCCTTTTTCTTTTTTTTTTTGTTTCTCCCTTGTTTTCATTTCATGCACTTTTCTGCGGCTGTGCAATTAAAAGGAAACCCCTTTGTACAACTAAAATACTGGGTAAAGAGGGCTTGGACCTTCATCTTATTTATGGACAGATTTAGGCATGCCTTTTGGATGATGAAGAAAGGAACTCATTTTACTAAAGTGCATACAAAATTTTCAATTTTACAGCAAGCAAAACAGGGTTGGGCTTTACCAAGTCACGGCGATAAGCATGTGTATGGTCCACATTTGTTGTCTCGCACCCTTAACATTTTCCCAGGCTAAATTTTAAGGCGAGTCCATCTCTGATCCTTCAATTTGTTGATGACAGATGGAATATTTCTTAATAGTTAACAACTAATGATAACATTTTAAAATATTTAAGTATCAGTAAAGCTGATCTAAATATTTTATCTGTTTGATTATCAGTTGTCTGTCCAACTGGTGAGAAATGTTTGCTAGAAGAGGATTTCTGTTGTAATCATTGGTGTGGTGCCTTGAAAAGAACAATTGCTGACTAAATGTCAGGAAACGTAACGCCAGCTGCAGCAAACCATAGGTTGTGGAAATGGGTGCCCACGATGTCAATACTGAATTCCAGGCAAACAAGTAGTCGGAAAACTGCTTTTTAATCCCCACATGCTACACTAAAATCAAGTTCAGTAAAGCAAAATTGCTAAAAAAGCAAATGGAGCTAATTGGCCCTCAGTTAATTTGCAGTATATTCAATATTGTTATATAGTATGTGTTGTTGTAGTCAAATTTGCATATAGTCTTATTTGGGAAAGATTATTGTAATAATGATTTTTTTTTTAAATATTTGATTTAATTTGTAATTTAATTTGTTGAAGATGATAAGTTGCGATATACATTTCTATTGGAACTACTTTTGGGGGGAAATAATGTACACAGTGATGAATACAAGTTGCACAGTTGTCAGACTATGTCAATAAGATAGAAGTGATATTGTTTTTTGAACATTTGACTGATCATAAAGTTGAACTTGGGCATTTTTTGTATAATTTAACTTTACTTTTTAATTGAAATATATATATTTTTTAAAACAGTCGTGGTCCTGTTATTTGTGTTTAAGACACACGTTACACT
Source organism: Urocampus carinirostris (assembly GCF_059441175.1). Classification (NCBI taxonomy): domain Eukaryota; kingdom Metazoa; phylum Chordata; class Actinopteri; order Syngnathiformes; family Syngnathidae; genus Urocampus; species Urocampus carinirostris. Next base: position 12,828,256 of record NC_142351.1, on the reverse strand, counting down.
GGCATTAAGGGTGTTTGATTTGTGGAATAACACCTACAATAAGTGTATTGCAATTACCTGATTCCGCGAAAACAACAAAATTGTCACTGATATCACTGCCCATGGAAAGGGTTTCATCAGGCAGACTTCCATCCAAGATAGCACTATCCAAAGAATGCTGGGAAGATGATTGTTTTATCCTTTGATGCCTTGGGCTGGCCACCAGGGTAGGGGAAGAGTCTTCAGGATGCTGGACTTGCTCTCTGCAAATGAGTAGGAACAAACACTTATTTGTTAAGAAAAAAAGCATGTGATGTAGAAATGCCTGATTTTAATGTCGCCCGCTTAAAAGGAAAGTATGAGCACTTACTTTGTGTGCGGATTGAAAAGCTTACTCATACCAGAGCCACGACTCAACATGCTAAAGGCGTCTCTTGTTATTGAAAACGCGCCTTTGGTTAAGTCCAGTGAGGCACTGATGGCATCTTTGGTCGCGTCTTTGGTGACATTGATAGCGCTTGATAGTTCCCCCTCCAGGCTGAAAGTGGAAGGCTCTCGGGAAAGGTTGGGAGAGATTATAGGTGAAAGCAGGGGAGAAGGGACTGGGGTGTCCTCAAGAACGGTCAACACATCAACTTCTTCAACAGCCTCGCATGCCTCCTCCACTGTCCCATCCTGGTCATCCTGATCAATAGTAGTGTGGACAGGGCTAAGGGAGGGCATTCCATTTTCTAAACCGTTGTCCACAGGAATTAAATCTGTAGAATGATGTGTTGGGGAGATTTCAGAATCTGTGAGGCTGTGGGTGTCTGTTTCTGGACTATGGGGGGCCTCCGCCTCAAGTTCGGTGCCAGCCGGTGGCAAAAGAACCCCCATCTCCATAGAGTCCAAAAGAAGGGCCAGAGAAATTGTGATCGGTTCGGACTTTGGGTCACAACTCAGTTTAATGTCCTTCAGGTCTCGACTTAACTCCACTCCCAAACGTGCCATGGAATCCTTCATTCTCAGTAAGGCAACATACTGGTAGTGGTTAAGCCACATCTTGACCGGCGTGATGACATGAGCAATGATGTGAAAGTAGGCAAGGGCAGATTCATTGTGGAGAAGTTGTTCTGGGAGGGGTTGGCAAGCCTTGCTAGGACTTGCAGGGGAACTTGAAGAACCCAAAAACCAGGCAGCGGGTTGGCAAATCCAAACTGACATAGCAAAGGGTTCCACAAAAGGTTGAGTATTGCCTTTGGGGAGTCTTCGGGTTCCATCAAAACCTAATGTGACACGGGACACACTTAGCGACCAGACGTCTCGGGATCTCAGTTGTTTTGTGACAGCCGGCCACGGTGTCGACTCTTGAGAGTGCTGGAAGAAGACAGAGGGTACAGCACAAAAGGTACTCCGGTCGCGGGGGTAAGGGCCAGGTGACTTTGGCTGAAAAAATGAACAGTTGGCAAAGCTATCACAGGTCATACTGAGATCGGCCCTGGAGCCATGGGGACAGTGACGGGTGTTGCTGAAAGCCATCTGAGGAACAGTAACAGAAAGAGACTGGGGACGCTCTGGATGGTCCAATATAGAAGAATCTAGAGGAATCACCACCTAAGAAAAATTCAGATTAACATCGAAAGAACCATTAAGCCATCTTCTTTCAAAGTGTTTCTTTTCATGACTTGCCTTAAGATGAGCTGCATCCAGACGAACATCAACATGCTCGTCTGCTTTGCTGCAGTCTTGCAAATGGTAGAAAGCTTTGACCTGGTCCAGAGTGTGTAGCAGACCTCTTGAAAACAGATTTATCCAAAGGACACTTTCTGGGTCAATACACAGCTGTAGGCCATTTACTTGAGCATACAGGTTTGAAGTTGGGACTGATGGGAAAAAAAAGATACCAAATCATCAAAAAAAAAAAAAAAAAAAGAGTTGAGCTTCTTTACACAAAGAAAAATGTACATGGATGGAAATATGTCTGGTGCAGGCAGTCATGCACAACAACAATAATAATGTTTACGATTTTGTTCTAATATGGCATATGGATAAGAAACCACATAGCTGTTACCTAAGAGAGTTTGGTTGTTGGGAAAGTAAAATTCAGTAAACTGCAGATGAACTGCTGGCACATTGTCTGGGAGATGCAAAGCTTTACGATTACATGATAACAAAGGCTGGGTTTTCTTGTTCTGGCGGCTCTTTGTAGACACCTGAATGGAAAAAAAAAGAAATGGAAAAAGTTATCAATATTGGACGGGAAAGAACAAAAATCTTTCGATTCATTTATATTTTTTAAATTGTATTCTTCGCAGTAGAAGTGCCACAATATTGTGGTTGTCCTTTTTCAATACCTATTATGAGTCAATCAACTAAAAACTGTAATTTAGTTTGACTGGATGCGAGAGGAGGTCAATTTCCATGTTTTAGGTTTTGCAGCCAATCAGGTGTTTGTGTTATTATCTAGGGAGATGTTTATTATATCGCCCCCCAAAAATAATGAAAGTTGACGGTTTACTTTTGTTCATTTTGTGAGGACTGTTTAAAATAAAGTGAAAAGAATCAAGGTGCCAACGAACCTTCATATATTAAACCTTTAAGAAATTGACTTTTTTTCTTTTTTTTCAGAAAAACTTAAGACCGTATGATGTCAAATCAAGTATATACAAAACCAATATTGCCAATCTCAAGTGTAATTACTATCAGTAACATTTACTCTCAATACTCAAAAAAAAAGCTAATTTTTATGAGATTGAGTAAGAAATTATTTTTTGCAGCATAGTCATTATCTCTCTCTTGTAGAACAACATAGAAGTACCATACAGTTGAAAACAAAAATGACACACTAAAGTACGTGGAACTCCTTAAATATTGGCTTTAATACATGGATCAAAACGGTCATTATATTCTATATTAAATTGTCATTTTGCTGTTCTGAATGAAATCCCAATTCTTTTTTTTGCAGGAAACTAACATGTTTCTTTGGGGGTTGTTCAAATAATGTGGCTGACTGCAAAGCTCAACAATAAGCAAGTAAATCAAATCAGAGAAAGATAAAATCTTGCCTGGTGAATGTCAACGTCGTCTATGCGAACTACCATGCAACTTGACCGCAACCTCTTTAGTGTTGAGCTTGAAGCACCTGAATTGAGCCTGGCTGAATGTGCTTTGTTCGAGACATCTGATGTTGGACTGGTTGTTTCATCTGAATTAGAGTGAGAGCAAAATTTGATTATTTAAGATCAAATATTTGAGGATGTTTTTGTTTTTTTTCTTTCTCTTAGGTCAATCATTTCAACTTTTCCACATGAATTCCAGGTTGTCTTTATCTTTGGGGTAAATATTTAAAACTCACTTAAAACTCAAATTAATAAAAACTCACAATGTGCAACTTTGAATGAGCATCTAAATAGTCAGGCATGAAAATGTGTGAGGAGGATATAATGAATTTATTTTTGGATATCGCGCTTTATTCTTTTTAAAAACTTGTTTGACTATTCGTCAGCTCAAACTAAGCATTTAAAGGGACAAATGTTGAATACATGCGGCCATGATTCAAATAATTTATGCAGCCACACCCCACAGGCACTTTTTTCCCCTCATGTGATGCTGTTTGACCCAGACATATGTAAGAAAGGATTTCACAACAAACCATTTTGGTGCTGGGTAACAATATCATTGTGACACGCTATGAAAATAATTTAAATGAGCTTATTATCTTGAGTTTTTTGATCAGTACTTTCAAATTTCTTCCCCCGTTTTCCCTTTGCTAGACTGTAAGTCCTTGTGTCAACAACTTTCTTTGATTAAATTTTCCTTGTCATGTAAAAAAAACGTTGTTTGTTAGAATAAAACACAAGCATTATTGAGTGTTGATATTATTTTCCTACTGGACTGATCAAGCATTATCCATATCACTGAACTGAAAATCCAATAATTTAAAGCTAAAAAAAATATGTTTAGAGTACGGACGCTGCCCTACTTACAAACGAGATTCCGGACGATCGTTCGTAAGTTGAATTTGTTCGTAAGTTGCCTCAGCGCGATATTTTGTTTGGAATGTATGTTTAAGATTTATATAAGTGCGTTTAAGGCTTGTATATTTAACCTGTATTTTTTTAAACCGAAGAATAAATGTTTAATGAAATAATATGCTCTATAACGTAACAAAGCAGGCTGAATGATAAAGCATAATACTGAAAAATAAAGCTACACAATAGGCGTTTGACATTCTTGGGTCTGTGAAGCCCTTTGAGACTCCTTACAAATAAAAAAGACTTGACTATAAAGATAAATAAAGTTAACTTTAACTTACTTTTGAAAGAGTTAAGTGACTTCGTCCTCCGTGGTAAAAAGCGGACGAAAAAAAAGTGATCCAACCATTTTCTCAACCACATCAAGCTTTCTTATTCCACTTTAATTTCAAAAGAAATGGCTCGCCTCTTCTTTACACTTTACAACAACCAAATCGAATGGATGCAAGAGATATCAAACAATAAAGGTTCTTAGCGCTAGAGATGCAGTGCAGTATGTTTACATTACACACGAACTAGGAAGTAGAAACCAGATTTCATCTTCGGCGTGGAGGCTGGGTGACCTCTCACAGCGCCACGGGTAAACGGTGCACATAATGGATGGATGGATATTAAGATAAACTTTAATGCACATTGTGGTGGGTGGTTCCCATAACCATTAGAGTTGTAGGGGCACGATTTTCTGTGGTGTGTCTGAGGCAAGTACAGCCTGGTGGCGCCCATCCCTCCCTGGGCCAACAAATGTTTCCACCCGTTCTCGAACCAGAGACCTATTGCGTGTTAGGTGAACATGCTAACCACTGCACTACGGAAACACTACACACAAACAACACAGCTTGCACGAATTACGCTGACGTTAATTCAAACGCACCACCTAAAACACCCGATTTACTCTGTGAAATCTCGTAATATACCCCACAACCCCTCCCTACGTCAAAACATTATGTTCCTCGGATTTATAAAATTAACTTTTTAACTTCAAAACAAGGAATTTCCCCTAAAGGTGAGAGATTTTCATGCCTGAAATAGGGCAGTGTACTACAGTGTGAAATTCTAACATTTCATTTTTCATCCATACCACGAGGCGTTTTAGCAGGCGACTCGTTGCAATGGTCTGGCATCTCAGTATAGGGACCTGGAAACCCAAACAACTCTGCTCTTCTTTGATACTCCTCCAGCAGTTTTCCTGCCCACTGCGCCTGAGCTTCCATTGCACCGCTGTAGCGTTCCCAATGTCGACATCCATCAGCTGTGGAGGAGCAACATTAAATGCCCATTAAACATAGCCACCACATTTAGGCTGGCAAAGCTCAACTTAAGCAGGTGGAACATTGCAAAATATTTACAGCTGGTGACTCTCAGTACAAAGGTTAAGATTGTAAAACCCGAAATATCAAGGATGCATTAGAATAGTATAGAATGCAACCATTCATTGGTGGTCAAAATCATCCTACTCACCTGGTCTGTGAATAGGATAATAGTCAAAGCCCAACTTCCGGAATGTCAACTGCATTGCACCCTGTAAACCTTGGGGCTCTTCGATATCTGTCAAGATATTATTGTAAGTGTGAGCTATATTGATACACAATTTTATTTCAACCCAGTAAGTCGGTCCATTTTACCTTCAGCCACTGAGGAACTGTCATTACAAACATGTAGATCTAAGCGAGAAATAAAAGTGTGGTAAGAGGATTCCTTCACATCAAAACGGTCAAAATATTGACTCATGTTGTTGGGTGAGCCTGTATGAGCAGGTGTTGATTCGGTCCAGAGATTGTGGAATCCAGGTGATGGAGGAGCAGTCTAAAATAAGAAAAAGATACATGAGCGCTTAACATGCCTGGCGCAGTTAATAAGAGAACACATCTTTCGAAAATACATGCATTAAAAGATCCTATAACTGACACTTTTCACATATGGTTTATAGGTTAAACCGAACAAAGCTTCATAGGCAGAACCTGGAGGGAATCTGCTGTCATGCTCTTCCTCTGTTGAGCAGACTTCTTCATGGCTTCGCTGAGGGACTTAGCATATCTGATGATGGCTTTCAGCTGGGAGTCGGTCAACACCCACAACAAATCATCCAGAATAAAAAGCAGTTTGGAGGCCAACACGTTGCAATCCTTTATCTGGAACAACAAACAAACACAGAAAGCAGATAATATAAATGAATGTTTTTTACATAACATTGCAAGAAAGAAAAAAAAAATTATGATACCCTATCACATATTACAAGATTATTTGACGAGCACAGCAATTGAAATAAAGAACATAATGACTCACTCTGCGTTTAAGTGCAATGCGAATGCGTCCCTGGTTAGTGATGAGGCGCAATGGCGTGGTACCCAAATCTTGGTCGTCACTCTCAATGGCGTCTGCCTCGATGCGCAAGGTCTGCCAGTTGATTTCCTTAAATGTCAACACCTGATGCAAAAACATATGCAAAATATTGAACAATTTCTCAAAAAAAAGCCGATGTTGCTGGATATTTTTCATATCCAGCATAGACAGTATGATAATATGAATCCTATACTTCAAAAACGGGTTCATATCAATAATAAGTGAACACAAAACACGAGGGGAAATATACAAAGATAAATAATACAGAGCTGTAACAATACAATTTACTAATTACGCAGAGTATTTTACAAAGGGAGAGATTATCCATTATCTGCACCGCTTATCCTCAGTAGGGTCACGGGGGTGCTGGAGCCCATCCCAGCTATCTTCGGGCAGTGGGCAGGGGACACTCTGAACTAGTTGCCAGCCAGTCGCAGGGCACACAGGGAAAATTTGGACTGGCCAATTAGCCTGACATGCATGTTTTTGGAATGTGGGAGGAAACCGGAGTGCCCGGAGGAAACCCAAACAAGCACGGGGAGAACATGCAAACTCCACACAGGTTTGATCTCAAGACCTCAGAACTGTGCCACACACGTGGTTACCACTGTGCTCCCCCAGGGAGAGACTAATCTTAGTAAAAAATAAATAAATAAAATACATAACGATTTAAGTTGGCTGACCATTGATTTGATTTGGTGATTCTTTGTTTTGTGTCATCGGGTCATCAGGTTAAAAATGTCTTGGCAATCTTTGTGCCATAAACACCCTGCCATCTTGGGATTCTGAGATATTCAGTAGCCTTAAAGGGACAGTGTATATTATTTAGCGCCTAAATGAGCAAATGCTTCTCGATCTGTTGCAAAAACTTTTATGGAAAAAAAAAAAAAAAAAGATCACAACTGGGGCAGCACGGCGGCGCAGTGGTTGGCGCGTGTACGGCACAGTTCTAAGGTCATGAGATCGGACCTTCCTGTGTGGAGTTTGCATGTTCTCCCCGTGCTTGTGTAGGTTTCCTCCGGGCATTCCTGTTTCCTCCCACATTCCAAAAACATGCATTTCAGGTGAATTGGCCAGTCCAAATTGTCCCTAGGTGTTGATGAGCGAGTGAGTTGTCAGTCTCTGTGTGCCCTGCGACTGGCTGGCAACCAGTTCAGGGTGTCCCCTGCCCACTGCCCGGAGATTGCTGGGATGGGCTCCAGCACCCCCGCGACCCTACTGAGGATAAGCGGTGCAGATAATGGATGGATGGATGATCACAACTTTGTCTTTTCTTTTGTCTACCCTACACCATGCATTGACAGCGAGTTTTCCCTTAGGAGTAACACGTGCAAGAACAGCAAGTAGTTGTTTTAAACAATAATTTTTTTACTTTATTACAAGTGAAATATTTTTCTTGTGAATATTTTTTATAAACTTTTTAGGATCTGTGCAGTAGTAACAGTTTGGAAATTGTTCAACATAAAGTTTTCTTCTCAAACAAATTCTTTTTGCATAAATATTCCTAGGAGGGTTCGAATAAACTATACACACATGTTAACAGTTTTGTTCCAAACAACTGGGCATCACTGGGTACCTCTCCTCTCTTGGGATCTGTGACACGGGTGAAGCGCAAGTCACTGCGCTGCCATTTGGGGTTGAGGCTGTTGCCTTGCAGCTGCCACAGCTCAAACGAGGCATGGAAGGCACGAGCTTGCACTTTGATGGTGATGGAGTTGATTCGAACAGACATGCCCTCTACCACTTTCTCAGCAAAGCCATACTCGCTGAGAACAGTCGTCACAAATGTGAGTCATTGTGCTTCCTCCTTTCAGCACAATTCCTGCATCTTTACCTTTGGCCTGCTGTGAGCGCGATAGGAGAGGGGCCGTTGGGAGGACGTGGCTCCTCACATGTCCTCATTTCTACCTCTACCTTATCCAGGAACTGTACAAATTAGGAACAAGGAGAGGAATTTGAGTGTGAAAAGTCTTTGCCTAAGGACCTGTGGAATAAAAACTGTAAATCATAGAATAACTGGTATATAAAGAGACAACTTAGCAGATATGTACAACGATATAAAGGAAAATTCTTACCAGGCAGATTGGGCTTGTTTTTAATTTGGTCCACTGTATCTGCAAACACAGGAGAAGGGTGATGACAATTAGTCAACGTACACGGAAAAAAAAGTGATCATGGTAAAAGTTGACAATGGAATTCATTGTCGACTTTTTCGCCAGATGCGTTTTTCCAACAGAGCTAGGCTTCCTGACACATCTCCGTTGAGAGTCGCTAGTGTCAAGTCAAGTCATGTTCATTTGTACAGTATAGCCCCTTATCACAAGGAGTCTTAAAGGGCTGCACAGACTATTGCAAACTAAAGAATATTATGACACCATACCCTGATCTAAAACCTACATGAGGGCAAGGAAAAACTCAACATGAGGAAAATGAAGAAACCTTGAGAAGGGACCGCACATGAGGTAATCCCCCTTTCAGGATGACCAGACTGCAACGGACGTTGCAGCAACAACAAATAATACACAGATATTGTCAACGTGGAATATAGGTCATTCATAAGGTCATGCTCAATACAGTCACTGTCCCAAGCAGTAACATACAGAAACTACAACATCAACATCAAGTATGCATAACTAAACTTCCAAATTCAAGTAACATTCAAGTCAATACAGTTTTGATAACATGCATTTTATATGTGTATATTTAGCTATATAAGATCTTAAGCATTATGCCTAAATGTGCCTAACAAATGTATTTAAAATTAAACGCATGCAGTCTGTTGAGAATCAAATAGTACTTTTGGTAAATACTTAGCAATTGACCACTTAATGTACGTCACAAAATGCACATTATATTTGTTTTATTTACTGTTCTACTGCTACTAATGTGCCTGATATTGGTGTACTTGATTATAAATTATTATTTGCCGGTCCCTAAAAAAATGACTATTTATGGAATGTATGTCTCTACTGACTATGTGCATAATGGGTTTTAGATAGGGCATTTTCATTTATTTATCTTTTTAAATCCGCAGTATGATCAATAAGAGATGTTTTTCATAATACCAATATTCATGTATTTATTATCATTTACCTTATAATTCCATAAACTTCATGCTAAACCTAAAGGTTAAATAATAGACCAATTATTCTACAAATCGTTTCAATAGCCTGTGACTAGTCAACTATTAGAATAGCTTTAGTTGCAACTTAGACAGTAGGTGTGCATCGTCAGTCAGGTCGTGACAAAAATGTTACACAGCATTCTGCACTCGTTTGTATTCAGAGGGCTCAAGAGCTCCCACAGCATGAAACACGAAACCAAGCTTGAAATATAGTTATGCTCTAAAACTAAATACATTATGACATGCCATGCCAATAAAGCTAAAGGAAAGGTCAATTCAAGACATTCTACTTTTTTAATGCCTTTTGAGATCAAATTTAAGACCAAGTCGACAAAAACCAGAATAGAAACAAATATAAAAACACAAATAGTTTTGCCAACACAATACCTGATGCCTCGTTCACATAACCTAGCACAGGTTTTAGCCCCATTTTTCCCAACTTGAAACACAATAAGACGACTAATCGCAAAAGAAACTCGTTGCAAAGTATTAGGGATTGATAATCAGAATATATAACAGAACAACACTTTAAAATTAATTTTGCTACAAATATACTTATAGCATTCATTTCATGTATATGACATGGCTGTTTTCCATCTGCCATCAGTGTGTACCTGCATTTACTCATCTTCATTCATGCAATGTTTGTGTTGCGTCGTCTGCTACAAGCCACGTGAACTTCTCTTTCCACGATGCTTTTAATGTACATTTATGTTTTGTAGCGTCATATATTTTGTTAGCTTCTTTTGAATATTTCTTCTGGGGCTAAAGTTTTTGGCTTGATTCCTAACCACTTCTCCGTTTTGGCAATATGAATAAAATTATGACTCAAAACCCGTGAAAATAAGTCCAAACAGCTTGCCATCATCATTTTTGCCGTTCCATGTATTCCGTTACTCCCAAAGCCTGCACAAAATTTATTAATTGTATTCATATTTAGTTTCTTTTGTCTTTTATTAGCATATTTGGTATTGGAGTAATCCAAAAGTAATTGAAAGTAATCAAGTTAAAGTAACCCTACCCAACCCTGGTTGTACCCAACGTAAAAGACGCACGCCCCAGGCGTCTGGGCAGACGTTATTTCAGACACTGCTAATGCAATGCAATGATGCTAAGATGAATTGTGTCTATGTTGGTAAAAATGCAGTTTCTCATTTGCAGTTCAATCAAGCTCACATCAGTCAAACTATCAATCATCAGTTTTTATTATGACTCACCCTGATAGCGGCTTTGTTGCAATAGACGCGTGTGACGGCCAGCCATGTCGGCAGGTCAAGCATATTCTGCACAACTTCTTCATCAAGCTCAAGGTTGGACAGTTGTCCCTCCCCCTTCAAGGTACTCAGGTTGATCTTGTCTGGGGACAGATTCTTGGTGAACCTAAACACAGGTCAAATATTATCTCTATGGTGACATGATTTCTATTTAACTATTTGGGACTTGGGGTAAAAAATAATTCTAACAAATGAAATCAATATTTATTTTGAACTGAGACTAAAAATAACATCACAAAATGCATTTTTCATTCATTTATAAGGAATATGAAGAGCCACAAGCAGAAATCACATATAGTTTTGAGGAAAAAAATGAAAAGTTGCTCCTAATAGGCAAACTTGCTAACATTTTTAAAAAACAATGTGATGTTCCTGATAAACTTGATGGACCAGTCCAACACCAAGCCTCCCAGATCTCACTCAGCAGCAACACAAAACTTCAGGATCAATTTATGAGTTGATTGCACAGTATTCTGCAGTTATAATTCACTCTTACAACTTTTTAAATAATGTATGAAAAAAATGAGGGCTTCCTCACCACAAAACGATCAACAGACAAAAAGGGTTTGCTGTGATAAAGGCCAGTATTTGTGTACAGACCATAATGGGCATTGTAACTTAAAATATTTGCTCAGCTTAGCATGCTTCGAGAATGTACAAATGTTTATGCTTTAATCCAGCTATGTGACAGGAGCCATTGTACAAATTGCTGTCTTAAAATTTTGACAACATTAAAACTGATGTTGAACAATTTCCAAAAATAATCTAAAAAAAAATAGAAAACGATCTATCATTACATACCAAACTGCTCATAACTATTACATCCATGTGTCACAAAATCACATAAAAATGCCATCATCTGAAATTAGGATATGTAATGATGTATTAATGGCTATACATCATAAAGAGATTCGAGCCTCATATTGTGTGGGAAACACTACAAGTTGAGAGTATTTTTTTCCCCACATTTGTCTCAAAAACTGCTTGCGTGAGTAATTGTACACCTTTTATTGAAAAATAGGAAGATAGACAGTATAGTTTAGTGGACAATGCATTTTCTAGTATAAATAAAGTCCAAATGTCTTGAGTATTTTTAGCCACTTATTCTAAATATATATATTTTCAACATTGCTCTCTTGTCTGTGTAGGAGACTACATATTTGTTTTATTATTATTATTATTAGAAGTTAAACGCTAGTGCTTCCTTTATTCTACACCTTGATGGAGCTGCAATGCTGCATTGTCCTTTTTGTTTCGCATAATAATGCAATATTATTCATAAAATTTGACAGCAGTTGTATTTTCATGCTGCTGTCAGAACGCAAATCCTAATTTATGTGAAAAATTAAGAGTGAACAATATGCAAAAAAGTGACGTCAAAGCACACAAATCATTCCTTGTAACAAAGTATATTTGCAAAAGGATAAAAGCAAGTTATAATTTAAAGGGCACAGTAAAATATTTGAACACTAGATGTTGCTGTTGCTTTTAGGAAGAAAGAAGAAGAGAAACAAAAAGTAAGAGTGAAAGAAATAGTGTGTGTGAGAGGAGAGAAATAGAAAAAATAGACAGAGATAAAGAAAAAGGGAGAGCGACAGAAAGAAAAGAGAGAAAGAGGAAGGAATACAGAAAGAAAAAGGAGATAATTACTTCATGCTGAGGTTTTGAGTTTCCCCATGCCCTCGTGCAGGTTTTAGATCAGGGGATGGTGTTTTAATAGTCTATAAAGCCCTTTGAGACCTATTGTGACTAAGGGCTATACAAATAAACATGACTTGTGTAGAGCAACTGAAAACGACTGATACAAAGCACAAGGAAGATAACCAACTATGGCCAACCTGCACCACTTTTTTCAAATTGTTCTTGATAAGCCTTTCACAAGGATTTTGTTTATTGGGGTATTCTTAGCAGCAAGATGGCGCAAAATCATGCAAGCTCAATGTGTTATAGAATATAAAAACAATTGAGACGTACGAGTATTTTTAATGCATGTTTTGTGATCTTTTTTTTTTAATGAATTAAGTTTTTTTTTACAACTATGAGGCTGTAAATAACGCCCACTACCCCTTAAGGAGCAACTTTGAGAATATATCACAATGTGATATATAACAACAAGTATCCTAAAACACCTCTTTTGATTTTTACATTTTACCAAAACGTAAAAATCAAATACTGTCCCATTTCTGTTTTTTACGTTTTGCCAAAATGTAGTCCAGGGATTTGGTAACGGAAACGTAACAATTTGAGATATAGTTAAGAAAAAAAAAAGTTAACCTACATCTAGAAGGGCCTTTTAGACTCCGAGAAGTGCAAAAGAGCATTACCATTTTTTCGTAGATTAAGTGAAAGACTGTGATTGTAAATACATGATTTTGATCAATTTTGCATGCAGGTGCTTGGGGAGATGACGCTAGATGCTCTTCACAAGTTTCAGGAATAATGTGCAAAATTGTGTCTGTTTACGATTCGCTAAACGCAGTTTCCCGTCTCGGCAGATATTCAGCCTTTGAAAACGGGTTTGAACGCAAGTGGTATTGCAATAGTTGACGCCGCCAGCATCCAAAAAAGGCTAGCAGGCTAAAGGAGACTTACCGTGACAAATGTTTCAGGATTTGCTTTTTGATAATCCCAGCCATTTTGGATGTGGTCGTATAGTATTCTGCCTTTCGATTTACGTTAACCTGCACTAGAGCAGAAATGTTTCTACACAATAAGCATCACTCGCTTGAGGGATCCCATCTGCCATGGCGATGCTGCTAAGCTAGTATCTTGCTCCTCATAGGAAAGCATAGGACACCCAAAATACCCCTATTCTCTCTCTCTCGCGCTCTCTCTCACTCTCTCTCTCTTTCTCTCTCTCTCTCTCTCTCGCTCCCGTGCGCACGCCCCCTTTCAACCCGGAAGCTGGCTGTAAATTGTGAGATATGTATATTATTTCACAGTACAGTATTAAATTCAAGTTAGTTCAACGAGTGTATAATTATATTTGTCTTGAATGTCATTGATTACAATGTAGAGAACATTGTTTCAGCGAGATTGGACATGACACTTAGGATAACCACGTATTGATATACGTTATCCATCCATTATCTGCACCGCTTATCCTCAGTAGGGTCACGGGGGTGCTGGAGCCCATCCCAGCCATCTACGGGCAGTGGGCAGGGGACACCCTGAACTCGTTGCCAGCCAGTTGCAGGGCACACAATGACAGACAACCTACTCGTTCAGTCACACTTAGGGACAATTTGGACCGGCCGATTAACCTGACAAGCATGTTTTTGGAATGTGGGAGGAAACCGGACTGCCCAGGAGAAACCCATGCAAGCACGGGGAGAACATGCAAACTGCTCACAGGAAGGCTGGTGGTGTCATGGTTGCCATGGTGCCCAATTGGCCGCACCCATGTGTATCACAGTTGCCATGGTGCTCAATTGGCCGCACCCGTGTGTGTGTGTGTGTGTGTGTGTTACGGTTGCCATGGTGCCCAATTGGCCCCCCCGTGGAACGCCAGCTGCGGCTCGTTGACAGATTAGATTTCTTTCTATATTAAGCTCAGCGCTCGCTTGCCGTTTTGTCAGCCCGTCAAACGAACTTCTGCCCCACAAGACGTGAGTCCTGACTTAGTCCTGTTTTCCTGTTTCCAATCAATTATTGTTCCCGTTCATTTTTGTCCTGTTTAATTTTGAGTTCCAGTTTTGTTTCAATCTGTTTTTGTCCTGTTGTTATTTTCTCCAGTTTTTGTTCCCGTCTAGTTTCTCCTGTTTATTTTCGATATCCTGATTAGTTTTTTTATCCTGTCTGGCCCTTCCTGTCCGGTATTGACCCAATCTGTCCGATATCAACTCGGGCAATTGGAATCGGTCTCGTCGGGCTTGTGTGAGAACGTCACGCGATTGGGTCCTGTATCTGTTCTGGGTTCTGAAAAGTAGCTGTATTTAAACCCACAACCTCAGAACTGTGTCGCGATCGCACTGACCACTCATCCTGCGTGCTGCCTAAAGAAAAAAATTAAAACAAGAAAAATAAGATACAAAGCATATTAAGATACATTTAACATTTTTTTTTCAAGGTAGCGCATGAAGATTGGCCTAAATTGAGAGTGTATTAGAACAATAGTGCAATGACAAAGAAGTGCAATTATATTTAGCACTGTGTTTCTCAACTGGTCCGTCTGCACCTTAAAGTGGATTGCAGGTCAATTTTCAATGGGTCACGGGCCTTTGCATCGGCACAAACTTACTAAGAAAACCAAAGTAACTAAGGGTCAGTTACACTCCTTATCTGTAGATGGTGGTATTGCCCAGCAAATGTAAGTTGACACCCGCTATTTCAAACCACAGAAAAAGATCTGTAAAATTTCATTCATTCATTCATTCATTATCTGCACCGTTTATCCTCAGCAGGGTTGCGGGTGTCTTGGAGCCCATCCCAGCTATCTTCGGCCAGTGGGCAGGGGATACCCTAAACTGGTTGCCAGCTAGTTGCAGGGCACATAGGGACAGACAACTCAATTACTTATTCACACCTAGGGACAATTCGGACCGGCCAATTAACCTTACATGCATGTGTTTGGAATATGGGAGGAAACCGGAGTGCCCGGAGGAAACCCACGCAAGCACGGGGAAAGCATGCAAACTCCACAGAGGAGGTTTGATCTCATGACCTTAGAACTGTGCCTCACTCGGCTAACTACTGCGCCGCCGTGCTGCCCTCTGTAAAATTTGTTAACAGATATTTAGCAGGGCGAAACGCATAAACACTGCTATAATTTGTTTATGTTGGTTTACGGAGACCAGAAAGCCCTGCTATATCCAGAAATTCCACCAAGTAGCCCCCACTGCTCTCATTTTAACATGCGCTCTGAAGCAATAGTCGACCGGAGATAATGGATCGCGGCTGCACGGGTGATAATCATTTCAGGCGGAAACAACTGGAAAGAAAACCGCCATGCATGATACAAATTTGCTCTCTCGGCCCCCTGTGCTCAGCAAGACAGTATTTGATTAGGGATAATGGATCCTGGCCACATAAGTGCATTTCAATTTTCAGTGGACGGAAGAATGACTGCTAGGCCCAACAAAAAATGTGCACTTTTCAGTAGGGTCGCGGGCGTGCTGGAGCCCATCCCAGCCATCTCCAGGCAGTGGGCAGGGGACACCCTGAACTGGTTGCCAGCCAATCGCAGGGCACACGGGGACAGACAACTCACTCGCTCATCCACACCTAGGGACAATTTGGACCGGCCAATTCACCTGAAATGCATGTTTTTGGAATGTGGTAGGAAACCGGAGTGCCCGGAGAAAACCCACGCAAGCACGGGGAGAACATACAAACACCGCACAGGAAGTCTGGATTTGAACTTTGAATTTGCAGGAGGTTCCCATGACATGAACTGTGCCGCACATGCTCTAACCACTGCTTCACCGTGCTGCCCCTTGTTCAAGAAAATAAAAAATTAAATTAAATTAAAAAAAACACAGGATTAATCAAAAATATTTACAAGATGTCGCTTGGAGACTGCTCAACAGTATGTTTATATGTGTGATTTGCAAACGCAAAATTGTTTCGCTTTTATTCTAAGTGTTTGTGTTTTAATGTCACGTGGCTTCGGTGCCAGAGGTGAGCGTTGGATTTGTGACATGCGCAGTAAGCGCTGTTATTCAGTTTTTGTTATGATAAGCGAAGGCCTTCATCTGTATCGGGAGTTTCTTTTTTTAAATTGAATATCCAACTGGCGAGGTGATGATGGAGGGTATGGACCTGGACGTGGACCAGGAGCTGACGCAAAAATTCAGTTGTATGGGCACAACAGATAAAGATATTCTCATCTCGGAGTTCCAGAGGCTCCTCGGCTTCCAGCTTAACCCCGCCGGATGCGCCTTCTTCCTGGACATGACCAACTGGTGAGCTCGAGGTCTTTGACTGGCCTGTTGAGCGAGCTTCGCGTTAGCCGTTGCACGCTTGCTACTAGCTAACATTACGTTTATTAGATGCACTCTTAGTTGAAACGAGCGCCCTTTTGCGAAACAAGTGTTATATTTTAAATGCTCGCTTTAATAAATATACATATAAACCTAGTTTTGAGGGTCCCCACCAGGAAAATAGCAGAAGCACAACTCCAGCAGAAAAAAAAAGATTTCTATTCAAAACAAGATGGTGAATGGTGGTTATATTATGTTACGTCAACCTATTTTACACAGAAATGCTGAATTAAATACGTACACGTGGTAGTTTTTATTAAATTCAACGATTTTTAATGGCACAAGTTACTGTAAAGTTAACAGAAGCAAACAAAAATAAACGAACAAAACCATGCAGCAATAGTGCGTGCGTTTTAACGAAATGCCAATTTAGCGAGAATTATGACGAAACACACCATTGAAATTTGCAACGGGGAAGCTATTGAAGATTATGTAACCTGGTGGCCAAACCGAATCGTGCTGCGAACGGAACGAAATGGCATTTAAGTCAGTCTAGTTTGACATAACTTGACTGTAAACGTGTCGTTTTGCAATACTGTATCGATTATATTACTTTTTCGTGCCAGCATTTAGCCACGAGTAGCCAAAAGTCACGTGACAACTTGGAAGCGTTGCTCGCCACCAACGTGCTAAAAATAAAATCTTATAGTTTACGGATTACAAGTCCGTCACGTGAAACACCCATTTGTGCCTGCACACCTTAAATATGGCAAGCAGATTTAACTCTTCCTCGGTAATTTTAAATGGAGATCAATGCCCTATGTTATGTTCTCCTATTGAATATTATCCCAGTGTTCATTTTACCTCTGAAAAGTGATGGGTCCCGGGGACTCGCATGCTCAAAAATTTATGGGTCTCAACAGAGATCTATGGGTCCCCAAAATTTAGTGTTATCGCGGTTGAAATTGTAAATCGGCGACAAATATATAAATAAATCCAAATATTCATTCAGTTTTACTCATCACAGTTTATCGGTAATACTAATAATCAGTTATCACTTCAAGATTTTTCAGTTCACAACAATATTGTATATTATACAAAATATTATTGCTGAAATTATTATATTAATTTACATTTTCTTTCAGTTTTAATCATCACAGTTATTTGGTAATACAAAGCAGTTATCACTTCAGATTTTTCAGTTCGCAATATTGTACACTATACAAAATAATATTGCTGAAATATTTATATATTCTTGCAGTTTTAATCATCACAGTTAATTGGTAATACAAAGCAGTTATCACTTATAAATTTTCAGTTCTTTGTATTCTTGTATTCTTTGTAGTTTGCTGTCCCGCCATAGTTGTAATGCCTTCTCAAGGTCCAATCCATTATCATCCTCCTCATAGCGTAACTAGGAATATAATTTAGTCCATTTTGGCAGAAAAGTCCTTTTCTTGCTCGGAGTATTCTTTTGTTTATTTTCTTTCGTCAATTCGTTCGATTCAAAACACGTTTACCTTGCCTTCGCGGTCTTCTGAAGAATTTCTCCGCCGTTTTTTCGTGCCGTAATTATTGTCGTTATGTTTATGACTTATTACCGACACTGAAGAAATTACCATTTTTTTGTTGATTTGCACCTAATACCAACTGTTTTTTTGGAGGCATACTTCTCTTTCACTCGACAACCGCCACAACAATGACGTCATCTCAAAGCAACGAGATCTCGTTCGCCGAGATCGGCGCGACACCAAAACAACAATGGCGGATCTGCCTGACGAGAAGTTTGGTGTGCGGTAAATCTTTGTTAAAAAAAAAAAAGTAATCGGGTAATAATGTCAATTTGGTTTCAAAAACATTGCGTCCCAGGGACGCACGTTGATTTGAACCAATGCGTCCCCAGCAAAAATGATGCGCCTAGGACGCAGGGACGCGGGCAAACGAGAACACTGTTATCCGTCAATAGCAGTTTCCTCCGTCAAAACTTAATCTTGTACAGTGGTACCTCTTCCAATCGGCTACTACATCGATCAACCAATAGGTGAAAAGCTCATCCAGTTATACCCACCCCCTCATTTAAAAAACATGTTGTTGGGACAAAATGCTCAAAATATAATTCAGATTCGGAATATTTATTTTAGTCATTGGTTTTCAGGAAAATTTCGTCCACCACACATGTGGACTCAAACTATCTTGTAAGCTGCTTTGAACTCAAAAGCTATTACCATGATATGAGGAACGATCATAATCAGTAATAATGGATAACTGACCATCCCTCTCCTCTATGTTTCAGGAATTTACAAGCAGCCATTGGAGCCTACTATGATTTTGAGAGTCCCAATATCCGTGCACCGTGCATGGCCCTTGTGAAAGATGTGACCATTGGTGAAGGTGAATCGGTCCCACCTGACACACGTTTCACCAAGACTTGGAGAATACAGAACACAGGTAAAGGCCAATTGACATTTGTCCACCACATGCTATTCATTTTCAGGGCTGCAGATGTATTGCTTTATTTAGGATTGGTTTATGTCTTTTGTCCTATGCAGTACACCGAGTGACACAGCCATGATTGCACTTGAGTAGCTTGCACTCTAAATGATGCTTCATTGCAGGCCTTTGTAAATTCTCAATTATTTCCAAAGGACTGCCAGAGTTTACTGCAGAAGAGCCTAAACCTTAGGAAATAAACAGGAGCAACTCTCTTAATTAATGTTATTTTCAAAGAATTTCAGATTGTGTTATTTATTCTTGATTTTAAAAAAGAAACACAAGTATCTTATAATAAATTAAGATTATAATTTCACGTAAATTGCATTTAATAAATAAATAGTTGTTTTTGTTGCCATGCAAACACGACCCACTGCAAATGAGGGCACAGTGTATCCCTCCAGGACGATTCTTTTTCCCCCCACATGTCAACCATTAATTTTTTGTTTTCTTAATATTTTCATGTAATTGTTCAAATTAATGCATGTTTTCAGGTCCTGGAGATTAAGTGTCGTACTTTATGAACTATAAAGCACATCCAAAAACCCCAAATTTGCCAGATATTTGAACGTGCACTTTATAATCTGGTGCATCCTATGTATGGAAAAAAATTGGAAATGCTTACTGGTTTATTATAAAATGTACGCAATCTTTGATTAGTCGATGAATATTGCTGACCGTAATTGCATGACAATGGTGGCAATGGGGATCTATCCTTGTTAGCAGCGGAAAGCACGCCATATCCTTGCCCCCTGGCCACTAGGGACATGGATAACGTGGGAAAAGGCAATAGGTCTTATCTCATGATCAAACTATTTTTAGAAAATTAGAAAACGGACTATAAAATTAGTATGAAAATGTGTTACACTTTTTCTTAGCTCAAACTAAGCATTGTTAGTGACAAACGTTATAAGGTGCGGCCATGTGTTTATTAATATTGTCAGGGCGATAAAATTACTCCCCACTATGCAATTCTCTTCATTTAGTTCAGACTGTCATATAGACTTTGCAAGTCTGCGATACAATGCTGTATTTCTGTGGTCCCCTTACTTTTCTGTACCCATGACCTATTTAACGTCAGACTATATTCTCACGGCTCAGGCCCATGATAAAATCAATAACATAGTACTGTGACTAAAAATAGTATGATGATTAAACAAAACGTATCACTACTGAACAATAATTGTTAAAATTTTGTACCTATTTATTTATAATGCAACATTTACTCTTAGTTTAGATTTATGCGCCTAATGGTCCAGTGCATCTTTATATATAAAAGATAAATATCACAAGACGTATTTTTGAATTGGGCCTTGTAGTCCTTTGTGGAAAATACGGTTGTTTGAAATCCCCAAACTCACACCCCTCAAAAAAAATAAATAAATAACATCAAGTTGAATACCACTGTGTTTCTTCTAGGTCAAGAGTCTTGGCCTCCTGGGGTTTGCCTGAAGTATGTTGGAGGAGATCAGTTTGGTCATGTCAACATGGTAACGGTACGGTGTCTAGCACCTCAAGAAATGGCGGACTTAAGTGTGCCTATGCAGAGCCCAGTGTCTCCTGGCATGTATCAGGGCCAGTGGAGAATGTGTACAGCAACTGGTCTTTACTTTGGAGGTATGTGTAGCCACACACACAAAATATGCAGCCATTGTTGCTTGTTTGCATATCTGCTTTATTTTGAATTTCTTACCCATTCTAAAACGTTTTCACCCTTAACTTTATTCTTTCATTCGTATTAGAATTGATTCACACTAGGGATATTGTAACATGCCCAAGCATTGCTTGCTACAATTGCACACAGCCACGGAAGTAGTCACTACGCAAACCATAAACATGATATCACGTACTAACGTGACAAACGTATGGTTGACTAGAACTGGAAAAAATACCATGTTGTCGAGTTTGCTCTCCACTGTGCAGCTGAGCAGACAACTTTATTTTTAATTCCTGTTTTTTTTTTTGTTTTTTTTTTTGTTGTTTTTTTTTGACAGATATTATTTGGGTGATCCTGAGCGTGGAGGTTGGTGGCCTTCTCGGTGTGACACAGCAGCTTTCGTCTTTCCAAGCAGAGTTCAACACCCAACCGCATCGCAATTTGGAAGGAAATTACAATCCTTTTGCTTCACCGGAAAGGAGCAAGTGGCCAAACAACAACACCGGCCTTCACCACGAAAGCAGCCATAAAGTTTCAGAGGAACACTGGCCTGAAAACCCCGACCAGCAAGATCTAAATGGACTTTCACACAACTCTGTGGACATTGTAACAAACAGCCTACAAAGCAATCTGTCAATAGTCACATACAACCAGGTACGTTTTTTAGAAGGCTAGCTGATATTATTATTATTATTTGCTTTCCTAATCTCAATAGTCAAGAAAATATTGTCCCCTTCGGGTAGATGGTGTTAAAAATCAAGGTTTCCATCCATCCGTTATCTGCACCGCTTATCCTCAGTAGGGCCGTGGGGTGCTGGAGCCCACCCCAGCTATTTTCGGGCAGTGGGCAGGGAAACCCTGAACTGGTTGTCAGCCAGTCGTGTATAATAAGGCCTTTTCAGGAAATGTTGCTTTTGCAGCAGCTTACACAAACGGCTACTTGTGTACACCCCCCCGTAAATCACACATGTTCCATATGCCAATGATGGAACCAGCAATAATACACATCGTCATCTCTGGAAAAAGTCTAATATTGCGCTCACTTTTAATTTGACACAGTGTGACTTGCATATCGATGAATACGTGTTTATTTTAATGTAACAACTGCTTCCATCCATCCACCCATTAACTGCACCGCTTATCATCAGTAGGGTCGCGGGGGTGCTGGAGCCCATCTCGGCTATCTTCGGGCAGTGGGCAATGGATACCCTGAACTGGTTGCCAGCCAGTCGCAGGTCACACAGACTCGCTCATTCACACCTTAGAAGAATTTGAACCGGCCAATTGACCTGACATGCATATTTTTGAAATGAGGGAGGAAACCGGAGTGCCCGGAAGAAACCCACGCAAGCTATGGGAGAACATGCAAGGCTGGTAGCTGGAATTTATCCCATGACTTCAGAACTGTGCCGCGGACGCGCTGACCACTCAGCTGCCGTGCTGCCCAAAGGCTTCTTAATTTACTTATTTATTTTGTTGAAAAAATGGGTTTCGTTGGTTAGGGGGAGAAGATGGTGTTGCATCTGTGTCACTGAAATAGTGCATCGATTGGCATTTTAGGAATATGATTTTAATACGATAAAGAATCTTATACTGGTCTATGCCTGGTCCACAAATGATCTATAGTATTTTCACTCTTTTTCTTCTTTGCAGGGTTTACAGGAACCTTCCCCTTTTGGACACTCATAAATCTTGGGACTTTTTCAAGAGAATCTGCATGGAGAAACTTCTCTGCAGCCTACTACATTGATAAGAGAAGAAAAGGCTTTTATCAGTTGCTGCAGGAAAACCATAATCATTTTTATGCAAAATGAACTAAACCTGCAGTGGCACCTTTGGGCAGCAGAAGTCTCTCAAGTCGGACCCACCAACATCCCACAGACAGTGAATGCTCACCTAAATGCTAAGTGAAAAAGTAGCGCAATGAGGATTTTGAGTGATCATTTTTTTCAAAGTATTTACTTGTCGGACTGCAAAGCTGTGTGGATTTTGTCAAATTGCGTGTGTGTGCTTGTGAGCGCTTGTATTGAAAGAGAAACTTTGGAAGAAAAGCCATTTATTTTTGCCCATGTATTTCTGCAGTTTCTAGTTTAACTTCCCAACACAATTGATCAGGTTTCTCGGATGTTTTGCTTAACCAATAAAATTAGAATATTTATTTTAATGGCCGGTAAAAAACCCAAATTGGTACAAACGAGAAAATAATTTTGCAAATGTTACTGCTCAAGTCAACAACACCACCCTACTTATGCAATCAATTTAAGCAATAGTCCCGCAAATAAAATGCACTATAAAGATCCCCCAACTGAGGGTGTGATAATGTTCATTTGTACTTTAGAGTAGTGGTTCTCAACTGGTCTTATTTCAGGAGCCACCATAACGCCCTATTTACAAGCCACGACCCAAATCAAGTTGGAATTCTTGTGAAATTCATTAAATTACAAATTTTGCAGTTTAAAGCTCAAATAGTGGAATATTTTACCTGTTCTCTCAAAGAACAGAATGACCAGCAAAACCAAAACGACAGTACCGTATATCCTCACACATAAGCTTACAACTGCTTTAAGATAGCCATATATTAAAAGAAACGGTACACAAAATGTTAACGAAACGTGTACCTAAACAATATTACAGAAATTAAGTTACCTGGAGAAAGATTAAAAAAACAATTTTTAAACCATTTACTGTACTTTCAAGCAGCATTTCAATGGCAGACATTCGTACACCGTTTTTGTATTTTGCCATGATTACTTTCTTCGACTTGATCTTTGTCACCGTTTTCCACTACTTATCACTAACTTTCTTAAAACCCAATTTTACAGGCAAAAAAAGGAAATAAAAGGCACAAAATCACAGTAAAATAAGATGTGGTCCCTCTCAAACACGGGATGGCACCAATGTATTGAACATAAAGAGATCGAGCAGCATTATTGCCATTTACTGTTAAGGAGTGTAATTGACACTCAGTTTTTTTTCTTCTTCGCATTATTTTGCCAAGGCAAAGGCCCGCGGCCTATTGGAAAAAGGTCTGCAACACACCTTTGGTTCTCGACCCACTAGTTGCGAAACACTGCTTTCGGGTGCTGTTTAATACATCTTTAGATAGTCAGTCACACAATCAATATGATCTAGGGTTTATGTCTATGTTTTTCATTACAAAACCGTTTTTACCGAGTTTTTATAGCATATGAACGTTTCTGTTTATGCATAATGGGAAACGCTGGTTTGGCATCAACAAACATAAACCTGGTTAGCTAATTTGAATCAAGCTGGATTTCAAAGTAAAATACAAAGGCTACAAATATTTTGGGAATGTCAGACAATTATGGAGGAGATTCAAACCGACAAATTTGGGATGTAGGGTAGCTCAGTGCTCATGAGTTAACTACAATTACACCGTGCTTGCTTTGAATCAATAATGTTCCTTACTTAAAATATATGCTGGTATTAAGACAATATACTGGACTTTTCTAATTGTAAGAGCTCAAAAACCCGCTTGAGGCTCAGAACTGCAGTTTATACCACCCGTGTTGCATAATTGTAAGATATATACATTTACTTACATCCCCATTTTGTTTTGTTTTTTACCTACACCATCTTTAAATTTGAATGTATTTGATGAATGTAGAGAAATAATCTGGTGGCAAAATCGTGACCTAGCCCAAAGACTTACATTTGTGCATGTGTTGAACGCTATTCCGCTTCTTTCATCTTCATTGTTGGATGCAAACACTAGAGATTTTGTTGTGACGGTGTACTCAATTATTGTTTCCGCATATTTCGTATCACTGGACCAGCTGATCTATGCACTGAGTAGCCTGACCTCCAATAGGCCCATTTGCGGAAAGGTGTGAGTTTCTTTACCATCATTAAGTTCTGAAGGGCTAATTTACTGCATTTTTATTGCTTCTTTCCTTTTGAATGATGAACACTTTTAACACAGCTGTAAACTTAAACCCAAGTTGAAGGTTAAATAACACCAGCCAACACCGACAGATGTCACAGTTCCAACAAACAAAAAAAAAAACGAAAATCCCGAAAAGAGATCATTAGAGAAATACTTGCAATGTGTGCTGATCTTCAATATTTGCAATGTTAAATCATACAGCATGTTTGTGAATGAGGGAGTGATCAAAGTTTTTTTCTCTTCTAAGTGTGATGAATGTTTGTATGAATAAATTATCACACATCTTCAAGTTTTTCCTGTTTGTATCAAATGCAGGTTGTTGCTGACACACCAATGAATGGTGCCGGGGTTAAAGGGACATTGTATTATTGAGAGCCGCTTTGCTTATTAAATACAACACAATATTGGTATGATCAATAATTGAAAATACGTGGAAACTATTATATGAAACTGCATTTTTTTTTTTAAATACCCATAGGTTGAGGAATTTGAATTTATTTAACATGTCGTGAGCCTCAGCTAAAAGGAAGTTGACAACATTGTCGGACATCTTGCTGTTAAGGGTACGCGAAAACAAAAACCCTTATGTGGAGCTAGGCAAAAAAAATAGAAGACAAGTGATGCGGTTTGGTTACTTTGACGCTACAAAGTTTGTATTCTTCCTTGTGCTTTTTAGTCAAGTCAAGTCATTTTTATTTGTATAGCCCTAAATCACGAAGAGTCTCAAAGGGCTTCACAGATTATTACACTATATTATACAGACTATTTTTTCAGCCGACGAGAAGAGTAGGTTATTCATATGCTATGGAGTAGAAGTGAGTTTTAAGTTTAGATTTAAACATTTCCACTGAGGTTGCAGATCAGATCTCAGGGGGAAGAGCATTCCACAGCACCGGTGCCCGGATGGAGAACGCTCTCGAACCAGCAGAACACTTCTTTGCTCTTGGGATCACCAGAAGACCGGCACTCTCAGATCGTAGGCTTCGGACCGGGACGTAGGGGCAAATCAGATCTGAAAGATAAGAGGGAGCAAGTCCATGTATGATTTTGTACAATACTAAGAGAACCTTGAAGTCACATCTATGGCTAACTGGGAGCCAATGCAGGTTAGCCAAAATCGGTGTTATGTGATCGTACTTTTTTGTCCTAGTTAAAAGCCTCGCTGCGGCATTTTGTACCAGCTGAAGTGACTTGATTCTAGACTTCGGGAGACCAGAGAGTAGTGCATTACAGTAATCGAGACGGGAGGTGACAAACGCATGAATTATAATTTCCGCATCGGACTGAGACAGTATTGAACGGATTTTAGCGATGTTACGAAGATGGAAGAAAGCGGTTCTAGTAGTTTTCTTTACATGCATTTCAAAGGATAGATCAGGGTCAAATATGACACCTAAATTTTTAACTGAGTCACTCTGTGTGATGTGACATTTGTCAATGTTCACAGCAATTTTTGAGAATATATCACGGCATTTAGATGGACCAATGACTAACATTTCGGTCTTTTCAGAGTTAAGACGCAAGAAATTGAGTGACATCCACTCTTTTATCTCAATGAGGCAGGCCTCCAAATTTCCACAGTTTAGTGTGTGAGATTCCTCCAACGGAAGATATAGTTGAGTGTCGTCTGCGTAGCAGTGGAAGCTGATATTGTACTTGCGAATAATATCACCTAATGGAAGCATGTAAATACTGAAAAGAAGGGGGCCAAGCACTGAACCCTGCGGAACACCGCAGGTAACGTTAAAGGGCTCAGATGTCATTTCACCATATTTAACACAGTGCGTCCTATCTGAGAGGTAGGATCTGAACCATGAGAGGACGGTTCCTGAGAGACCAATCCATTTTTCCAACCGTTCTAGTAGGAAATTGTGGCGCACTGTGTCAAAAGCAGCACTAAGATCCAGAAGCAGCAAAAGTGATGAAGCGCCAGAATCTATTGCCAATAGGAGATAATAATAATAATAATAATAATTTCCTTTGTATTGTCATTCTGTGTAACAATGTACACAGAACGAAATGTCGATACACCTGACCCGTTGTAGCGAGCCGATGCAGCCGTAGCCAACAGAGGGCGCCGCCATTTTACCAATGTTATAAGTCTTAGGTATGACTCGGCCGAGGGGCGAACCAGCGACCTCCCAGTCTCAAAGCGGGCGCCTTACCATCTAGGCTACTGAGCTAGTTATTTGTTACCTTGATCAGAGCTGTCTCAGTAGAGTGGTTAGCCCTGAATCCTGATTGCATGGATTCAAAAAGGTTATTCTCGGATATGAAAACATTTAGCTGCTGTGCCACTACTTTTTCAAGTACTTTAGAGAGGAAAGGTAGGTTTGACACAGGTCTATAATTACTTAAGATTTCTGGATCAAGGTTGGGTCTTTTCAGTGTGGGTTTAATAAGGGCGGACTTAAAAGCTGCTGGAACTACACCTGAGGAGAGTGATATGTTTATAATATTTAGAACTGAAGGTCCAAGGACGCCAAAAAGACTTTTAATAAGTGATCCTGGGAGCGGGTCGAACTGGCAAGTTGTCTGTTTGGCCGCATTCACCACCTGTTTGAGATCATCAAGTGACAGTTCACTAAAACGGGACAGCCACCCTGTCTTTGTTGCACACGCTACAGTGACACCAAGTGGTCAAATAATACATAAGTCCCTTAAAGAACAAGACAACTTTGATTTGAATAAAAAGCAAAAGTCTATGAACTATCATATAAACTTGTATTTTCTTAAAAAGACTAATATAGTAGGTCAAAATTTTATTTATTTTACTTACATGAGGCTAATCTAGAGGTAGCTGACATGCTGCCATCTTGCTGCTATGGTACCCCATTATCGTGAAAGGTTGGGAAAAAAGTGGGGCAAATGGTGCAGTTTGGTCACTTTAAATCTCTGTAGGTTGTGTTCTTCTTAGTTCTTTGTAACATTCTTTTTTTTTTTGTTGTTGCAATACAGCAACATGGATTGGTCAAATACATACCAGTTACATATCAAGTTATATTCATTCATTATCTGCACTGCTTATCCTCAGTAGGGTCGCGGGGCTGCTGGAGCCCATCCCAGCTATCTTCGGACAGTAGGCAGGGGACAACCTGAACTGGTTGCCAGCCAGTCGCAGGGCACACAAGAACAGACAATTCGCTCGCTCATTCTCACCTAGGGACAATTCTGACCGGCCAATTAACCTGACATGCATGTTTTTGGAAAGTGGGAGGAAACCCACGCAAGCACGGGAAGAAATTGCAAACTCCACACAGGAGGTTCGATCTCATGACCTCAGAACTATGCCGCACATGCGCTAACCACTGCTCCGCCGTGCTGCCTGGTCAAGTTATAGTTTCCCCATATTTAATACGGTTTTTTATTATTACAATTTGTGTATGACAGATTATTATTTTTGTGCAGGAAATTTGAAAAAAAAACTTTTTGTTAGACAGCTCTCGTCTCACCCATTTTGGCTCCCATCCAGATCGTCTTGGTCGCTGGGAGCACATGACAACGTAATTGTAGATTGCTAATATTGTTGCGGTTTACTACCAATTATTATCTTTTATCATGCATTCACTTTTTGCGTGCATTGTGGCACTGCTACCTAAAGCAACACTAATTATACTGCAACTGGGGAAATATCTAAGAAAGATACTCAAATAATTGTTTGTATTGTTTAAAATATCTAAAAATCTACCCTGGTCATATTCCTTGAGAGGGGTGACCGACAGCAAGACAAAACAAAGAAAATTAAAAGGGAACAAGTAACTAAAAACACACACAAATTTTTTTGGACCATGGCCAACCCAAACGCCCAAACAAGTTAAGCACCTCGGCACCTAAGTTGGTCACACTTTCGTCCCTCCAGATGAAACGGGACACAAGAAAGCCGACATGTCACTCGGGTCAGGGTGACACAACACACTCTTCTGTTCAACAGCAGGGCCTGACATCTTTTAATGGTTTACCCCTTTAATGGTTTAATGGTGCCCTGCCCATCCTTTAGAACGTGTCTAAACATCCCACTATACTTTCACAACACCTCTCCACTCATTCCTATCATCAACAAGAGCTCTAGCTTCCACTACATTTAGTCCTCTTTCGAGTAGAGTACTCTCTCATTCACACGCTTGATCAGTTCCACTACTACTCCAGTTCTGTCTCTCACAATTTCATTTCTCAATCTATCCAATCTTGTCACTCCTAACATACTCCTCAAACACTTCATCTCAAAAACATTTAAAATATATTGTTGGTAAAATATAAACTTGTTTACACAAGTTAGTTTTGTTTTTATCCTACGTGGCATGTCTTACTGTAAATAAAAAGGTGCCGTGTCGTGTTTTTACAGTTTATTATCGCTTAATAAAAAGGAATTGCAATCATAATGAAGGGAGTAATCGGCAGAGGTTGACAGGTATGCAAGTATCTCAGTATCCCTTTTCAGTTATCGATCTTCAATTTTTTTAATGCGGTTTGTGAGCTGCTGCTACTTGGGAAAAAAATCAAGTTTTCAAAGGAAGTATTAATGTAACTAGAATGGTTGTGCACCATTAGATTAGATTAGATTAGGTTGTGCATCAACCGCATTGAGACGAGAAAACCATTTGTGGGAGCATTTCCCTTTTTGACAGGGTTTTTTCGCACATGTGAATGAAAAACCCAAAGAGTAAGAATGAGTCCAGATGGAGACTAATATCCTGACCTGACCATTGATTAAATTGTCTTTATATATATTTTTTGAAAATATTAACCTCAAGATGCAAATAGATGGTAGTGTGCCCGCTTTGAGACTGGGAGGTCGCTGGTTCGCGCCTCGGCCGAGACATACCTAATTGGTATAATGGCGGCGCCCTCTGTTGGCTGCGGCTGCATCGACTCGCTACAACGGGTCAGGTGTATCGACATTTCGTTCTGTGTACATTGTTACAAAGAATGACAATACAAAGGAAATTATTATTATTATTATTAAATAATCCAAGGATCCAGTTCAGGGTGTCCCCTGCCCACTGCCCGAAGATAGCTGGGATGGGCTCCAGCACCCCTGCAACCCTACTGAGGATAAGCGGTGCAGATAATGGATGGATGCATGGATGCAAACTTATGATGCTAGACATCGGGAGACTTTTTTTTACATTATACTTTAAATATTTCCTACTTTATTTTTATTTTATTGTTTGTTATTGCAAAATCCATTGAAGACTGGTCATCCTGGAAGGGAATCACCTCATGTCATCTCAAGGTTTTTTTCATTTTCCTCATGCTGCGGTTTTTGCGTTTTTCCTTGCCCTCATGTAGGTTTTAGATCAGGGGATGGTGTATTAATAGTCTATAGTTTGTAATAGTCTGTGGTCTGTGCAGCCGTTTGAGACTCCTTGTGATTAAGGGCTATACAAATAAACTTGACTTGATAAACAAACAAATAGATTTACATACTTGGATCCAAAACGAAAACATTATCACCACCCTCGCTTTGCTCGTGGGTGATAAATAAACAGTGGTGATTATACTACATTTTATTTGGCTCGTTAAAACAAACAAAGACCACACCTCAATGTTGCAATAAAACATTTTGTGACAAACATTATTCAGAGAGCAAGTTTGGGCTTCAAGAATGACATCAGCTTCTTATCAGATCTTGTTTCCTTTCTATTTATTGTAAGGAAGAGTCAGGTTACACAAATGCCTGGAGGGCTACTGGCCTGCATGAGCCTTCTTTCAATGGTTCCTGTCCAAAACAACAATATTCTACCTGGGGGGAAAACATTTTCTGACCATTGTTCTCTTGGACCGTAGCAATCTGTCTGAAAAGAGCAATAGAAATGTGGAGGCTTCTCTATCTCAAATTTGTTTTGTTCTATAACCGGTTTAAAAATGTTAAAATGCTCTTTTAAAACGGCTCTTAAGAATGGTTCAACACCGTTTAGTTAAAGCAAATATTTACACAGTTTCCTCTTCACGCCTCTATGCATTTTCGGTTTTTGACTTAGCAATGATAGTGCGGAGTTAGGAAAAAACATTTCAGTAAGTCGGTTTCGACCCCCACCAAATTAGAAGTATTTGCTCTCAAATGTATTTATCTATTAGCTTACAACAAACTTTTATCAACGGACACT
Organism: Urocampus carinirostris; assembly: GCF_059441175.1. Taxonomy (NCBI): domain Eukaryota; kingdom Metazoa; phylum Chordata; class Actinopteri; order Syngnathiformes; family Syngnathidae; genus Urocampus; species Urocampus carinirostris. Next base: position 12,797,444 of record NC_142351.1, on the reverse strand, counting down.
TAACATTTACAAAAAAATTAACAAGAACAAAGACCATTGAAAGTAATGCTATATATACTTTTTTCACATATTTTTGTAGAAACAAATACTTTTCCAAAATGAAACGAAAAAAATAAGAATTGTCTTTATTGTCATTGATGATAATGTGGTGAACATGGTTTACAACAAGGGTCGCTAAACTTTTTGAACTTTGTTACAGATTAGCGTGAAGGTCTACCAGTTTGAAATGTTTTTCTAAAATAGCAGTTTATGTTATTACCATGTTGCTACACTGTTATTATTACGTTTTACCATGTTGTAATTAGAAGTAGGGTTAAAATAAGCACATTCGGCCACTAAATCATTGTTTATAAAGATACTGATCATGTCAATTATTTTTTATGGCAATTAGAAAACAAATGTCTTAGAAACTCACAATGACCCATCACTAGTGAGCTATTATCAGAACCAGTCCACTGGCTACGCAAGTGCACCACGTAGGGGACCCCTGGTTTACGAGAAAATTAGACATGGCACTATAGGATAAACATGCAAATAAGAGTAAAAAGAGATAAGAAAAATGTTATGAATGAATAGTCAGAACTATTTAAAAGGTAGTGCTTGGAGACTGGCCTAAGTTGTAAGTGCATTAATATTGTGCAATAAAAAATAGTGTAATAAAAAGTTTTCAAATGTTTCAACTACGGACGTGGCCCTACTTACGAACGAGATCGGGTCCGGACGAGCGTAAGTTAAATTTGTTCGTAAGTTGCTTCAGTGCTGTATTTTGTATGTTTAAGGTTTATGAGTATGATTAAGGTTTGTGTAAGTAACCTGTATTGTTTTGCACTCAAAAATAAACATTTCCTAAAATGATATGCTCTATAAAGATAAATAGAATTAAGTTGAACTTACTTTTGGAAAATGAGCTTCAAGAGCTAGGCGATTTCATCTACTGTGGTAGAAAGTGGACGAAAAAAAGCGATCCAACCATTTTTTCAACAGCATCAAGCTTCCATTTTCCACTTTCATTGAAAACAGCTCACCTCTTCTTTACACTTTACACCAGCCATATTGAATGGATGCATGAGATATGAAACAATAAAAATGTCAAAGTTTTAAGCGCGCTGGAGATACAGTATAGAATTTTTACACACAAACTAGGAAGAGTAAGCGCATTTCTTTTTCGGGGTGGATGCTGGGTGACCTCTAACAGCGCCACCACATGACGGTAACGGCGGAAAGAAGCACTACAGTAATGTCCTTTACTCGGAAAAAGGTGCACACAATACAAAATCTAACTTACAGCAATGTCCGGATATTTTTCGACATCCTGAAAAAAATGTTCGTATCTACTGTTTTTCTTAAGTTGAATGGTCGTAAGTAGGGGAGCATCTGTTTACCAGAAAGCCATGCCAGAATAAGTGAAGCGCCCTTTATGTGAGTCACAAAAAATGCTTCATGACAACTACATGTTTTTCTTTTATATTTTTGCCATAAAAACTTTGGTCGGATAAATACGTTATATTACCACACTTCCTCAATTGTATTTGTGATCAAATGTCCGTTGGGGTGTTAGGACTCTTCTTGGTGAGCTGAATCTCAAAATAGTGCAATTTTCTTTAATCGGTCGGGGTTTTTTTTTAATAGGAGTGGAACAGCCGATCACGGTTGACCTGCAGATAGACGATTCAAGATTTTTTAATAAACCCAGCTCGGTAGCCTAGATGGTAGGGCGCCTGCTTTGAGACTGGGAGGTTGCTGGTTCATGCCTCGGCCGAGTCACACCTAAGACTTACAACATTGGTACTCGTTGTCTCCCTGCTTGGTGCTCAGCATTAAGGGTTGGAATTGGGGGGTTTGCTCACCTAATGACTAAAATGGCTGCGCCCTTCTTTTTGTAACACGCAAAGTACACCTTTCCCTTTCCAATCTTGTTTTATCAAGATTTTGTTTTATCTGCAAAGCCACCAAATATTTGTCGTAACAGCACACTAAGTATTGAAATATAAATACGTGGTAACTGTAGTGGTAATTGTTAAGTCTATTAGTTATCCAAGCACGGATACACTGGCTGACTAATGAAGTTGAAAAGACTGTCTTATTTTCAAAGATTGATCACAGATCTCTAGAAATGTGTCACGGTCGCCATGGCTACCAGTCTGCCGCGCCCCCGAACTCAGCTGCAGCAGATCAGCTGATTGCTGGTCTGCTATTTAAGGCTGGATTTTGGGTTTGCCGGGCGCTGGCTCATTACACAATCCCAGGTCTGTTATGCCTTGTCCTGTTTTAGGTTTAAACATTTTCCGTCTGTTATGCCTTGTCCTGTTGAGTTCGTGCCGGAGGAACTCTGTATTGTTCTGTTTTGGTCCCGGAGTATTGGGTGACTTTTATTTTGTTAAATAAAACTTATGATCGTCAACGCATATGAGTTCTCCCTTCCTGCCTCCTGCCTCCGTTCTGGTCCGGTCCCCCACGCCACCACGCCTCGTGACAGCCCCCTTCCAGTTCCACCACGCCACGTGACAGAAATGATGAAAACATGGACTGGCAAAATCACCGGACGGATAAATCCGGGCATCCAGAGTTTTTGGCTGTTGCCTTTTGATGAAGGCAATTACATATTCATAACCAGTTCAGAATGTTAAATACCAAAATAAGCATGGTCGGGATGAAAACATTTACATTCTGGTAATTATCAATGGGAACGTCATCATTGATAGAACATATTATGTATGCCAGGCTTGTTTTTGTCATGATGACTGATTAGTATCACCTGTGCCCGCTCATTTGGCGCCAGCCGCTGCAGGCTACCTGATTGGTTCTCTGTCCTTTTTAGGCCCAGTCTCCTGTTGTCAGTCCATCAGCGAACCTCTGTTTCTTCAAGGCAAGTACTTTGACTCTGACTCCCGTCGGTCCCGCTTTTTGCACCCTTTTTTCCACCCGTCCGTTCCTGATCTCCCCGTTTGTCTCCAGCTACGACCTGTTTTTTTGCCCCAGACAAAGTCTGCTCTCCTGTCCCGGCTTACGACCCGTTTTTGATTCCGACCACGTTTTTGCTCTCCTGTCTCGGCTATCGACCGGTTTTTCCTTCCTTGACACCGCCATCTCCTGCTACGGACGATCCACTTCCATATTCGGATCACGATCCAATTATGTGAGCAGCTTGCTTCCCGCGTCCAGCGAGCACCGTATCGCGGGCGCTGCCCTTCCTCTTTCTATCAATAAACTTGTGGTTAACGTTACGCATTTGGGTCCTGATTCCATTCTGGTTGTGACAGTTTTTACCAAATGTTCCAATTAAGGCTAGTTTGATGAATAAGAAAAATAGTAAATACAAAAAAAAGAATGTTCAATTATCAATCAAAAAAATAAAGCCATTTCATCATAGGGAAAGAAATTTCAAATCAAAATTATCAAAATTAAAATAGATAAACCAACAAAATGATAGGAAGAATTTTTTGTTCAGAATTGTTTTTCCTTTACCGCTAGACATGCTTCTGAATCCGGCCCGCCATATATTAGAATTTCAATGGATAATATGTATAAAATGCTAAGAAACTACTACTCGTAAAAAAACTGTTTATTCAGTGCCATTCATGTCTCCAGTGTACCCAGCATCTTTCTCTACCTGCATTATTTTTCTTTATGTATTCATTTCATTAAACAAGATGGGCAATGGAGCCCATCCCAGCTATCTTCGGGCAGTGGGCAGGGGACACCCTGAACTGGTTGCCGGCCAGTCAAAGGGCACACAGATCACCAATCAACCTGCGATGCATGCTTTTGGAATGTGGGGGGAAATTGTAGAGCCCGGAGGAAACCCACATAGGCTTGGGGAGAACCTGCAAACTCCACACAGGAAGGTTGGCAGCAATATTTGAACCCACGCGCTTACCACTCAGCCATCGTGATGCCCTTGACTTAATGTATTAAAACCAATTTGATTAAATGATCTATCTATTGACAAAAATAATAAAATATGAAATGAACATGTACATATTGTCACTGCTATTCTAAAAAATATATATTTTAAATTTTTTTAAATTTTTGCATGAATAGAATGTTACAATGAAAAAATGCTTGAAAATTTAGATATTTATTTTTTGAATGGCAGCAACGATATAAGACATTGGATAGGCCTTAATTAATGCAACCAAAATGTCCACACCATAGTATTGAACCTCTAATTTGTATTTCTTTCACTAATAGAGATCTATTTTTGTGTTTGGCACATGCAAAACAAATAGTTGATACCTGGTTACAGGTTATACCCACCTCACATATTTGAAATTGAATATATATTTTTTGTTTTCACAAGATTTCTCAATGTTTTATTTTCGGGTAAGTCTTTTTAGCAATCTATCATCCTAATTCCTAACAGCGATGTCAGGAGCAGCTCTCCAGAAAAGAATTTCAGACCAAATAGGCTCCCCCCACATTAGGTCACACCCTGCTTTTTTACATCTGAGATGTCAAATGACAAGTCAGTCCTCTCCTCCGAAGGCCGGTAATTAAACAAGTTGTCTAAAGGTGATGGAAGAGTTCTGCAGTAAAGCTCTACTCTAAAGACAATATTCTCTGTTTGATAAAACGCTGAACTTTGTCTTGAAACAAGTGAACTTCATAGATCCGGATGAGTGCAAAACAAATTATGGGAAGGATACAGAAAGTGCAGCAGATGCATCAGGAGAGCAAAATTATCTATACTGGCCGTAATTTTGAACAAACTGACAAGGTAAGACGTTACCAATTCAGGTAAAATACTACGTGTTGATAACATGTTCTAAAGTTGCTCTACAAACAATACTGTTGTGTAAAACTGGATGAATGATACTGGATTTTAAAAACTGTAATTCTATATTTTGAAATATAAATAATCAAAATAATCAACTTTTTGTTTTTTACTATTCTTCCACTATTGCTAAACAATCTTTAGTTAATGTAAATGTAAATGTACTACGTTTATACAGCCCTTTACAACTGTCCATTTGATGTACCAAAGTGCTTTGCAGTAGATAATAAATAAGGAGAAGCAAAAAGTATAAAATATATAAATAAAAATACACAATAATGGACATTGGAAACAATAAGATTGAATAAGATATAAAGAAGTGTCATCATTCTTCTGGTTGTTAAAAGCCATCCTTAGTGGTTTTTTAGCCTGGATTCAAAGAGGCCCAGGTTTGATATGAGACGCATTTCACCGGGAGCTTATTCCAGAGCCTGGGGGCGGCAACAGAAAAAAAAATCATTAGAAGTTTAAAATAAATTCTAAAAAGAATAGGGAACCAAGGAGAGATGTGCGCACGTCTGCCGGTGTTTGGTTAAAAGACGGGCAGCAGCGTTCTGCACAAGTTAAAGTCGACTAAGGGAAGACTGGGGAACACCAACATAAAGTGCATTACAATAGACTAACCGAAACTTACTAAGGTATGGATGGCCTTCTCAAGGTCAGGACGGCTTAAAAACTTTGGCTAGAAGACGCAGCTTTAAGACGGTCTTCCTGACAACATTATTAATATGTGGTCACTGTTAAAGGTCCCACTCGGGTTTCTGATGGTTGAACTCAACTTTGAAGACAGTGTGCTTAGGCCAGCCGTCACAGTATCCCAAAACACAATATCTTCAGTTTTGTCTTTGTTTAAGAAAAGAAAGTTTTGGGCCTACCACTGCATAATATAAACAATACAATCCAACAAAGAATATTGATCATTACTATTTGGCTCAACTGGCCGATAGAGTTGTATGTCGTTTGCATAACAGTGAAAAGAAAGGTTGTACCTGGCAATATTTGACCAAAGTAATACCTTATACGACAAAAAGAGTATATAGCCAAGAATAGATCCTTGTGGAACACCACAGAAGAGAGGGGCAATGGAAGTGGACAGGTCACCAAGCACATTAATGGGTCACTAACGTTTTTGGCCACACAACTGAAAAAGTGGTTTGGTGAGCTGTTACCGCAATAACTCTAGGTTTTTGAAATAATAATGACAATTTTTGCAAAATAATTTTCGAATTCTTAACAGAATTACAACAGAAAATAATTGATTTGACTCGGTGCAATAGGTGTTATTTTTGTTTTGTGTTTGCTATTTACTTACTGAAAGCCCTACATGCTCTATTACTTTTGGCAATCTTTGATTATGGTTGTTTGTACAGTACGTATTAAAGGGACTTTGTGTATTATTTAGCACCTCTTAGTCGTAAAAAATGCTTAATTTATTGAAAAAGACAAGGTTGATCCGAATGATAAGCAAAAATAAATAAACTATCACACAAACGGGAAATTTTGGATCTGTTTGACATAGCATAGGGCTGACATTATCTTGTTACAAGAAATCCAAAACCCCTTGATCACAAGATGAGAAGAAAAATTGTACTTAATACAATAGATCAAGAAATGTGTATTTATTTTACATAACATGAGGCCAACCTAGAAGGAGCTGATGTATTTGTTTGTTGTCTTGATGCTACGGGTACCCCCAAAAACGGGAGAAAAATGATGCGGTCTAGTCACCTGTAGTCTTTGTAGTTTCAAGTCTTTCTTCTGCTTTTCAGCTTTCGTTTTTGGTTGCACTACACAATACAGCGACATTTAGTGGTCAAATGTTACACAGTGCCCTTTTAAAAGGTTATACTTTCATAGCATTCAACAAATGACATTACAGTACATCCCACAGTTGACATGTAATGCAAGACTTCACAAGTGGGTCTTTTGCAAAAAACAGATTATCGTGTGGTAATTCAGTTTAGGTTGGGCACTGACACACTTGCGCTTTCTCCATGTGAACACGAATGGAGATTGAGATATAGCAGCAGTTTGTTTTAGAGGAAGGAATATCAAGAAGAGCAAGTTTTCATTGCCAAATTTGGAATTCTAGTGAGTGGTGTATCCAGGTATTTAAGTCAAACGTATTGTCTTTCTCTATCCTAAAAAAACATTAACATCTACTGGACTATAATTTTTGGGGGGATAAACTTGAACTCTCATGGTATCGCATATTTAGATGATAAACCAGATGGATGTAAATATTGTCTTTCGCAACAGGACAAATCTTTTTCAATAAGTCAACTCCAAATGGATTTTTTTGACCAACCTAATACCGTAAACACCATCTATCAATACGTGCGTGATTTTAGAAATCAGTCTTTATTTTACAGGCTTGCAGGAAGTTGAGGTTGGGAAGTTCTGTTACTGATTGCATGGGATCCACATCTTCCCACTTAAGTCCCCTATTTGATGGGGAGGGAATACGCTGGATGGAAGAGACAGAGGCTATCAAACTTTCCCACTGGCCCGGAGGCCATTCTACTTGTTATGATGGCTTTGCTAGTGGAGGACAAAGAATGGCAGAGGCTGCTGCCCTACCTGATTATGATCAAAGTATGGAGAGTCCGGAGACAAGACCACCGCTTCTCAGCCTAATTCGCAACAATGATGAGCAAGCAGAGGAACATTGTCTGGAGCAGGTCCAGTCGATGGTGGTGGGAGAAGTTCTGAGTGATGTCAACAAAGCATGCAAGCTTCTCAACATTGAACCAGGTATAACCACTATGTTAATGTCAAATAAAGTAGCTGGTTTTACTTCAAACACTGCACTGCTCTTACTATCAATATGCACCTATTGTTGATGAGCCCTTGGGGAATTGCACACCTTTTGCAAACAGACAGTACTTTTAAACTGAAAGACTTGAAGACGTAGCGCTGATTGTTTGATGTGTCAAAGCACAGCACTTGCAGTGCCAGAAATAATAAAAAGCCATGAAACTTTTTGCATTTTCCAGGGAAGAATAAGTATTAAGCGATTTCACTATTCGAGTTTTTTGGTTGTTGCAATCAGGACTTGATTCATTTGGGCTACTTGGTATGATCATGTTTTATTTGACATGAGAAAAACTGATAAACTGGTTCACATTTTATCCCCCTTCCCCGTCTTTATATAATACAAGGTTACAATAAATTAAAAATGTCAGATTTATAAAACTATTGAGAAAACCGAAAGAAAAAGAAGCCTGATGCCAAAAAGCCGGAGCTCATCTTGACAGTCTTAACACTTTTCACAATGAATCAGTAAGAAAACCCAATTATTTAACAGAGTGTAAATGTAAAATTGAAAAAAATAAACATGTAAAAATAAATTACATTTTATTATTGTTAAAAACTTTCATTTCAGATTCACCTTCCCACTGTCACACTGCATGTTTTCAAGAGAAAAAATAAAGAAATGAACAGATCTGATGAGTTCAAAGTTTAGAAGAAACTCAAAATAAGGAGAGAAGATGGAGTTTGAAGTTTGACACAGCTGTAGCAAACAGGTTGGAAGTGGTAATGACCCAACACCGTGTGATATCGGAACAGTCATTATAAAAGGTCAGGGTAATCACAGTAGGGAATTCGGGCACAAAAGCACCATCTTTCGAAACTCCCAGTGTGTGCCCTCTCGAGAAAAGTAGTGTGCCAGGTACTAAAACAAAAATCAATTTCTGAGCCCGAGAGTTTATGATAGAAAAAGTGTGCATTGGCTCAAAAAAAGGTTGGGAAACACTGATCTAGCATAAAAACACCACAAGGTTGAAGATAAGCTCATTGGGTAATTGTTTTTTTTTTTGTGAATATGCATTTAAGTATTTTAATTTTCCTTTGGAGATCCACTAGTCTGGAGCTGCATGCACGTTTACAAGTGGCTGCTGTGGACGGAGCAATCGTACCGACTGCCGCAGATGAGCATGCACTTCAAGGAGCTAAGTGGAAGGGACTTGTGCTCAATGACAGAAGCTGACTTCAGAGAACGTTCCTTGCAGTTTGGAGACATGCTGTATGCGCATCTAGAAATCTGGAAATCTGGTAAGAAGTAAAGCAGCCCGGTATGATCCTTGTTTGCTCTGATGTCTGGTGGCGAACGCAAGGCAGAGAAATGTAACGTGAGGGACGCAGGGTTGGGTAGGGTTACTTTAACTGGATTACTTTCGATTACTTTTGGATTACTCCAATACCAAATATGCTAATAAAAGACAAAATAAACTAAATATGAATACAATTATGACTCACAACACGTGGTAAGCTTTCTCCTGGCTTTGATCTCTTTGATCTCCGGCAAAACTAACATAAAATGCGACTGAAACAAAATGAAAATAAATCCAAACAGCTTGCCAACCAGGGTTGGGTAGGGTTACTTTAACTTGATTACTTTCGATTACTTTTGGATTACTCCAATACCAAATATGCTAATAAAAGACAAAATAAACTAAATATGAATGAAATTTTGACTCACAACACATGGTAAGCTTTCTCTTCTGGCTTTGATCTCTTTGATATCCGGCAAAACTAACATAAAATGCGACAGAAACAAAATGAAAATAAATCCAAACAGCTTGTCAACCAGGGTTGGGTAGGGTTACTTTAACTTGATTACTTTCGATTACTTTTGGATTACTCCAATACCAAATATGCTAATAAAAGACAAAATAAACTAAATATGAATAAAATTATTACTCACAACACGTGGTAAGCTTTCTTTCCTGGCTTTGATCTCTTTGATCTCCGGCAAAACTAACATAAAATGCGACAGAAACTAAACAAAAATAAATCCAAACAGCTTGCCAACATCATTTTTGCCGTTCCATGTATTCCGATACTCCCCAAGCCTGCACAAAATTTAATAATTTTATTCATATTTAGTTTCTTTTGTCTTTTATTAGCATATTTGGTATTGGAGTAATCCAAAAGTAATTTAAAGTAATCCAGTTAAAGTAACCCTACCCAACCCTGTGTGTGACACATGTGTCGTTTTCTTTTTGTTGATTTCTTTTAGCTGCAGCAATGAAGGACGAGTGTCCACCACAAGACTTGAATTTAGGTAAGTCTGGAGCGCTTTTACACATTGCTACATGTACTGCATCTATAAAAATGAAATGTCTCACGGAAATATCCATCATCAAGTAATATTTGCTGAGGTGGTTTACGGGCCGTAGCTTGCCCGCCTTTGATCAACAGCAATTAAAAATAAACTATGCAAACTATTAACAAGTCTTGAGTGTACAAAATGTTTAAGACACATACACGTAGACGCAAACTCAAGTCAATACTCTTACACGAAAAGTAAAAAAAGCTTTTTTTTTAAAAACTTGAATATTGGTATTTGAAATAGCAAAACTGCTTTTGTGTAGTCTGTGGTCGCCATCATTATGCCACCAAATAAAAGGGACACGGTGTAACATTTGACCAATTCAAGCAATCATATTATGTGGCAAGCACGTTTCAAATTCAGATATATTCTTTTTACATAAGTTTAAAAAAAAGGAGTGGATATAACCACTTTACCAAAAATAAAGAGGACTTATAGTATAGTCAAAGAGAAAACACTCATTCTCACATAAATAAAGTTCAAATTAACTCTATTTTTGAATTTATGGCCACGGAATTTAGAATATGTATATTTTCGACATGGCTCAATTGTCTGTGTAAGAGATTAAATTGAACTGTTTCATTATGGAATTTATCAACTTTGTAGTAATTTAATTGGACTAGTGTGTTTTGGTCACTCGGGTGAGCTGTCAACTAATCAGAACCTAGTGGTGATCACCACTTTGGCTCCAATGGTCAGGGAAGATCCCGGTATGACCTAGCAGACCCAAATGTGTTGTAAGGGTCTGTTGGGAACGCCTAGCAGAATCTCCTGTCTAATAAAGTTGCAATTATAACCTGTGGCAGAACTTTGCCCATGTCCAGAGGGAAGTGAGGGACATTAAATCCGCCCTTCATGTTCCCTGCTTCCATTGTCGAGGCGGCTGACTGGAGCTGTGGCTGTGAGTTAATTGTAGCCAGACATGGCGGCAACACTCAAACTCTATAGTGGTCACTAGCGGTAAGCGATGCCATCAAGCTGAAGGAGTCTTATAGGGCCGTCCTGGCCTGTGGAACTCTGGAAGAAGCTGGCAGATATCGACTGGCCAGGCAGAAGCATGGGAGTTTGGCAAGGCCATGGAAGGCGACTTCTGTACGGCTTCAAGAAAATTCTGGTCCATCATTATTGTGTATACTGGAGATGGGGCGCTGCTGACCTTGACTCGGGACATTGTGAAACAGGGGGCCGAATACTTAGAAGACCTCCTTAATCCCACAAACACATCTTTCTGTGAGGAAGCATAGCCAGGGGACTCTCTTTTATCTCAAAGGTTGATATCCCAGAGGTGGTTAAAAAAATCCTCGGTGGCAATGCCCCATGGGTAGATGAGATCCACCCAGAGTTCATCCAGGCTCTGGGTATTGTAGGCGTGTCATTGTTGACACGCTTCTGCAACACTGCTTGGACATTGGGGACTGTTCCTCTGGACTGACAGACTGAGGTGGTGGTCCCCTTTTCAAGAAGGGGGGCTGGAAAGTGTGTTCCAACTTCGCGGAAATCACACATCTCAGCCTCCTTGATAAGGTCTATTTGAGGGTAAGGAAGAGGAGGGTTCGCCAGGAAGTCGAATCTCGGATTCAGGAAGAAAAATGTGGTTTTCGTTCGGGCAGTGAAACAGTGGGCCAGTTGTACACTCTCTGCAGGGTCCTCGAAGGTGCATAGGAGTTTGCCCATCCGGTCTACATGTGTTTTTTGGACTTGGGGAAGACAGTAAACCGTGTTCCTCAGGGAACACAGTGGGGGGTGCTTCGGGACTATGGGGTACCGGTGACAGTCTATTTTTGGGCTGTACGGTCTATGTCTGGCTTGCATTGCCGGCAGTAAGTTGGATTCGTTTCCAGTGGGAGTTGGACTCAGCCAAGGCTGTCCTTTGTCACGATTCTGTTCATAATTTTCATAGACAAAATTCCTAGGCGCAGTCTTGCCGTTGAAAGAATCTGCTTTGGGGCCTCGGCATTGCATCTCTGCTTTTTGCAGATGATGTGGTGCTGTTGGCGTCATCAAGCTTGGATCTTTAGCTCTCACTGGATGGATGCTGTCAGAATGAAAATCATAATTTATGTAAAAATCAATCATAAAACAAATGTAAAAAAAGTGACGTCAAAGCACACACATTGTTCATAGTAGATTCGCAAAACAATAAAAGCAAGTTAAAATTAAAGGATATTGTGTAATATTTGACCGGTAGATGTCGCCACATTGATGCAACTGAAAATGAGTGCTTCAAAGCACAAGGAAGAATATAAATTACAGAGACTCAGAGTGACCATGAAGCACCATTTTTTTCTATTTTTTTCATTTGCCCAGCCTTTCCACAAGGTTTTTGGTGGTACCCTTGTCAGCAGAATGGTGGACACTCATGTCAGCTCCCTCCGGGTGAGCCTTATGAAATGTAAAATACCTATAAATACTCTTAAAAAAATGCTTGTTTTTATGTCAGTTCATGAATATTTGCTTATCATTCAAATCAATATTGTTTATGTTTATGAATATTTTTTCTTACCACTAGGAGTTGCTAAATAGAGGTAGCATGGTGCAGTGGTTAGCGTGTGTGCGGCACAGTTCTGAGGTCGTGAGATCAAACCTTCCTGTGTGGAGTTTGCATGTTCTCCCCGTGCCTGCGTGGGTTTCCTTCAGGCACTCCGGTTTCCTCCCACATTCCAAAAACATGCATTGCAGGTTGATTGGTGATCTGTGTGCCCTTTGACTGGCCGGCAACCAGTTCAGGGTGTCCCCTGCCCACTGCCCGAAGATAGCTGGGATGGGCTCCATTGCCCATCTTGTTTAATGAAATGAATACATAAAGAAAAATAATGCAGGTAGAGAAAGATGTTGGGTACACTGGAGACATGAATGGAGGATTGGCCGGTCCAAATTTTCCCTAGGTGTGAATGAGCGAGTGAGTCGGCTGTCTCTGTGTGCCCTGCGACTGGCTGGCAACCAGTTCAGGGTGTCCCCTGCCCACTGCCCGAGGATAGCTGGGATGGGCTCCAGCACCCCCGCGACCCTACTGAGGATAAGCGGTGCAAATGATGGATGGATGGAGTTGCTAAATAATACACAGTATCCCTTTAAATAACTGAATGGACATTGAGGCTGGTTATTTGTTAACCTTTGTCACAGTTGGCATCAAGACAAAGTGCCTGAGGCTTTTATTTCTCTTTATTATTTTTCATGATTTTATTTTTTTAAACATTTTTATTTATAGCAAATGCGAAACCTTGGTGCAACGGCCCGAGCCAGCCTATCCACTTGTGGGAGTTCCTACGAGAGCTGCTCCTCAAACCTCACAACTATAGTTGCTGTATCCGCTGGATCAACAAAGAGAAAGGTATGAGAGAGAACATTTAAATCCAGCATTTCAATTAGCTACTTGTGAAGCACACAGAGAACAAAATTGGTACTATCAAGTTAATTTAAAAGGAGCATGATGAACCGCTGGTATGACATGAGATGTAAAAAATTCATAGTTTAAAGGTGACCTTGTTGCTCTTTCCAAGGCCTTCAAAGTTCAGTAATCATGATGCTCCGTGTTAGGGAGCATCATGATTTGGTAGGGTTACTTTAACTTGATTACCGTAAATTCCGGACTGTAAGCCGCTACTTTTTTCCCTAACTTTCAATCCTGCGGCTTATTCAGTGATGCGGCCAATTTATGTAATTTTTCTAACGGCCGCCAGCAGCGCTCGAGTGTTGCTTCCATTAACCGCCCTGGCAAAGCTATATTATTATTATTAAAGCTTTGAAAACTTTCTCAGTGTACCGTCTTTCTTTGTAAATATGTGTAACCCATGTCTAATATGTATTTACAACCGTATATTTTTGTAATGTATTTATTTGTATTTATTTTAGACACTTATTCTGATATGTTTTCCACAAGTGAACGAAAAATGAGGGGCGGAAGAAACGCGGGGGTCCGAGTTTAAGTGGGGACCGCTAAAGGTGAGGGACAAACAAGGAAAGAAGAGGGGGTAAAAAGTTGGTTGAAGAAAAGGAGTTGCGTCAGTAAATGTGTTCATCAGATATATTTTTCCCACCCTTACCTTTGGAAATATACACTTTTATCCTTGGATTACTTTCAACGGGACCTGGACTCTGCAGGTCTGCATCAAACTTTAAGTACCGGTATCATTTTCCGTTCATTTTGCCGGCAGTGATTTTTGGACAGTGGACTTTAATGAAGGACATTTAGTTTCAATCGCGGGACTTGAAGTCTGGTTTGGGTTAATTTTGTGTTTGTGTTACATGTTTAAATGTGGGCGCATGCGGCTTATATACAGGTGCGGCTTTTGTATGTAGAAAATCAGTTTCCCTCTTAAAGTGTGGTAGGTGCGGCTTATAATCAGGTGCGCTCTATAGTCCGGAATTTACGGTACTTTCAATTACTTTTGGATTACTCCAAAACCAAATATGCTAATACAGGACAAAAGAAACTAAATATGAATACAATTATGACTCACAACACGTGGTAAGCTTTCTCTCCTGGCTTTGATCTCTGAGCCCGATATGTCTCGCAGGCTAGTTTACCAGTTTGTCAATCCGATTTGATCAAACTGTCAGGAAAAAAACAAAGATATCCTTAATATAAACAAGAAATCACAATCTTCCTAAGATATTTTATCTGTCATTTAATTTGTAAAGACTGCCTATTGAATTGTGCCTTTATGTCTATCAAATCCTGAGTCTATTTTATATTTGGCTATTAAATGAACACACTCTGCTCATATAAGGCCAGGGTTGGGTAGGGTTATTTAACTTGATTAATTTCAATTACTTTTGGATGACTCCAATACCAAATATGCTAATAAAAGACAAAATAAACTAAATATTAATAAAATTATGACTCACAACACGTGGTAAGCTTTCTCTCCTGGCTTTGATCTCTTTGATCTCCGGCAAAACTAACATAAAATGCGACAGAAACAAAATAAAAATAAATCCAAACAGCTTGCCAACATCATTTTTGCCGTTCCATGTATTCCGTTACTCCCCAAGCCTGCACAAAATTTAGTCATTTTATTCATATTTAGTTTCTTTTGTCTTTTATTAGAATATTTGGTTTTGGAGTAATCCAAAACCAAATTGAAAGTAATCCAGTTAAAGTAACCTTACCCAACCCTGTATAATGCTGGGTAAAATGGGGAGAAATTTTTGTGTTTATTTTTTCCGAGCTGTTACTTTTTTCGTTTTGTTCTCTATTTACTTTTTTCCTAGATTTCTTTCTTTTCTTTTTTTGAAATGATCTGAAATGATCTGCATTTATATAGTGCTTTTCAAGTCAATGACTTCCCAAAGCGCTTTACATTGTGCTTCACATTTCCCAATAGCGGCCGTGATCTGTGCAGCCATGTAAGGCGCTAACCTGCTTATTGGGGGTATTGGGGTTTCAGTGTCTTACCCAAGGACACTTTGACATGTAACACGGACAAGCCGGGATTCGAACTGGGATCCCTTAATCCTAAAACGATCACTCTACCTCCTGAGCCACTGCCACCCCAGTACTGGCTTTTTTCTAAAATTTTCCTCCTTTTTTCTCTTCCTTTTGTTTCTTTTTTTCTCAACTTTTCACTACTTTTTCATTTTGGTATTTTTTTCTTTTTTGTTCTATTCCCCCATTCCTTTAAGTCATTTTGTGCATAATTTTACATAATATTTGGTCATGTTGGGATTAAAGAAGCAAAAACAATCTGAAGAGCCGTTTAGGACCCAAAAGAGCCTGTTCCTTTTAGTGAGCCGAGACGAAGAAGCCGGTTCTCGACAAACTCTACTAACTTTACCCAACTTCGTTCTACTTCGACCCGACTTCAAAATACCACATTTAGGACACAACGTCAGGGGAACCCATGTATTTTTACCTTCATGCACTGTATCTTTGACCTAAGTCGCTTCTTAATTAGTAATTTTGAGCCCTCATTTTGTGCGCTGGCTAGATTTTCTTGTGCGCTGAGAATGTTAGAGGGAATACTGGTTAGGAGTCTTTATTATTATTATTTATTATAATATTTATTTTACTGGAAAAATGGTGATTAAACTGCATTTACAAGCGCTTTATAGCGGGCTGATAATGTGTATTGTCTGTTCATTCTCTTGCAACATCAAGGTTTCTCTATTTTCCTCATGTTGAGACTTTTGAGTTTTCTCTTGCCCTCATGTAGGTTTCAGATCAGTGGATGTTGTAATGGTGGTCTGTGCTGCCCTTTGAGACTTTTTAAAAATGGTATGACTTGACTTGACCTTAGGGACGGGATCACTGATGGCAACTTCTCCCCTCTGTCCATAGGGATTTTTAAAATCGAAGACTCCGCTCACGTGGCCAGGCTGTGGGGCATCAGAAAGAACCGTCCAGCGATGAATTACGACAAATTGAGTCGATCCATTCGTCAGTACTACAAGAAGGGAATCATCCGAAAGCCCGATATGTCTCGCAGGCTAGTTTACCAGTTTGTCAATCCGATTTGATCAAACTGTTTGCATCGTCAGGAGACAAACAAAGATATCCTTAATATAAAGAAGAAATCACAAGCTTCCTAAGATATTTTATCCGTCATTTAATTTGTAAAGACTGCCTATTGAATTGTGCCTTTATGTCTATCAAATCCTGAGTCTATTTTATATTTGGCTATTAAATGAACACACTCTGCTCATATAAGGCCAGGGTTCGGTGGGGTTACTTTAACTTGATTACTTTCAATTACTTTTGGATGACTCCAATACCAAATATGCTAATAAAAGACAAAAGAAACTAAATATGAATAAAATTATGACTCACAACACGTGGTAAGCTTTCTCTCCTGGCTTTGATCTATTTGATCTCCGGCAAAACTAACATAAAATGCGACAGAAACAAAATGAAAATAAATCCAAACAGCTTGCCAACATCATTTTGCCTGCACATAATGTAGTAATTTTATTCATATTTAGTTTCTTTTGCCTTTTATTAGCATATTTGGTATTGGAGTAATCCAAAAGTAATTGAAAGTAATCAAGTTAAAGTAACCCTACCCAACCCTGTATAAGGCTGGGTAAAATGGGGAGAAATTTTCAAGTTGTAATTTCTTACATCTATCAAGTTAAAGATTTTCTTAACTTTGGATCAAAAAAACTCATGTACTCATTGATATTCATCATGTCATAAATTATCTTTGTGCTCTTGTCATTTCATTTACAGAGACAACTTTACTTTAAATCTACCAAGCACATTGTCTCACCTGATTGCATCTGCTTTAATTACCGGTATTCATGAATGGGTATTACCTGATCCACAAAGTCAATTTCAAGTTACAAATATTCCCTTACAAGGTAGTCGTACTAAAACATATCAAAATTTTGTGGGCATAAATCCAAAAACCCATCTTGTGTCACGATTACCGATTGCCCTCACCTGTGCCCACTCGTTTTGCGCCAGCCTGATTGGTTCCCCTCCTATTTAAACTCAGTACTCCATTTACTCCTTGTCAGTCCGTCAACGAACTTCTGCACTTGCAAGGCAAGCATTTTGACTCTGTTCCGTTCTGGCCGGTATCCTGCTTGTGTATCCAGTATCCGGTATTGATCTCGTCTGTCCCGTCCTGTCCGGTATCTTGCTCGTGTATCCTGTATCCAGTATCGATCCCGCCTGTCCCGTATCCTCCTGGTGTATCTAGTATTCGGTATCGATCCCGTCTGTCCTGTCCTGCATGGTATCTTGCTTGTGCATCCTGTATCCGGTATCGATCCCGTCTGTCCCGTCCTCACCTGTACCTTGCTCGTGTATCCTGTATCCGGTATCAATCACGCCTGTCCTGTCCTCACCTGTATCTTGCTCGTGTATCGATCTTGCTCTGTCGTCTCGTGCATCCGGTATCGATCTCGTGAATCCAGTACCTGTCCCATCCAGTCCGGTATCCTGTTCGTCTGCCCCTGGCTTCCTGTTTTCCCCTGCCTGACTTCTCTGCCATGCTTTTTCTGCCCAGCGATCGCCGAATCGCTGGCGTTTGTGTTTCCATGCATCCCGCTTCCATAAATAAAGCTTGGTGTGAAAACGTTACGCGTTTGGGTTTACCGTCTGTTCGGGTTCTGACATCTTATTAACTTTGGAGTAATAGTTTGGTAGTTATTTTGTTCAACAAGCAAAGTTCCATGTGGTTATGCTAGAATTAACAAAAATAGCACATCCTTACATTTATTAAAGGTAAATTGTGTAATATTTGACCACTAGATGGCACTGTATTGTATTGTCTAATGTGAACGGAAACCAGTGCCAAGTGAACACAGTATTGCAGCAAGATGAAAAACAAACATGGCGGCGACTACGAAGTATGGATTTCACTATGTAAAAGAAATGCAAATTTCTCGACCAAGGAATATAAAAAAAATAACCTTGGTTTGATAGTTCATGGATTTTTGCATATGACTCAAATCATTGTTTTTTTGTACTGAATTATATTTTTTTTGTATGACTAGGTGATACTAAATATCACCATTTAAGGAGAGTGATTTTCCCCCCAAACTGATCCTAGAATGTTGACGTATTTTCGCTAATGCCTTTTATTCGTTTGGTTTATTTAAAAAAGTAAACCAAGGGGGAA
The DNA here is from genome assembly GCF_059441175.1 of Urocampus carinirostris. Taxonomy (NCBI): domain Eukaryota; kingdom Metazoa; phylum Chordata; class Actinopteri; order Syngnathiformes; family Syngnathidae; genus Urocampus; species Urocampus carinirostris. The sequence goes on along the minus strand of NC_142351.1, from coordinate 12,778,987 downwards.
AAAAGTATATTTATGTCTTTTGTTTTATTCTGTGGCAATGGCAAAGTTTAGATCCTACGTTCATAGTTTCCATTTGTGAATTACATAGTTTCTATGAAAGTAGTTGTAAATAATTCCTACCCAAACTCCCAAATGTATTTAAATCTTAATTTCTGACAAGTCAGTTCAAAATAACTTTAACTCAGCGAAAATCACTGAACTGTTCCTTTCTCCCACCTAGAACTAAATTTATTATACATGCATCCTGTATGACAGTGTTTCTCAACCTTTTTTGAGCCAAGGAACACTTTTTTCATCAAAAATCCCGAGATACCCTACTGAGGCAAAATATCTTAAAAGTTGATATCTGCCAACAGCTCCATCTTTTTTTAACCTTAAATCATCACGTTGCCTAAAATTGACTGATGTTTTTTTTTTGTGGTCATTGTGGCCTGGGAATTAATACAGGTTATTCATTTTGGTTAATAATTTATTTGTTGTTTGGGATTTTTAACTATATTGTAATCTTGTTTTTTTTTCTAAAAAATAACAAAAATCATAATTAAATTATCTGCCAGTGGAACATAATATGTTTTACTAGGTTCTAAATTGCTTCTTTTTTATAGTGAAACAAGAAAATAATTAAAATCAGCAAAATCATCCGCGAGGTTTTAATTTTTTAAAAATATTAATACCGGTACATTTCCCAGTACTATCCCATGAGTGGATTAGTATACAAAAAAAAAATAATAATAGTAATCTGCTGACACCTACTAATATGGATGAATACTATTGGTTACTCCGCTGATTAAAGAAAGAAAGCAGATATTAAACAATGGCATTCTTTTTTACAAACATAAGACCGTACCGTAGGAAATTGCCCAATGTCACGGTTGCCATGGCGCCCAATTTGCCCCGCCCGTGTGGTGCCAACTGCGGCTTGTTGACTGATTGGCTTTTTGTCTATTTAAGCTCTGTGCACTCACTCTTCCTTCGTCAGTCTGTCAACGAACCTCTGCCCCGCAAGACGTGGGTTTTGACTCAGTCCGGTTTCCTGTTGATATTTCCTGTCCAAGATTGTTCCAGTTTATTTTGTCCTGTTTAATATTAATTTCCAGTTTCGTTCCTGTCTATTTTTGTCCTGTTTATTATTCTCTTTAGTTTTCGGTTCCGTCTAGTTTGTCCTGTTTAATTTTGATATCTTGTTTCATTATCAATCCTGTCTGTCCTGTCCTGTCTGGTATTGACCCCATCTGTCCAATATCTACTCGGGCAATTGGTATCGATCTCGTCGGCCCCTGGCTGCCCCGGTGCTGTGGAATGCTCTTCCTCCTGAGATTCGATCTGCAACCTCAGTGAAAATGTTTAAATCTAAGCTCAAAACACACTTCTACTCTATATCATATTAATAACCTATACTTTTCGTGGACAATAGCTCTGTATTATTTGTGATTGCAACACCCTTTGCTGTCTGGTAATTGTGCGGTCCCTTCTCAAGGTTTCTTCATTTTCCTCATGTTGAGGTTTTTGAGTTTTTCCTTGCCCTCATGTTGGTTCCAGATCAGGGGATGATGTAATAATAGTCTAAAAAATAGTTTGTGTAATAATCTGTGCAGCCCTTTGAGACTCTTTGTGATTAAGGGCTATACAAATAAAAATGACTTGACTTGACTTATGTTGATAATATGTGTATCGTTTGCCCTCATGTAGGGGGGTAATAGTCTGTAATAATAGTTTGCAATAGTCTTTGATCTGTGCAGCCCTTTGAGACTCTTTGTGATTAAGGGCTATACAAATACACATGACATGACTATCATTTCACGCCAGACTGCTGCCTAACGGGCATGACTCCCCATTTCCCGTAAAATAAAGAGCTTGTGTAAGAAACGTCACACGTTTGGGTCCTGATCCTGTTCTGGTTCATGACACATTAGATATGATAGCATGGCACACTAGTGTGCCCCAGCACACTGGTTAAAAAACACTGCTGTAGGCATACAGTATGAAAACGCACACATCCAAACAAATCAAACAAAAACAACACAGACCACAGTTTTTCAAACAAACTTTTTTCCCCTTTCAAACCAATATCGCAATATTGACAACATCACAACAATTTGGGTTGGGATTTTTCATTACTATTGCCGTTTTATCTGCGATCGGCATCATTTTTATGCATATTTAAATGAACTTCTCGTTACATCAAGATGAACAGGCACTACACCAGTTAGGAGATCAAAGTACATCACTAACTATGAACATACATCACCTAGACCGTTAATAGAGGTTTGCTGCAACGTAAGCTGAAGTCCCCTGTGTGCATAAGGAAGAGATCAACATAAAAAAGAACATTTACACTTACACATTTTTACTGCCTCAACATGGTTAGGTCTAATTGTTAACTTAACACCGTTGTACAGTTACCATAGAATAATATCTTTAAATTACATCTTCATATACAAATCTGACAGCTTGAGTCATAACGCTCTTATGATACACATACCATCGCCATGAAATTCATCATATCATTGTTTTCCATTGCCGTTATTCGAGTGAGATACATTTACATATACTGTATAGGACTATATCTTGTCTTGGTGGTCCTCTGCATTTTTTCTTTTTACTTTCTACACAACGCATACATACTGAATTATGTCAAAATGGCAAGGTAGAGATACCGATATGTGCATGTGTGTGAGTTTGTGTGGGAAATAGATGATTCAAGTCCTTTTTGCTTTGCTGGACAACTTGACTGGTTAAGACACATCTTGTGAGCTGGCGATGTTTTTGACTTCACTTTAAAACCTGAAACCTATTTCCAGGAAGAGCTCAACAATTGTGATGTTCTGAAACGTCAACGCTTCTAAAATGCTATCTATTATGCAGGCATCATTTAAACAAATTTAGGAGTCACCCCTCACATGATAACACACAACTCAATTGACTGAATGCAATATGGTGATCACTTTTGAAAATGAATGTCTGCCTATAATACAATGCAAGCACTGTTTAAGCAAAACGTTAATGAGGACAAATGTATTCCCTGTGTCAGTGGTGTGAAGACAAACGAAGCTTTGGTGGACTGGGATGCAGCTACAAACCAATCAGGTCTAGTTCCATGATATGTGAGGTAATTGCATGGAGAAAAAACACAATTGATGGTAGCGGGTCATTCTTTGGCTCAGCATAAAAATGGACCTCACACTTTAACTAGTAGGAGCTTGCAGACAGTCAAGAAGCGCATTTTTCTTTCGCTCACTTTTCATGCCTGGACACTAGTACATTCATAAAGAGGCTTGGTCTTCACAATGGGGATCTGCATTGCCCCATGTCATCTCATTCCTGGTTGAAAAATGCTGGCATAGGCATTGTTGGAAAACCCTCGCATCTCAAAAGGATGTATTGATCCGCCTTTGCTTCGACAATAGTTGTTTTTAGACTTTGTCTTCCTGTTACAATGTCATGTCTTTGCTCGATTGCACGATGACAAACAAAACATAAAATTGAGCAAATTGTCAGCAAGCTTTCTCAGATGCATGCGATGCTTCCAAAGTGACATTTGTGTTTGCTTTGCATCAGGTCGCAGCCTAGTCCAGGCTGCGGGGAATGTGAGTGGCTGCATAGCACATGCTGCTATGCATGCTCATAAACAGTTTGACACAAAACACAGCACACATGGAGGAAAGAGGTTGGAGCGGGGCACGGAGAAAAAATACGTCCTCCCCTGGAAGAAAGAGGATACTGTTTTTGGTACTTAAAACACGACACGGCATTCCTGATGTAAGGAGGGTGACCATACACGGCATTAAAAAAATATACACAAAAATGGAATTACTGTATATATACAATGCAGGTGTGAGAAGCTCGTCTTTCGTTATATTCACCTTCCATTTACACGACAGACTGCAGTAGACTGTGTGTTAACAGAAGCTGCATTGTACATTATATACAGCTACAGAGAGAAGCCTGGTTCCTGTCGAGGTTGAATGTGAGTATACTTATTTTGAACAACTCAAAAGCTGAATAAAACATACAAGATTAATGTAAAGTCTGTTAGGTTACTAAGATTAGATGACTGCTTCACGCATCTGTTGGGCAAGGGATGTGTTGCTCTTAAGTCTCTGGCTATGTGCGGTGCAATTCAATGGTGCTGACCAGGAGCGTCCGTGTCTTTGTGCCGCTGTTGTCTTAGATGGGCTCGACGTAATTGGCCGGATACAGTCCCTCCCGGCCGCTGTCCAAACGACCTCGGCACCAGCCTTGTTCATCTTCGTCCTCGGTCTTGGTCAGCTCATCTCCTGCCGGGTAACAGTTAGCCTTCATCAACAAGCGGTAGACTAAAACACATATTCTGTTGTCCTATATTTATTTACTCGATATTTTTCCATTGCAGAGGTTGTTGTTTCAAATTCGGACTCAAAACTCACCTCTTCAGACTTGCCTTTTCTTGACCATTTGCCTCTCATACCACCCCTTTTAACTCTAATGTGTTTTATTGGCTTCTTATTACTTTTACTCTTGTTTTACTCTTTATTTATTGTTGTGTCCTACTTATTTGTACAGCAACCTTGACTGTCCTGAAGGGGCTTCAAAATACAATGTTTGACAATGTTTGATTAGTGGTCATTTACGTGATTACCTGTAAAACTCTCAATCTAACGAAAAAATCACTCGGAAAAAAGAAAAGCGTAGTTATTTCCCTTAAAATTTCGTAACGAGCCAAGAGTCTTCTTTTGTGTGTAAACCTGAAATGTGTCATGATTACTGATGTGACTGAGCTGTGCCCGCTCCTTTGGCGCCAACTGCCGCGGACTCTGATTGGCTCCCGATCAGTACTTGTACCCAGTCCTGTCTGTCCCCTTTTGTCAGTCCGTCTGCAAACCTCAGTTAAAACTAGGCAAGCCTTTTTCGACCCTGACTCCCACTTGTCCCGTTTTTTGCTACCGGCTTCGACTCGTTTTTCATCCTGGCCACGTTTACTCTCCCGTCCCGGCTTTCGACCTTTTTTTTGTCCCCGACCACGTCTTCACTTCTATTCTGGCTGACGACTCGCTTCTGACCCCGACCAGGTTTATGCGCTCCTGTCCCGGCTACTGACCCGTTTTTCCGTCCCTGACACCGCCATTGCACGACACGAAAGAGCCACTTCCGCGTTGGGAGCACAATTCGAGTTTCAGAGCGACCTGCTTCCCGTGTCCAGCAATCACCGGATCGTGGGCGCAACCCATTCTCTTTCTTCCAATAATACTTGTGAGAAATGCAACGCAAGTGGGTCCTGTCTCTTTTCTGGTCCTGACAGAAATGTAATTCTAATAGCATCTAAAAGACAGTGGAAATCTTTCATAGAATATTTTGTAAGAGTTTTCCAGTTAAAGACGGACTATTTAAATCTCATCTCATCTCATCGTATCTCATTAGCTGCACTGCTTATCCTCAGTAGGGTCGTGGGGGTGCTGGAGCCCATCCCAGCAATCATCGGGCAGTAGGCAGGGTACACCCTGAACTGGTTGCCAGCCAATCGCAGGGCACACAGGGACAGACAACTCGCTCCCTCATTCACACCTAGGGACAATTTGAACCGGCCAATCCACCTGAAATGCATGTATTTGGAATGCGGGAGGAAACCGGAGTGCTCGGAGGAAACCCACGTAAGCACGGGGAGAACATACAAACTCCGCACAGTAAGTCTGGTAGCTGGATTTGAACCCACACAGGAGGTTCCCAGGACCTTAAAACTGTGCCGCACACGCGCTAACCACTGCGCCGCTGTGCTGCCCACTATTTAAATCTTCACATTATTAATTTTGTTTTATCTAATGCATCTTGTTATTTTCAATGGATTTGACAAGTAATTACTTATTGTGCTCATTTAACGTCTTGTTCAGTTACACTGTTCTGGATTTTTTGGTTTGCTAAGGGCCCTCTCAAGGTGAGGTCCTTAAAAAGACAAAAAGTAGAATATTTGCTCTATTAAGTATGTTTTAACAATGTCCAACTGAGTTTGAAAAAAACAATGTAATTAGAAATGGGCAGGTTGTGCGCATTACTTTTCAAAAAAGTAATTAGTTATAGTTACTCACTACTTCTTCCAAAAAGTAACTGAGTTAGTCACTGAATTACTCTATAGTAAGTAACTAGTTACAAGGGAAAGTACTTATTTCTATTACGTAAAAAAGAAGTTGTTGTATGTCAAATAATTTAAAATGTATTGAGCAGTATTTTAGTAGCCATGTTATAGAACCTTGTAATATGTATTCAACCTCACCAGCAACGGATATATCCTGCAACTAAATTGCAACAAGTATAAACAGTAAAAAACATAAAGTTCAAACAATTAAATGAAAATAAAAGGGAAAAACAAGAAACAAAAGAAATAATATAATAATGAAAAATACAGAGAAAAGATAGAAAAAGTAATAAACTTTACATTTTTGTAAAAACGCATAACAACTGAAAAACACAGGAAATAAAATTAATATATAGTAGCTCAGAAGGTAAGCAGCCGATGAGCAGGTAGTTGCCTTGCATGGCTGACGCTGCTATCGGTGTGTGAGTGTGTGTGAATGGGTGAGTGTGAAGCACATTGTAAAGCGCTTTGGGAGGTCTTTATTGACTTGAAAAGCGCTATATAAATGCAGACCATTTACATTTATATCCATAAAATACAAAAATATAACCTTTTTCATGCTACAAAAAAATCAAAGTCAACAACACAGAATCCCCCCAAAAAAGCATATTGACCAATCTGAGAGAGAAAAGTGCAATTGGAGGGAACCTGCTGTTGATTGGTGGGAAGAAGGCTCCTTCATTCATTTTCAAGAGCTGGCTCATCGAGACATTTCGTTTGTGATAGACACAAGTCGGTTGCCGCCGCATTCACCATTTCGCCTTTTCTTTGCCGCATTAGTAAATATGGTATTCAAAATCATGATATAATTATATAGTAGTCGCTATTTTAAATGTTGACATGATCTGAAAAGACGTGACGTAAACAACTTAGAGGAGAGTGGAAAACCATGCTGCTGAAACAGCGTCAGATTTGCGGGGGCAAGCTGCCGTTGCCGTTCTGCAGTCAATGTAACCCACCACTTCAAATTGTCAGTAACAGAAACAGCGTTGTAACGACGGAAAAAAATAATTTGTTAGATTACCCCAATAGTGAAAAAATATGCCGTTACGTAACACTGAGATTTGGGGTTGTGGGGGGAGTGCTGAAGAGTGACTGCTTGTATTTGTTAGTGTAGCACAAAAACGGTGAAAGTAAGAAAAGACCTGCTTCAAGTACAGTCCAAATGCTAACCAGAACCCGAAGAAAAATAAAAAAAGAGTTTATTTGAGCGCATCTAAGAAATGCACTGATTTGCACGTGCAACATAATGTGCTTGACAGAGGCTGTAAAGATTACACAAACCAGGAGATGATGTTTTTCCCCCTGATTTTTTACCATACGTGGTTAATTTAAAATAAGATACTCTTCCTGTGCTCACTTCTCTTAAGAATTAGGAAACGTTCAAGTTTTCAATTTTCTTGAATGCAGCAACAGGTCAACAACTAATCACGGCTCAACCAAGTGACTGAAGGTGGAATCCAGTAGTTTTGTTTTAACACGGCTAGTAGAAAGATGGTGATGACATAATACCACGATTAGTTTTTACATATTACTCAAGACAATGTGTCTAACTAAAGTCATTTTCCTGAATTGAGACCCATTAAAGGACAGTTCAAGTCGGAAACTTGAAAAATAAAGATCTATCTATCAGATACATTTGGACAAGTTTTTACCTGCTTTGAAAGACAGCTCATCCTGCTCTTGGCCATCATAGTCATAGAGGGCTCGGACACGGACACCTTTCCCAGAGGCGGAATCCTCCTCAAACGAGTTTCCGTTTCCGCCGTTTTCATTGTAACCAGTAGGCTGTTCATCATCAGACCACTCGGTTGAGTAGGCTTGGTTCTTTTCATAGCTGCTCACGCTAGGGAAACACAATATACACAGCCTCATTGAATGTGCAATATATCAGGTGCGATCCTGAGTGAGTTACAAGCAGCTAATTTGTATGCCATGAACAAAAACAACACGGAGTTTTGATTCCTTTTTGTGTTCACAAATGTTGAATAAAATAAATAAAAATATATTCAAAAAATATAAATTTTAAATAGCTTACATTTTATTTTATACAAGATTTTAACTAACCTGCTTCGGTCACCAGGAGGAGCCACGTGATCAGTGCTCGGAGTGAGTGGGGCTCCATCTGGCTTCTTCTTCTTTGGAGGGGCACTTGCCTGGTCCGGGTTGTATTCCTGCTCAACACATATTCAAAATATACAATGTGAATAAGTTGAGCTAAACTGTTTATTATCACCCGTGAGCAACGATTGGGATCTAAGTACAGTGGAACCTCAGTTTTCGAACGCCTCTCAGTTCGAACAAATCGATTCTCGACCAAAAATTTCGAGAAATTCTTGCTTCGCTTTTCGTTCAAAAAATCGGAGTTCGAACGCCGGTACGCTAGGGTGCGATGCTGAGCGGCGTACGGGTGTAGATTGCCCCCACCCCTCGTGAAGAACTGTTATGACGTGCGCGCGCACTTCTTTTTGCTTTCGCTTTAGATATCGGTGAACGGAGTGTTTTAGCCCCTAATTATGCCTCCGAAGAAGGTCAGTGCACGCAGGACAGGTGAAAAAAAAAACAAGTTGTTCGTCCAACTATTGCCTTTAAGAAAGACATAATAGCTAAATATGAAAGAGGTGCACGAATTTCCGATCTTGCTAGTGAATACAGCATGGCTAAATCTACTATCAGTACGATAGTAAAGAATAAGGAGGCTGTGAAATCGAGTGATGCGGCTAAGGAGGTTAGCGCTATAAGCAAGCAACTGCCGCAAGAAGAGGTTGAAAACCTTTTTGATGATTTTTCTCTCCCCACCGTCCACCACAAAGGTAAGAAATCCTATTCATAATCCTTTTTTTTTAAAATTTTACACGTTCATGTTAGCGTAATCTTCCGTACGAAAGATTACGCTAACGCGAACGTACGATTAGCCTGGGTTAGCTTCATGTTTACGTTCTTGCTAAACATTCAGGGTGTTGGAACGGATTAAAACGATTTTACATTACTTTTAATGGGAAAAGCGATTTTCCGTGATCGACCAAATCGGTTTTCGAACAGGGTTCTGGAACGGATTATGGTCGAGAACCGAGGTTCCACTGTATATATATCTGTTTGTTTGTTTGTTTGTCTGTTTGTCCACCCAAGAAAAGGACAAAGAGTTTAGATATGACCACCATCTTTCACAGGCAGTCACACAAGATGTGAAAACTGCCCCAAAAAGCTGACTTGGCATATTTGGGTTTTGCTGACACAGCAGCTTTTCCAGAAAGATATTGTACTCTCTCTGGCCAGAAGAAGTTTGGCCAGGATCACGATCTTACAAGCAATGAGTTAGGTCACTCTAGAGGTGAAAATGTCAAAAAAAGCAATAGAAAACAAAATGACCAGGATTTTAGTGTCTATCCGAACTCAGTATTTCTTTTTGGGGTTTCCATTCTGATGTGTCAATGACCCTGCCAAAGAGAAATACCACCCAAAAGTGTTTGGTGATGCTATAATGGCACACAGCCTTCTAGTTTTACATATAATTTATTCATTTTAATCTTCGAAAAAGTTGGCATTCATTTTTGCTGCATTGTTTTATATTCTAAGGAGGAGTTGCAGGTGGTCAAGTTTTAAAAATACTGACCCAATATTTCTAAGCCATATTCAATTGTAATCATTGAGAGGTTCTACAAAAAAAAAAAAAAAAAGTTCGATATCAAGGTAAAATTGCATTGCCGGAAATCCAAGGTCTACTTCAAAAGGTCCTTGAATATTATGTACAGCTCAGGTAAACTGAATTGCCATACATTATGCTTTTATTTTGTACAGCTATAGTTGTATGTTGCGTTCAAGATTGGAGAAATACAGACACAAGTAATTTACAAAAGATTTGCAGATTAAGAGCATGATGGATTAAATAATTCAGGTAAATGACAAACCACTTATTTTCTTTATAAGTCATGTTTTATAATCGTGCACATCTCAGTTTCGTTGTTAATTAGTATTGTCTCGATGTGGAAATAGCACAAAATATAATCTATAGATTCAAAGGGTTAGGGTTTGGGTTAGCGTTAGGGTTAGGGTTATGGAAGTATCGACTTTATTTATATGAGCGCACCTAAATTGCGTTCTTAATTCTTAAAAAAAAATGTGTTTGTGTGTCTGTGTCTGTTTGAGTGAGACTCAGAGTGATCATTCCACACTACTTTTTGATTGTTTTTGACCAGCCTTTCACAAGTTTTTTTGTTTTTTTGAGGATACCCATAGCAGCAATATGGCGGACAATCATGTCAGCTCCCTCAAGGTGAGCCTCAGGTTATATCAAATAAACACAAATTTCTCCACCTAGGAGTATTAAAAAATAGTGTTTCTCTGTTAGGTTACGTATTTTGCACATTATTCAAATCAATATACAGTGGAACCTCGGTTTTCGAACGCCTCTCAATTCGAACAAATCGGAGTCCGACCAAAAATTTAGAGAAATTCTTGCTTCGCTGTTCGGTCAAAAAATCGGAGTTCGAACACCGGTAATGCGTGAGTGCGTACGATAGGGTGGGATGCTGAGCGGCGTACGGGTGTAGATTGCTCTTTTCGTGACCAACTCTTATCGCGTGTGGAAGTTTTGCTTTCGCTTTTAATATAGGTGTACGAAGTGTTTTATCCCCTAATTATGCCTCCGAAGAAAGTCAGTGTAAGCAGCAAAGTTGCTACGGGTGAAAAAAGAAAAGTAGTGCGTACAACTATTGCATTTAAGAAAGAAATAATAGCAAAATATGAAGGAGGTGTGCAAGAGTCTGATCTTGCTAGGGAATACCCCACTGTCCACCTGCGCCTTCTGCTGACCACCACAAAGGTAAGAAATCCTATTCATAATTCTTTTTTTATCCTTTTTTTTATTTTTACACGTTCATGTTAGCGTAATCTTTCGTAAGGAAGATTACGATAACGTGAATGTACGATTAGCTTGGGTTAGCTTTATGTTTACGTTGAACATTCAAGGTAAACATTCAGGGTGTTGGAATGGAGCCCAACTTTCAGGGTGTTGGAACGGAGCCCCCTTTCCAATGAGCCGCTCACCACTTGTTGTGGAGACCCGGGTGCTAAATGACTTGTAAACGACCTGATTTTTTTATTTTTACACATTCATGTTAGCGTAATCTTTCGTACGGAAGATTACGATAACGCGGACGTACGATTAGCCTGGGTTAGCTTTATGTTTACGTTGAACATTCAAGGTAAACATTCAGGGTGTTGGAATGGAGCCCAACTTTCAGGGTGTTGGAATGGAGCCCCCTTTCCAATGAGCCGCTCACCACTTGTTGTGGAGACCCGGGTGCTAAATGACTTGTAAACGACCTGATTTTTTTATTTTTACACATTCATGTTAGCGTAATCTTTCGTACGGAAGATTACGATAACGCGGACGTACGATTAGCCTGGGTTAGCTTTATGTATACGTTAAACATTCAAGGTAAACACTCAGGGTGTTGGAACGGATTAAAACGATTTGCATTATTTTTAATGGGAAAAATGATTTTGGTGATCGAACAAATCGGTTTTCGAACAGGGTTCTAGAACGGATTATGATCGTGAACCGAGGTTCCACTGTAGTTGAAAGAATGAAGTCGTTTCTACCGCTAGGAGGTGTTAAATAATACACAATGTCTCTTTAAAAACACATGAGGATTTTACTACGTGATTTCAAATTGTTAAAAGGTAAGTTTTCAGATGTCCCCGCTTACATAGAAGACTTAAAAAGTGTATTATTATAGTGTATTTGTTTGTATTCTTTAGTTGACTGAACTTGGTAATGGTTATATATATATTCAAAATGTGGTCATACCTCAAAGGCAGGCCAGTTCATGTGCATTCCGGGCCCATGGTTGTTGCTAAACCACTTGAGATCCTCTTGTGTGTTTGCTGACAGTATGGTACGTTCCAATTCTCTGTAAATATTGCCGTAGCTGAGGAAAGAAACAACAGACGAGTGGACGTCAGCCAAATTCTAAAATGAACCAACAGTTTTATTTAAGACTTCAGCTGCGAGCGCTGTGATGTTACAATATTTGCAATGCTGAAGTGAAGCTTTTATTTTTCACAACAGCCTGTGACATCAATGAGCAAATTGAGAACCTTTCTTTCAAATGTAGTATCTAGAGGGCTACACTCACCCTAACCCTGACAGTCAGACTTATGTTTGAAGCTCTCATTGGGGTCAACTCCAGAATTAAGACTGGTACATTCTAGAGTTTCACTGAGATTCTTGCAAAAAACGATAAATCTATTTCAAATACAGAAGACATTGCAGTGCTACAATCTTTCAAATGGGATTTAATTATTCATGAACAACAGATACTAAGAATAAACCTCATACTTCAAACCAAGGAAGTCATACTCCTAGAGGAAAAAAGGCTGACTCGGCATCACTAATCATCAATGAGGCCTGTGCAGCAAGAGTCCACTGCTTCAAATTTCAGGGTATGTACATCTATGATGACTTCTTATAGTCTATCAACACCTGAACTCCGGTAGGGAAGGCCCAGAAGCTAGAACCTAGAACCGAAGCTGCTGGTGTCCTTCAAAAGAGTCACAGAGCATACTATCATACAGTATCATGGTATGGTATGGTGCACTGCAGCAGACAGGTGACCCATACAGGGAGTCCATAACACGGCCCACAAAATCACTTGCTGCTCTCTACCAAGTCTGGAGGACATGGTCAGCTCTCGTTACCATAGCATTATCAAGGGCCCCTGTTACCCTAGCCATCACCTATTTGACCTGCTTCCTTATGACAGACGCTACAGGTCTCTATTGATTAGGGGGGTTAAATAATCATGTTGTCAGTACCAAGTTACTTAATAGTCAGAAAATATTCATGAGCTGAGCTTCATCACACACATGGAAGTACTATTGCCTTTACAAGCACAGGTGGTCAAAAATATAGGGGGAATCACATATATTTTGACATTTTGGTATGCTGACAGTTATTTTGGTGATGGGTGGTGCTTACTTTATTCCTGTTATGAATGAGAGGGAGAAGTTTACCAATTACCAAGGGGGAAGAGTATTCTTTATTATTCTGTTATCTGTAAGGGTCTAACACACCTCCTACCACCAGAGGGCTCCAACCGGGATTTGAACACACCGGTGCCTAATTATCTCACACTGGTGCCCAATTATCCAGAACCCCTTTAAAAGGAAATTTTGAACATTAGTTGTACTCTGGTAATTATTTTTTCTAGAGCCATTGTCATCTGGGTTTTCGTTTCATTTCATTCCACAACGTTTGGTTATGTTTTTTTCTGGTTGCTTTGTTACTTGCTCCCATCTTTTGTCATTATATACAATGCTGCTTCTTAAGCACCCCTGCCTTCCTTCCCCACATTGGTCCATGACCCCCAAAACTTAACATTATCTTTATCATTATATAAGTGAAATGAAATGAAATGAAAATGAAATGATCTGCATTTATATAGCGCTTTTCAAGTCAAGACTTCCCAAAGCGCTTTACAGTGTGCTTCACATTTCCCAATAGCGGCCGTGCAACCATATAAGGCGCTAACCTGCTTATTGGGGGTATTAGGGGTTCAGTGTCTTACCCAAGGGCATTTCGACATGTAACACGGAGGAGCCGGGATTCGAACTGCGATCTCTTGATCCCAAGACGAGCGTTCTACCTCCTGAGCCACTTCCGCCCCAGTGGTGATAATAAACAGGCACAGCTTCCATTTTGATGCAGCATTCTTGTTATCAGTCACGATTTTACTGTTATTAAGCATAACTTCTCCATGTGAAAGAGATTCATCATCAAAAGTAAAAGGGATTTTTTAAAGAGTTAATAAGACATCAGAACTCAAAGTATACTTTGTTAGTAATTCTTGATGCATTTGTGGCATCACAGCAGAGCTGTATGCTACTGTACATTTAAAAATTATCATAAATAACTTGGTTGGATCAATTAAATTACATTCAAAGACCGATGAGCGGAAAGCGAGCCCTATTTCCATATCTGTGATTTGGAACACCCTAATTAGGATACCACATGGGAAGAAAATAGGTTTCTGGGTCACACTTTTTTGGGAAGATAGACCAAGCTGATGTGTTCAAATGTGTGCGTATTCAGTTTTAATTGCTGACGCCTTGCTGACCTTTGGTTCTCTGTGAGGTTGAGATGGCGTTTGATGTCCAGCAAGGCCTCCTTGAGGAAAGTCAGCCTCTTGACTTCATGTTGCTGACACTGGTCAAACACCTGCTCCATGCTCTCCATATAGGGAGGTGCACACTTATTGAGCTCCTCCAGAGACTTCTCATACTTTTCTTTAGCCTGGAACAAAGGCATACAGTACTGTGACTATTTAAGCAGATATTGCAGAAAATCAGAAAGCCTGCCAGTGTTCCAATAGTTAAGCCAAGTATGCTCATTTGTATAGCCCTCTATCACAAAATGTCTCAGAGGGCTCCACAGACCACCATTACAAAATCCCCTGATCTGTTTAAACAGAAGAAAAAGGATGGGGGAATCCCCATACTAGGCATAGGCATTGGTGCCGATAGCAGATTTTTTATGCATCGGTTGTTGGCCGATAGAGTAGCCAACTATTAGCCATTTAACAATCAGAAACCTAAAATTGGATGTATATTAAATTGCAACGGATCAATACAATATCAAGTAAAAACATTATGTTGTTTTATGTATGATTTAAAGCAGGTGTCTCCAACTCACGGCCCGTGTGCCATTTGCAACCCATGTCAGTTTGAGACAAAATGTTAGTGTTTAGACGCCAACATTAGAGAGAGACAGAGAGAGTCAGAGGATGAGACCAATTAAGTAAACAAAGATAGAGATAGAGAGAGAAGGAAAGAGAAAGAGAGGGAAAGAGGGAGAGAGAGAGTCTGAGAAATAAAGAGAGACGAGGAAAGACAGAGAGAGATGAAGAGAGTCAGAGCAAGTCAAAGAGAGATAGAGCAAAAGAAAGAGAGGGAGAGAGAGGGAGAATGAGAGAGAGAATAAGACAGAGAACGACAGTGAGAGTCGGAGAAAGAGAGTGCCAGAGTGGAACAGAAAGATAGATATAGATGAATAAAGACACAGAGAGAGCAGGGGAGAGACAGAGAGAGAGAGAAAAACATGGGAGGAGACAGAAAAAAGGAGAGTGAGAGAGAAAAAGCAAGAGAGAGAGGGTATTTCTGGGAGAAAAATATATTTGACAGCAATGGAAAATCCAATGCCGCCCCCCTTTGCCAGGACCAAAAGGCCTAGTCCATAGCGGCCTCCGAGCAAATTGAGTTTGAGACCCCCATTTTAAAGTCTTAAATAAATAATGGTCTTTTTTTGAAGATGAAAGGAAATATTATGTACTCTTTGCATTGGCATTAGGGTATTGTATCGATGACTATTAAAGAGTTGAATATCAGTATCAGTCTCAGCCTGACAAATATGATATGGAACATCCATGGTAAAAATATTGCAATACATCCACATGTATTCAAAATCAAAGATGATCAAAACTCGAAATCTCCTTTTTTCCTACTTTGTGCGAATCCTGTTTGCATTTGTCCACTTTCTCATGGAGTTTCTTCTGCTGGTCTGGTGTGACAGAGGCCTCAGTCTTGCCGTTGGCCTCTCGGGCGGCAGCCAGCTTCTCCTCTTTGCATGCCATGTGATAAGCTTTTTTTGCTGTCTCCATCTGCATGTCCAAACAGAGTGCTCAGTGTCTCACATTTGATCTGAGATGGACAGACAATGAATAATTTGATCTCAAAGTTTCCAACTCACAAATTGCTATTGATTACTTCTTGTGTCAAATGTTTTAACACTGTGTTATGGCTCCCTGGGCAGTCTTTCAACCAACTTATTAGTATCATCAGAATATGATATGACAGCAAAGATGTGACTACTTTTTTTAAATTGAAAGGATCATTTCAATTGTATTGGTTCCAAACCTAGTAATATGGGTTGTATAATGTATAACTTTGAGTCAGAGAAAGCATCTTGTCAGTAAGAATGCACTTAAAGTTTTAAAGAATTAGTGTCTCACCTCCTTGAGTTTCTTTGCCCAGGGTTTCTGAGCCTTCTTAAATCCTTCCTCTGCCTCCTTTGCCTCTTTGAAGCCTCCAATCATTTGCTTGTGATAGGCCTCCTTTTGCCAGTTCTTGACTTTTTCCACGTCCTCATTCATCAGGTTGTTCTTGACGTCTTGGTGCAGTTCGCTTACCTTCTCAGCCTCGGTCATTACACCCAACCAGGCCCTCTCCACAGAACCATACTGGGGCCCTGAAAAATGTTAAATGATACAAAGTTAGGCTGGCTTTGCTTTTTGTCAATTAATACGTTAAATCTGTTATATATAATTATATATAGATTAGTATGTACTGTTTACCTCATTGTTACTATTGGATATTATTATTGCTGTTCTTTGATATTCCACACCCTTCAGGGTGGATCTGCTTTTTGTCACCAAGGATTTTTAATAAAGAGAAATGGAACAAGGTAGGGCCTTTTAGAACAGGTAGGTTTTGGGTAAGACCTCTCCTGTTCTCCTTGCAAGTTCAAAATCCATCAATGTATTCTCTCCTTCTTTTGAGTGTTTACTATAATGTCAACTTATTACATTAAATCAACTTATAGTTTCACAGATTTCCACCTTTCTCAATAAGCTGTCTCCATCTCTTGGACCAGGCGGTCAGCTGATCCCCATAGGATTTTTCTATCTTGGCCCGCTCCTGCAGGCAACCCATGAGATCATTGCATAGTCGGTGACCATCATCGACTCTCTTGACAGCACGTTTGTAGTTCCCCACCTGGACACAAAAGACCATCTTTGATTACTTCCTGATCAACCACATTATGAGCCATGATCATATTTATTGAAATGATACACCAGTATTCAATATTTTTTGCTGTTCATAAAAACCTGTGGTTGAGTGGTTTTCAGAAATGTTTAATAATGTTTCTGTGTGATTTCTTTTTTAGATAAGTTTAGAGCTCAAAGTAATTTTGTTAGAGATAATAAATATAAACAGATTCCTTTAACTACACTCAGCAAACACTCCAAATTATGTCAAAAATAGACCTATTTATGTTCTATATTAACAAACAACACCATTTGGGTAGGTTAAATCTAAACTTCCACAGTTTTGGTGTTTTCTTTTAAACAAATTGACCTTGTTGTTGGGGGTGTGGGGTCAGGGATGCTCTTTTTTTTGCAATGTGACCAAAATAATTCTGCTCAATTGATCTATATTTGTCTCATGTTTTTCTACATTATTCTGAAATACTCAAATATTTACACTCTAAAAAGTTAAAAATAGAGAACCTCTGTTGTTACAAGGCAAGCCTTTTTGACCCTGACTCCCGCCTGTACCGTTTTTGCCCCCATTTTTCCAACTGCCCGTTCCTGATCTCCCCGTTTGTCTCCAGCTACGACCTGTTTTTGATCCCGACCACGTCTGCTTTCTCGTCCCAGCTTACGACCCGTTTCTGACCCAGACCACGTTTTTGCACTCCTGTCCCGGCTATCGACCTGTTTTTCCGTCCCTGACACCGCCATCGCCTGCTGCGGAAGATCCACTTCCGTATTTGGATCACAATCCGATCGTGAGAGCGACTTGCTTCCCGCGTCCAGCGAGCACCGGATCGTGGGCACAGCCCTTCCTCTTCCTTTCAAAAACTTGTGGTTACCGTTACGCAATTGGGACCTGATTCCGTTCTGGTTGTGACATCACCACCCTGAGCATGCAAAACTATGAAAAATATATATCTTGCCAGTTGATTTGACATATGGATCCTTATATATTATTTGTTGAACTTTCGGGGATTTTTTGTTGCTGCTAGATGTTATTGCACTACTTGTCAGTGCACTATTGTTTTGATCAATTATTTTTCATCGCTCTCTTATTATATCTTAGGATAGTCTCAAGCACTACTTTGTAAATATTTGTCCCTATTTATCCTGAAATGTATTTATCTTATTTTTCCCTCTAAAATTTGTATTAAGTGTTTATCCTAGACTGCCATGTCTAAACTCATTGCAAACAATGTTGACTATGTTGCTATCAATGACAAAAGACAATTCAACATTCAGCATCAGTTCTCTTGGATTCATTGGCAAGTGTTGCGTTGCTATTAACCCCCCGACCCCTATTTTGAAAAACAACATTATGAAAAATCTGTAAAAGCGAATAAACTATGCAATAGGGGTTATTGAGGCATCTCCAGGTTAGTGAGTGCTTCAATCCGATGAGAGGGGATCACCTCAACCACTAAACAAAAAACAAAAAAACAAGGTATGAACTGGACATCCCGCAAATGATTGTACAATATGTGTCATCCATTTTTATTCTGTCATGCCACCCTTAAAAAGAACTTTATTTGAAAAAATGTAACAGGGTCAGGCTCTGTGTCTCTGCCTCCTCAGTGCCTGCAGGGGGTGATGATCTCATGATGTAGCATGTCAGACAGAGGAGGGGAAGTAGTGAGACGCTCATGCCTTTGCATGTTTAGTTATGCAATGGCATTGGCTTGCGTTAGTGAGTGTACATGAGTGTGAGCGTGCACACATTAATCCCTGCTAAGTGTAAAAAGCAGGCGAACAGAATTGAAGGGGTAGACGAAAAAAAGGGATAGGATTGAATCAGGGACACAGACACTGTGTGTTCAAACGTATGTGGTAAGTCCAGTACCAGGTGTCATGAAGAGGCAGTGTAATGTGTTTCTGGCAAGCCGTATGACTGGCTTTGCTCTAATGGTGGATGTGCAGTCTCTAGTTGAGAGACACTACAGAACGCTGGAAAGCAGTTATATGTGCAGACTCGTTTAAAGGCATACCAAATCAATGCTCAGCTCAACCAATTGCGCATAAACATCGCAAGATTGACGTCCTTTCGCCCCACAGAATGAAATGGCGTATGTTATCTGGAGATGGACCAAGTAGTGCACGAAGAATACGTCCTCTTCAGAGTCATGAAAACTGAAGCTCTTTGTGTAACTGTTACTGAGGGCCTTGAAACAAAGAAAACCCTGTCCAGAGGAATTCAAATAAACCAATTTGATGGGTTTATGTAGTTATCCTGCTTTTTTACAGTCCCAAACCAAGCATCTTACCGCCCTGTTTTAATATTTTTGTCTGAAAGAATAAAGAACTGGGTGTTTTATTTTTTAAACAATCACAAAACTAAAATATCAAGGTCTTTTGACTCCTAATTCGAACTCCACCTACATGTGGGGGGCTTGCATTATTTCCTTGTCCTTGAGTGGATTTTCATTGCATACTTGAGGCTCTTCACAGTCTAAAAACATGTATGTGATGTCAATGATACATTTTAGATGTTTGCTTTTTTAAAAATGTCAGTATTTAGCGCTTTTCCAGCACTCACAGGGTTACCTTACCAGTCTAGAGTTTGTCTGTAGGTATAGGGTCAGGGGAAGAAGAAAGGAAGGAAGAAATGAAGGAAGGAAGGAAGGAAGGACAGCTGAGACATAATTTACAGAGCACACTAAAACCCTTGCAGTTCATACTGTGACCAGACCAACTGTTTGTAAAGTAGTTTAAACTTGTGAATATTTTTCCATTGTTTCATTTGTAAACTCAGACAGATCCAGAGTTTTGCACCACAAGCAGGCATACATAAGCCTTAACGGGAATTCTAGGCATTATGAATTCTCCATATCCCCTTAAATTATGAGCCCTTTCTTGAATTTCAAACATTTTTTGTACATTAATGGGCAACATTTTGCCAAACCTTTTAAACAAGATTATTGACCCTTTGCAAACACATGACCTAACCACATGGCGACACCGTGATGGACGGCAGAAACCAGAAGTAAACACTGGACAAGGCCAGTAAACAATAGACAACACGACAACAGCTATCCTATTCAACACCATTGGCAATGACTAGTCAAACCAATATCTTGCAGCTGTCGGATGAGGTGGCTCACCTTGTGGGAAAGAACAAAGGGCGCTATTTTGAGAAACTTGGAATCGCATTAGCAATGCTAGCTACCAAGTGATACAGTCTTCCGCCTGACATATTTACACATCTAAACAAATCAACCAGTCTACCTGAGTTCAGTTCACACAATCTGCAACACTATATTGTAAATTGAGTATCCCCATACACCGGTGCTGAACTAAAATCTTCTAAAATTCTGGATACTTACCAGTTTTTTGTAACGTTTCTGTGCTTCATTTTGCCGAAAAGTGCACTGCATGAAATGTTTCCAACGTGCAAACATATCTTAAGTCTTAGGGAATGTAATAGAATAGTAAAGCACAAGGCATTTGCACCTTGTATCGAAATCACTTTTGAAAATATGATGAAAATATTTATTCTTATGAACGTTCGTCTATCATTTTATCTGTTGTCAATTTGGGAGTTTATTTCGGCGTAATAAGCTCAAAGGTAAAGCACATAACAGTTTTCAATACATGTGATATTCAGAAAATTACTGTTTTGAAGCCCTGGTTAATCACAACCAAGGAACTCATTTACGTAGTAAAAAATGGCAATGGTAAGCCACTAACATAGCAAGTTAGAACTAACTAACTTATTATATTGAGTACCTCATACCTACCTAACCTTTAATTAATTGGAAATACATCAAACATACCTTGTAGTAAATGTTTGCTGCAAATCCTGAAATACTTGAGGGCTGCCATTGCCGGTCCCTCCGTTTTAATATACAGATAAACATTGTAGTAAAAAGTGGTAGTTATATTCTTATGTCGTGGTTATTAGTACATGTTTCAATTCAACTGCTGTTCAACTGCTGTCCTCCTGCTGTCCATCATGTCTCTTCTTCTGCCAGAGAAGGCAACTGACTTCACGTGCAAAGGCTCAATAGCTGTAATATATTTGACAAGGTCCTGAAATTTGAACAACTCAGACCACAGAAACAGCTCATGCATATGATCCCGATACCTAGCCTTGTGAATAATACGCAGTGCTCATTTTTGTACTGTTACTAACAGCTACAATGTATTTTGATAAGTGTTTCCCCACACTTCCCCACAATATGTCAAGTATAGGATGACCAAGGTACAGTACAAAATGGAATCCGTCCTTATCAAGGAATGTTTTTTCCTTGTGCAAAACCGCAAGGCAGTTATGTGTTATTGCTATGGTAATAACAAAGTATCAACATAGTAACAACTTACTCATAACATGCTAAGTTGTTATTTTAGAAATGCATATCCAACTGGGTGCTATTAGTGTTTATTGATAACACAAGTAATCCCGACTCGAAAAAGGTCGGGGACTCCTGCACTAGACCAATGGAAGTCTGTTGTACAATTGTTGTCAAATATTACAATTTTCATCTAAAATAAATATGATTCAAATTTCAGTGGGTCAGAGGGATGCTTGCAGGTGTCAATTTCTGTTGGTCTACCTCCCAGAAGCTGTCCATGGTGTCGTCACCAACGGCAGTTTCATCGTAAGAGCCAGACATTTCTGCTGATGTTGCAATGATCTTTCTCCACCAAACCTGTGCTCTCCAGTGGCACCTGGTTGCTCGTACACTAGAAGAAAAGGAAGGGCAAAATATGATCAGTCAACATACAGGAAGTTCCTGGGATCACTAGCAAACTGAGCAGGCCTTGCAGTACAATGATGCAATTAGAGAAAGGAAACGTATCAGTGAGACGTTCATAATAGTGAGACAAAAATAGCTTTCTCAGCAATACATCCAGTTTTTGGCCCCAAGGAACAAGAACACACAGCTTATACAAGAGTGTCCCAGAAAAAAAACCCGACTGACATTACATACAAGACCCACAATCATTCCATTGTACAAACCCAGGGCTACTACGTGTGCTTTACATACAATTTCCATAATACTGCATTTACATATTTCTCAAGTCATAACAGTTTCATTTACCTTAAAGCTCACTCGTTTGACATTTTGACTTCAATGTGATGCAATTTGTTCTTATTCTTTTTAAGATTGTTTTTTCCCTACGATAAAATGTGGTTTGGTTACCATTTCCAGGGGAAACGACCGAAACCTGTTTTGTGGCAACATTTAGCTGATTTGGTCCCCGCCTACGGAAAAGATTTTTGAGAATAGAAAAGTCCATGGAGACCTTTGATATGTTTGAGGATCAAAACACAGTTTTAGCATGGCTTTTAATCTTATTTAATTATATTCGCCCTACCTCAAAACATTTTGTTGTATTTCTCTTTGTATTGTGTGTATCATTTAAATTTGCCTAAATTTCACTGTTTCATCAGCACTGGAAAGCGTGGTCTGTTGCTCTCTGTAGTTTTTTCCTTCAGCTGGCCTCTACCATTTGTGTTTGGATAAGCCTCATCAAAGACCTCTGCCTCACTTAGTTGATCTGTGCCTTACAGTCTATGTGTGTTTGTGTATAATAATAATAATAATAATAATTTCCTTGTATTGTCATTCTGTGTAACAATCCCACTGTATAAACCATTAATAATGCAATGCATAGAGAAAAAGGTGACATGATTACTTATGTGATTTACCTGTGCCCGCTCATTTGGTTCCAACCCCCGCGGGTTCTGATTGGCTCCCTGTCACTATTTAAACCCAGTCCTGTCAATCCCCTGTCAGTCCGTCTGCGAACCTCAGTGTATACTAGGCAAGCCTTTTTCGACCCTGACTCCCACCTGTCCCGTTTTTGTTCCCGTCTGTCTCCGGCTACAACCTGTTTTGATCCTGACCACGTCTGCTCTCCCGGCCCGGCTTATGACCTCTTTTTGTCCCCGACTACGTTTACTCTCCCGTTCTGGCTTACGACTCGTTTCCGACCCCGACCACGCTTTGCTCTCCCAGTCCCGGCTACCAACCAGTTTTGCGTCCCTAACATCGCCATCGCTCACAAGATCCACTTCCGTGTTCTGAATCCGAGAGCGACTTACTTCCCGCGTCCAGCAAACACCGGATCGTGGGCGCAGCTCTTCCTCTTTCTTTCAATAAAACTTGTGGTAAACGTCACGCAATTGGGTCCTGTTTCCGTTCTGGTCCTGACAAAAGGGGGGGTGATTTATTTTTTGTTTTATAGAATGCTTTAATACAGCACTTTGACTTGCATTTCATTGAGGAAAGGTTATTCGCGAATAAATGTGGTTTGATCTCCAAACATTTGATGTAATCAAAACGCTTTTTAAAAAATCCGTAGCGGGTCTCATGGCTTCAAAGCTGAATTTCAACATTAGTTTAGGATGCTCAATTTTCTGTGATAAACCTAAACTCCGTCTGCTGCTTTACCCAAGTCTGGTTTAAGTACAATCATGCATCCTCATTCTCATCAGTCTCATGCAAATATGAATTTACTTCTTTGAAATGGTTTTACAATCTACACAATCTAATACCCCAATATACAGCAGGTAATGCTCATGTTATGTAAAATAAATGCAGATTTCTCTGCCTACAAGTAGTAAAAAATACACGTTTA
The DNA here is from genome assembly GCF_059441175.1 of Urocampus carinirostris. Classification (NCBI taxonomy): domain Eukaryota; kingdom Metazoa; phylum Chordata; class Actinopteri; order Syngnathiformes; family Syngnathidae; genus Urocampus; species Urocampus carinirostris. The sequence continues at coordinate 12,755,485 of NC_142351.1, read as the reverse complement.
TATGAGAATCCATATATTTTTGCTTATAATTAAATTATTTTTTAAAGAATGAAGAATTTTCTGAAATGTGAGTGAGGTGAGGTTAATGGCTGGCTAAGAAGGCATTCATTTAAAGCACGCTTAAGTGTTCAAAAAAAAAACGGTATTGGTAACCACCTACAAAGAAACTTTCCAGAGCACTTAATTCACTACTTGACATTTGAACATCAGTATCTGAAAAACTTGCATTTCAAAGTATACTTTTACAAAAATACAACAATGAAACCAAAAAGGAAAGCAGCTGTAGATATTCTGTGACCAGGCCAGTTATTACGTTTACACTCTATTAGACACTCAAAAAATGGGAACAAAACATCAAGGTTTTCAGATAAGGAAATTCCATCCCTTCCTAAAGCCCACCCCAAAACCCCTCATTTTATTAAATCTTCTAGGTTACAAAACACAGATCAGCTCAAAAGGGTGTGGTGGTCAAAGAACAGCAACATAATGGCCGATTGTAACAATGATGCACTAGTCAAAACAACAAACAACAAATAAGGAATGAGCATCCCATTACATCTCTTCTACACTCGTCCAATAGTAACAAACTTATCACCAATAACGTGAAGTGACACTCTTGGTCCTGGTTCTGTTTATAATTGAGTTTCTATGACCCAACATGCAGCAGCATACAACAGGAACAATATTTTTAGACCGCAGCATTAACATGAATAGAAAAATAATAACAGTTGGCCTCAGACCATTGACTGTAGAGGTGAACTTCCCACACCTATAAACTTGCTACCTTCACATGTACTCAAAAGGTTGGGGAGAACTCGCCGTCTTTGGCCGCCTGGGGACAATGACGACCAAGAAGGCTGAAAGCCACAGCCTCGTCTCCCCAGCCAGGAAACATGCCAAAACCATGTCATGGCTCTCCTTTTCCCTGTCCCTCAGCTGAGGAATGCGACGAAAGGGATAGAGAGACTTGTCTGAGGAGGGTTTTTTTTTCGCCATGCAAACAAACCCCCCCCCCACACACCTTGTTCCTTCACCCCCACATGCTGCTTGTTCTTTTAGGGCAAGAAAGGATTTCACAACAAACCCTTTGGTGCTGGGCAAATAATATTTCATTTCTGACACGCTGTGAAAATAATTCCTGATCATTTAAGTAACTTGATTATCTTATACAGGTTCATGGGTCAGTAATTTCATTATGGCTACTGAATTACCGTAATCCCTCAGTTATTGCGGTTAATGGGGACAAAAAACACTTGCGAAAAGTGAAAATCCGCTAAGTAGCGACGCCCCTTCAAAAATGCTTAAATTTAGTTATTTTTTAATGTTTTTATTTTTTTTTTTTTTTATTTTATTGTTATTATTATTTAGATCTGCGACGATATGAACCCGCGAACGTGGAACCACGAAGTAGCGACGCCCCTTCAAAGATGCCAGTATGTTAGTATAGAACTGAAAAATCAATGATTCAAAGCTAAAATTGAAATAAGTTTAGAGTATTGCTTCCTTCATGATAAGTGCTAGACACAATATTAGGCTGTATCGAATTAATCCAGCTGGGAAACTGAGCACTGCCTGCTGGTCGAATTGGTAACAACCAAATTAGATTCTGAATTAAATAAATATTGAATATAAAGCAATTACTCTACACTGGCAAAAAATATCTTCTGAGTAGTCATCAGAGGCCATAGAAGTGTTAGCTGCAGCTGTCAAAAATCAACAAACGAAAACAAAAGTTTCCTATTTTTTTTAATTTACTGAAAGTAACAAATATTAAGTTTAATAATAACGAATACAATTTTACAATCAAATGCTATTTCTGTTGGTTTAAAGAATAAAACGACAATATTTTTATTTTGCTGTACCCAGAAAGGAAAAGAATGAAAAGATAACCGGAAATGACTAACACAGCAAAACCAGTTAATTGTTCATCTATAGTACTAATTTGTTTAGTAAGAGTCTTTTAACTACAATTTAGCTTGCCAAAACTATTTTGCTAACAAACTCAAGGCTTTTCCTGTCACAATCCTTCCCGTTTCTCTGTAGGGTACATCTCCATTTATCACTCTCTCTCTTTCTTCTCTCCTATCTCTCTCGACCATACCTTATTTAGTCACTCATTTATAGGGTGGCATTAGCTCAGGAGGTAGAGCGCTCGTCTTAGGAACAAGAGATCGCAGGTTTGATTCCCGGCTCCTCCGTGTTATATGTCAAAATGTCCTTGGGCAAGGTACTGAATCCCCAATGCCCCCGATAGCAGGTAGTTGTCTTGCAAGGCTGACGCTGCTATCGGTGTGTGAGTGTGTGTGAATGGGTAAGTGTGAACCACATTGTGAAGTGCTTTGGGAGGTCTCTGGTAACTTGAAAAGTCACTGCTATATAAATGCAGACCGTTTACATTTACATTAAACGTTTTCATAATGCTCTATTTTTACTGTTGCATAGAAATTTGTTTTGGTTAATAATTTTGCTGTCATTTTTAATTTTTTTTTTTTTTTTTAGTAAGTCAAGTCAAGTCAAATCATGTTTATTTGTGACGCCCTTAATACAAAAGGAGTCTCAAAGGGTGCACAGACCACAGATTATTGCAAACCACAGACTATTACAGACTGCATACTATTATTACACCATCCCCTGATCTAAAACCTACATGGGGGCAAGGAGAAACTCAAAACCTCAACATGAGGAAAATGAAGAAACTTTGAGAAGAGACCGCACATGAGGTAGTCCACCTTCCAGAGTGACCAGGCTGCAGTGGATGTTCCATCTATCTATCTATCTATCTATCTATCTATCTATCTATCTATCTATCTATCTATCTATCTATCTATCTATCTATCTATCTATCTATCTATCTATCTATCTATCTATCTATCTATCTATCTATCTATCTATCTATCTATCTATCTATCTATCTATCTATCTATCTATCTATCTATCTATCTATCTATCTATCTATCTATCTATCTATCTATCTATCTATCTATCTATCTATCTATCTATCTATCTATCTATCTATCTATCTATCTATCTATCTATCTATCTATCTATCTATCTATCTATCTATCTATCTGTCTGTCTGTCCGTCCGTCCGTCCGTCCGTCCGTCCGTCCGTCCGTCCGTCTGTCTACCTTGTTCATATCCCTGAAGAGGAGTGACCGACAGCAAGAATCTCTAATGCGCCCAATAAGCAGGTAGGCGCCTTGCATGGCTGACTCCCTATTGGTGTGTGAGTGTGTGTGTGAATGGGTAAGTGTGAAGCACATTGTAAAGTGCTTTAGGTCTTCATTGACTTGAAAAGCGCTATATAAATGCAGACCATTTACCATTTACGGGTTCAATTTTCCTCCTCGCAAACTTTGATATTAAAACGCTCTGTCTCGTTGGCTCCGTGCTTGTTTGTTGTCTTTCATGTCATGTCCCATCACTGTTTTCTCAGACTCCTGTTATTCCATTGTACCAAACTCTTGCCTGCTCTTGCGGTTCACAAGTACTGCCTGACAAACTCTAGGACCTTCGCTGGTAGTGCTTGAGACTATATTATAAGTGAGACTAGCCTAAGATATAGAATACCAAAATATCATCTATTTCTTGGACCACGGTTGTTGCCTCTGTACTTGACTTCTCGTGCATCAAACCCTGCCTGTATCAAAGACTACCGTTTTCTGCGCTAATTGGTGTTCCTGCATTTTGTTTTCTCACCACCCCGAGCAAGTTCCTGACGTGTTCAATTGCTAGCTGTAAAAGGTAGAGTTGCTTGCTAAATCAACTTTGTTTAGAATTGGTTACACCCACAAGTTTCCACCATTATATTAATATTGATAATGATGATATTAATCTGGAATGATGACGTACCAATTAACATGTGATAATCTACGGGCAGAGAAACCAGGAAACACACCTTCTTGTCCAACATCAGTGAGTGATACTCTTGTGTTCAATTCTGCCAGTAGATCGCTCACCAAAACCAATGATATTGACCATTATAAACACAAGATGTTTATTCGGCTTTTGATAGAACAATTCCGGAACAATGTGAAATTAGTTTTAAAACACTTTACTGAGGGGGAAGGCAAATTCAGCAACACATCATGACAGGCCAGGTAAGCAAAAACAAAGAGCAACTTTAAGCCTGGAGACGTTAAAAACTCTAACTTGCCCTGTCATGATTAGAAAGCTGAAAGTGGCCTCGCAGTTAAGTAGTCGTAATCTCAACAAGCATCTCACAGTGCTGGCCAAGCTGTCTGCCTGTCATTTGAGACGTCCAATCATATTCCGTATTCGTAATGACACCGCCAGAGGTCACTTGAGCCCCAGAAAGATGCAACAATTCCGTAACAGAGGAAACACAGTTGATAAATTCTAAAATCCATTCTTAAAAACAAACATATGCGCTTCTCATTTTTGTGCATTCAATAAGAAGAAGACAGCGTACAATAGAAGAGTCTGTCTCAATGCACAATTTGAAGACCACTAATGACTCATAAGACTGCAAAGCACCAGAACAAGGCATCCTACAGTTCTGCAAGTGTCATGATAGCGATAACAAAAGTGGGAGTTGGTACTGGAAGTGTAATAAAATGTGAATCATTACATCCTTCAGAATTTCCAGACTATTCTGCGAAAGTTACCATCCGAATATCGTTTTCTAACATAACTGCCTAGTTTGTACATCACAAGAATGCCCTATTCAAAATATACCACATCATACATACTGTTTCATTATTGCACATATCCACTTACCATCACTGCCGCCATCACAAAATGCCAAATATGCCAGAAGAATTACAGATAATATAGTCCAAATGTAACCCCAAGGTAAAATAAATATTGATGTTGACCTCACTTGCTAAAACAAACCCAGAGAAGACAAGTGCAACCAAACAAATGTGTCTCAGAGGCTGAGGGATAATCCTGTGCTGTGCCACTTGAATAGCTTTAGATGGGGGAGGGGGGTCAATGAGAAGACGCACGAAGAGGTGGGCTGGACACACATACGGGCTCTGCATGCAAATTAGCCATGGCCATGCAACAACAGTTGCAAAGTGGCCATGGCAACTTCATTCAGAAGTGATAGCGGGGGTGCTACATGTACACAGGAAAAGGGAAAAAATATGATTTTGTGTTTGTGTTTTCTTCTATATCATTATACACATAATAACTCTTTCATAACATACAGGGGATACATAACAATTCGTGGGTTATTTTACTTAAATTGTGTGTCATGTAGCTGTACTTTATATGAGTCTAATTAAATCTGTTTTTAGTTTTGTCAGGACCAGAACGGACAACTCGCGTAGCGTTTCTCACAAGTTTTATTAGAAGAAAGGGAAAGGGTTGTGCCCACGATCAGGGGATTGCTAGACGCAGGAAGCAGGTCGCTCTGAAGGCTTAAGTGGGACTTCCGTGGAGAGCGATGGCGGTGTCGGGAACAGAAAAAAACAGGTCAGTAGCCGGAATAGAAGAGCAAAAACGTGATTGGGATCGGAAACAAGTCGAAAGCCAGGAGAGAGTAGACCGGATCGAGATCAAAAACTGATCTTTATTCGGGATGGGATAACAGACGTGGTCGAGATCAACCCAGGTCATAATTCGGGACGGGAGAGCAGACGTGGTCGAGATCAAAACAGATCATAGCGGGAGACAAACAGGAGCAAAAAAACGGGACAGGCGAAAAAGGGCTTGCCGTGTAAAAACAGACATTCGCAGGCGAACCGACAAAAGGGGACTGACAGGACATAGTTTAAATACTGACAGGGAGCCAATCTGTCAACAAGTTGCAGCTGGTGCCACACGGGCGTGGCCAATTGGGCGCCATGGCAACCGTGACAAGTTTGGCTATTATTTCTTTCTCTCAAGGTAGGGGTCTCCTTGCCCCCTAAGGACAGCTGAGGTGCCTGCAAACCTGTGGCTAACCATTGCTGGGTGATTGGGATTTTTTTGTAACATGATTGTTTTAGTGGTTTACTGAGTGTATTTAACCCTACTTCCAATTATTAACCTGGTATTAACAGAGTCACAACATAGTAATAACATGATATATTGTTATTCTAGAAATGCATATCAAACTGAGGGCCCTTTATGCTAATTAGTAAAAAAAGTAGCTCTCAGCTTGAAAAATGTTCGAGACCCCTGGCTTAAATGGACAGAGTGTATTATTTAAAACATTATATGTCATACAAGAGAATAAGAGTGCTAAAATGAACAAGGAAGCATACAAACTACTAAGACTCAAAGTGACCAAACAGCACCAAATTTTACAACTTGTTTTTTTGCTCAACCTTTTGCAAGGTTTTTGGTTTTGGGGGTATCCCTAGCAGCAAGATGGAGGAAAATTAGGTCAGCTCCTTCTAGGCCTGAGGTCAGCCACCCAAAATGTTGAAAGAGCCATATTGGACTAAAGAAAGAAGAAGAAAAAAATCTGTTTACATTCATTTTAATATTATGAATTACGATTACGTTATTTATTTGAAAAAAATAAAGAAATTCAATTAAAATAAATCATTTTTTAACTAAACCGTGTGTCCCGAGATGTATTAAATGAAAAAGGTTGAAAAACAACAAATATTCACACTAAAATGATGTGGAAAGGCATACACATGGGGAGGATTAAACAATGGAACACATTCTTTTTATGATTGTTATTAGAATCCAAATTTTCTTCTGCTCTGTTGATATGTAGTCTGGAATCTTCAAAAAAGTGAATTATCAATCCAATGGTGTGTTTTATTTGGTGGCTTGAACAAGTCAACTTAGTTTTTACTCTAACATTTAAAGTACTTTCACCGCTTTTTAAGCAAACGCTTTCAACAAAGCACTTTTGACATCTCTGACGATTTATAGCGTTCAGGTAACATAACATGCTGTATATTAGTACATGATGAAAAATGCAGAGAGAATCCAGGTCAGGAATTCTTGTGCAGGTAAACTGGTTCCTGACTCACTTGAGTCTTCACAATTTACTGCTTATGGCACTCAAAGGGAACCACAACAAACACGTAAGCTTATTACAGTAAGAAGATTTCATAGAGATGAACTAACTTTACCCTGCTGCACATGAAGCCATCTGACGAGTTGGCCAACCTTGATTGGGAAATTTCAATGGGAAGGTACCAAGACAGTAAGCAAAATGATACAAATTTGAGAAATGTGCCCAGCCGAAATTTGTTTTTCTATTATGTGGGTCACATGTGATAGAGGGAAACGCTTGCAGGGCAAACACAGAGTATGAGCAAGATGGAGGGAGGTCCTGAATTGAAACGAAGAAAGGTCTCGCGTTGAGACAAAGGCTTAGTTTGAGTGACACTTGAGTGAAAGAGACAAAGCAGGTGAGACAGAAGCGTCTGGGTGGTGACAAGTAATGGAGATTGACACAAAGGGAGGGACGTGACTCGAGGGGTGGCGAGGGACAAGCGGAGAGACGGCAGTTTCGACCAATAGAGTTACGAGAAACGAGATAAGAGTCGTCTCCCGTTCGTTGCCAAGAAACTGAGCTGCGTTGTGCAGATTTTACCGTCATTAAGATAACGTCCATGCACCGATGCAATACCGATCCACCAATGGATGTCCAAGTGTTATTTTTTTGGGGTAGGGCTGGCCTGGGGTAGACCAAGTCCAAGGCATGCACAGTAGGCATAAGAATGCACATTAGGTCTTGTACAAACTTGACTTATTCACTCTATTGGTATAACAGATATAACATGCTAACTGTTCTTCAATTCAAGCACCTAAACACAGTAGTTCTCAAATGTTGACGTGTGTACTATTAGTTTAAGCGGGCACTCCAGGGTATACTTGAGCTTTTCAAATATATCTTAAAAATAGCCTTAAAAGCCCCACGGTGTAATATTTTGTCAAGACCAGAACGGAAACAGGACCCACTTGTGTTGCGTTTCTCACAGGTTTTATTGGAAGAAAGAGAAAGGGTTGCGACCATGATCCAGTGTTCGCTGGACGCGGGAAGCAGGTCGCTCTGAAAAACGGGTTGGTAGCAGGGACGGGGAGAGCAAAGCAAGGTCGCGGTTGGAAACGAGTCATAAGCCAGAATGGGAGAGTAGATGTGGTCGGGGACAAAAGGAGGTCGAAAGCCGGGACGGGAGAGCAGACGTGGTCAGGATCAAAACGGGTCATAGCCAAAGACAGACGGGAGCAAAAACAGGACAAGTGGGAGAAAAAGGCTTGCCCCGTCTAAACTGAGGTTCGCAGACGGACTGACAAAATGGGACAGACAGGACTTGGAACAATTACTGATCGGGAGCCAATCAGAACCCGCGGCAGTTGGCGCCAAGTGAGCGGGCACGGCTGAGTCACATCAGTCATCATGACACATTTGGCAACTAGTTGGCACTGTTTCGTCAAATTGTTACGAAAACCAGTGCCACAAAGCAGAGCGTAGCAGCAAAATGACAAACAAACTTGGCGGCAACCTTAAGTAGGGATTCAACATTGTAAGAGAAATACACATTTCTCAACCTATGAGTTTTTCTAAAAAAATAACATTATGTACATTTGATTAGTACTCAGATTAATGTTTTTATACCAATAGGCGGCAATGAATATTATACACAGTCCCTTTAAGGAGACAGTGTGTAATATTTGATCACTAGATTACACTGAATTGAGTGGTGCAACCGAAAACGAGCGCTACAAACCACAATGAAAAGATTACAAACTACAAAGACTCATAATAATCAAACTGAATAATACATACTGGCCCCTTAAACCCATCTATCCATCCATTATCTGCACCGCTTATCCTCAGTAGGGTCACGGGGGTGCTGGAGCCCATCCCAGCCATCTTTGAGCAGTGGGCAGGGGACACCATGAACTGGTTGCCAGCCAGTCGCAGGGTACGCAGGGACAGACAATTTGCTCGCTCATTCGCACCTAGGGACAATTTGGACCGGCCAATGAACCTCATGTTTTTGGAATGTGGGAGGAAACCCACTCAAGCATGCAAACATGCAAACTCCACACAGGAGGTTCGATCTCATGAGCTCAGAACTGTGCCGCACACCTGCTAACCACTGCCCCACCGTGCTGCCCCAAAACCATTTAAGTAAAAGATATACAGGACAGTCTCATAAAATTTGCATATTGTAATAAAGTTCTTTATTTTCAGTAATGCAATTAAAAAAACAAAAATATCATACATTCTGGATCCATTACAAATCAACTGAAATATAAGTCTTTTATTGTTTTAATATTGCTGATTATGGCGAAAAATCAAATATCCCATTTCGAAGTTTTAGAATATCATAAAAAAGTATCATACTATGCTATAAGCCATAGTTAGCAATATCAAGATGATAAAAGGCTTGTAATGTTTCAGTTGCTTTGTAAGGAATTTACAATGTCAACACTTTTTTCAATTGACTTAAAGAATCACAATGTTCAATGTTTCTGAGACAGTCCTATAATACGAGCTAGCAAAGAGATGACTCAGCTTCAGTGCCTTTGTGAACGCCTCCAGCAAAACCACTATGACTCCAGTCAAGGTTCTGTATTCTTTATGCCTTGTAAGGGATTTTCCCGTGTTTTGTCCTTGAAAGAAATAGTAACATAAGTAATATGTCAGGCTGAGTCAACAGTTTGTGAACGAAAAAGGATGCTGATTGTGATAATAATTAAAATTTTAAAAAAGCATTATATTTTTATGTGTTTAAAGCGATGCCTGCTGCACAGACAGGTCTAAAGTGGCTAGGAAAAATTATTGGTCTTTAATAAACCAAATGACAGGTGAATAAAATCAGCAAATAAGAACAGCCAATGACTAAGGCAAATTTAGGGAATCCTATACTTTTCTACTCCATTCATTCATGTCAAGTCATGTTTATTTGTGACATCCTTAATCACAAGGAGTCTCAAAGGGCTGCACAGATCACAGATTATTGCAAACTACAGACTATTATTACACCTTCCCCTGATCTAAAACCTACACGAGGGCAAGGAAAAACTCAAAAACTTCAAGGAAAATGAAGAAACCTTAAGAAAGGGACCGCACATGAGGTATCCCCCCTTCCAGGATGATCAGGCTGCAACAGATGTTGCAATAACAAATAATACACAGATATTGTCAACATGAAATATAGGTCATTCATAAGCTATAGTGTGTTTTAAGCCTAGATTTAAACTGTTCCACTGAGGTTGCAGATCGAATCCCAGGGGCAGAGCATTCCACATCACCGGGGCCCGAATGGAGAACGCTCTCGAACCTGCGGTTTTCTACTTGGCTCTTGGATCACTAGTATACCAGCATTTTCAGAGCGAAGACTACGGACCGGAACATATCTATATCTATCTATCTATCTATCCTTATTTTGAGTGTCTACTAAACTATAAAGCAATCGGGAAAAACTATGATTTTCTTATCCTGGCCTCTAAACATTTTGTCCCTCAAGTTTGATGATAGTCTGCAAATTTGGCGGTGGCCAGTTGGTTTCATAGCATCACCACAAATACATTCCAGGAAAAGTTTGCTTTAAAAAAAATCAATTAATTTTTCTTGTCCACCATATATGTTACCCATAAAATAATCCAAATTCTATTACCCGAGCTTCTGCCAGCTGCAGCAAAGCAGTAATGTACATTCTTTTGGCGAACTAGTGCGGAAGACAATCCTGATCTTTTAAATACCCATATAGAAATGAAACACATATTGCACACCCAAAGATATATGGAAATGGATAAATTAAGAAGTATACAGGGGTTGACCATGTGAATCCAGTACTTCCATTATACACACTTGAGTTACATCATCAATAAAGGACTTTGCTCAACTATCCTCACATATTTGCATTGAGTTATGATTGCACTCAGCGTCCCGCATGATGCTGCAGTGCTTATGTAATACGCGAAGCTTTTGCCACCAGCCTCCCAATGACAGCATGGAGGAGGTGAGGGGCAGACAATGTGGGCGGACAAATAGAGACGGACAGAACTCAGTGTTATTGCGGCTAAGGAAAGAATGAAGAATGGTGAGACAAAACAATGCATTGCTGTTGAGGCACTGAGAGTAGCATAAAGATTCAACACATTTTGATGATGATATATATATTGTTGCGCTATGCAGATCCCCCTGTCATTTCAAAGGGTCATTGTGCTTTGTTTAACGCCTTGTAGTGTCAGAAAAAACGGTGCGGTTCGGTCACTTCTTCGTAGTTCATGTCCTTCGTTGTGCTTTGTAGCACTTGTTTTCAGTTGCACTAGACAATACGGCGACATTTAGTGGTCAAATGTTACACTGTGCTTCTTTAACGCTTAATTTATGCCCTGAATGGAAAATGACTCCTGCTGCATTTTAGAAAATTAAAAACTGCAAACTGCAGGAATGACCTCACAGAGGGCGGAAACTTTGATCACAAATTCAGGCCGACAAATTTAAGACAAAGGCTTAGACTACTGAAGAGCACAAATACACACAAACATTCTATGATAAATGGTCTCAGATCAAATACACCGAGTTCCTTGGGGGAAAAAATAAACATAAAATAAAAAATAAGTGTAAACACTGTGGGAGGCGTGACGATAAAATGAGGCTGGATTTGTCCGAAGAATCGAGGGCTATTATTCTGGTGCACTCTAGGGTGCAATAAATCCAGCGCCCCGTGAAGGTGAAACATCACATTGTAGGTTTTGAGTCATTCACATGAAAGGCACATTGTCTCCTCTAAAGTTCTATAAATCATTGTTAGGTCTATTTGCCTGAATATTTTATATTTTTTTTCAGTACAGTGCACCTTAAATCAATCTATCTATCTCTCACTCTCTCTATCTCTCCCTCTCTCTATCTCTCTATCTCTATCATTCAAAAAAACAAAGAAAAGAAAAAGTGAAAAAGTAGCAAAAAAATCACACACAAAACATTTTGGAACATGGCCAACCCAAATGCCCAAACACCCAAACAACTTAAGCACCTCGGCACCCAAGTTGGTCATGCTTTCGTCCCTCCAGATGAAACGGGACACAAGAAAGCGGCCACTCAGGGTCAGAGTGACACAACACATTCTTCTGTTCAACAGCAGGGCCCAACAGCTTTCACTGGTTTACCCCTGCCGTATCATACAGGTGCCCTTCCCATCCCTTAGAACGCGGCCAAACATCTCACTATCCTCTCACAACACCTCTCCACTCATTCCTATCACCAACAAGAAGTCTAGCTTCCATTATATTTAGACCTCTTTCTTGCAGGGCACTCATAACACTATCCATCCACGTCAATCCCGGCCATCTCTACTCCCTAAGAGACAGCAATCGTAGCGACCATATTTGTGATATTTAAGGCGCACTGGGTTATATGACACACGTTCAAATTTCTGGCCAATTTAGGGTTTTTAGGTGCACCTTATAGTCTGGAAAATATGGTACAGTGGAACCTCGATTTTCGAACGCCTCTCAGTTTGAACAAATCGGAGTCCGACCAAAAATTTCGAGAAATTCTTGCTTCGCTGTTCGGTCAGAAAATCGGAGTTCGAACGCCGGTAATGCGTGAGTGCGTACGCTAGGGTGCGATGCTGAGCGGCGTACATGTCCAAACATCCTACTATCGTTTCACAACACCTCTCCACTCATTCCTATCACCAATAATGTATGAGACAGCATGTATATATGTACTTATGTATATAAAGGTATGTATGTATGTATGTTATATGTAAAAACCATAAACAAAAAAGTACTCTTACATTCCTACCAATCTAACAAATGCAGGATCTTAATGAAGCACCTTCAGAGATACATCTTTTGTCTCTCATAAAAGTACATATTAGGGCTTTGTAATTTGAAGCATTTTGAGCAAACACAGTATCATATGGGTGGATGTTAGCCAATAAAAGGTATTGCCATGCATGGGATGCATTAAGTGTGTCAAAGTCAAAGGGATGGAAGGCCCAAACGACCAAAATTAGGCTACAAGCCGAGGACTGGACTGATATTGAACGAGTACAAATTACTGTACACACATATGGTCAAGTGAACCTACCGGTAATTGGATCTACTGAAATGCTAAACAAACAAAAAAAAATCATTAAAGCGATGTTTTCTGTCAGAAATTATTGGTTTTCAACAGGCACAGAATTTTATTCCCAGAATATAAAAATCCCCATTTATCGGGATTATATGAAAGAAGCCTTTATTATTGAGACACCATCAGTAACATACGTTTAATGTTTTAGGACGAAATCACTTAAAAGAAAAATATATTAGCACTCTTCTATCAATCATTTGACTACAATAAAATATAGAGGAAAAAGTAACATAACGATGGAAAAAAAACACAACAATCCCTGGTGTGTAGACACTAATGAATCAAAATAATCTCAGAGGCTGAGGAAAACACACCCACAGGCCATGACTTTGACATATGTGGGCTAAATTATATAAAAAAATAGGGACTTTCGATAACACTTTTTTTAAAGATCAGTCCTTGACTCACCATTGATACCGATACCACAAACTGCTAACATAAAATTCCCTGTCATCTGAAAAAAATATATATTTTTAAACATATAATTATAAATCTCAACATGAAATATATTTTTATAGCAATGTTACTATTTCAGGTTTTGAGTGTTATACCACCACTCAAAATCAGCTAAAATTGATGCTGACTACCATTGCGAGTGCCAATACCTTAAAAAACACTGGCTGCCACATTGATGCCTAGTATTGGTACTCTGCTATCATAATTTAATCTATTCGAACACCCAATCAATATTAACTGATCTAACATCACCATTTGTGTGTATTTGTATGTACACGTTCATCTCAAAATGAGAATAAGACATCCATCCTATTGTACAGGAAACAGTGGTGGTCAATGTTCCCTCTAATTTTCCACGGGTCTGAGCGTTCACACAAAGTTGGTGAGCAACGCTTCGCTTGAAACAACAATGAGCAACCATAATCCCAAGTGTGGCAAGATAATTAATTTTCAAACATATCCAAAATTTGACATCAAGTTACATTTTGCTGAGTTTCCGGATAGGCAAAATTATTTTTCTCTTTTGAATGAATTGACTCATGTACTATTGCAAAGAATGTACGGCCTACAAAGGTCGTTTGTTCTTACAATTCTTTCACAAGATATCCATTTCTTTTTATTTCCTGACATATTTTGTCGCATAATATTAACATTTTGGGGGGTTTATTTAGTCGGTTGTAAGATACAAAACTGTACTTAATCACATTTTTTAGTGGAAGTACAATGTTGGCAACAAGATTCACTTGATATAATTGGAAATTATTTGAATGCAACACAAACTTTTTCTTCTTTTTTCCGGGTTTTTTTCCATTTTTTTCTAAATTCCTTGAAAAAAAAATTTCATTGTGTTTCTTTTTTCAAAGCTGTTACTTTTTTCTTTTTGTTCTCTGTTTACTTTTTTCCTACATTTCTTTCTTTTCTTTTTCCTGTTTTCTTTCTAAATTTTTCCTTCTTTTTTCTCTTCCTTCTGTTTCTTTTTTTTGCAGCTTTTCACAACTTTTTCATTTTGGTATTTTTTTCTTTTTTGTTCTATTCCCCCATTCCTTTAAGTCATTTTGTACATAATTTTACATAATATTTGGTCATGTTGGGATTAAAGAAGCAAAAACAACCTGCCGTTTAGGACCCGTTTAGGACCCGAAAGAGCCGGTTCTTTTTAGTGAGCCGAGCCAAAGAAGCCGGTTTTCGACAAACTCTACTGACTTTACTTTTCAACTTCGTTCGACATTGACTTCAAAATGTACCGCATTTAGACACAACATCAGGGGAACCCGTGTATTTTTACCTTCATGCTCTGTAACTTTGACTTAAGTCGCTTCTTAATTAGTAATTTTGAGCCCTCATTTTTGTGCGCTAGCTAGATTTTCTTGTGCGATCAGTGCGCAATTGCGCACGCGCACAGTTTAGAGGAAACACTGGTGGTGGTATGTAATGGATGTACACTATCATAAGTATGGAGGTATGGAATGGATGTTCCGCACATTGTCTTAACATCTATGAAACAACAGTAATTATTGTTTCACACACGGGTCCAAGTAATGGTTACATTTGAATTATATATGAGGTCAATGCAATGTTATAGTCAATTAAGGTATACGTGGAAAAAAGCATGGGTAATATAGAAGAAGGTAAATGTCGGTAATTAATGACAGAACACATTCAGCCACGCGTGCAAACTGAAAATGCTGATCTACTAGTGATCCCAAGAGCCAAGAAGAAATCCGCAGATACGAGAGCATTCTCCATTTGGGCCCCGGTGCTGTGGAATGCTCTTCCCACTGAGATTTGATCTGCAATCTCAGTGGAAATGTTTAAATCTAAGCTTAAAACACACTTCTATTCTATAGCATATGAATAACCTATATTTTATGTTGACAATAGTTGTTTATTATTTGTTATTGCAACATCCATTGCAGCCCGGCCATACTGGAAGGTGGATTACCTCATGTGCAGTCCCTTCTCAATGGTTCTTCATTTTCCTTAAGTTGAGGTTTTTGGGTTTTTCCTTGCCCTCATGTAGGTTTTAGTTTAGGGGATGGTGTAAAAATGATCAGTGGTTTTCAATAATCTGTGGTCTGTGCAGACCTTTGAGACTCTTTGTGATTAAGGGCTATACAAATAAACATGACTTGACTTGACTATGTAAAACTCTCCCATTTAGGGCATATATTCTTGCACATAGTCAATAAAAACGTGCCTCTTACTACACCAGCTCAGTAGCCTAGATGGTAAGGCGCCCGCTTTGAGACTGGGAGGTTCGGGTTCGCGCCCCGGCCGAGTCATTCCTAAGACTTAAAAAGTGGTCGGCGGCGCCCTCTCTTGGCTGCGGCTGCATCGGGTCAGATGCAATCGACATTTCGTTCTGTGTACATTGTTACACAGAATGACAATACAAGGAAATTATTATTATTATTATTATACCTACCCTCTTTAGCATACTCATCACCTGGCGGACGGAAAAATAAAATATATAAAAGTATCATCAAGAGAGGTTCGTGGCGAGGTTAAGAATAAACTTCAAAGAAGGCTCCCTTAACAGTAAAAATCATAAGAGACAAACCTCCCAAGCTGCTTTGGTGTTTTTTAGCTTTCTTTTATGTGAAAAGAAGTATATTTTTGATGTTCTGTAGTCGGTTTGTCAAACATTCAGTCATGCACTGAAGATTTTCAAACTGAGCAGTAAGGGTGGGCTGATTGATTAATCAAATATCGATTTTATTAATATTTGATTCATCAAGTACCTGGATTGCATCGATATTATTGTCCTGGGTGTAGAGTATTCAACGTTTGGTCAGAATTCCGTTTTGCAATGTCAGAAAATGATCAAACAATGTCAAAACATGGGAAGTGAATACTGTGTCTTGAGTCAATCACATAGAGATATTATCTGACTGATACTGCTGGAATGTGAGGTAGGGGACAGGGGCTATGGCTGCATTTTCGCATCAAAGGTCGTTGTGACCACTCCGGGCCTGCACTGCGGCCTTGAGTTCAGCACGTGGGCCATATGTTGCGACCATACGGAGCACGAGAGCAAATCTCTCCGCAACAACAAGTGGACGGTTTCAGATTTAAGACCATGTTTGCTGGTTCTTGGGAATGAGCGTTTTTTTCTGTTGAAGGGAATCTCCCCAAATTGAATACCATTATAGCGGGAAACTTCCTTTTTGTGCTAGTAACTTTCAGCTGTCAAAAACTCCTATAATCTCCGGCACCCTCCCCTTTTTCTCTCTATCATTATCCATTTTCTTGGGATTAGTAATTCATATCAGAACTCGAAGAACTTAAAGTAATAACGTAATTTCATTTTTATCAGTGTAGGTAATTCTAGCATCTTTCAGAGAAAAAAAAGATTTATGGTGGAGCACCAGCAAAACCTTAAGGCAAATTAATTTACTGATTGCAGTCAAAAATATTTTGTTTCAATCCGAACGATTTTCAAAATTAAAGCAAGAAAAATCCCTACGAAAGGAAGGCAGTTCTTTGGCAAGCGGGAATAAAAGACACAACATGAGCATTTAAGCAGGTTTGAGTGTTCTGAGAGGTGCTTTGAAAATGTTAGTTATTATGAAAAATATCATCATAATCAACCTTCAATCTACAAGTATGTTCGGTGCTTCTAGTAAGTCAATGGCATTAATGATATTATTCTTGCTTGAGGGAGTGTTTTTAGGCAAAAATGGTTCATACATAAATTATATATGTATATAGAAGTTATTGACAAGGCATTAGAGAGAAAAAGGATTACAATAAATAATCTTTTCAGAGAGTAAAAAGGAGTATAACATTCCGCTTGCTTGCTTGTTTGTTAAGTGTATCATATATACATTCTACTCGTTTGCAACATATACATTCAACATTTGCAATTAAATATTTCTGTTTTAAATTTGCAATAGGGCTCAGAATGGAAATAAAGTGAAACCTTTTGGATTTTGTGACATAGTCCATCATACTTATTTTTGCATCTTAATGTCTGTCTGGAAGTCTGAGTACCGTTACACAGGCTGATGACAAACACCTTATGCAAGAGATCTGTGACACAATTTAAAAGATTACATTTTATACTGAACTACAATGATGCTAACTCACCCTGAGATTTGAGCAAAAAAGTCAGCTGTGTCCCACACAAGACTCGATTTTAGATTCACTTCCTCTTGCTTATATTTGCTATGCCTACAGGAAAGGGGGATTACCTCATGTGCGGTCCCTTCTCAAGGTTTCTTCATTTTTCTCATGTTGAGGTTTTTGAGTTTTTCCTTGCCCTCATGTAGGTTTTAGATCAGGTGATGGTGTAATAATAGTCTGTGGTTTGCAATAATCTGTGGTCTGTGCAGCCCTTTGAGACTCTTTGTGATTAAGGGCTGTACAAATATACATGACTTGACTTAAGGACAAAAAAAATCCATGTTTAATTCCAAACACACATTATATGTGCTATATTCTTCTATATATTAAATTAAATACATTAAACTAACAGGCATAATACAACAAGATATAGTGGTATTCAATTCAACGCTATGTTTTTCTGCACCCCCTTTCCATGTATAAAAGGTTAATATAAAGTATACCCAATGTAATCTTGCTGCCTTCACCAAGGAGAGTTTTCCATTTGTGCACTGTGTTTGGATGTCACCCCTTTTTTCACACCCTGTCAGACATCGCTATCTCCACATCTAACGGTAGAAATGCACTTGCTAAGTCTTTATACTGCAGGGGATTTGGAGGTGTAAAAGAAAAACAAAAACACTGTTTTGTCTACTCTGGCCTCGGTGGTGCCCGCACACCTGATGTAAAAACAACATAGGTCACATTGAAGAACCTTGTGACAAATGTAAGTTTCAAAACTTCCAAGATCGGAATAATTAATCACTTTAATCTATTGGTAGCTTCCTCTTATGACACTCTGATTGGCTTGATTATTTGCATGGGGAATATTATATTGCCCATGATTTTTCTTATTGGTGCTCGTATGTCGAAGTGTCCTTGGGCAAGACACTGAATCCCTAATGCCCCCAATAAGCAGGTAAGCGCCTTGCATGGCTGACTTCCTATTGGTGTGTAAGTGTGTGTGAATGGGTAAGTGTGAAGACAAGTCAAGTCAAGTCATTTTTATTTGTATAGCCCTTAATCACAAAGAGTCTCAAAGGGCTTCACAGGTTATTACACAGACTATTTTTTCAGACTATTATTACACCATCCCCTGATCTGGAATGAACATGAGGGCAAGGAAAAACTCAAAAAACCTCAACATGAGGAAAATGAAAAAACTTTGAGAAGGGACCGCACATGTGGCATCCCCCTTTCAGGATTACCAGACAGCAAAGGATGTTGCAATCACAAATAATACAGATATATTGTCCAAGAAAAGTATAGGTTATTCATATGCCATAGAGTAGAAGTGTGTTTTAAGCTTAGATTTAAACATTTCCACTGAGGTTGCAGAACGGAGTGAAGCCCATTGTAAAGCGCTTTGGGAGGTCTTCATTGACTTGAAAAGCGCTATATAAATGCAGACCATTTACCATTTATCTTATAACTGGACAAAACCAAAAAGCTACCCTGGTCAGACATAAAGAATGAATATTGGAGGGGGAGATGAATTAACAAACCAGTACAACCGAAATGTAAAATGTTACATGTCATCCACATTGTAATATGAGAAAAAAACATCAAACTTCTCAGCTATTCTTGCAAAAAAAAATGTGATGCTGGGCAATAGGTTTTCTTCATATCTTCCAATCACTAGTCATCACTAGGTTGCCAGCCAATATGTCTCCTGAACTCAAACTGGAGAACAGGAAGCAATAATGCATCGCAAATGACTTAACTATTGTGACATAGATGAGTGACTGAGTTGTAAGCTACACAGTACTTGCAGGCTTTGTCAGGCCAGAACTTAACAAAAAGTGTCTGGAGACTGCCAGAAAGGAACACAACCAGAAACGTAAAAATAATTAGGATGTCATTTAGTACAGAGTGACACCAAAGAAAAAGGATCCATGAGGTTGAATATATTTGGAACATCCAATATAATAAGAAGGCCAACAGATACAGAATATAATAAAATTGCATCCAAGAGAATGTCAAGAACCGAAGCAGGATCAAGACCCAAACGCGTGACGTTACTCACACAAGCCTTTTATTTTACGGGAAATGGGGAGTCGTGCATGTTCGGCAGCAGTCTGGCGTGAAATGATAGGAAGCCAGGGGCCAACGAGATCGATACCAATTGCTTGAGTTGATGTGGGACAAATTGGGTCGATACCGGACAGGACGGAACAGACAATATAGATAATGAAACAGGATATCGAAAATAAACAGGACAAACTAGACGGGAATGGAAACTGGAGAAAATGATAAACAGGACAAAAATAGACCGAAACAAAACTGGAAACCGAAATAAAACAGGACAAAATAAACAAGAACAGGGCCGAGTCGAAACCCACGTCTTGTGGGGCAGAAGTGAGGATGAGGAGCGAATGTTGAAGAGGATCTACAGAGCAGAAGTAAATGGAGGGAGACCAAGAGGAAGGCCGCGATTGACCGGGATGGATGGTGTTGAGTGCACTGCAGGAAAGAGGTCTAAATATAATGGAAGCTAGGGCTCTTGTTGGTGATAGGAATAAGTGGAGAGGTGTTGTAAAAAGATAGTGGGATGTTTAGACGTGTTCTAAGGAATGACCAGAGCACCTGTATGATGCGGCAGGGGTAAACCAGTGAAAGCTGTTGGGCCCTGCTGTTGAACAGAAGAATCTGTTGTGTCACCATGACCCGTGTGACATGGCCACTTTCTTGTGTCCCGTTTCATCTGGAGGGACGAAAGCATTACCAATTTGGGTGCCGAGGTGCTTAACTTGTTTGGGTGTTTAGTCTTTAAGTTTGCCCATGGTCCCCACAAAATTTTGAGGTTGTTTTTATTTTCTTTCTTTTTGCGTATGTGTTTGTCTTGCTGTCAGTCACCCCTCTTGAGGGATATGTCCAGGGTAGGTAGGTAGGTAGGTAGGTAGGTAGGTAGGTAGGTAGGTAGGTAGGTAGGTAGGTAGGTAGGTAGGTAGGTAGGTAGGTAGGTAGGTAGGTAGGTAGGTAGGTAGGTAGGTAGGTAGGTAGGTAGGTAGGTAGGTAGGTAGGTAGAGACGGACGGATGGATAGATAGATAGATAGATAGATAGATAGATAGATAGATAGATAGATAGATAGATAGATAGATAGATAGATAGATAGATAGATAGATAGATAGATAGATAGATAGATAGATAGATAGATAGATAGATAGATAGATAGATAGATAGATAGATAGATAGATAGATAGATAGATAGATAGATAGATAGATAGATAGATAGATAGATAGATAGATAGATAGATAGATAGATAGATAGATAGATAGATAGATAGATAGATAGATAGATAGATAGATAGATAGAACCATATATTCACGAATGTAATGTTAAAGGTTTACTCTTGAAGTGTTAATTTAACACTTATATTATAATAAGTGTATTCAGTAATAGTGTTAAATTAAGTGTTAACTTAACCTTAATTATGTTTGGGTCGGTCTTTCAGTTGGTAGATGGGTACATCGGTATGACCAGAGGTAGGTAGGTAAGTAGGTATGTAGGTGGGTGGGTGGTTTAGGTAGGTAGGTAGGTAGGTAGGTAGGTCAGTCGTACGGTCGTTAGATAGGTAGGTAGGTAAGGAATAATGAAAGGTAGATGGGTGGGAAAGTAGCAGATGCAAAGTACTTCATTACTGCAATCCTCAAGCCCCCAGTGCACTCCTCCCATAAAATGGAATTAACCTCCCTGATGGAATGATCATCGTCCTCTCTTGGGGGGCACCTTGGCCCTTGGCAGACACTCATACGGGCAAACGAAGTATCTTTCAGAACCTTGGACAGTTTCGTCTGTCATCACGACCGATTGCAATTGAAGCGGCACACAAACACCTCGAAGGCAGCTATGCGTTTTCACTGCGTGACGTGATGTAGGGGGCTCGTCTGCTCTTACGTGTGAGCTGCACCATTTTTTGCGGACACAAATCTAACCAGCCCCTATAAAACGCAGCCCAGTAACACGCACCTTCCCCTGCATAAATGTGGCAGCGGAGTGACGTTTATCAGTTCTCCCAAGGGCGCATTCTAGTCGGTTTTAGGCCACATGCACGTCTATGGTGCTGCTTGTTGGTCGAGAAGCAAAAAAGAAAAACAATGACGCGAGAGATGGCTCCTCGCTGAGCTCTGACAACCAATTACATAACAGCACAGAGGATCACTCTCGTTTATCATCTACGAGGGATTATAATTTATAAATAAATTACTCTACTACTCGTTTGATTGTTCATATTATTTCACGTATAAAAGGAAAAATAGCATACAAGTGTCTAGCTTTTCAAGACTAACCACCATCTCCATCTACTACAATAACATGGCAACAGAGGACGCCACTGATCCTGTTTGATGTAAAATAAAAACGTAAATGTTGTTGGTTTGCCCTGGTAAAATGCATTACTAAGAATATTCGATTGCATTGAAATAAATATCTGTCGAGGCGAACAAATTTGAATTCTGCATCACCAGGCAGCATCAAACACAAGACATGAAGCGAGCTTCTCTTGGAAACAACAGCACATAGCTACAATGACGCATGCGTAATTTGCATCGCCAGAATTGCTTGCAATAATAAAGGCATACCGTTGACGAATGGCACAATAAAATTCCTTTACCCTCGCAGAAAGATTTTGTTATCAAAAGCAGAAAAGGTGGCGCACGAGCTTACCAGATACACGCAACGTGCAGATGTGCGCCGAGCCCAGCCTACAGCCTTAGCTTATCGCCCGCAAATGATGCTGTATTTCCCCTTGCAGTGACAGAAGGTGACCTCCGCAAGACTCTGCAGCCTGATCACGATGCACGCAGCAAGAGGGATGCACGGCACAGGCGCAACGAGGGAGGATGCCCCGCGGTTTCCTCTCAATGGACTACGCGAAAGTGACTGCAAGAGGGGGTTACTGCAGCAAACGATGATGATTATGTTTTGATGTTTCGTTTCCGAACTAACTGTTGTTTTAAATGAACCGCCAAACAGTATTGCGTCTATTTTCAGTGGGAATATAATATTTTACTCAAAACGTAGTGTAACGGTTTTTTTCAAATTTGCCTAAAATGAGAGTTCCACCCATAGGGGGAGCCCCAAATGCGATTTAGGTTTCTTAAGCCAATCGCTGAGCAAGAGGCAAAGGAGGGGTGTCTCTTCTGCACTTGTCAACCATGCCCAAAGGCCACAAACTTCATGGTGGGGGCGTGGAATGTAGCCATTTATTTAAGGGAAGGAAGGAAGGTAAAAATGAACAAAAAATGTGAGGAAGAAATGAAGTAAGAAAGGGAGGAGTGAAAGATATAAGAAAGGAAAGTAGATAGGAACAACCGAAGTATCAAAGGAACAAAAAAAGGTGCAGGGAGAAAGGAAGAAAGTCAAAAGGGGCAACAAACACACAAGAAAAGAAAGAAAGAAAGAAAGAAAGAAAGAAAGAAAGAAAGAAAGAAAGAAAGAAAGAAAGAAAGAAAGAAAGAAAAATATAAAATTTTGGAGACATTTAACAGCTAAAAGTAATACACTCAAATGACAAAGACCACGTACGTCTCTTCGAGAAAGAGCAACCGGTTGCGTTGTACACTAGGCTTGCGTGATACTTGGGATTTTGGTATCGATCCAACTCAAGTAAATACAAAGTAATTTCAATTGATACCAATTTGATATTGATACTTTTTGTTTATGAATGTCATGATTATTTTTAAAAATGACCTCCCCTCTCGAGTTATTTTATCAGAATTGTGATAAACACAAGATAAGAAATTTAAGAAGTAAAAATAAATGTTTTTAATTAAATACCTACAATGTGTGTTCCCGCTCCTTTGGCGCCAACTGCCTCAGACTCTGATTGGCTCTCTGTCCCTATTTAAACCCACTCCGATCTGTACCCCGTTGTCAGTCCGTCTGCGAACCTCAGTTTACACTAGGCAAGCCTTTTCCAACAATGACTCCCACCTGTTTTTTGCTCCCATCTGTCCCCCGGCTTCGACCCGATTTTGACCCTGACCACCTCTACTCTCCCCTCCCGGCTTTCGACCTCTTTTGTCCTCGACCACGTCTACTCCCCTTTCCAGGCTTACGACTCGCTTACGACCCCGACCATGTTTTTGCTATTCTGTCCTGGCTACTGACACGTTTTTCCGTTCCCGACACTGCCATCGCTCGCCACGGAAGATCCACTTCCGCGTTCGGAGCGACAAGCCTCCCGCGTCCAACAATCCCCGGATTGTGGGCGTAACCCTTTCCCTTTCTTCTAATAAAACTTGTGAAAAAAGCAACGCAAGTGGGTCCTGTCTCCGTTCTTGTCCTGACACAATGCAAATTTTAACAGGATAAAAACATGAATTATTCTACTACAATTGTTTCAGACAAAAAGTCAAGAAAGTCAAACCAAAAAAAGCAGCAATGGAAAGATTATACGAATCTAACAATGCCAGCTTGACGATAGTACCTCCCATTGCACAATATTTTGAAAATATAGTCAAAAAGTGGAAATTGTGTAAACAATATCAATCTCCGCTGGGAAGCACCAATTCAAGGAAAATGATGGAGGACCGAAGTATCGATCCAAGGAAAATAGTATCAATCAGATCCAAGTATCTGCTTGGAATTGATAATATTGATATTTAGATTGATCCGCCCACGCTGGAATCGCAGTGTATTCATTGGCAAGAATCATAGCCAGAACTCCCAAATATTCAAGTCAAGTCATGTTTATTTGCATAGCCCTTGATCACAAGGAGTCTTAAAGGGCTGCACAGACCACAGATTATAGCAAACTACAGACTAGTATTACAGCGTCCCCTGATCTAACACCTACATGAGGGCAAAGAAAAACTCAAAAACTTCAACATGAGAAAAATGAAGAAACTTTGAGAAGGGACTGCACATGAGGTAATCCCCCTTACAGGATGACCAGGCCTACATGGATGTTGTAATAACAAATAATAGACAGATATTGTCAACGTGAAATATAAGTCATTCATAAACTATAGAATAGACAAAGCTCTGGCGGCTGATTTATTCAGTCATATATCTGATTTTTGACGCGCCTCCTCCAGCACCTTTGGAACGCTCGTGTGCCCTGAACACTCGGGCCTGACTGGGTCATCAGCTGGTGACCACCGGTCATTGATGTTTTGCTCCTTTAACCCCAGGTCATCTCCCGGTGGCAGAGCGACGGCTGGGAAATCTCCCTGCCAACCCCACTGATGCCTTAGGTGTTGCTTGAAGGCCCCCAGTTCCTGTCATTCCTCCGCAGCCACAGCCAGAAGCTGCCCTTTTCCGCTTCTTCTGACAGCTCTTTAGTTGCTCTCCGGTTGCCCTACCCACTGCCTGAAGATGATGAGTAGGGTTGGGCTCCAGCATCACTACTGATGAAAAGCAGTGCAGATGATGGACGGATAGACGATTGGTCATAAGAGCTACAGAAAATGCAGGGCAGTATCAAGGAAGTACCTCCATGCTGCCACCAGATGACAGTGCTGCTTCAGCACAATATAAAGAATAAGATAAAGGGCAACCTGGGCAGCACGGCGGCACAGTGGTTAGCGCGTGTGCGTCACAGTTCTAAGGTCTTGGGAACCACCTGTGTGGGTTCAAATCCAGCTACCAGACTTCCTGTGCGGAGTTTGTATGTTCTCCCCATGCTTGCGTGGGTTTTCTCCCACATTCCAAAGACATTCATTTCAGGTGGATTGGCTGGTTCAAATTGTCCCTAGGTGTGAATGAGCGAGCGAGTTGTCTGTACCAGTTCGGGGTGTCCCCTGCCCACTGCCCGAAGATAGCTGGGATGGGCTCCAGCACCCTTGCAACCCTACTGAGGATAAGCGATGCAGCTGATGAGATGATAAAGGGCAACCTGGTTGTTGAGAGACCCCTTCCTGACACTTCTCCCCTTTTCGATACAAAACATGACCAAATCTGCATCACATCAGCAAAAAAATATGTATTTTTTTTTTGTTTTTGAAATAAGTGTAAATTATTATATAGCACTTTTGAAGTCAATAAAAAGATACAATTCCAAATCTGACCTATAAACTTCCCGATTTACCATAGTAAAAAGTGGTGGTTACTTTGGCCGTGGTTATTATTATTATTGCTATTTGTTTCAACTCAACTGCCTATCCAACAGCCATGAACTCAAGTGCCTCCTACCGTCCGTCATGGCTCTTATTCTGCCAGAGAGAACACAATGACGTCACGTGCAAAGGGTCAACACTGTAACCCGTGCCAATCAGAAGCCCTGGATGACTGCTGAGATACGCAAACAACTAAAAGTATGGAACCTTGTCTTTAAATCTGGTGACAAGGAGGCGCTGAGATCAGCGAGGGCTAACCTGAACCGTGCTATCAGACTAGCAAAGCGAACGTATAGTCAAAAAATCCAGGAACGTTTCCTCAATAAAACCAACACCAGGGATATGTGGAAAGGCATTCAGGCCATTACCAAATACAAGCCAACCACCGCCCCAGTGCAGGACACTAGCATGGACTTTCTGAATGACCTCAACAAATTCTTTGGAAGGTTCGAGGCACAAAACGGCACCACTGCAGCGAAAGCGGTTCCAAATCAGGACGAAAGGGCACTCCACCTGGACTCAACCGACGTGAGAAAGACCCTGAGAGGGGTCAACACAAGGAAGGCTCCAGGCCCGGACAACATTCCGGGGCGGGTACTTAGGGAGTGCGCCGATCAGCTGGCTTGTGTACTAACAGACATTTTCAACACCTCGCTAGACCAAGCCAAAGTACCATCATGCTTCAAAATTGCCAACATCATCCCTGTGCCAAAGAAACCCCAGATCTTATCATTCAACGATTACCGGCCCGTTGCACTGACTCCTATCATAATGAAGTGCTTTGAGAGACTGGTTAAAGAGCACATCACCTCCAGTCTCCCCTCCTCATTCGACCCCTTTCAGTTTGCCTACCGGACAAACCGCTCCACCAGGGATGCAATCTCCTCTGCGCTTCACCTGAGCCTGACACACCTAGAGGAGAAAAACACCCATGTGCGGATGCTGTTCCTGGACTTCAGTTCAGCATTCAACACCATCATCCCACAACATCTGGTAGACAAAATGAGACTCCTGGGTTTCAACACCCCCCTGCGGAACTGGCTGCTGGACTTCCTCAGTGACAGACCCCAATCAGTGCGGATAGGTCAGAACATCTCAGATGTCATCTACCTCAGCACGGGCTCCCCCCAAGGCTGTGTCCTGAGCCCCTTGCTGTTCACCTTGATGACACACGACTGCGTCCCTAGGTCCGCCACAAACCACATCGTGAAGTATGCTGACGACACAACAGTGGTGGGCCTCATCAGGGACGACAACGACCTGGCCTACAGAGAGGAGGTGGAGCAGTTGGTGGCCTGGTGCAGGGACAACAGCCTGGTCCTGAATGTTGACAAAACTAAAGAGATCATTGTCGACTTTAGGAAAAACCAGCCCAACCATGCCCCACTTTGCATCAACAACAAGGCTGTGGAGGTTGTCAGCAGTATCAAGTTCCTAGGGGTGCACATTACAAACAAACTCACCTGGTCCGTGAACACTGCATCACTGGTTAAGAGGGCACAGCAGCGCCTGTACTTCCTGCGGAGGATGAAGAGAGCCCACCTGCCCCCACCCTCCCTCATCACATTCTACAGGGGCACCATAGAGAGTATCCTGACCAGCTGTATCTCTGTGTGGTGGGGAGGCTGCAGCGCTACCGACTGGGGTAGTGTGAGGAGGGTAACGAGGACAGCAGAGAAAATAATCGGGACTACACTTCCCTCCATTCAGGACATTGGCCAGAAGCGCTGCCTATCCCATGCTAAGAACATTATCGGGGACCCCTCTCACCCCCATCATGGACTGTTCACTCTGCTAGCCTCTGGGAAGAGGTACTGCAGTGTGCGGTGCAGGACCACCAGGTTCCGCAGTAGTCTAGTCCCCCTGGCCATTAGACTGTTAAATGGTCAATCTAACATATAGTTAACCTAAATCTTAACGGCTGCTAATCTGACTTTTTGCACTACTGGCAGTTCTTTATAGCTTGCCACTCCTTGCACATTTGCTCTCGGCACTATTGTACTTACAGCGTTACTGTTACAGTGTTAATGTTACTGTTTATCTGACTTGTTAACCTGAATGCCCATTTTGCACATCTGGTTAGCTACTCCTCTTGCACTATCGGCACTATGGTATGGTAAAATACTATACGTAGCCATAATACAATACAACTTTTACTTATATCTGTACATTCGAGGAAACTGTGCGGGTCAGATGTATCGACATTTCGTTCTGTATACACGTGTACTAGAATGACAATAAAGTAGATCTGAATCTGAATCAAATATGAGAGACGGATATGTCTTATTTTGAAAGAGGAAATAATACTGCACCCGTCAACTTTACGGCTAACTTGTTAAAGCAGCTTCCGGAAGCAACACAAACAAACTGACGTGATTCACGGAAGGTGAGTGGAAATTCAATTAGACTTGTGTCGCCGGTGAGAACCAAACAGTAGCTATACGTTGACGAAGAACCCGCGAGTGTTTCCTAAAATAAGGTTTTATTAGTGCTTCGGTTTGCAACAACTTCGGCTGCCATGTTAGCTTCAAGCTAAATAAATGAACCCTGCACGAAACACAGGTTTCATCAATCCGGAAGTTGTTTGTCCTGTACACTCCTCTTCCTTCTAAGCACGTTTCGAGTTGATGTTTTGCGCGTTGACAGTAAAAAAATATCGTCTTCTTCGTCTATGAGATGAAGCTTTTACAAGCATAAAGCATAAACTAACGTATTTATGCAATCAATGGCGCCAGTGCAGTTTTTACAATGAATCGCCGATGTGAAAAACAAACGCATGCGCAGACGATCCTGAATACACTTAATACACTTACACGTATTTTTCTGTCTGCAATTGCATGTACTTACTGTGCATTTATTTTGGTGTGTGTGGCTACATAATTTTGACTAGGTTCTGTGAATTATTGTGCACTCATTTTTGGTTCTGTCCCAAGTAGGAGGAGGAGCAGCCATACCATG
The DNA here is from genome assembly GCF_059441175.1 of Urocampus carinirostris. Taxonomy (NCBI): domain Eukaryota; kingdom Metazoa; phylum Chordata; class Actinopteri; order Syngnathiformes; family Syngnathidae; genus Urocampus; species Urocampus carinirostris. The sequence goes on along the minus strand of NC_142351.1, from coordinate 12,726,886 downwards.
TGGAAGTCACATGAATGAAAAGGATGCAGGCTACTTGAGAAGAGAGCCGCTGCACAGTGTGTGTCCCTTGCTGGGGGTTTTTAGTTCGCTGTCAAGCAGCCCCCCTGCAGCCCCTTGCCCTTATTATATGCAATGAATAATACCACCCTGTCCCCCACCGTTAACGGAGACGTGGCGGTGAGCTATGTGTTGGTGCCATTCTTCCTCATTACCATCCTCGGAATAGTTGCAGCAGTGGTAAGTTGACGTATGAAGATTTGAGTTCCACCAACATGACGTATAAACTTGTATATTAATGAGTAAGAAGTAAGTCCCGGTTGATATTGTAGGACACAGTAACGAGGAAACAACTTCAATTACTGTATATTCCGAACTAATAAGTCGCATTTTTTCCCTATACTTTGTCCATGGGTGTGATTTGTGCGACTTGTGTGAAATTATCAACACGTTATATCATTTCACATGTTATTTTCACACTAAACAGCAAGAGGGTTCTCCTGTGTTGATAATTTCAACATTGCCTGTAATATATTAAAACAACAGACTGAACAAAAATGACACCAAAAAGAAAATCCTATTCTTAAGATTACAAGCTGCAAAGGTGATGATGAGTCTGATGTACGCGAAGGAGGAAGCTGCGCATCGTTTATTGTGACACCGAGGATGAATAGTTCATTGGATTTAGTGATTTGGATTGAAACTGATAGTTTGGTAAGCATGTTCTCTATGCTAAAGTTATCTGAATAACTCTTAATATGTTCTGTCGTTACTGAAATAAACTAGTATGTCAGTCATATAACGTTAGTATACCGTACACTTATTCAGCCTGTCGTTTGCTTTTTATTTTTTGTGTCAAATTGCCTTTCAAGTTGATGTGTGTGTTTTGGGGTTGGATTTTATCCCCCCAAACTCAAATGCCCGGTGCGACTTATACATGTTTTGTCCTCGTTAACTATAAATTTTTTTGCTAGTACAATTTATAACCCGGAGTGGTTTATAGCCCGGAAAATACGGTACTAGGATTGTAAGCAATTTTTGTTCATGTTTTGTTTGTTGTACCCAATGTTATGTTTTGCTTTGCGACCCCTTCTCAACGTTTCTTAATTTTTTCATGTTAGTGTTTTTTGAATTTTTCCTTGCCATTGTGAAGGTGTCAGATCAGGGGATGGTGTGAAGTTGGTCTTTGCAGCCCTTTTAGAATGTGTGTTTAAAGGCTATACAAATATATATATATATATATATATATATGGCAGAAGGGCCAGGTAACATAATTGTCAATTAATTTTGTTTTGTTTTGTATCTTGCAATAGTCTTAAATCTGATACCTCTGAGTTAGCTGTAATCTTAGCATGTAAATATTAGCCCAAAAAAGCAAAGGCGCAGAGGGACATCTGTACTTTTGAGAAAATTTCTTGTTGGTATAAGCTTGCCGGAGCTCCCCTTTAGACCTCTATTTCCTCCCTTCCCTTGTGCAAATAAAAAAATAAGCGATTTCCCCCCTGGACAGGACATTTGTCAGTGTGTACATATTTTAGTTATTTTTTGTCATATTTTTATTTACAAATATTCAAAAATGACAAGTAGAGCACCCAAAAACAGTTTAATGAAGTTCCAAAAATGTATTCGTTCATTTTATGTACATTCTTTTGTAATAATGTAATAACGCAGAAAAGCTTTCACAAATGGTACATCACTCAAAAAAGGCTGAGAACCAGTAATTCAAGGTATTTATTTCATTTTAACAAAATGGACATATAAAACAACAAAAGGAATTTGAATACTTTCTTTATGCATAACTTCTACCATTTACAACAAAGAAGTGAACTCAAATTTCATCCAATTTCTAAGGTTTGTCAGGAACACAACACATATCATTTTATTAATAACTTGATGACTGAGAATACTTGACTACACCGTAATGAAAAATTATGATCATGAGAGTGGTCCTTTACTCTATTCCAAATGACTTGGGTCTAAAAGTTCTCTCCAGTGCTATATTAGGGCACCTACAAACAGAAATTCACCCTCAATTTCACACTTTGGAAACTCATCAGTTCCATTTCTTGATTGCACATTTAGCTCACCCTGTATGGAAAGATGTGATGAACAGCAGCTTATATTTCTGTCTGTCTTCTCTTCCAGATCTTGTACATTCGTAAGAAACAGAGGTAAAATTGCAGCCTGCTTTTTAAAAGTAGACCTGTTGGCTGTGATTTGTGTCTAATTGGAAAAATGTTTTTTCAGGCTCGACAGACTCCGCCATCAGTTGTTACCAATCTACTCATATGACCCCTCAGAAGAGGTAAATGAAGCTGAACAAGAGATGCTGTGGCGGGAAGAAGACACCAAAGTAAGGCGCACTTTTGTTTTTGGTTCTAACGGCGTGGGTTATTTCGTCTTATTCATAGTGTGCACTTCTACTCATAAATATGTGTTGTAGCTTCTGTTGGTTCTTAATCGCTTCACACGAACTAATGCAGGTTCTTACTACTCCATTACTCAAATTTGTTGTGGCACATTTGCATTGAGGCCTTAGTTTTTAGTACTAACAATTTGCAATCACACAATTTAGAGTTTGCCTGTCATTGACCCAAAAATGTTGACTAAATGGCTCTCTTGGTCATGTTGTAGTTTTAATAAACTGGATTCAAATTACAGCTTTGGGACATTCTGCTATGCACGTTGCATTTAAGTGAAAAAAGATCCTTTGAAAATCAGATTATTGTCAATAAAGACAACATTTTCCAATTTCACACAGTAGTATTATTGATATGACACCGAGATAAATTATCAAAGAAGAACCATGGCCACTGTGAATGTGTAACCGTAGCTTTAATTCCTTCTTTGAATGGTGAAAACTGTAAAGTACATTAGAATGCATTGAATCCGTGTGCCAATATGTTCATGGCAATAGAGTACATAAATTTAACACCGGTTAGAATTATTACAAGGTAAATTGGTTTATACATCGTGTAAACACTTTTAGAAACTTATGGCATTGCCCTGTTAATCCTTAAAAATGGATGGAGACAGATTAGAACATGCACGTGTCCTGTCAGCCTCTGTGTAACTACTGATGACAACTTCATCAAAGAGCAGGGCGTTGCACAGGAAACCCGGAAATACTGTTACCCAGAAGTCATATTATTTCACTATATTTTTTTTCTACTCAACAAAACGTAAAACGTAAGGGCAACACACGTACTTATTCCGTTGTTGCCATGATGCAAGCCTACATGACAAAAATAATTTTTGCTCACTCTGTGTAAATGTGTTTTTTTGTGTTTTGGATTCTTCATATGTAAATACTGGTCTCCAGATACTATTTTCATCCGAAGTCCCTTCACAAAGTCAAATCATGTTTTCTCTTTTTAGGTTGTTCAAGGATGGGCACGAAGTTATCAACAGCGACGCCCACTTCTGACCAAAGAAGCTTAAAGAATCCTAACCTCAACACAACCTGCACTTACTAAAAAGATTGAGGCAGAAGGCAAATGCAAGTGACAATTTGATGTATTTATTCTAAAGCTCTTAATTGATTCATGTCATCAAAGTTAAAGCGAGTACATGTTCATATAATTCGTGTTAGATACTGTACGTGCAACACATGCACTTCTTATCTAACTCAGCGAGCCCTATTAAAGATTCTGAATAAAGAATCTTCCTGCACTGCTGCATAATGGTGGCGTCTATGAAAAACCTCAACACATATAGCAGCAATAAGTTGAAATCGTTTTTCAAATTAAGTAACTTCATATTTTAGAAAAATGCATATTTTATTTGCATTTTACTGAAAGAATGCCAAGGCTATGTTTTTGTTCGCTCACGCTCTAAATGATTCCCAGATTTGTCATCTGGATCATTTTGTGGTTTTGTCAAATCCAATGAGTAATATGGAAGGCATGAAAACGTCAAATGAATGTAAAAAAAAAGAATCCAGCGCTCTTCTGAGTGACTCCTGGTTTAAATATGTCCTGGCACCAGCACACATTCACCTCCGGCCAGAGATGAATGCCATCGTTCTGACTGTATTCAAAGATGAAACCACTTGCAATGGTTGGAAGCCACTCTGGACTGTTATTGGTCGCTTACTACGGATGTATCCTGTAGATTTACATCGTTTTCATTTAATTGAAGTTGTGCGTCATCCAAGGCAATCTGTTTTGTTTACGTGGCTGTTTGCTGTCATTGTAGCTCAAGGCTCCCTCAAAATATTGAATTATACGATAACAGATTTGAATGTGTTACTGATCCACTGTACTACTGATGTAAATGTGTATGTATTTTTTGAAGGATTTTCTTATAGCGCTTAGGTGTACTGAAGAACATTTGACCTTTTTCTCTGTTTACATCACTATTATTCATGACTAGTGATTGCACTGATGTGTTGCTGGCAGAAAATATACTTTTACCCGAACGTTTTTTGTACGAGTCATTAATTGAGATATGACAGCTTAAAGGGACAGGGTGTATTATTTAACTCAGGGCTGGGCCAGTCCTGAGTCTCAGGCTGCATTCTGGGTTAAAAAAAATGCTTATATATATATATATATATATATATATATATATATAAATATTTTTGCATCTGCCAATTCAGTCTTGAATCCAATACCGCGACAATACAGGAGTAAATACAAGAACGTAGGTGTATCCAATTTTTCCCAATGTATTTACAGATAAATATGCACGCAGACATCTAGATTTATGTGTTAATTTCATCTTATGTTTTTGACTCAACCATTTCATCAAATTGGCTTCAAAACATTCAGAATTAAAATATTTTAAGTCTCTTTTTTTATGCAATTAATTTGTATTAAAAAACTCAAAATGCAATACTACTAGCAAGTGTTACTCAACATTTCAATTAGTATTGCAGTACTTTTTTACTATATTTGATGCCGCATTTGGCCTGTGGGCTGAATTTGCCTCACCCCTGGTTTAGCACCTCCTAGTGGTGAAAAAAAAGTGGAATTTATATTTTAATAATCAGCTATCAAACAGACTATCATTTAACATGAATTATTTTAAATACACACAGGCTGAGAAGTATGTATTTTACATAACGTGAGCCTCACCTACAGAAAGCTGACATAATTGTCTACGGTCTTGCTGCTCTGCATAAAAACGCCAAAGGCTGATTAAATAACTGATAAGAAAATGGAGTAGTTTGGTCACTGGGTCCTGGTAGTTTAAATCTGTCTTCCTGCTTTTAGCTCTTGCTTTCGGTTGCACGATACTGCATGAACATCTAGTGGTCTTTTCTACTTGAGTTAATTCATAATCAGGTATTATAAAATGTTCCCATGTTGCCCTATGGAACAGCTTAAGTTCATTATAAGAACTTGAGTTTTTTAAGTTGCCATAATATTGATTAAATATCTTAACTTCTGCCTACATTGAACAAAGGACAAGCAAATGACAGAAAATTCTTTATTGACCATTTTCATCCGATACAAAATAAGGGCCACCATAGAAAATACACATTGTACATTTATATACGGTGTTAATTACGTAGGATGATTTCATCCTCAACATTCTACGGCATATAAATGCACAAATGTAGATGTGATGTAAATTAAATTTAACCGAACCTGAACAAATGTATCATTTTGGCAAAAAGGGACAAATGCTCAAAAGCACCAGAAGGAAAATCACAACCTGCTCCCCAGTCTGAAAACAAATTTTGAAGGTGCAAAGTCTTTTAACTTGCACAAACTGGCAAATCTGCACATTTAAGATCTGGGCAAGCTGATGCATCTGAATCAGGAATTTAAAGCAAATTTGAAAAAACAAAACACAAACACACTAGCTAGTTATGACCGAAGCTGCTTAAAATGTGTATGAAAGTTCCCTTGTTTTGATGCATGCTTTTTCTGTATTTGGGACTTGTATAGCAGCTGAGGCTGTGTGAAAGAACTACCAAGTAAATAATGATGATCTTTTATGTTGTGCTAAGACAATTTGTATAATGCCCATTCCAAGTGTGTAAAGTATGTGTTGAAAAGAATAATGCCCCATCAAGATGTACCAACAACTCAATTTTATTATGAACGTGCTTCTGGCTGTACAGTTCATCTTTCAGTTGACTGGGCACAAACACAGGCAGAAACTGTAAAAACCTCCCTGAAGAAATGACATGGATACTCTCAACCTACAACCCTAAACTCAGAAAGAAGCAGCACATAGGATTTTAAAGATATGAGACTGGAAAATAACCAAACATACAACTAATCACTTCCCCTCCCATCAGTTAACAGAGGCGCTCGTTCGAATCAGCTAAAACCTAAAACGTCCCACGCGGGGGGGCTTTTTCTACAAGTGAGTTGACACAGGGAAGCAAAGGGTGAATATTTATATACCAGCAGTGACCTATTTTCATCCTAAAACACTGAAGCTCAATTCCAACTAGTGCACAATGCGAAGGATAGGTTGACGACGTCACACAAACACGAGCATTGGTAAAAATCACCTTTTGTTGTGTACAAAAACAGAAACTACAAGCCCTAACACCTCAGACTCAGGTATAATCAATAAGTAACATTGAGTAAATAGAAAAAAAGGAGACTACAAACCATATTTCAGCAGAAAAAGAAAACACACTAGGCCCCTAAAAGCCCACCTTCTCCAGTATAAAAGACTTGTGATAACATGACAGAGAAAATGGCTGCCTGCTGTCACGCCACCGGCGGACCCGAGCTTTCGCAAGGTCCGACGTTCTATCCAGTGCTGCTGCATGAGAAATGTACTGTGTTGGCCCTCGTGTGAGCCGAGGGCCCGGTCGGGAACAGTGGTCATGAAAGTGGCACCGGTGTCCGAGATTCAGTCCAGTTACGGTTAACAGTAAGTCAGTATTGTTGAGTGAGGTAGCATGCGTAGAGTGTTACTGGTCTTCTTCCTCCTCTTCCTCTTCCTGCTCCGACGACTCCTGAGAAGCCTTCTCTTCTTTTTCCTGCAACGGGAAGAAAAAACCGTCAAGTTTGTGCTCGGCAGTAGGGCTGCAACAACGAAGCCATAGATTTAAAAGACTGGAAACCAGTTTAGACTCATTTTGTCGCGTGACTAATAGCCACTAGGCACATTAACACAATGTAAATAAGTCTTAATTGCATTTTATCATGAAGTTGAGTAACCCTTTGGCAAAGGGCGCTTCAAGGACGTTCTTCTATAGAAAAAAAAGTACCTGATTTTCTTTTACTCATTTTTATTGAACATTGGTTCATTACAAACACATTTGGCATGAAACACTCATTCACTACAATTTTCAAGGGAACAGAAAGTGCTGCACGAAGAGAAAAAAATCTGAAAATGACTTAAAAAAATAAAAGTGAAATGTTTAACTCAACACAAGGGGCAGAGTCATAATTATATATCATTTGTACACTGGGAATGTTCATCATATTCAAAAGTTTTGACAGAAAAACCCATCTAATTCGTTGAAATATTTAAAACAGTTTGACATTTAACAAGGATTGACATTTTGCCACACATAAAATGAAATTTATTGCGCTTTCTCGTTTAATAAGTCCAAATGTGATCTAATCTTTGGATACTGTGGTGGGAAAATTAAGTATCTTACACAGTTGCGGGGATTAAGCATACATTTGTATCTTTTTGTTTATTTTCAAGTTATTTGACAAAACACTCGTTTTATTGTTTCATATTATATTGTTTTAAGCACTGTTTCTAACCGGTCAAAAACTGCAATATTTGATGAACAAAGAAAAATTAAAATTGTTCGATAAATTAATTATTAATTTAAAAAGACTAAAAATGATCTTAGTTGCAGCCCTAGTCAGCAGAAATGCATATTCCAGTCTCGACAAGTTTTATTGAGCCAGAAATTAGATCAATGTATTCATGAGAAAACCGCGATGGAATTTGGATGACCAGAGGAGGTATTCATGACTTGTAACATAGTGATGAATCACGAGGAAGGCTCAGGCTTCCTTGGCCTCAAATAGCTGTGTCCATTCATAAAAATGAGTTTAGGCCAGGGTTACTTAAGGTCAATGCTGCATTAGAATAATGTGAATCAGGCGGCAGTACCAGAATGACCAAAATTACTCATGTGTGAACATCCTAACTAGAAAACCACATCGACTTGGTATAAACTTCTTAAAATAGGTACAGGAAGACAAACACTTCAATGCATGGCAAAAATTTAGTTAAATATAAAAGTTGTATACAAACGGACGCATTTTCCGGACTATAAAAGCGCATGTTAAGAAAATTCCCCTGTGAACTATTTGTTTCATGTATAAATTGCATAGAATTAAAGATATGGTTATAGCGAGGGTCGCTTTAAAAAATACATTTCGAATAACATAAATATTGGAAAATCTGCTTTCACAGCTGAAATAACTTCATTTATCAATGGTTAATGTACATAGGAGCTCTTTATTGTAATTATGCATTTCAGATTTTTATCTGCTGTATTTCTGGTCTATAAATGCACACCAGATTACAAAGGGCACTTTGGAGTTGCCAGCAGTCCTAAGTGCACTTTATGAATAGAGTTCATATTTGTTGTCATATTGGTAGATATTTTTCTTCATTTTAAGTCTTATTTCTACAAATATTTTCCTACTTTATTTCTGATATTTCTTTAGTGTGAATGGCTTTACATTGCAAAGCGTCCGGTAAGAAATTGAGAAACTATGAGGATTAAGAAACTTTATATTTACAAAATTGCCGGCCAAAAGATTTCATACGGTGCAGCGGTTTATAGAAAATTACAACGTGCTAGTTTGGGAGGAAAAAAAATACATAATTATTTTTGCATCTAGACTACAATAATTAATAAATTAGTAAAGCGATTGAAGCCCACTGTTTCAATTAGGATTTTTGTATGAAGGAGGATACTGAGAGGGTTATTTTGATCTGTCACAAAACTGTTTTATGTAATGCTAACTACTTGAATTGGGAAAAAAACAAAACGTGCTTCTACCGCTGTATAATTTAGCCCCCCATATTATTTCTCTTAATATTAGGTAATAAAACGTTTACTAAATTAAATACCCAAAAAATATCATGAATAAGGAGTTGGAAGATAATCATTTTACTTAAAAAGTTAATTTTTCTTAGTCACCAGTAATTCATTAAAAAATAGATAAATACATAAGCAGAACTGAATAAAAATAAATTAACCATCGTATTAACTTTTTTAAAGATAGATGTAGGTTATATAATTAGCATTCATCTCACTTAGAGTGGGCTGACACAATAGTCTGCCATCTTGCTAAAAGGTACCCCTAAACCCCTGGCACAAAAAGTAAACCTGTGGGTATTAGTCACTTTTGAGTCTCTGTAGTTTCATTCTTCCTTGTGTCTTTTAGCACTCGTTTTCGGTTGCAATACACCAAACAGCTTCATATAGTGGTCAAATCATACACATTGACTCTTATACAATGAGTCTTACCTTCTTGGGCCTTCCTCTGCGTTTTGCTCCAGGAGCAGGTTCTGCCTTTGCCTAAGAGATAGAAAACGTATGCTTACAAACATTGACGTAGAAAAGTTTTGCATCATATTGGTATAAATCCTGTGAAGATTGAAGAATTGTGCACGCCAGCAGACATTGTGTGATGTTTGAATATTAAAAGCCAGATCAAGTTTGTATTTTCTTCTGGCTACCTGCAGGTGGCAACAGAGCTTTTGCAAAGTGACAAGGACAAAGGGCACTGGGTGCATTGGCTATTATGTGGAAGGCTAACAGGAACTGAACATAGGGCACTCCAGTTCGCTGGCCACCTGGCTTGGAGCTCAGACAGCTGGTACAAGCAGACATCAAGCCTGAGTCACTTGGCTTTCTTCGCTAACCTGGTAGCGCTACGCATTCACTGGTGTCACTCTTCCCTCATATGTGTAGTAGCAGGGAGGACAATGCACTTGGGAGGGTTTGGAGGGAAAAATCAACTGTTGCTATGGAGACAACAGGCTGAGAAGAACTCGGACCGTTTGGGGGTGGGTGCAGTTTGTCAGTAGGGAAACACTATTGCAGCCTCTGGGTCTACATCACCCGTTGCAATACATGCTGAAGGATACTAAGGGTCAGGAAGTACACTGCAGACATCGCTCTGTACCCGTTACGTATAGACAATAAGACCGCGGTCCAAGCACTTTATGCATGACAATCTCATTAAGAAGGTGAACTGAATTCTCATTCAGGTAAACCCATTTGGTTCATCTCTTCCCATGTAGGCGAAACAATCTAATAACACACACTACGCCAACTCTGGCTTACTTCAACTAGCCTGGGGGATTAGCAATAGGCTACTTGGCACTCCATAGTGTCGCTTTAAAACAAATATTTGATAGAAAATGATGATTTCAAAGACAAACATTCTTAAAATTTGGTCAATATGGCTTTTTCAACATTTTGTGTCTCATACCCCCTGAACTAGCCTCTTGTAAATTGAACGTTTTATCCACTATGTCATAGATGTAATTACACAAACGTAGTTTGAGTCCATGATTCTGACCTGCAAAGTACGAACACTAAAACGGCAATGACGAACACTTTGAGCGAAAAGGAAACAACGTCATCTCTTGTGCCAATCCCAGGGTTAATAATCACTTGCCATGTGAACAGATTGACCACTAAAAGTAAAAACTATCTAAATCCGACCATTCTTTTCATGTACACATAGGGCTTGATGGAATTGTCTTAAAGCAGAACCAAGACTAGCTCCGGGTTATGTCCCACTGACTAAGCCTTAGCACCAGGCAATGCAAATTTTCTGAAAGCAATCCTGATAGAGACCTACCTTGGCCCTGCCGGCGGTCTTGTTTTTGCTGCCCTTGGGCCGCCCTCTGCGCTTCTTCTCAACAGGGGATCCACTGGCCTCCTGAGAATCGTGATCCTGACGTTGGCAAAACAAAACCAGAAACGAACAGTTAATGACTGATGAACACAATACATACATGTAACAAGTCTGGTTGAATGGACCACCAGACGGTCTGATTGGCTTTCTAACTTGTTTACAACTGCAGCTCCAATACACGGATCAAGCATGCCATTGCATAAGGAGAAGGGGTGGGCCTGAGAGGGTAAAAACCGGTTTACCGTGTGTTGGGTCACCATTTCCTGACAAACTCAGGAAGTTTGCAGATGGGGGCGTCACATTTTCCCTACCTGTAAGTTGTGTTTCACATCATGTGACGCTTGTAATGTGACCCGCAATTTACATTTTCTCCGTTGACGTCCTCAACAAATCGATAATCGAAATAGACCCCAATGAATACCACCGCTGGCTATTGTAGCCAGACATTTTTTCCAACAAAGTTGAGGCTTCTCCACATCCATACATTTTCTGCGCATTAGCGTCTCAGTTTCGAGCGGCAAGAAACACAGAAACTTTTGAAGTTTAGGAGCATTTTAGCCTTGACACGATCACTAAATTTTTTGCAAAGCAGGCCTCGAGTATCAAAGAGGTATCTCAGACATTGAATGGGCATGTTGAACGGAACGCAGTATGATTTGCCCTGGAAAAAATCCAGTAACATACATGCGATTACGGTTTTCAGGACATGCATTATTCATATTAAACGTGTATAATTTGCTATAAAAGAGGGCTTGAGTTATGCCACTGTGCCTGACAAACATATTGCAAATTAAATACATGCAATCTGGAGAAAAGGGTCGGTTGTTCAAACAACTTCCTTTTAAACTACGTGAATCTTTAAGTCAAAATGTTGCAGTTGTCCGCTTAATATAATTCATAAAATGCTGATTTGGGGATTAAAAAAAGTGTTTACTTGATCTGAATTATTCACCAGTCCCTAGAAGAACGGACAATTGGTTTACACGTGTTTATTATCATTTTAACCACATAATTAAATTCAATTCATGCCATGTTTAAGAAAAAAATCCCAATATCTAATGACTGGACTCATGAAGTTGGTGTCTAGTACACTATTAAAATGGTCAATAGTTGCAACCCTAGTAGGCAGCAGGGATTACCTTAGAACAGATGAGTCATGCAGACTTCTAGCAAAATGTGCAATTGATATGATCCCACCCTCTCTTACCTGAGGAAGTTTGCGTGGTCTTCCACGCCCCCTCTTCTCTTCCGTCTCCTTCACCTTAGTTGACACTGCCCCTTTGTCGCTCATATTTGCTTCACACCTAGATATAACACACACCTGGTCAGAGTCGCTTGGAAGACAGTGCAATGAGCTCCATTAAATAGGGGTGGGGGATGGGTACGAGAGAGGGGGGTTGGGGGCGGGGTGGTCGGAGGAAGGAAAAAGGCGCAAAAATCACCACGCTTCAGTCATAGAATGAATCAACGTTTGTCCGTAGCTGTATTTCGGCGTGCTGCGCGCTCCTACGTGCAGCCCACGCCGCCCTTGCAAATCTGAATCGAGCCGGTTTGCACAGCGCAGCCATTAGCCGCAGGCCTCAGCGTTGCATTCAAGGACCGCGCCGCTAGGCCCCATGCATGCATACTTAGAAACAAACGAACAGAAATCCCCCCAAAACAACGAGAGCCGTTTGAGTAACGCCGTATTTTTAATTTTTTTACGCACAAATGGAAACCAAAAGGAGTACAAGAGGCAAAGAATGCAAGCGCGCGGTCTTTAGAGGCGGCCCGACTGCAACAATAGGCGGCATGTTGCCTCGATGTCGTGCATTTTTTCGAATCTTTGCAAAAGTACGCGGCTTTCGTGCAAAAACACGCACTCACCTCTGCGGCTCCTTTAACCTCCAGGTGAAATTAAACAGCTAAATCTCCCCTTTAAACCCGGTGATTAATCTCAATGCTCTGCGCCGACCTACAAAGCGTCGAGTCCACAAACGAGCAGCCTGTCCCTTTAAAATTCGACATCACAAAACCTTAAAAGCAACCCCCTTATTTTTCCTCCTTAAAACACGACGTGCTTATCTTACCAGCGGGTCTAGTGGTTTCTTCCAACGTGGTCCTAAAGAATAGCATGCGCGTTAGTCCCCTGCAGATAAAGGAAAAGGCGCCAGTCAGGAGGAGTTTTGGGGCAATATAAAGAGCCGCCCTCAAGGGAGCAGGAGGACTTTAGGGGCGGAGATATGATAAGTGGGCCACCAAATGTACTGGGCAAGCTCAACCCCCAACGTCTCTTCCCTCTTCAACCAGGGCACATAATAAAATGCTGGCGCATTATTTGCACCGTGCACACTGTCTGCAACTTCTCAACTCAATCACCATGGAAAAGGATTGTTCGACGAAATGCAAACTCACGGGTTTGCTTTTTTTTCAACCACATATAAACTCCAATTTGTCAAATAGATGCTTTCAGAGTTCTTTGAATGATATAGTCAAGTCGTGTTTATTTGTATACCCCTTAATCACAAAGAGTCTCAAAGGGCTGCACAGACCACAGATTATTGCAAACCACAGACTAATTATTACACCACCCCCTGATCTAAAACCTGCATGAGGGCAAGGAAAAACTCAAAAACCTCAAAATGAGGAAAATGAAGAAACCATATATGAGAAATGAGATTGAAATTGTATTCTTTTTTAAAAAACTGTGTCGTCCAAATCATTTGTAAACTAATATATATATATATATATATATATATATATATATACCACAGCCATATCCCCTGTTGGAATTTTTTGTTAAATCAACACAAACTTAAATTAATCATCTGACTCCAATTTGTAACCTTTCCCAATCATCACTCATCCAAACAATTTGCGCGCTCTTTTCTGCATAGAAAGTTCTCAGAAGCCGGCATTTCACTCACGGGTGGATTTATTTCTAACACACAAATCACTACATCTCTGCACGCTTCTCCTTCCAAAAACTGACTCTTCTCCTTATTCCGAGTTGCTCAGCAAAAGCATCTCCTCCGCCCCTTCGCTGGATCCCATTGGCCTCCCGTCCCGGAAGAATGGCGCGTCGACTCCTCCGCTTGTCGGCCCCCAGACAGCTGGTCAACTCCCTCTGCCTGAGAGCTGCCCCACGTCAAAATTTACGGTCTCCCGTTCCCGGGAGAATGGCGCGTTGACTCCTCCGCGTCGGCCCCCAGACAGCTCGTCAAAATTTACTCCAGAAAACTTTGGCACAAAACACAAAGAGTCCAACAGGCAAACCCAAGTTCAAACTTTCATATTCCTTTACCCCCTAGTGGGAGGTGGCTAGAGTCATTTCTGACTCTTTTTGGGAGATTGATTTAGAGGAGGGGATTCCCAGCCCCCTCGCTCAACCCAACTGAGGTGTTGGGAGTCATTAGGTGACCAAACCCGCCAATTCCAACCCCTAATGCTGAACGCCAAGCAGGGAGGCAACAGGTACCAATGTTTAAGTCTTAGGTATGACTCGGGCAAGGCTTGAACCACAACCTCCCAGTCTCGGGGCGGGCGCCATACCCCCAAGGCCAATAATAGTTAAGGAGGGGCATATCAATCATATCAATCTAAATGTCGATATTCTCAATAATGAGCGAGTCTTGTGATTGGTGATGCTTTCCCAATTTGCTATCACCATAATCATAATGTAAATGGGTCTTAAAATAGTACATACATGCTGTACATAGATAATTTTGTTTTCTTACTTTACATTGGCGTTCTTATGCACCACCCTGAGTTACAAATCAGTGCCTGAAAAGTGCAATACAAATCAATTTTGAATTGATTTTGATACATTTAAAGGTTCAAATGTTGATCCAATTGTGTTGACTTTATTTTGAAAATATTGTGCATCAAAAGGTATTTTAGTGGACTTGCTGACAATTGTTATACAGTATTCGTATTTTCATTACGTTGCTGCCTTTTGATATTTGACTCTTTTGTTTTGAAAGAGAGTTCTTATGGTAGACATATATTTTTTTTTTTACACTGATATAGGTTTTACATTGTATTTTTACACTATTTGCACGCACTGACTTTTTTTTTCAAATATCGTGCAATGGAAAATGTTTTATCAGTCATGTTGACCTTGTTGTTTTTGTTACATTGGTGATTTGTTTGCGTTTGATTCTCTTGACTTTTCTTCTGAAACAGTTTTTGTAGCAAAATCGTTTTTATACTGTTTAAGTTTGCACTCTAGTTATTTAATAAAAGCTGAAAAATTCTATTGCCTAAAATATTTGTTATCATAATAAACAGAGGTCAGGGGTGTCGGATCGGTATTAATCGATATGATCCTATATTTAGTTTCATCAGTTCGATACCAGAATTCTCAGTATTGCCCACCCCGACTAATATCCAAACTATATGAATTAAATTTTTATTTGAATGTGTTCTATGTCGATTCAAAAAGTAAAGGGTTTATAATTAGCACCTCTTAGTAAGAAAAAAAAACATAATTCATAAAAATAAAATAAAAAACCTTTGATTTGGATAACAAGTAAAACAAATAAACTGTCACATAAACTTCTTTGTTTTTTAATACTTGTAGGTCAATACATTTGTGTATAATTAAAACAGAACAAGCCTGTCCTAGAGGGACCAGGCGTGACCATCTTGCTGCTAGTTGTACCCCAAAAACACAAACATTTTGAAAAATGCTTGGGTGACTAAGAAGAAAAAATAGTGCAGCTTGGTCTCTTTGAGTGTAATTAGTTTGTATTTTCCTTTGGGCTTTGTAGCATTTGTTTTGGGTGCACTAAAAAATGTCCAGAGCTGCAAAAGATTGTCTTATAAAAATCTATTTTTGAATTAAAAGAAATTGGGAATCATTTGTAAAAGTTTGTCATTAAATTTTAACACCTATTTTCAAGAAAACCATCACACAAAATTACATGTATATTTCCCTCCCCCATCTTTTTCCATTTTCTAACATTTCCGAAAAATCTCATGGGAGCAATTATGTCAGCATGAAAGAGTCACATACGACTCTAGAGTCTCTCCATTCAAATTATTTGTAGGAGCACATTCCATGGAATTGTTGTACTATTAAATGATGAAGAATCATTCTAGTATGAAGAATAATTCTAGTATGAAAGCACCTCACTTATAAACAGAACCATCTCACAACATATTTTGTGTTTGTTGTTTTGTTTGGATTTAACTTTTAACATTCCAAAACTGGAGCTTTTACAGTCTACTGGAATTTGCCATTTTAATTTTTCACATGTATCAAGAAACGATTTTCTTTTCCAGGCTTACATTGCACAGAAGTCAATTATTTGTGTCGTTCCACATCTCCACATGCCAACATATTGAAATTTGGAACGCAAAAAAAAGATTGAGGATAGGAATTGCAGTAAGAGTAACAAAAAGTTAACCATGCAAAGAAAAACGGTAAATCAACTGCCCGTCCCTCCTCATCCCCCCTTTAACAGCATTTTATATTCATCATATATTGCCTAAAGCTGTTCACAAGGGTTCACATTGTCCAATTTATTCTTGAATTACACCCTTTTTTATGCAGGGCTTCCATATAACCTGGGAGAGAAAAAAAGAGGTTCAGTGACTTGTTTAAGAACTTCAAAAGGGAAACCACAGCATCCCTTTTGGGTAAAAACTGCCACTTTACCACCTGGCCGCACTGCTTAGTATGTGCAACCAAAACAGCAGCATATTGAAAGATCGTTTGTGCGGTCAGTGCCAAAATGAGTAGACTATAACATGGAAAAGTGTGTCTTCTTATACTATATAAATTCATCCATATATCCATCCATTATCTGCACCACTTATCCTCAGTAGGGTCCCGGGGGTGCTGGAGCCCATTCCAGCTATCTTCGGGCAGTGGGCAGGGGACACTCTGAACTGGTTGCCAGCCAGTCGCAGGGCACACTGAGACAGACACACCTAGGGACAATTTGGACCGGCCGATTAACCTGACCTGCATGTCTTTGAAATATGGGAGGAAAGAGTAGGGCCCGGAGGAAACACACGCAAGCAGGGGGAGAACATGCAAACTCGACACAGGAAGGTTGGAAATGTGCCACACACGCGCTAACCACTGCGCTGCCGTGCTGCCCTATATTAATTAAATACTTGCATATTTACATTGGTTCCTCGTCCATTTGAGATGTAATTTTCTTTGAGAATTCCACTCAAACATATCATAAAACGTTACAATTTAACTTGGCACCTTCCCTGGATAGCAAAACATATCTGGGTGGGATCAGGGTTGGGTAGGGTTACTTTAACTGGATTACTTTCAATTACTTTTGGATTAGTCCAATACCAATTATGCTAATAAAAGACAAAAGAAACTAAATATGAATAAAATGACTAAATTTTGTGCAGGCTTGGGGAGTAACGGAATACATGGAACAGCAAAAATGATGTTGTCAAGCTGTTTGGATTTATTTTCATTTTGTTTCTGTCGCATTTAATGTTAGTTTTGCCAGAGATCAAAGAGATCAAAGCCAGGAGAGAAAGCTTACCACGTGTTGTGACTCATAATTTTATTTATATTTAGTTTCTTTTGTCTTTTATTAGCATATTTGGTATTGGAGTAATCCAAAAGTAATTGAAAGTAATCCAGTTAAAGTAAACCTACCCAACCCTGGATGGGACATAGGCCAGTTGTAGACCGAAACACCCTAATATCCAAAACTAATTTGACCTTTGGATTTTGAAT
The DNA here is from genome assembly GCF_059441175.1 of Urocampus carinirostris. Lineage (NCBI taxonomy): Eukaryota > Metazoa > Chordata > Actinopteri > Syngnathiformes > Syngnathidae > Urocampus > Urocampus carinirostris. Next base: position 12,709,369 of record NC_142351.1, on the reverse strand, counting down.
AGCCATGACAGTAAGTGGTATGGATCCATTTCGTGGATCCGATACTGGTGCAAAAGCAACAGATTTAGCACTCATGAGTTCACCGAATATTGTTCCCTCTATTTATCTGGACCAGGTCTAGGGCATTTCAACCCAAATAGCAACATGTATCTGCAGCAGATAATGGCAAGATACACCTCAAAATGCTGCAGAAATATGCATATAACAGGACCTGGCCTGGCACATTTTGAAATAATGATAATAATGTGGTACAGATTTGTTTTGTTGATGCAAAATGGGACTTTGCACAGAGCTACAGTCTTTTTCGACCTACAGCACATTTCTAGCCCATATTTGGTGTGTAACTGGTTAACTATTGGTTGATAACAGAAAAAACCCGCGACCCTGCTGAGGATAAGCAATGCAGATAATGGATGGATGTATGTTCTTCATCAATTGACATTGAGTGATATGGGTGAGAGAGAGAGAGAGAGAGAGAGAGAAAGAGAGAGAGAACATGCACAAGAAGTGCTTAGTTCTACTCAGTGACCTAACCACTGCCTTATTTACAATGTTAGATTGCAGCCAATTGAAATGTTTAATTTGTAGCAATCTCTATAATCTTGGCTCACAAAATAATATGTTCTTTCTGTGATCTTGGGGGTCCAAAAAAAGTCCGCAGGCTCGATTGAATTTTCTCGTTGAGCAGAACTTTAGAATCTCCACGTTAGTTCAAACACGGGATTTTGAATCGATTTTTTTTGGCTTGCATTTAATTTGAAAAACGTATTTTTTTTTCCTAATTCTGCATATTTATCCTGACATCCTTTTCATTACATTTTTCTCTTTTTGGTCTTTATTATTGTGTTTATCCTGAATTGCCATGTATAATCTCATTGTAATCAATGTTCACCACATTGTTATCAATGACAATAAAGACAATTCTAATTAATAGGTCTTTTTACGAAGACTTTATCTTACTCCTATTATCTTCCATTCTGCTTGAATATTTGAGATAGCCCTTTCGCAGCCAGCACCAGATGTTCCTTGGACCCTGGATTTTGGGCTGAATCTGGTCAGTTGTGTTTTCAAGATGATTGAATAAAAATAAGCCCAACGGAACGCAATTTTTGATGGCTATGTCACCAAATGTAGCCCAAAAGTAGTCCTTGTTTTGATTATCTCTTTTAATGTGTTCCAAGTAATTCTTCAAATAGTCCCCCTTTCAGAGCCTTGAAATGATGCCTTTTCAACTTCAGATTCAGATTCAGATTCATTGGCCAGAAGCGCTGCCTATCCCAAGCTAAGAACATTATCAGGGACCCCTCTCACCCCCATCATGGACTGTTCACTCTGCTAGCCTCTGGGAAGAGGTACTGCAGTGTGCGGTGCAGGACCACCAGGTTCCACAATAGTCTTGTCCCCCTGGCCATTAGACTGTTAAATGGTCACTTAAACACATAGTAAATCTAAACTGCTGCTAATCTGTACATCTGTGGGTTCTGTTTGACTTTTTGCACTACTGGCAGTTCTGTATAGCTAGCCACTCCTTGCACATCTGTTTCTCTGCACTATCGTACTTACAGTGTTATTGTTACAGTGTTATTGTTCTGTTTACCTGACTTGTTTACCTGATTGCCCATCTTGCACATCTGGTTGACTACTCCTCTTGCACTATTTGCGCTACTGTAAAATACTATACATAGCCATAATTATTTAGTATATTAGCACTCAATACTACAACTCAATACAACATTTTATTTATATCTGTACATTCAAGGAAACTGTGCGGGTCAGATGTATCGACATTTCGTTCTGTATACATGTGTACTAGAATGACAATAAAGTAGATCTGAATCTGAATCTGTTCACGACTGCAATTATCTTCAGCGCGGTGAAAATTGGCTGACACTACGGCAAGCAGACAACATGCGGGCACATTAATAGTGAAACTTAAATAATAACAATGAACATAACTTTTCCACGTACCTGCATTCAGTAAACAAAACAATACAAAAGTCAGAACATCTGTTCACGACTGCAATTATCTAAAACATCAAAGATACAAAAAACGGGTCATCACTCAACAGGCCGCACCTCGTGGCGTGTTTGCATCAAAACACGTTTCATCATCGTTTCAAGCTGTATTGCTTTACTTCTTATTTAGTGCTTTTTTAATATACATCATTTAGCACAACTTATATATCTTTATATACAAAAAATAATTTGTGAAAGCAGCTCCTATATCTAGCAAAATATGCATTTTTTATCCAACTGATATTGGGCACATCTTACCTTCAGCGCAGCGCAAATTGGCTGAAGCTACGGCAAGCGCTGAAGCCCATAAAGTGCCAAACGAAAAAGACAGTCGCAGACGCCCATGACTTAAAAATTGAATGAGGTACCGGAATATGAACAGTAATACAACAAAAACACAGATTTTGTGAGAATTCAAAAAAACATTCAAAACAATCAAATTTCAACTCTGTTACTTTCGGATCGGAACATAGGGGGAAATTAAATCTGAAAGATATGAGGGAGCAAGCCCATGTGTGGCTTGTGGCTTTTTTTCAATTAGACAGACAGACAGACAGACAGACAGACAGAAAGACCGATCGACGTGCTGTAGATGTCACATGACATGTGCACACCTACAATAAAAGTAAACATCAACATGATCATCGACGCCATATATAAAAAAAAAAAAAACGGCACACAACACTGACGCACGCCGCATAACATTGTCAAACTACACATCAGCAGAATTTTAGCACTAATTGAACTCTATAGAAACAACCCCTGTAATCAGATTGCTTGCAAACGCAAACGTACAGTATGTTGTTCATTTGTCGCTGACATGTAAACGATTCATTCAAATTGGTCAAAAAATCCGAACACTGATCTCAGTCAAACTACTCCCTGCATCTAAACATATCCACTAAAACTGCATTCTTCAAAAAGACACGAGATGCTGTTGTGAATTACCAAGACAAGCATCTAACTTCATGGTTATGGTGGATGCAGGCCAGACTGTCCCCTAATCAAACCTCTGCTGCTAATTTAACACAAAGATTTCTGATGTAAATGACGTTCTCATCTGCAGCCTGCCTACGTGCAAGTTGAAAAGAAGTCAGAATTACAAACCGAGTACTGGACCCTGAAAGGAGAACTTCCGCGGAAAAAAATGTACTCCCCTTGATTAAAAATATTCAATATCCTGTAAATGCGTGTGGGATTGGATGTGAGGGAACATGAATTGGAAAGCTGTTTATGTCAATGAGACCAATGTTCATCTCAGCATGTGCAGGCCTCAATTGCCACCCCCTTTGTTGCTTGTTTCTTACTCTATTCACTTCCTTCCTCTGCATCTTTCCCAACTACTTCAAGCCCATCCCCCACGCAATCACACATATCTGCCACACCAGTCCCTCAGAATGTGGACAGAGAGGAGCAAATTGTTTCGTTGACGTGCGTTTGTCCTTTTCAGACTCAGCCATTGGCACCACCTGGAGACCATCGAGAGTAGTGAGCAATATAATGCAGTTTGAAAGTTTTAATTGCTGTAGTTTTGCAAAAAACGATGGGTAAGGTTAAGCACAGTCACATTTGGATAATAGCTTAATCCAATATTAATATGATGATAACAACTAAAATGTGGCCAAACGTTTACTAGAATAAATAACAACATATACATGTATAACCAGGATTGGGTAGGTTTACTTTAACTTGATTACTTTCAATTACTTTTAGATTACTCCAATATCAAATATGCTAATAAAAGACAAATCATCTTTAAATCATTTTGTGCATAATTTTACATAATATTTGGTCATGTTGAGATTACAGAAGCAAAAACAATCTGAAGACCTTGTGCGCTGGCTAAATTTTCTTGTGCACTGTGAATGTGCGAGCAATGCGCAATTGCGCGCGCGCGCGTTTTGAGGGAACACTTCCTGCGACCCTACTGATGATGAGCGGTGCAGATAATGGATGGACCCGTTTTTTTCAGTTAAACAGACCGAAAATCAATACATATATGTTCAAATAGGCCTAACAAAATCCTGACTGTAAGGGCTAAACTAGCATAGGGTCACTCAAGGCTCCGTGCTCTTCAAATTTACATTATTCGCAGATGACACTAACTTGCATAGTTATGGGAAATACTTGAAAAAACTGTGGATGAAGTAGGTAAAAAGCTTAAAAAAAATAAAAAGTTGCTTTGGTTCCAATACATTAACATTTTATTTAACCAAATGAAACGTATTGTGACTGGAAACCATCCCACCTGTTTCAACAAAAAGGTCTTAATAAATAATGTACACAAATAGAGTATTCGAAATTAAATTCCAGGGTGTAATAATTGATGAGAATGTGGGATTGGATATCACACATTAACTAACATTAAGGGGAAAAAGCAAAATCATCAAAAATACGACATCAAATTGAATATTTTAATCATAGATTACTGCCCCTTCATACTCCTATACATAAATTAGTGATTTGGAGAATAACAGATAATTTCACATACGGAGAAGGAACAAACCATCTCTTCATTAAATGTAAAGTATTCAAATGTAAAATATTGTATCCCTACAAAAAATTGAGTCATGTATCAAAACCAGAAAGGATTAAAGATCGTATTACAGTATTTTCTGGACATTAAGGCGACCCAATCACAAGGTGCACCCTTGACATATTTAGCTATGAGATATTTTTCCACATATAGTGCGTTCCGGACTATATAGCACACCAAATTAAAATTGCAATAAGGACGTGGGTTGCATTAAAAACAAAAAAGAGAAGAAAAAGAAAACAGAGAGAAAATACAAAACACGTATTAGGAAATGTAACTTCACATTTGAATAAACTTGATTAATTCATACATGGTTACTCTGTCTAGAGTATTTTATTATAATGATGTATTTCCGATTTAATTTATCCAACTAGCTAGAACAAATATCAGTGCCTGAAATAACGTCTCCCTGGGGCGTGCATCATTTACGTCGGGCATACAACTTACAAAATGTCTCTGCCCGGGTGGCCGACAACTTTTTCAAGAAAATTTATATATATATTTTGTTTGGAAATTTTGGTTCGTTTGGCAATTTGCATACTCGGCAGCCAACCAGAAGCCTGCATCAAATATTTTCGTGCTTCCGGACTTTCCCAAGCGTTATAATATATATCCATCCATTATCTGCACCGCTTATCTTCAGTAGGGTTGCGGGGGTGCTGGAGCCCATCCCAGCTATCTTCGGGCAGTGGCCAGGGGACACCCTGAACTGGTCGCAGGGCACACAGAGACAGACATTTCGCTCTCTCATTCACACCCAGGTACAATTTGGAGCATCCAATTAACCTGACATGCATGTTTTTGGAATGTGGGAGGAAACCGTAGTGCCCCGAGGAAACCCACGCACGGGGAGAACATACAAACTCCGTACAGGAAGGTCGGTAGCTGGATTTGAACCCATGACCTCAGAACTGTGCCGCACACGCGCCAACTACCGTGCTGCCCCGTTATAACATATAATATATATATATATTCCTTTTTTTTTTATGTTTCTTAATTTGCTCTAAAAGGAGAAGCCCTCCATTACTGCCCTACTACTGTATAACGAAAATAAAGGCCATTTATTCATTTGTTCATTTTCGTGATGGCATTTGACATTAGCATCAATCTGATATGTAGCACCCTCGAGGGCCTCTGAAAAAAACCCCTCTAAATAGACATCTGCGTCACCTTGAACTGTACAGCAACTCAAAGCAGACAAAATCCCATTAAGCATCTCAGTTGGAGGCATGGTTGGTGGTAGAGGTGGGGGTCTTAGCCCACTTTTACATGCTCACCCATCCCCCACCGACGTCCTCTTGCCCCCTTTCCCGCTTCCTATGTGCTCATCCATCTTGCCCTCTCCAGCAACCCTCTCCAAGGCGCATTGTGTAAAGGCCGAATCGGTTACTCTTGCAGTGGGAAACCTACCCTGCCCCGGTTTCTAATCTTCGGATCGGACACTCGTGGAAGACTAGAACACGTGGGGGACACTACACACGCTTCCTCCTTGCCTCACAAAAGAAAGGGAGAATAAAGCGGGAAGGAGAGTGCACATCATTTGGGAGGAGGGAGAAAAGTGCGGGAGTCGTCGAAAGGCAAGGTGGGTGGAGACACAAATATGTGTGTGGGCGGCTTTTCTCCTGGTGAAAGGGGGTTGATGGAGGTTAGTAGGCGGAGGATGGGGCCCGTTTGTGAGTAGTATCTGAGTCACACAAACACAGGAAGCAGCGCGTGCAAGGGGTTTAGTTCACATTTATGTCAAGGCTCCGTACGCCATCAAATCGTGCCTCTCGACGATTCGTTTTCTTCGTGTGATGTTTCAAAGGCACTTTGACATCGCCACATCCGGAGATTTTGGGACACGTGGGAACCCTGTGACTCACTGTTTGACATTTTTAAGAGTGAGATAAATATTGAGCAGTGTTCATTTTACCTCTGAAAATTGATGGGTCCCAGGGACTCCCATGCTCAAAAATCTATGGGTCCCAACAGAGATGTATGGGTCCCCAAAAATTTGTGTTATCGCGGTTGAAATTGTAAATCGGCGACAAATATATAATATAAATCTATATATTCATTCAGTTTTAATCATCACAGTTTATTGGTAATACAAATCAGTTATCACTTCAAGATTTTTCAGTTCACAACAATATTGTACATTATACGAAATATTATTGCTGAAATAATTATATTAATCTATATTTTCATTCAGTTTTAATCATCACAGTTAATTGGTAATACAAAGCAGTTATCACTTTAGATTTTTCAGTTCACAATATTCTTCATGGTTTGCTGTCCCACCATAGTTTTGATGCCTTCTCAAAGTCCAATCCATTATCATCCTCCTCATAGCATAAAGTCCTTTTCTTGCTAATACTCTTTTGTTTATTTTCTTTCGTCGAATCGTTCGCTTCAAAATACGTGTTTTCCTTGCCTTAGTGGTCTTCTGAAGAACGACCAACAGCCCAGTCTGTGGTTTGGTGGCTACCGTCCACTGTGTTAGCTCACAAAAGGAAAAAAAACACATGTCATCCCCAGTAAATATAACAAAAAAAAAAAATACGGGTAAGTAAATAACTGAAAAAAATAGTTTTCAGGATCTGTAAAGAAATAGGACCAATTCAAAATACAATGTATTTCAGTGCCGTGTGTCAGGACCAGAACAGAGACAGGACCCACTTGCGTTACGTTTCTCTCAGTTTTATTGGAAGAAAGGAAAGGGTTGCCCCCCACGATCCGGTAATCGCTGGGGGCGGGAAGCAGGTCGCTCTGAACGCGGAAGTCCCACTTCTGCGGCGAGCGATGGCAGTGTCGGGAACGGAAAAACGGCTCAGTAGCCAGGGCAGGAGAGCCAAAACGTGGTCGGGGTCGGAAGTGAGTCGTAAGCCAGGAAAGGAGAGTAAATGTGGTCGAGAACAAAAAAGGTCGAAAGCCGGGACGGGAAAGTAGATGTGATTGGGATCAAAAACAGGTTGAAGCCGGGGGACAGAGAGGAGCAAAAAAACAGGTTGGAGTCAGAGTCGAAAAAGGCTTGTCTAGTGTAAACTGAGGTTCGCAGACGGACTGACAACAGGGGATTACATAGCGACAGAGACCCAATCAGAGTCCGAGGCAGTTGGCGCCAAAGGAGCGGGCACAGGTGATTCCCATCAGTAATCATGACACCGTGAAAACGTTTTTGCCCCCTTTCTGATTGGCAGAGCATTTGACAAAAAGAACATGATGTCAACAGTAAAGCATGGTGGGGGCAGTGTGATGACTGGGGTTGCTTTGTTTCCACCGGACCAGGACAAGTTGCTGAGGTTGACACAATAATGAATTCTGGTGTTTACCACAAGATCCTGAGGTCATCAGTTTGACCAGAAACACACCAGCAAGTCCACCTCCGAATGGCTCATAAACAAAAAACAAAATGAAGGTTCTGGATTGGCCAAGTCAAAGTCAGGATTTAAATCCAATAGAGAGGCTATGGTTTGACCTTAAACGGCAGTCAAGGCTAGAAAACCCTGCAATATGGTAGATTTGAAACAATTCTGTAAAGAAAGATGGGCCAAAATACCCCCACAGCGTTGTGAAAAACTCATTACCAACTATTGTAAACGTTTGATTCCTCTTATCACTGCCAAAAGTGGCCAAACTCTGGGGGCAATCAATTTTTCACATTTTTTGTGCTTTAAAAAAGGGATTCAAATTTTCAAAAACAGCATTTTACATTTACTTAGCTTGTCTCTGCGTGCTTTAAATATACAAAAAAAAAAACAGATATCAGGAATCATTCTTAACTACTGTAACTGCTTTCAAATTACAACGTCTGAACAAAATACTTATAATTTAATTTTGCATTGCTGCGAAATAAAGTACGACTGATGCCAATCGTTATCCTCCAGTCGAGGGGTAATTAAAGATTATATTTTATGTAACTAAAATGACCAAAAATAGAGCAAATATTACCCCCTAGTGTCGAGGAACTTAACATACAAGGTTTTGTTTTGCAAGGCGCAGAAATAATGTTGTCCACCTGAGGGCAGTAGTATTCTGTTGAATTACCCCAACGTATGAGTAAAACAACCAGCTCCACTCTTACATCTTTTTAGTACATCGTTGTCTTGAAAAATTAAACCAATGCATTCATCTACAAGGGTTTTTGTGGTCTTTAAAGATGCCTAAAAATATCTTGCAAAGAAACACAATAAATACTTTCAGACATAATCAGTACTGTAGGATTATTGAATGAAGGAAGACTGAATGGAGGGTAGACTTCATTCAAGCTCTAAAGACAAATAGGTGGAAATTTATATCAATGAAAGAAATCTTTGTTGGGAAATGGAATTGAGTCACCTAGCACGATAGGTGTGCGTCAATCGGATATTACAATTAATCTATCGTGCGTGTATGCACAAGATGCAAGTTTTATGATCAAGAGAGAAAAAAATAGATACATGTCCTATTCTCTCTTTGAGTGTTGTTCTATAGCAGGGGTTGGGAACCTTTCTAAGAGTATCTGTGGCTCAGAGACCAATTTGATTGCATGCAAAATTTCTCCATCTTGTTCAAAACCGGAGTTGTCTATCCTATCCATGTACACGTAAAGCCAAACCAAAGCTAAGCACGAGAATAGCACTTCGCAGTATATATAGGGCACGTTTTTCACTACAATTTACAGTCAAGGTGTCACACAAAAAAGGGGGGAAAAAACTCGTTTTGGCTGTACAACGCTAAAGAATCCTTTATTTAAAAGTTCACTATATAATCTGTGTTCAGTGTTCAGATACTTTATGATGAATCCACAGAACTGTAAATACGCCAAAACACCGGAAGAGAACTTAGTCATTTGATTGGGTGAGTGGGAGGGATGGGTGGAGCTATGCAAAAAGTACAAGCATTCCCTCCCATCTCTCGCCAAAGGTAAGCACATAAGGCTCCCTATTCTCAGAATGTTGTGACGTTTTTACAAAATAAATGCTTGCATCTGGTTTTGAAACCAATATGTATGAAAAAAAGGGTCAAAAGGAGTTTAACCGATCTTGAGTAATTGCAAGAAAGAGACAAGTTTAAAGTGGTATGTTTGTTGAATTTGGGACAGGGGCTCTGGCATTATTCTCTTTTCATAATTTTTATCAAATCATCAAAAATAAATGTGCTGAAGACTAAGCTTTTGTCTGGGGCGCCGGTTTAGCAATTTAGTAAATTTGTCTCATAATATATGGTGTGGCTCTTTCCCAAAATAAAATTAATATTTTTTGCTTTTATGGCTCTTTGAGTCAAAAAGGTTCCCGACCCCTGTTCTATAGCCACAATGCAGCTGCAGCCCCCTGATGGCAGTGTTGGGCACGATACTAGGAACAGTTATTAATTACAGTTACAAGTTACTTTATAAAAAAAGTAATACACTTACGCCCTAGATTGCTTATACCAAAAAAATTGCGCAGAGTAATTACTTAGAATTTACTGTATATACTCGCACATACATGCCAACAATTTGACATTAAAAAAATGGTGTCAGGACCAGAACGGAAACAGGAACCACGTGCGTAACGTTTACCACAAGTTTTATTGAAGGAACAAGGAAGGGCTGCACCCACCATCTGGTGTTTGCTCTTGTACTCCGCTTGTGATCCGAACATGGAAGTGGATCCTCTGTAGCGAGCGATGGCGGCGTCAGGGGCGGAAAACTGGTCGGTAGCCGGGACGGGAGAGCAAACATGGTTGGGATCAAAAACGGGTCGTGAGGTGGGACAGGAGAGCAGATGTGGTTGGGATGAAAACAGGTCGCAGCGGGAGACAAACAGGAGCAAAAAAACGGGACGGGCGTGAGTCAAGGTCGTAAAAGGCTTGCCTAGTATACACGGAGATTCGCAGACGGACTGACAGGACTGAGTTCAAATAGTGACAGGGAGCCAATCAGAACCTGCGGATGGTGGCGCCAAATGAGCGGGCACAGCTGAGTCACATCAGTAATCATGACAAATGGTAGATTTTGTGTGAAACACAATCCGTCCCCAGAATATTACAAAAACCCCAACAACCTGTGATTGTTTAAAACCAGAAGTGCCAAACTTTAACCGAAACGGATATCAAATGCAATCTGTGAAGCATTTTTTTTCCCCATGTGCAAAAACTCAGTCTCACTTTAAGATAAAGCAGCCATAGACTCAAATAGGGTTCTACTCTCAAGCCAAGATTTTTTGTAATTTTTCCGAATACTTGGTTTTTATTTACATTTATCCTTACCGGTGGAAAAGACAATTTAGGGAGACAGAGGACTTACATTGAACAGGTCGTAAACATAGGCGTCTCAATTTAAGCACTTGTACACATCCCATTTCCCACCCAAATAACACATTCAGCCACACAATCGGACCAACCCCCTCAAAACACGTAGCCACATAAAAAAGAAATAGAAGAAAACTTGTACACTAACCTGTGAAATTAGTGAACCCTTCATATTTCTTGGCTTGTAAAATCTTAATAGCTTGCAAATGAACACTTCGCTGAGACACTCCATTTCCAATTTGCCTCTGGGCTTCAAACCACTTGAAGATCCCCTTCTCAATTTATGGGTACTGCCCAAACTCAACTTTCTTTTTTTCTCTAGGCTTTGCACTGCGTATTGCAAAAATCATTTTAAAATTGAAAGACCAAACTTCAGCACACTTTTACCATAAATTCTGTGCTCACATTTGCCCCATTATGCAGGTGGTCTCCTTGCATGGCTGACGCTGCAATCAGTGTGTGCCTGTGATAAGCGCTTTGAGAGGTCTCAGTGACTTGAATGCGCTATATAAATGCAGACCGTTTACCAATTTACCCCATTGATTTCTTTGTGGTTTGTTGTTCCTGTATAAGCCACGCCCCAGTCCTCACATGCTGCCTACCATTTACTACTGGTGACATACAAACAAATACTACCATATAAGCTGACCCCCAAATTCAGTATTTTATTTCATAATTGTACATTTGGTTTGGATGCTGGTAAGTAAGTAACTAAGTGCTGAAAGATTGTGCTTTGACAACTTCAGCAACTGGGACTCAACCCTGCCCTGTGCAATTGAACTGTGGACTTCCTGGTCAGGGTGGGGACAAATACGTCCTCCACCTTGGTCATCAACACTGGTGTTCCCCAAGGGTGCGTTCTAAGTCCGCCACTTTACTCCTTGTATCCCCATGAGTGCCTCGCCTCCTCTTTGAGCAACTTCATCAAGTTCGTCGATGGTGTTCAGGAAAATCTCCAACGGTGATTAGACGCACTACAGGAGAGAGATGCAACATCGGGAGTCATGTGTCGAAACAAAAGCTTCTAAACATCTAAAAGACCAAGGAGATTGTGGTGGATTTCAGAAAGAACCACTTCAGTCTCTCACTATTGGCAATAAGGAAGTGGAGAGGGTGAGAAGTTTTAAATTTCAGGAGGTAACAGTAACCTAAGACCTGTCCTGGGAGGAACATATTGTTTAAGCAGTGGGAGAAGCACAACATTGCCTCTACTACCTGAGGAAGCTGAGGATCACTCACATTTCTACAGCTTTCTACTGATGGAAAACTACAACTGTGCCATCGGCAGTGTACTGACATACGGATTCTTAGCGTGGTTCTCCAACCTCACTAAGGCTGACCAGCAGTTGCTCCAGCGAGTAGTGAAAAGCTCTTAGAAGAATTATGGGAACAATTCTCCCCGAGATCTGCACCAACCACACCAGCCCCTGTCTGAAAAGAGTCCACAACATCTTGTGGAACCCGAAACATTCTGCTCACCACCTCTTCCACCTGCTGCACTCACCGAGGGGATATCAGTAAATACAGACCAGAACATGTACGGTCTGGCTACAGTCTATACCCACAGGCTGTAAGGCTGTTGGACTTTTAACTGTGAATAAATGACTGGATGCTCCAAATGAAGTTTTGTTGCTCTTTGACAATGACAATGAATATTGTGAATCTTAATCTGGACATGCCCACCCTACAAGGACTGTTCCTGATGGATCAATAGTTGTAGGCGACAATGTCATGATCTGCATTTAATCAGTAACAGAAAAACGCATGTAGAAACAACACGAAGAGTTAGCATCTGCGTTTACAACTTGTGTTTATTTGCACCACAAGGAGGGAGAACAGATCCCTCCGCCGAGTACTGATGTGATGACGACAACAACAAACAGTCGGCTTGGGTATAATGGTGTTTACTGACTTCTTCAAACAGGTGAAAGGCTCGGCTGCAGAGTTGGGTGGCTTCAACATTTGTCCTATCGATTCCACTTTAAGTGGTGCCCCCCTGGCAGGAAGGTTCTGCTGCCTCTCACACCAAACCAAACTGATGTTACAGAAGCAAATATTGGCAAGGACAGGGACGTGCCATGACTTTCAAGTACCGAGCAGGTAATTGTTGCCTTCCAGAGACATATGTGAGTTGTTTTTACAAAATTGAGCTTTGAGATATTGACAATATCTATCCAAAGTAAAACAAACAAAAAAAACCCTCCATATATTTTCAATTTCCAAGCAGGACAAAAGTTACAAAGTAATTTATAGAAGATCACAGCTTTTCGCATGCAGGTAATATTCCAACTGGGATGAGAATTTAAATTTTTGACCAATCCAATCGCAAAACAAGAGAGATGTCATAATGTTTGTCTATTACATTATGGGACCTTTGAATAATATAGTTGATGGGCCCACTCATGATTTCCCAAGAAAGTATTTTTTATACATTTATTTTCAAACATTAAAATTGTTTAGGATAGTTTGATTCAGAAAGTAATACTACAATGTAACTTTGAAGTAAACCAACATTGAAAATACATTACCTGAATATCTTAATTTATTTAAAAAAAAGCCAATTTTTGGAAAGACACATTAGAGTTAGCAACACGGCGGGGCAGTGGTTAGTGCGTGTGCGGCACAGTCCTAAGGTCTTGGGAACCTCCTGTGTGGGTTCAAATCCAGCTACCAGACTTCCTGTGCGGGGTTTGTATGTTTTCCCCGTGCTTGCGTGGGTTTCCTCCGGGCACTCCGGTTTCCTCCCACATTCCAAAGACATGCATTTCAGGTGGATTGGCCGTTCCAAATTGTCCCTAGGTGTGAATGAGCGAGCGAGTTGTCTGTCCCTGTGTGCCCTGCGATTGGCTGGCAACCAGTTCAAGGTGTCCCCTGCCCACTGCCCGATGATGGCTGGGATGGACTCCAGCACCCCCGTGACCCTACTGAGGATAAGCGGTGCAGCTAATGAGATGAGATGAGACATTAGAGTAGCCTAGATGGTAGGGCGCCTGCTCCGAGACTGGGAGGTCGCTGGTTCAAGCCTCGGCCGAGTCATACCTAAGACTTACAACATTGGTACCCATTGCAACCCTGCTTGGCGCTCGGAATTAAGGGTTGGAATTGGGGGGTTTGGTCACCTAATGACTCCCAACACAGCAGTTGGGTCTAAAAACCCGGCGCCGATAGAAGGCGATGAGTCACGTCGAACGCTTCGCGTGACAAAATTATTTCCGGTAGATATCATGTTGATGGTTGATACTGGCTGAATAATAATACATTATTATTATAGAGATATTACACTGTATGTGTTTTTGATCACTTTGTGTGAGTAAAAAAACAAGTTTTGTTCACATCAGTGTCCCGGCTGCAAAATGTCATTAGATTTAGAGCCTATCGTAAGGTTTTATTGAGAATTTCATACCCGAGTTGAAGAGGACACAGGTTTACGGTCCACTTGGAGTTGTTTAGCCGTCTACTTTATGAATGCAGGGTCATGAAGAAACAAAGTCCATCTTTTTGATGAACAATATCACAGAAGAGTCTACAGCTGACACATCAAGCAAAGTTAGTTTTCTCATAAAGATGAGGGATGAAACCATCAACGACGTGCAGTCGTAGAAGGCTGTGCCTTACCTATCATCATAGAAATATAAAATAAGAAAAAATATATTAAATAGTTATATTAATTGACAACTGTAGCTGAGAGACGGGCACTGAAAAAGCTGCGGTCAATCATGGACAATACATCACATCCACTACACAGATTCATCTCCAAACAGAAGAGCAGCTTCAGCGACAGACTGCTGTCACAGTCTTGTTCCATGGACAGACTGAGATCATTTCTTCCTCATGCCATGAGGCTCTTTAACCTCACCCGGGAATTAAAAGCCCACATTAAGTCACACCTCCATATTGCATATTACCCTATTTTTATTACAGAGTGTATTTTATGTAGCACTATTTAAATACTCTATATCAACACGTTACATTGGGTATTTATGTATTATATTCCTTTTACTTATTATTGTGTTATTTTCAACACAAGGATACTGCTGGAAGTGTGAATTTTCCTACGGGGATGAATAAAGTATCTATCTATCTATCTATCTATCTATCTATCTATCTATCTATCTATCCATCCATCCAAGCAAGAGTGGTCTTTGGTACTTGGTAGTCTGGCAAAACACACAGGAATACAGAAGTACGGTCTGACGTCCTTCTCTGGACGCTGACCGCTTAAGAGGAGAACGTCAGCCAATCAGAGAGCGCGCTCCAGCGCGTCAAACGATTGCCCCCAGGTGACTTCCCTTAGGCAATCATGACACTCCCCTGTTCTCCTCCCAGATTCAAAATTAATTGAAGTCTTCTCTAATTATTTTGAGTGTCTTTTTAATTATAAATACTTAAATTCATTTGTAAATCTGACTGTGCCTTATCAGACACAAACTTCACCGCACGTCACTGGAAACCATAAATATGGACTTGGTGACACGCCAACCTCGCCTGGAAAGCGCCACCCGGGTTGTGGAACTGGGTGCTGGTGTGCTGAATTTCTCCGTACCTGACTGTGATTACCTTAACTATTTATAATGACTGCGTTGAGATCACATGGTATTGAGTCATTGCTTCTTATATCCTGTTTACTACAGCCATGTCATTTCCTCAGTTTTCCATTACAATGTCAGTTTTTTATTGTTTTTGTTCTTGTTTCGATCGATTGCCAATTGTTTTTTTTGACCACTTGTTTGTTACTTTGTTCCTGTGTTTTGTTATTAGACAACATCCCCTTTTTAACACATCTGTCTCTGTTCTGTCTTCCCTGCGTTATGATCCTCCTCCAGAAAAAATAAATTAAATTTTGGGACCCTTGCAACTTCTCATGCATATGACTGAGAGTAAATTACAAAATGCACACTGTGCTTCTCATTTGAAAACCAGTGACTGAGGGTAAACATGCAAGGGGTTAACAACGAAAGCTTTGGGAAAGCTTGAGGTCAGTTCTTCTTCAGGTTACTTCTTATAGAGGTTATTGATCATGTGTAACAGAGTCAGGCTAAGGGATGCTTTCTGTATGGGACAGCTCACTATCTTGTTAGCAGGGTTGGGTAGGGTTACTTTAACTTGATTACTTTCAATTACTTTTGGATTAATCTAATAACAAATATGCTAATAAAAGACAAAAGAAACTAAATATGAATACATGTATGACTCACAACACGTGGTAAGCTTTGGGGCGGCAGTAGCTCAGGAGGTAGAGCGATCGTTTTAGGATTAAGGGATCCCAGTTCGAATCCCGGCTTGTCCGTGTTACATGCCGAAGTGTCCTTGGGTAAGACACTGAACCCCCAATACCCCCAATAAGCAGGTTAGCGCCTTACATGGCTGCACAGATCACGGCCGCTATTGGGAAATGTGAAGCACAATGTAAAGCGCTTTGGGAAGTCATTGACTTGAAAAGCGCTATAGAAATGCAGATCATTTCATTTCATTTCCTGGCTTTGATCTCTTTGACCTCCGGCAAAACTAACATAAAATGCGACAGAAACAAAATGAAAATCAAGCCAAACAGCTTGCCAAAATCATTTTTGCCGTTCCATGTATTCCGTTACTCCCAAGGCCTGCACAAAATTTAGTAATTTTATTAATATTTAGTTTCTTTTGTCTTTTATTAGCATATTTGGTATTGGAGTAATCCAAAAGTAATTGAAAGTAATCAAGTCAAAGTAACCCTACCCAACCCTGCTTGTTAGTCTGTGCTGAGTAGTGTGCTTGCTTTTGTGTGGACAATTTCTTCTTTTTATTGGGGTGTTATGCAGGTTTTTTTTTTGCAGAAGGGTGGGGCAAGAAGACCGTTCCAATGAAAGAGTTTTAAGAGTGTAAATACCAAACAAACACGAGAAAAAGTCACAGAGACACAGCGACACAGGTAACACAGGGATAACGGCTTGTTATAAAACACAGACACTCCTAAAAGTAACTGAGATGTAGCAACACAAGTACCGTAACACAGCAGCAACACAAAAAACATAACCCTGAAAAATAAAAATAAATAAAAATTGCATACATTAGCCGCATCCCTGCACAAGCCGTAGGGTTGGAATTGAGTGACAAAAATTGCCACTTATACTCCTGAAACCTCAGTATATTTTGGAAAAATCTATAAACAACCATTCAGTCATATGGGTTTAGAAACACTCAGGGTTAAGGCAAGGTAATGCTCCCTTTTTAGATTCTAGATTTGATCATGTGCCTTTCTTTTTTCCATTATAATTGATAAATATCTTGATAGATAAAATATAGCAAGTAAATAAAAATGTAGCCAGTTTTTTTGAATGTCAGGGACACTGGGGACAAGAGTGGCACCCAATAAAGACTTTTTTTATCAGTACAATGGTACCTCGACATACAAGCTTGATTGGTTCCAGGATCGTGCTTGTAGTTCAAATTGCAGGTGCAACGAGCAAATGTTCCCAATATTAATTAATAAAAACTAACAGGCTTGTCCCTAACCTTCCAAAATGAGCAAAGTGAACTCTAAATAGCTTTGAAATACATCTTCCTGATCACTGAAAACATATTCAAATATTAATTTAAAAAAGACTTAAAAAAAGCATTTGATACCATTAATCATAATATACTATTAAAAAAACTGGAAAGATATGGCATCAGGGGAGTGGCTTTGCAATGGATTCAGAGTTATTTGACATGGAGGAAGCAATATGTAAAAATGGGAGAGTTGTCATCTGAATATTTGGACATCTGTTGTGGAGTATCACAGGGTTCTATCCTGGGACCAAAGTTATTTAATTTATATATTAACGATATTTTTAATATTTCAAAACTATTGAAAATAGTAACATTTGCAGACGACACTAACATTTTCTATTCAAATGATAACTATATTGATTTGATATTCTGTATTAATCCTGAACTAATTAACCTAAAAGTATGGATGGATAAAAATTAATTGTCTTTAAATTTAAATAAAACCAAAGTAATATTCTTTGGTAATCGCTAGGCAAATCAAGATTTAGAAGTAAAAATGGATGGTGTTGCAATAGATATTGTATCAGAAATTAAGTTTTTAGGGGTCATAATAGACAATAAATTAAGTTGGAAAACACACATCAGACATATACAAACTAAGGTATCTAAAAGCATTTAAATTATTAATAAAGCAAAATTTATTTTAAATTATAATGCATTGTATTTATTATATTGTTCTCTCGTTCTGCCATATTTAACATATTGTGCAGAAGTCTGGGGCAATAATTACAAAAGTTCACTACAGCCCCTTTTTATCCTTCAAAAACGTGCAATAAGAACCATACACAGGGTAGGATATCGGGATCATACCAATATTTTATTCAGGCAGTCCAAATGATTAAAATTGGATAATTTAATACAATTTTTCACTTCACAACTGTTATTTAAGGTCACCAAAAACATAGTGCCAGAAAACATACAAAAATTATTCACTCGGAAAGAGGGAAATTATAACTTGAGGGGCTGTAGTGATTTCAAATTCCCAAAGGTGAGAACCACCAGGAAATGTATGTGTGTGTCTGTGTGTGGAGTCAAACTTTGGAATAATTTACAAGATGAGATCAAACAATGTCCAACTATCCATGTGTTCAAATTTAAATACAAAAAAGCATTACTGGCGAAATACAGGGATGAAGAGAATGGGATATGAGGGAGATTGGAAATACTGCGTTTATAACTATGTTTAACCTGTTGTTATTGTTGCTATTATTATATCAGAACTGTTATTATAAATATTGTGTTTATTTTTATTGTTGTTATTATCATTGGTGCCGCAGTAATAAGTAATAATTATTGATATCTGACCAATGGAATAAGTATATCCACGAGATATTGTTATATTAGACATAAGAGGAAAGGATGATTTGTAAAAGGTATTAAATAGGGAAGATAGAGGGGTAGGAAAAATAAGCATCTGCTTCTGACTACCCCTTTTCGAACATGTTATGTGACATTATTTGGTTGTTGACTCATTGTTTTTGTCCTGTTTTTATTTTAATGTTCGAAATAAAAGTTTTCATTCATTCATTCATTCATTCATTCATTCATTTAATCAAACGTAAAAATACAGTAGTAAGATAAGACGGATGATATTAATGAAATAATAGTTTATTTTAAAGAAAGTCGCCATTACAGAGATTTATGCATGGTGCGGGAAAAGGGTGAGTGGGGGTTCTAGGGTGCAGGAGGACTGACGAGGTTGGAATTTTAATTATATTATTCACTAAAATTACAGCTACTGTAACACATTTTTTACAGGACATTTTTTTTGCCATTTTCAGTTTTCATTCATCACTTTCTTTTGGCCTTGTAGCTGTTTACTCTCAATGCTACAACTTTCTGTAGTGTTTTGAAAAGAAACTCATCCAAAGAGAATTGTCACTGCCTGTCCTTCAAAATTTTTGATAAATATGTAAAACACTTGTAATTAAAGTGAATTGTAGCACTACGAGTTTCCAGTATTTCTTGATTTTTTTTTTATTTTTTTTTCAAAAAAAGCAGCAACTTCCTTCCACTTAACTAGCTCCTTTGTAAACGCCAGCTTCTGTAGGTCGTACACCCTTTCGCTGTTTTTTTTTCTTCAACAAGAATATAACGTCCCTCAGAAATTCTTCTACGGCTTTGTGATCAGCACTCGCTCCAGATTATGCTTCTTGGCTTGGTCACTCACATGATCGCCGGTCTGAGGTTTTTCTATTACTCTTTGCTTCGTTTCAATTGTCCTTATTCTCCAGTTTTTCAGACACCTTTCTGTTTAATTGCTAAGGTCACAAAGAGTCACAAAAAAGAGATGATATAAAATGTGGTTAAAGAGATGCAATCAAAAAAACTTGCTGCAGAGTACAAGTATTTTACAGTAACAATCACGAACTGAACCGAGTTGATGGGGTAAATGGTCACAAACAATGAGCGATCTCGTGTGGTCTTCGGTGGTAGCCTCTGAGACTGCTCATGAATTGGACTTTCCTTTGTTAAGAGAACAAGATTTCTGGAAAAAACCCCAAAACAAAACCTTTATTTATCAACATTCTCCTGTATAGAAGTGCCTATATAAAGAGGTTGTCATGATTACCAATGTGATGCACCTGTGCCCGCTCCTTTGGCGCCAACTGCCTCGGACTCTGATTGGCTCCCTGTCACTATTCAAACCCACATCTATCTGTCGCCTGTGGTCAGTCCGTCTGCAAACCTCAGTGTTCCCTAGGCAAGCTTTTTCTACCCTGACTCCCACCTGCTTTTGCTCCCGTCTGTTTCCCGGCTTCGACCCGTTTTTTTTTTTTTATCCTGAACACGTCTACTCTCCTCTACTGGCTTTTGACTGGTTTCTGATCCCGACCACATTTTTTTGCTCTCCTGCCCCGGCTACTGACCCGTTTTTTCCCGTTCCTGACACCGTCATTGCTCGTCTCAGAAGTCCCACCGCGTTCAGTGTGACTTGCTTCCAGCGCCCAGCGATCACCGGATCGTGGGTGCAACCTTTCCTATATTCCTAATGAAACTGAGAGAAAAGTAATGCAAGTGGGTCCTGTCTCCGTTCTGGTCTTGACAGAGGTACCACTGTAGTCTTTTTTTAACATATCATACTTTTAACATATGGCGGAGCGGATTAAAAATCGGGCCATATGTGGCACGCCGGCTGTAGTTTTCCAAGAACTACAGTAGACCATCCATACAATTGGAAAAACTATGACAGAGAATTTTGTACCTACTCTACAACCCTTGACCAATCTTCTCTGACACCAGGATGTCCATCCCTTGACCACATGACAGTATTGGGTATCCTGCATTGGTAGGTATCAGATAGCTGCCTATCGACGAATGATCAGAGTTGATGAGGCCGAAGTGGGCCGCTGCCACCCATGGGTGTCTGGGTTGGATGGATGGGCCCATATGTAATGCAGAGGGGGCCCCAGCACTGCATTAACTATTCAAGTGTGGTTTTCCCACCGTAATGGTACGCCGGCAGCGCTGCAACCGAGTCCCACAAGAGAGAGAGTGCAAATCTAATATTGATTAATGGGACCTGCAACTTTGGATTATAAGGTCCATTCTCCATTTTGACTGATTAGCTGCTAAACGCCACGTGTGGTTTCAAAGCAAAGCACAATAAGTGAACACCTTGTGAAATGACACAAACACGTACTACTGTATGTCATCACGTTACAGTTTATGGCTTTCTGGTTTGCACATTTATGTTAAAAATTAGATTTGGTGGTTGCTGACAGCTACTGAGTTCACAAATGGATTCAATTAAGCAGTCCATGATGGATAACTCCCTCCTTAAATGACTTCTTTTTATATCAGTGGTGTCCAAACTACAGCCTTGGGACCATTTGCAGTACGCCGATGATCTTTCAGCTGCCCTCGGCTTTTACTAAACTTATTGATTCTTTTGAAAAATGTGTTTTAGACACAGTTAGCACTTCCAGACCTGTAAAATTTTATTATTGACATTTGTAGCGGTGAATGGCAATGAATGAGTTTAATATCCCAAAATGCATATATGGTATTTTGTAAAATTCTAAACTTACCTTACAGAAGGCTAAGATGTACAATGGTGAATTTCATTCATTCAATTTCCAAAACTCTTATCCTTACTTAGGTCGCGGTTGATGAAGCCCATCCCTGCTAAATTCAGTTAGCTGGCGGGGGACACGCTGGACTGGTTACCAGCCAACCTGTCAGGGTCTCATTAAAGTTGCAGAAGAACAATGCAGAAAAAGATTTGTGGAGTGGTCTTTATTTCAGGGAGGGTTTGGTACATTAAGGGTGTCAAGTCTCGAGGCAACAGTATCTACCAGAGGCAGCAGTTGTGATCCAAGAGTCAGGTGAGGGGTCAGTAATTCGGCAGGCAGCAAAGGTGGCAGTCGAATAATTCACCTGGTGGTACTCTTGATCCAGAGGGCAGGAAAGGGTTCAGTACTGGGATTACAAAAAGACAGAGGCAAGAAGGCATAGGACTGCATCCGTGCTGTATATTGAGAATACAATATATTTGAATATAAAGTTGAAGTTGAAGCTGAAGCTAGGACATGGCAATAAACTAGCACTGAGCTGAGGAAACAGAGTGTTTAACTAGTGAAGAGGGAGAGGTGTGATTGGGTGGTAATCAGGACAAGTGACAACAGGTGTGGGGGAAATTAGAGCCAGGAAGTGAGAGTTCAAATAAGGGAGGGACATAAGAGAGGGAGAGAGAGAAAGAGGTGTGTTTTCCATAATCTAAATCAGATTAAATCAAAATATATTTTGTAGCACTTTTCAGACACTAAAATGCAACTCAAAGTGCAGTATCAAAAAAAAAACAAAACTACACTTTCCCCCCACAAAACAAGGTCCGTGACGTGCAGTTAGGGGACATTATAAAATGAGTTTTATTGATACAACTAGTTAACAATGTATTACTATGTTGAGCGTCGCAGATTTGGAGTGAGGCACGCAAATCTTTTGCCTCACAGTAGAATGTGATAGTGTGACCAAGGATTCTTATTTGGCACACAACTCAGCCCCAAACAATACAATTTGTAATAGTTTTTAGCTAGCTAACAGTATTTTTTTTCATTGCATGAACTTTTTTCATAATGGAAGATTATCTATCTATTGACACTATTTTAAAGAAACAGCGCCTAGACTTCATGTATAAGTTAAAGGTGCTGTCCAGAAGCTATCTTCTGGCTTAAGACGTTCAAGCTTCTTGCGTGGTGCGTGCAAGAACGTGCATTTCTCAGATAAACTCTTCTTTATTCAATTTTTGGGGTTTGGGTTGGCGTTTGGACTGTGATTGAACCAGTCATTTTCTAACTTTCACTGTTTTCATTCCACATTAATAGGTCACCAGCAGCACAAGCATGTAATCAACCCCACCCCTCTTCATTCTTCTACTTCCTAATGTTTTGTGGGTAAAAGTAAGATAAAAGCAGATAGGTGGGGTGTAAATAAATGTTTTTAACTTAGGTGGGCCTTGAAAACGCATACTTCATAGAAAACATACTATACTTCAAATTTTTAAGGGCACCTCAAACAACTCACCCGACCTTTAAGGTCAAACGATAAAACGTTTTCCTTATGCTGCAGTTTACATATTGCTTTCTTGCTCTATCAAATGAGGCATACAAATTAATTTATTTGTAAATTTGACTGTGCAAACCAGACATGAAGCTTGTGGCACACCATTTATAAGACAGAAATTCTCAGTAATATGACAAGAGGCAATGTTTTCCAATTTCCCCCTATAATATCACAAAATAAATGTCAATTTTTAAAAAATGTTTCACTACGTTGTTATCAATGACAACATAAAACAATGCAATTCAATGAATAATGTAATGTAAAACAATGGTAAAAGAAATTGACAAAAAAGGAAAAATCAAAATCCATAAAAGTAAATATTTTCAGCAATGCCAGAAACTTATTTTGCTTATTTTACGAATATTATTTTTCCAAATTTATCAAGATCTGCTTACAGCGTCACACTGCAAAAAGACCTGTTAAAAATTCAGAAGTATATTTTAGAACAAGCAGCATGGCAGCGCAGTGGTTACTGCGTGTGCGGCACAGTTCTGGGGTCATGAGATAGAACCTTCCTGTGTAGAGATTGCTTGTTCTCCCAGTGCTTGCGTGAGTTTCTTCTGGGCACTTCGGTATCCTCCCAGATTCCATAAACATACATGTCAGGTTGATTGGCCGGTCCAAATTGTCCCTAAGTGTGAATGAGTGAGTGAGTTATCTGTCTCTGTGTGCCCTGCGACTGGCTGGCAACCAGTTCAGGGTGTCCCCTGCCCACTGCCCGATGATTGCTGGGATGGGCTCCAGCACCCCCGCGACCCTACTGAGGATAAGTGGCGTGGATGATGGATGAATGGATATTAGAGCAAAAACTATGCTTAAAAACATGCAAAATTATCTGGGAACATAAGATTTTTAGAATTGACTAGTATAAGCACCAATGGAATACATGATATGAGTACCCATTCGACTTTTATGAGTGTTTCAGAAAATGTAAATACATGTAAATAAAGCGGCTATGCAGAGAGGGGCAAACGATGTAAATGTGTACAACAAATCTCCATCTTTCCCTGCCACTAACCAGATCACTAAGAAGATGAAAGGCTTTCTCTGAATGACAACTTTGTAAATTCTCCCAACACTTAATCGTTCAATGTTCTCGTTTCTTGTCAGCCTGCAGTTCATTTCCAAAATATGTCCTCCCAGGTGATGGGCCCGCAGGATGCGTATGCGGGATTCAGACATCTATCCTCTGTAGGAACGTGTTGAAGGAGGAGGAGGAGAGGTAAGGGGGGAAGTGGTGCTATACCTGCCACTGATAAATCATTGCTTAGCAATTTGGCTACCTGCAGTCCAATTAACCAACGGGGACCCTGAATAAATGCAGTTAGGTGGCATGATTAATTACGGAATACGGAAAAAAGGGCAAAAAGCGTTCCTTTGCAGGCTTGCCTTATGAGAAACATAGTTCAGTTTGCAGTGGATATGCAGTAAACTGCAAATCAGTTTTCCTCAACAAATTTGACACAGGTCGCAATGGACAAGGACATCTGCGGACTGAGTGATACAATGAGACAATCAGAAAATAAATGAGGGCAAAATTGAATTCCTTTTATAATCGCTCTTCTAGAGTGTTGTATTAGACGTTTGGTCAGAATTCCATTTTGCAATGTCAGAAAATGATCAATGTGAAGTGAATACTGTGTTTTGACTCAATCACATAGATATGATATCTGACTGATGGGGTGGATTGTGAGGTTCTGGAGGGGGCGTTAGCTTGTTTTTGCGCATCAAAGGTTGCCTTGACAACTCCACCACATGGGGTCCGTCCCTTCCAGGAGATTGGAACCCAGAGCTGGTACACGTCTTACCTTGCAAGGGCCGTCTGAATTTTGGCCAGCCCGAAAGCGAGAGGTTATATTCTAACAAGAAGAACCTGACCAAAATCCAACAAGTAGCCAGAGAACCTTGCCAAGTCAGTAGCCAAGTTTGATCAAGCAAGCGGCCAAACCAGTGGTACAAAGCCAGCAACCTCAAAAAAGCCTCAATCCAACAGCAGTCAACCTCTGCTTCAACACCCTGCATTCTGAGGTCCTCGTCCTGATGGCTCTCAAGCCTACAAGGATTCCTCACTGCTCTACAGCTGAGGACATAAAGACCGGGCCATCATCTTCATTGAAGCAGAACTTCTCAGAACATCTCGTTGTTGCTAGGTATTGGTGTGACGTTAAAGGGGGATTCTATCAAAATACAATAACGTAATAATCAAGCCAATGTTGTTGTCCATCCAAATGTTGCCGGTTTAAGTTCTCAACTTCTAGTTGTCTTTGTTTTATTTTCTTATTATTGTTTTGTGTTCCATCCAAGCTTCTTCATTAGATGATTAGTAAACAAAAAGTTCATAAGTCCAAGAGTGTGTGTCTTGAATATAGTATACTCAACTATCAAAAGGGTAAAAATAATTCACCTAAAGTGTGTGTGGCAACCCTTTAGATTAACTAAGCAAGGTTTTTTATCCGATTTCCCGACATAATGATGTAAAAATGTATGTGGTCCACCAAAAAAATAAATTGTTTGTTAGAACGATTTATATACCAACATATTCTCTACACTCTAACTCTTAGTTGTATATTGTAAATCCTGTTAAAAACTGAGTTGTAAATGATTAGATAAAAGGATAGTACGACATTTAAATAAAATAAAATTGTTGACTCAACCTGCTACAGTATGAGTCACAATGGATGAAAAACTTGAACTGGATGAGATTTGGTGAGTTTCTTTGCATTTCTCTGTGATATGTCAAAAACTCTATTTGATAAACTAAGGAAACATTTCTTGTGTGAACAGATCCTAACATTTAGTCTTAAAACTATGAGATCTTGTAATATTGGAGGTCTCTGTTGATTGTTTTTTATATTGTGACTTGACTTGTCTATTTTTGTGTGTGAAAATTTACAAGTTATGATAACTTGCTATGATTGGTCACCTCTTTCATGTTTCTTGACACAGATGGCTACATGTTGTCAAAATGTATTTTTAAACAAAATACTGCATATATTTCTATTTTTTTAAAGGCCAGGTTCTTTTGTCTCCCGAGAAAACTCCCTTGGACCGTTAAATTATGTGAGTTTTCGACCGCTGCAAGTCTGGAAGTTACCAGCACAAAATGAAAGTTCCTGCTATAATGCTAGTCGATTGCGGGAGATTCCCTTGTACAGAAAACCCCCCCGCTCATTCTCAAGAACAAGTAAACACGGAGTTAAGTATGAAACCATCACCTTTTTCGTTGTGGAGAAATTTGGTCTCGTGCGCCGCACGGTGGCATCATGTGGCCCATGTGCTGTTCTCAAGGCTGCAGTGCAAACCGTAGAGTGCTATGAGTCAGGCAGGTGAAGAAAGAGAGGAGCTATCACTCAGACAATTCTTTTTATATGGACCAGTGACACTTGACCACATCATGCCTATTTGGGCGTGGTCTCAGATATCTGACATTACCAGTATCAGATGAAGGTGTTTGAAAGCTTGTTAGAAAGCCAAAGAAGTGGGACATTTTCAGTACTTGAGAATGTCGACAAAATTACGTACGGTGAGAACATTGTTTTATCAATCCATAGCCTAGAGTGTTTTAATTACATTCAAAACTTCATATTATCAAATTTCATTACGTTAAATAGTGTATTGGTACGTCCGAAAACTGTCCAAAAGGGGAGGCAGTCGTTCCATCCATTCCAAAGTTCCGAGGTATATGAACTGGGCAACTGTATCTGTTCAGTTTTTGTTTGTGGAAAAGAACGAAAACAAAATCATGGGAAAAAGAGGAATGTGGTAGTCATTTTTTTGCTGGGCTTATTTGCTAGAATTTACTAAAATTTATGTTAAAGGTTTTGTATTGTGTTGTTCATTGTCTGTTAAACTGATGGCTTTTTTCAAATAAATTTTGACTCTGGTGTTTCCTCTATTAATTTTATCACTTACAAACTAGTCCAATAGCATTCCCCTCTACCTAGGTGCTACAAAACCATGCTGCCCACTTCATCATTGCTTTTTATTTGAATATAAAAGGAAGAGGCAATGTAGAAGGGGAAGGTTAATGGGGTCTGCACAAAGTGTAGACAGCAGAGGAAATCTGGCCTTGAGCGACACATCCTGCCGAACTTGCAGCCCCTATGAGGAGCCAATTAGCCCAGTCAGTAATCAAAACAGGCTCTTGCAGAGACCTGGTTCTGGCCTTACTTTCCGGGACGATTAAAGTCCTCCCCGAGACTACCGCTGGTAATGACCTTCGTCTTTCTATCAATAACTGACTTCCACGCAGGTCCCTGACTGCTGCTGCCTCCAATCGAAAGGTCACCTGGGATGTAACTAATAAAAATGCAGAAAAGGACGTAATTGGAGCCGGTACTGCTATAGTGAGAGTGAGAAAATTTTCAATGGAGGGTAGAATAATAAGCAGCCTGCAGACGTTTGTATTTGTGCCACTTGCAGGTATGAAGTTCATGTCATTTTGAAGATGCGTCTGTAAAGGTTATTTCCATTTTGCATGTCAAGGAACGAACCAATATATTTTTATATTTAACTTCCTTAAAACTTTGAAATATCTTTCTTGGAACAAGACAGCAACTTTATATCGAAAAAAGCCCGACACTTACATATTGCTAAACTCTAATAATAATTTCTGAACTATAGATTAAAAGCCGCAAGCTCAAATTTAAGAACAAAATTTAATTTTGTATTTTCACAAGCCGCAGTGAATTTTAAGACTCAGGCTTATAGGTGCAGTTCGGAATTTTAAAAATCTCTCCTTGCTGAGGCCCTCTTCCTGCTTAAACCATTATCATTGCAGCCGCTGTCAAGCTATTTGTATGGCTTATGCATGCATGTGCTCAAAAATGAGCTGCAATAACTTGGATTTTTTGTTGTTGTTTTTTTTTTTTTTACACTTTTGCTTTTTGGCAACAATACCATAGATTTACAGTTTTAATGCATTTTTAATGTCACCCAACATAAAAAAGCAGGATAAAGGTGTTTACCTGAAGTAATTGCCTTTAAGATATTTGTACCATCCCTCCAAAAGTGGGCGAAACAGATCAAGGCCAAAGTCTGTTAAAGACTTCCAATCCTATGAAAGTATAACAACATTTGTCAGTCAAAACTAATTCTAAATTGTGAACATTTCCCTTGTGAAAACTCAATACAGGGACATGCATACAAATTCAATATAAAAGTATAAAATGTGTATGCCAACGGTAAAACTTAAAACAATCCAATCTATGATCGCATTGAACGGGTTGCACAGAACAAAAGCACCATTACAAAGTGATTAACAGGGTTGGGTAGAGTGACTTTAACTTGATTACTTTCAATTACTTTTGGATTACTCCAATACCAAATATGCTAATGAAAGACAAAAGAAACTAAATATGAATAAAATGACTAAATTTTGTGCAGGCTTGGGGAGTAACAGAATGCATGGAAAGGCAAAAGTGATGTTGGCAAGCTGTTTGGCTTGATTTTCATTTTGTTTCTGTCGCATTTTATGTTAGTTTTGCCGGAGATCAAAGAGATCAAAGCCAGGAGAGAAAGCTTACCACGTGTTGTGAGTCATAATTTTATTCATATTTAGTTTCTTTGGTCTTTTATTAGCATATTTGATATTGGAGTAATCCAAAAGTAATTGAAAGTAATCAAGTTAAAGTAACCCTACCCAACCCTGGCATAACTACTAATTCATAGATAGCAAAAAAGCTAGAAGCTATTTAATTTTTTTCTCCCTCTCTTATCCACGCACATTATGGTTCCTTTGTTTAGTTCACTCTGCTGCCTCATTATACTAATTTCTTCAAAAACATTTTTCAAGAAAACATGTTCTTCGAAAACAGTTTTGTAGAAGCATCTCACTGAAAATCATGTCGTCATGTCAAGTCATGTTTATTTGTATAGGCCTTTATCACAAGGAGTCTCAAAGGGCTGCACAGACCACAGATTATTGCATCCCCTGATCTAAAACCTACACAAGGGCAAGGAAAAACTACAGAAAAGCATGGCTCCTTATTGTTTTAGAAGCATCTCCCTTGCAGTCATGGCTCCATTTTATTTTAGAAAAACATATTTTTTATAAAGTAGATGCTGAAAAAAAACAACAAAGAACGGGGTCTCTTATTTGATCATTTAATTTGGGCCTTGTCTTTACTTTCAGTATCTTACTTGAGTACATGTTTTAACAATTTTCAAATGGCTGCCTTGCTGTTTTTGAGTTTGAACTTGCTCAAACCTGAGCAAAGATGCAACAACGCCTACAAAATCAGATGTGATGAGGATATGACATTTTATAAACTCAAGACACTCAAATATCAGAATAAAACTATCAATCGTAATAAAAATCCATTAAAAAAATATAGATCAAAGCGGCGTCGCCACCGAGCGGCTGCCTTTTCCAGCAGCTGCCCTGTTATCTCTCACTTTTTGTGATTTATTGTTTTATTGTCTGTTCCTATCTTCGGTGTTTTTCTTCCCGTTTAACAACTACACTTTAGATGACTTTCTATCCTATGGACATAGGTTTTAGCGCTCAAAAATGAGTTTATTCGAGGAATAAACTCCCTGCCCTGAAGAATTCTCGTGCTGGCGTGATGAGGGGGCCTATGGTGGAGGAAGAGCCGGAGCTAGCTAAGCGGCTAGCGGCGTTATAAGTCTTTGGTACCATCCGTAATCATAGTAAATGTGAACTCACTACCAAATAAGACCAACGAGTGCTGGTGGAAAACATCGAAGCGCACAGGGAGCGCAGTTGCTGTGTTTTGCGGAAATGTGGCTCACGTTTAGCACCCCGGACGCTAACGTGTAGCCACCCGGAGCTACCCGGAGCTATTCCGGCTTCAGCGCCGCTATACAGAGACACGAAAGCCTACGGGAATCGGGAGAGGAGACGAACTCGCTAACACGAGGTGGTGTATCCCTGGACACAAAGAAAAAGATTTCCATCTGCCGCAGGGATGTTGAACTTTTGGACTGGCATGTGACGTCATCCACTCCGCTACAAGCACCCCTAGGGCATCATGTTAATCTGTTAATAAACTATCTATCTATCTATCTATCTATCTATCTATCTATCTATCTATCTATCTATCTATCTATCTATCTATCTATCTATCTATCTATCTATCTATCTATCTATCTATCTATCTATCTATCTAGATCTATACTTTCCTCAGAATTTTCAGACCACCAGCGAGTGCTTGGAAATCACAGGTTAACTTAATCATTGTTCTGACTTTTGCAAAATATCGTTATTCCAGTCGAAAGACTCCTAATTGAACAGAACATGATCAGGCTTTAGTTATATGGTTACATCATACATACATACCATACATCATGAGGGGAGACCGCCATCAAACATGCCTTTGTCCGTTTCATGCAGAATTCATTAGCAAGCAAGCGGCGATAACCCGTTCTGCCCAATCTTCATTAGCGCTGCGGCAAAGTAGGTCTAGCTTTGATGGATTGGTCCGAACTATCACAAGTAAAAGTAATTAAGATAAGCTGGAATGTTCTGTGTACTTTTTTGCACCATCACACTAAGTAATAGTTGTGTTCGTGAAAGGTCTTTGCATAGATATGCATACAGTACATTTTTCCGAATGAACATAGCTTTTTGGTAATCCTCCTCACTAATCTTAAATTGAAACATTTTAATGGGGTCACCTGAGGCATCTAAAATCTATATCTTAGTCTGTAGTAATCTCCGTCACACCTTCACCATGATTTGGGGCTTGGCAATTAAACAAATGCATCTATCTATATACTAAATCCATATCCCCCTAGTGGCTAGAGTCAAGAATAGACTCACATTCACTAAACATTAATATCTGAATTAAGACACCTGGCTGGCAACCATTTCAGAGTGTACCCACTGCCTGACACGAACATTAAGCCAACAGCACAACAAGGGGTGAGTTGCTGTGCCAAGCAACCCCTTCATCAGCATAGAAGCCTAAGAGCTTACACTGGTTTACCCCCTCCACATCAAATGCGTCAGTCATTCTTAACTATCCTTTGCCATTTACATCTATCCCTTGGACACACTCATGCATCAATTACATTGACCAACGTCACATCCAGGGCACGTTTCACCCCATCCATCCAACCATATTTGGGCCTTTCTCTCACACTATTTCCCACTACTTCTGCACTACATACTCTTTCAGTCAAACGGCCGTCATCCATTCTTTCCCTATGTTCAAACCGTCTCAGAACATTTTCATCAACCCTCTCAGCAAGTTATCTCACCACACCAGTTTTTCTCCTTACTTCCTCATTCATTAACCTATCCAGTTGTGTCACTCCACACATACTTCGCAAACATCTAATTTCAAAGACATTTAAGCTATTACGTTTATTTACTCTCAAACCCCACACCTTAGATCCATACACCTTCGATCCATACACCTTCATACAAAACCTCGCTTTGCATCCATTCACAGGTCCCTATATTTGAACAATCCATTCAGCACACCCATTGCCTTGCACCACTCTCTTCTTTCCATCCTCTTCCAGATGACCATCTGCTGCCACATACGAACCAAATTTAATCTAATTCAGCATTTCAATAATTGTCAATTCAATAATTTGCTGAATCTTGAAATTGAGGGTAGAAATAATTTGGTTTTAACTTGTCAAACATACTGTCATGAAAAAGTTAGTAATTTAATAAGTAATAAGTAATAAGTAATAAGTAATAAGTAATAAGTACCAATAAGTACTAAGTAATAATAATAATAATAATAATAATAGTAATAAGTGTGAATTTCCCTACGGGGATGAATAAAGTATCTATCTTTCTATCTATGTATCTATCTAATTTTTATGACATTTAAATAAGTCAGTCAATAGCTAGAAAGAGTTGCTGAATTGCTTTCCACAAACTAGTCTATGACTGTTAACATTCCTTTACAATGAATTTAATATTTTTGTATGGGCTATTTTCAAATAGATTTCATTTTCAAAAGCGAAACCACAATAGTCGAATCTGACTGACAAAATTGAGATAATATTTTGAGCCATTTCCTCTTTCACACAAATATGATTTAATAAAAGCTTTTTTAGTGCCTTCATCCAGATAAGGTTTTGGAAATAACAGAAACTAGTCTTGGAACAAGGAAGCTCAGCAGCGCAGTGGTTAGCGCGTGTGGGGCACAGTTCTAAGGTCTTGGGAAGCTCCTGTGTGGGTTCAAATCCAGCTACCGGACTTCCTGTGCGGAGTTTGTATGTTCTCCCCGTGCTTGCGTCGGTTTCCTCCGGGCACTCCGGTTTCCTCCCACATCCAAAGACATGCATTTCAGGTGGATTGGCCGGTCCAAATTGTCCCTAGGTGTGAATGGGCGAGCAAGTTGTCTGTCCCTGTGTGCCCTGCGATTGGCTGGCAACCAGTTCATGGTGTCCCCTGCCCACTGCCCGATGATGGCTGGGATAGTCTCCAGCACCCCCGCGACCCTACTGAGGATAAGCGGTGCAGCTAATGAGATGAGATGAGATGAGATTCTTGGAGCAATTGTCTGATTTCATTACTTTCTTGCAGTTCACTGAAACAAACTTTTAACTCTGGATAAGAGTGAGCAGTTCAATGAACACTAAACCCATTAAGGAAAAATGGGGCATATCAATATCAAATTAGATTATTCTGTTTTTAAAATTGGACACCTGCAAAGGAGATTAAATAGGATGCCAGTTTATTATTTTGACTATTGTTGCAGACTGTTGTTTTTTGTTTTGACCAATATTATTGTTGACGTCCAACTCACTATCGGACAATCGTTTCTCAGTGCTGAAATTCACACCTTTTAGGGCGGATCTGATTTTGTTACCTCGGAGATTCAATATAAGGTAACCCCTCACGGAAGGGCTTTTAGAACAGGTAGGAATTTTTTATCAGAGCTTTGGCCTCCCCTCTTCCCTTGCAAGTTCAAAATCCATTGATATATTCTCTCTTATTTCGAATGTCGACTAAACTTTAAACTTATTCAAAATCTTTTCAAATATTCATAAAAATATGCAAAATTAGGAACTAGCAAATAATAATTTACGTCATTTCTTGTATCAAAAACACCTCTTAAACATGGAACAAATCTAATATTACCTCTTCTGCCAGTCAACATAGCTGATGGGCTCTGCAGCTTTTCTTTTTACATGGTACAAATTGAGTAGTTTTCACCGTTATCTATACACTTTAAATCGTCATGAAAACTTGTTAAATTGCAGCTTCAAAACATGGTGCAATAGTCGATTGTCTGGCATGTTTATGTCTCAGATTGTCGTGTGCTTGTGTGTTTCTTCTGATATTCCTTCCCTATGAAGTCCTCAGAGGCGTACTGTTCCTAAGATGAATGGTTGCAACAAGAAATATGACTGAACATTCTTTATTGGAAGCTGGGAGAGTCAAGTAAATTATAAATTAGATGCGTTTTTTTGATTAATAAACCATGAACATGGGTTTATTCTGAGGCAGTGGGGTTTGCTATTCTGAATGACGCTCAGAACACCCTAAAGATTGCCAAGCGTTGGAACAACAACATGTTAATATGAATTCTGCTCAATAATGACTCCAAAATGGATAGCGGTTCATTATGATAGTAACAAAATGTTGTTTTCTCCAACATGTGATATGTGAGGCAACCAAAGAAAACAACCATGAACACACTAAAAGAGATCACTGTGGACTTTAGGGAGAACAGACATGACCCGTTCCCTCTACATCAACGGCTAGTGTGTGGAAAAGGGTCCTCACTTTTATGTTCCTGGGGGGGGTCCTAATCCCTGATGATCCTGTACAACAAACAAAGGCCCAACAGCGTCTACACTTCCTAAGAAATCTCAGGAGAAACAACCTAGACAGGAAGATGCTGCTGGCCTTCTACCACTCATCTATCAAGAGCCTGCTGAGCTACCGCTTTTCCACATGATACGGGAGCTGCACTGAGGCATACAGTAGGAGGCTGCAAGTGAAAGCAGCTCAGTGCATCATTGCCTACAATCTCCCCTCCCTACTGGAAATCTCCTTTCAGTGGCTTAGGAGAGCCCAAAACATCATCAAGGACAGGTTACATCCAGATGCCCAGCCATTTGACCTTCTGCCCTCTGGAAGGCACTACAAGTGAATCAGAGCAAGAACTAATAGAATGAGAAAAAGCTTCTTCCCAAAAGACATTGTCATGGCAAACTCCCTTCTACAGCATTCTGAAAGCGCTGGTCTACTGGTGATCCCAAGAGCCAAGAAGTATTCTGCAGGTTCGAGAGCGTTCTCCATCCGGGCACCGGTGCTGTGGCTTCCCCCTGAGATCTGATCTGCAACCTCGGTGGAAATGTTTAAATCTAAGCTTAAAACACACTTCTACTCTATAGCATATGAATAACCTATATCTTTTGTTGACAAAATCTCTGTACTATTTGTAATTGCAACATTCATTGTAGCCTGGTCATCCTGAAAGGGGGGTTACCACATTGAGGTTTTTGAGTTTTTCCTTGCCCTCATGTTGGTTTCGGATCAGGGGATGGTGTAATAATAGTCTGAAATAATAGTCTGTGCAATAACCTGTGCAGCCCTTTGAAACTCTTTGTAATTAAGGGCTATACAAATAAAAATGACTTGACTTGACTTAACATGAGCAAAATGTTATGTGCATATTTATTAAATAATGTTAATAAATTGTTTTTTTCAACATTTTCTATCTTTTTGCACTTGTTTATCGTTTGAACTATTTTTACTTGCACTTCAAAGAGAAGCATTATACCAGTATAATAACAATAAAGGCCATTCACTCATTCATCAATTAAACAATAGGTATCTGTTTCACAACCTGTAAGTCAATCAATTGTGCTCCTGAAGTGCTAAAGGATATTACGCAAAAACATCCATTGCTCATGGCTACTCCACATAATATATATATTGAATTCTGTTCACGATTGAGCTGAGAATGTGTCCTCTCTCACTGCGTTGCAATAGAAATCCATATTATGAAGAAGTAATTATCTGGGCTGTGATTGGTTACAGGCCATTCCGTGTGAGCTTAACTGGATATAGGCTTCAACTCTCTTGCCAAAGGTATCAAAACGCAAATGAGACCAGTTGTTTTTACTCTTTTTAGAGAAAAGTAATATATAGTGCCGTGATTCAGAAAAAAAAGATCAAAATGCAAGGTGAGATATCAAAATACACAGCCATGAGATGCGGTAACAAACCGATAAGGCCCTTAAACACAAACAAGCAGATGAGATAAAAAGAAACACCTGGAGATGACACGTGGCTCTGGCGGATGATTGGATGACACGAGGGACCCTGCTGACCACAACAGTTTAAGGCAATTCAACTTAACAAGACAGATGTTGACAAAAGGGATAAAGGGGCAAATTAAAGGGAGGGGTTTGCGAAGAGTCTTGCAAGTCAACAAAACAAAACAAAACAGAACACACTTTCATTTAAATTAGGGGTGTCAAAAATAAACGGATAGAAGTGCCAAATAAGTGATTAAGCTACAATCTGAGAGGAGACCCCAGCGCTAGAGAGTATTTACAGCACACTTGGACCAACCAACCAACCAAAAGATGTGGGACAGCCAATTTCTATACTTTGGCTATTTCTTTGAAGGTGGATTTTATTTGCAGCAAGAATTGGCATGGCACTCCGGACTAAACACGTGATAAAGACAAGCATAAAAATATTCAAGCATAAGTAGGAAAATATTTTCAGAGCAACTTTTTGCAAGCCTTTGGAAACACATGGCGTCTTGGCAAGACTACAATGTAAAGTCAAGTCAAGTCATGTTTATTTATATGGTTCTGTTGGTAGTATGCAAAATCATGCATGGATTTGCTCCCTCCCCGATGTTTAACCTTGAAAAACCGAAATGTTAATAATTGGTCTATCTAAATGCCGTGACTTGTCCTCAAAAAGATTCCACAGTTTAGTGGGGCAGATTCCTTCATCGGAAGAAATAGTTGAGTATTATCTGCGTAGCAATGCAAACTGATATTATACTTGCGAATAATATCACTTAATAGAAGCATGTAAATGCTGAAAAGAATGGGGCCAAGTACTGAACCATGCGGAACACCAAAGGTAACACCAAAGGACTCAGATTTCATTTTACCATATTTAACACAGTGCATCCTATCTGAGAGGTATGATTTGAAACATAAGAGGACGGGTCCTGAGAGACCAATCCATTTTTACAACCGCTCTAGTAAGATATTATGGTCCACCGTGTCAAAGGCAGCACTAAGGTCCAGCAGCAGCAAGAGTAATATAGTCCATTGCCAGTAGAAGATCATTGGTTACCTTAAACAGGGCTGTCTCAGTCTAGTGATTAGCCCTGAATCCCGATTGCATAGATTCAAAAATATTATTCCCGGATATGAAATCATTCAGCTGCAGTAGCTCAGGAGGTAGAGCGATCGTTTTAGGATTATGGGATCCCAGTTCGAATCCCGGCTCGTCCGTGTTACATGCCGAAGTGTCCTTGGGTAAGACACTGAACCCCCAATACCCCCATTAAGCAGGTTAGCGCCTTACATGGCTGCACAGATCACGGCCGCTATTGGGAAATGTGAAGCACAATGTAAAGCGCTTTGGGAAGTCATTGACTTGAAAAGCGCTATAGAAATGCATATCATTTCATTTCATTTCAGTGCCACAACTTCATTACTTCAGAAAGAAACAGTAGGTTTGACACAATTTTGTACTTACATAAGCTTTCTGGGTCAACGTTGGGTCGTTTAAGTGTAGGTTTAATAACAGCAGACTTAAAAGCCGCTGGAATAACACCTGCCCTTTATTTTATTTTTATTTGAGCTGTAGGTAAGCAGTTTTATTACATAATGTTACATCGCCTTAATGTTCATACCGTTGTAATAATTTTACCTACATTAGTGCACTGAAAATAAGAGCAATGTTATTGCACTACTTTTCAGTGCACTACTGTTATAATGCACTATTATTTCTATTTCACAAACATTGAACAATTATCATTAACTTACAAGCAAGCACTATCCACGAATGCTTTAGAGGATTTAAGTTTGTCAGTTTTAATTTTATATGTGGTCATCATTTATTTGTTTTTCTTTGCTGCAATTAAAACAATTTGATATGAGGAATAAATCATCTTAAATAGAGAGAAGGAATTAAAAACATGTATCTGTGCCTTAATGTGTCACAAAAGCAAAGGATGTAATGCCATCACCACAGAGTTTATTTTTTCAACAAAAATATAAAAGCCACAAATGATGCACATTGTGATACCCAAAATTTCGAAATAAGATCATTTTCCCCCCAGTGATTTAGGATCTACTATCAGTATTGTCACCCAAACGCCACTGCTTGTCATTGATTAGGTCTGACTCATCTCTGAAGAGTACATCGAAAAACAACAGTTGCAAGATGTTGAAGGTGCTGTATCTGAGCCAGATAGGATCCTGCTACTGGTAACCATACATAACCAGTACTGTTTGTTTCATTTGGGGGAGCAAACTCGTACCTCCAAAAAACACAGCCTGGAAAAGAACGGGCGCTTTCAGGCTGTATTTGCCTAAGAAACACCACAGGAAGTGGTCCACCTATGACCCTGGCAGTTAAGGGATCCATGAGCCGTGAGGCTGTGATCAAACTTCACCCATGTTTGGCAAAAGACCCAAGACTCTAAATAAAATGTACAAAAAAATGGTCACTTCCAATCAATGCAGCCTAACTCGGGTTTGTCTTTGGACTTGAAAAATTACAGGATTAAAACTTAATTAAGGGAAAAAAAGTTGAGCCACTCTTATGTGAATTTTGGATATGTTTGAACATTGTTGGTTTGAATTTTTTTGTATTTAAAGTGTGAGGTGGCCTTACAAAATATTTGCATATTTTTTAACATTCTTATTGCTTCCAAAATGCTGCTATTGTGTAAAGGTGACATATCACATGTCACATTAAAAGTCAAAAGTACAGACTCAAAGACGGGTTATCCTCTACCAGTGCAGAGAGGTTAACTCTCACTTGATGAATGATTATTGCAGCAACTGCCACCTGCAGAGACAATTCTGTCTGCGGAGGGCTGCAGCGTTTTTGAGGCCGGACAGCAGGTGGGCACATTGGTGGCGCCGTGCCCGGGATTACTCCGTCTGTCTCGCTGCACGTCTAACCTCTAACACCAACCCCTCGCGACATGGGTGGGCAATGTAGAGAGTGGCACCATACAATCCAAAATGCAGACATGACTTTTGAAATGTTCATCAAATGGGCTAGTGTGATATGTTGGTTTTTGCAAAAGACTTGGAA
Source organism: Urocampus carinirostris (assembly GCF_059441175.1). Taxonomy (NCBI): domain Eukaryota; kingdom Metazoa; phylum Chordata; class Actinopteri; order Syngnathiformes; family Syngnathidae; genus Urocampus; species Urocampus carinirostris. Next base: position 12,671,225 of record NC_142351.1, on the reverse strand, counting down.
CTGTCTGTAGGAACACAGTTGGAAATTTCTGATGAAGTGGATAGTATTTCATTATGCTATTGGGGTCTTGCGGGCTTTGATTGGGGAAAGATTGGGCTGGAATGCCTCGTTGGGTCGTGGCTGACAGCACCTCACCCATAAGGTATGGGTCTTTTGCATGTTGGGCTTGTCCTCCACATCAGTATCTACAAAAATTAGGGAGTACTTTACAGCGAGTAAATTGACAGCAGGTGTTTTTATCACTTTGCCCTTGTTTATCTCACTTCCATCTCTCTTTTAGTGTCTGACTAAAGACACTGATATTGGTTAAACTCTGACTGGTGTCATATTTGCGGAGGTAGACCCAAATAAAGGGAAGCTGGAAAGGAGGCAAGTATGCCTAACAAAGAATGGTATTTATTAACAAACACCAAAAACGACAAACACAAACAACTAAAAAAGGGCCCAAACAACAAACAAAACAAATCTGGCATCGTAACAGAAGGCAGAATGAAAGTGGCATGGAAATGGCAAATGACACAACCCTGTCTACCTAAGCTGTCTTTATAAAGGGTCAGGAAATCACAACAAGCTATGGCAAGATTGAGGCATAGATTGTCAAGTTCCACACCCAAATGGCGCCCTTTGAGGGAAGGTGGCGTTCTAGATCCTGAAAATTGATGAAGGAACATGCACACCAAACAGATTATACAACGAGAAATGATTGCAAACAGCAACGCTGAGCTCTTTGAAAAAACAGAAAACATGTTCAAAGTATCATCAAAGTATCAAAGTACCATCTTTATGTATTCATGAAAAGAGCCATATAAGAGCCTTATATGGCTCTTATAAGCCATAGGTTCCCGATCCCTGCTCTACTTAATGATACTCTGCTGGAGGACTGCTGAGGACTTCGTTTCATCTCAAACAGAGCTTTGTTTGACTTTTAAATTCTGTAAAAAAACATATGAGAAAAATTCAACATTTGTTTCCTGTCTTTTTCCTGTCTTTGCCTCTGTCATGCCAGTTTTAGAATGCAATTGTGTCTTGTTGGTCTTTTCCTCATGTTAACTGTATCGAATATGGGTGGAAAATACATTATTTAACAAAAAAAAATATATTGCCCAATTGAATTAAAGGGCCGAGTTTATTCTTTTCAAAACTCGTCTCGCCTTTTTGGAGCCCCAAATATGTTTTTAGATCATTATGTCAAGCAAACGGATGAATTAGTTATTCTGAAGGGTGGCTAAACACACTTCAGGTGAATTCTTTTTACCCTTTTGATAGTTGAGTATACTATATTCAAGACACACATTCTTGGACTTATGAACTTTTTGATTACTAATCATCTAATGAAGAAGCTTGGATGGAACACAAAAGAATAATTAAAAAATAAAACAAAGACAACTAGAAGTTGAGAACTTAAACTGGCAACATTTGGATGGACAACAACATTGGCTTGATTATTACGTTATTGTATTTTGATAGAATCCCACTTTAACGTCACACCAATACCTAGCAACAACGAGATGTTCTGAGAAGTTCTGCTTCAATGAAGATGATGGCCTGGACTTTATGTCCTCGGCTGTAGAGCGATGAGGAATCCTTGTAGGTTTGAGAGCCGTCGGGACGAGGACCATAAAATGCAGGGTGTTGGAGCAGAGGTTGACTGTTGGTGGCTTGAGGCTTCTCCGAGGTCGCCGGCTTTGTACCACTGGTTTGGCCGTTAGTTTGATCAAACTTGGCTGCTGACGTGGCAAGGTTATCTGTCTGTTTGTGAGTTGAGACTTGATCAGGACCGGCCAGGATTTTGGTCAGGTTCTTCTTGTTAGAATATAACCTCTCGCTTTCGGGCTGGCCAAATTCAGACCGCCCTTGCGAGGTAAGATGTGTACCAGCTCTGGGTTCCGATCTCCTGGGAGGGACGGACCCCATGTGGTGGAGTTGTCACGGCAACCTTTGATGCTGGCTGCTTGTTGAGTTGAGACTTGATCAGGACCGGGCAGGATTTTGGTCTAGTTCTTTTTGTTTGGATATGCCCTCTTGCCTTCTTGCTGGCCAAATTCAGCGAGGTGAGGCGTGTATCAACTCTGGGCTGACCCCCTGTGCTGGAGTTGTCACGGCAACCTTTGATGCGCAAATGCAAGCTAACGCTCAACCCAAATCTCACATTCCACCAGTATCAGTCAGATAACATATCTATATGATTGACTTAAAACACAATATTCACCTCAAATGTTTTGACTTTTGTTGATCATATTCGGACAAAACAGGGTTCCGACCAAATGTTGAATACTCTACATAGCCAATTGGGTACTTCAACCTCTTGTGTGTTGGTCTTTTTGATTCCCCAGTTTAATTTCTGTTATTGTCAGATTGTTGCCACTGCTGAATTTGGGTCCTCATTCCTGAGACGACAATATTAGGTCACTAAGAATAGACAATTATTCCCCCTTATGCCTTCGCTTACTTAAAATATTTATTGGCTATACAACTTATTTGAACAAGTTTGATATTTACTGACCTCTCTCATTGATTGAGTAATGCCTTATACCCTTGGTGTTTGTGTTTTGCTATGATTTCTTTTGCACTAGTTTAAGGATTAAAAATTAAAAAAATCACATTATCATTTTCTTTGTATGTCTGCCAATTTTTAGGAGTCATTACGTGACCAAACCTCCCAATCCAACCCCCAACCCTAACCCCAACCCTGAACGCCAAGTAAGGAGGCAATGGGTACCAAAGTTGTAAGTCTTAGATATGACACAGCCCAGGCTCGAACCTGTGACCTCCTGGTCCCGAGGCGGGTGCCCAATCCTAAGGTCACCGGGGTGGTCTCCCATTTTAATTTATTGCGAAATGATGACACATCACATCAAACTGAGGTATTTTTTAATTTAAATGACTTAGTTCAGCGGTTGGTTTTGAAATGAAACATTCCAGATTCTCATCTAATATGTTGTTATTCTACTTTTCCACACTTTCTCAAAAAATACATTTGGAATTAATTGAAAACACAACTGTGAACATAAGGGCGTTTCCTGCAATTCTGAGCAGGCATAGTCACGATTTTAAGAATTCCCCATTTTATTGAAATCCTTCCTTCAATCAAAAGTGGGCAGTCAATTTAGTTTCAGAAAGGCATTAAAGGAGACCAGGTATTGATCCAGTTCAGTGAAAATAGGCACAGTAAGTATACCATGCCTGTACCTCAAAGTGTTGTATCACTGACAGCATTGTGGTTCAGGTAGTGTGGCGTCAGTTATCACCCAGTGATGGCAAAACCCCATTGACAAACCCTTGCCCAACTCAGACTTTTCATTCACCGTTAATGTTGTTCCTAAACATGATTTTTAAAAAGGTGCACTTGATATATATATATATATATATATATATATATATATATATATATATATATATATATATATATATATATATATATATATATATACCACAGCCATATCCCCCTAGTGGGAGGTAGCTAAAGTCATTTCTGACTCTTTTTGGGAGATTGATTCAGAGGAGGGGATTCCCAACCCCCTCACTCAACCCAACTGAGGTGTTGGGAGTCATTAGGTGACCAAACCCCCCAATTCCAACCCCTAATGCTGAACGCCAAGCAGGGAGGCAACGGGTACCAATGTTTAAGTCTTAGGTATGACTCGGCCGAGGCTTAAGCTGATGTATTTAAAAAACGAATGAAGTAAAAACCACAATTTTTGCAAGTGATTGAAAAAGTTTTTGAACAGCAGTTAAATGACTTTGTCTATATATATTTTTTTCTATATGTGCCATTAGGATTCAGAACTAATGACTCTTCTGGGACAGCCCTGGTTAAAGTAACCGATTAGGTTCTCCCGGCAATAGATTTCAGTGCTTTGTCAGTGTTGCTGCTGCTGCTGTTGTTGTTGTTGTTGTTGTTAGATCGCTTCAAGTCGTCTAAAGATGATCTTTAGGAACGACATGGAACGCTTCGGTTGTGTTACGAGTTCCGCGAATTGGCCGCTCCGAAAGCGGATGAGGTCAGCTTTGGGTAGCGTTCGTGTAGCGGGTGGGAGACGCATTCGTTGGCCATGTGGCCGTCCACAAGACACCACGTGGAGGTTGCGTTCCTTGTCCTGCTGTTGTTGTTGTTGTTGTTAGATCGCTTCAAGTCGTCTAAAGATGATCTTTAGGAACGACATGGAACGCTTCGGTTGTGTTACGAGTTCCGCGAATTCGGATCCAACTGCCCATCGTTGACGGTCCGCGATGAAGGCGGGGCAATCGACCCATAGGTGTTCGGCCGATTCCTCGCTCTCCCCACAAAGTCGACAGATGTCGGTGGCCGACTTGCGGAGGAGGAATTGCCAGCGTCGAAGCAGCTGATGGTGGCCGCTCCGAAAGTGGATGAGGTCTGTGCGTTCAGCTTTGGGTAGTTGTACCGAAGCGTTCGTGTAGCGGGTGGGAGACGCATTCGTCGGCCATGTGGCCGTCCACAGGACACCACGTGGAGGTTGCGTTCCTTGTCCTGTTGCTGCTGTTGAATCTCAGAGCTGCCTTCGACAACTTATTACTCATCATCTTGAAAAACGTAATGGTATCTCAGAACTTTTACTTTTATGGTTTAGGTCCTACCTCTCAAGCCGGACACATAGTATCTGATGTCAAAGGCTCCAGCACCCCAACGACCCTAGTAAGGATTAGTACCGTGCTTCTCAATTATTTTCTGTCACTCCTCCCGTTGGAAGATCGTTTTTTTTTAAGTAATCACATAATATTGGTGGGACAAAGTAAAGATTGCTTGATATTGATGGGAACATGTCACCTCCGTCCATGCCAAATATACGCCTTACGGCACATATTTGCTAAAGGAAAACTCTTTATCAGTGTGATTAGGTTATGTTGTCTTTAAGTGACAGCTTAACTTATTTGGCTTTGTGCTGGCCAATGCCAACATTCTTAAGATAGCAAGCACACCTGTCTTTGATCGTTTCCCCCCAAAGTTATAGTAAAGTGCTAGTGTAGGAGACTTTTGTTTGGCTCTTTACTTCGTCTTTCTTCGCTTGTCTCCGGATTTGTGTTAAATAGTTTTTTCATTGGGTCGCTTGAGGGCCTGATTTGCTTCGTGTCTACACTTTATACACTTTATACTCCATGCTTATACTCTGTGCTTAATGCACTGTGTGGAGGCTAAATGAGAACGGCACTGCCCCGTATTGTAGTAAGGTACAATTTCACTTTATTCTAGGAAAGTTAAAAAAAAGTTCCCTTAAGTCAAACGCCCCCCCTTATATATATATATATATATATATATATATATATATATATATATATATATATATATATATATATATATATATATATATATATATATTTGGGTCATTATGGTTCTTGCATTTACTAAGTTCAGCTCACCGGCACAAACCAAGAAAGGAAGAGAAAACATAAAACATGAAGGTTAGTCGATGAGGTGCTCCAATAATCAAAGAAACACTGATTAAACTGATGGATCAATACCTGCAATCAGCACCAAGGCAGTAAAAATAATGTTTGGGGAAAAAAAAGTAAGCCAAGCGATCCCATTGGGAATTTGTAGAAATAACCCGATGCAATTGGGACAATCATGAACAGTAAGCGTCATAAATTGAATGTGTTTGCTTGAGTTACGCACACACACGTCGATACACTGCAGTTATTGCGAGGAGACGCGGGTGGGCGCTTTGTGAACAAACGTCATGATGGCAGAGTGGCAGGTTTTAAGTATTGCACTATTGAAACACAATTACTCTAAACATAGTATACATTAAAAGGGTTATTTATCTTTAAAAAAGTAAAAACTAATATCTGTATCGTTCCTTTTCTCTATTTCTTATCATTTGCGCAAAACATTCTCAAAAAATACATTCCAATATTTAGGAAATAAGACAAGGAGGGAGGGATTTGTATGGGGTGTAAAAATCTTCTTGTGTGGGCGGGAAGTATTGTGCAATCAAAGTGAGGATTCGGAAGGGAGAGGAGGCAAAGTAGGAAAGCCCTTCAGCACCACTCGTTGTGGACAGCGACGGACCGTCTGCCTGGACCAAAGCGGGAGATTTGGCGGAAAGCTGCAAACTGGAAGTTAAAATGCGCACATTCTCGTCGTAATTACGCTAACTAACGAGGAGGTGAAAACAAATGCACCGGACGACCACAGTAAGTTTTGATTCTGATGTATTGTGTGCCTTTGTGTGTGTGAATGTGGTACCATTTATTGCACAAGTGTACAGTGCGTCTCTCGTTTTTCCCACGTCTCCAAACATGCCCAACAGGATTTAGGAACATCCAGTTGTTCGTGCGAGTGAAGAACATTTATAAATAGTAATTTAATTGTCCCAATCTTCTTGCGATATGTTGACTGGTGCATTTTTCACTCGGGAGGCGTCAGTTTTCCTGCCTGCACATTCAACAGATTAACGAGGGTCGCCCAAAGGCTTTGGAGCGCAAACGAGCCTCCACTCAGTCATACAATGAAGACCTTCATCAGCTTCAATGTATGGGCACCCCAGTGAACCCCACTTCACCCCCCCTTCCGCTCCACGTGCCTAAGCGATACTCCTCACAGAGGCTTATTGGTCTAATGGCAGGGAATCCAAAAAGATGCCCCGGTGCGCGCTGCGACTTGAAAGTAAGGCACAATAAATGAGCAGGCGCATTGGATGAGAATTGCACTCTTCGTCTGGTTTTTTTCATGAGTGTTGCCTATGAACCGTGGTTGTGTCAACGTCCCTGGGTGCATTTTGTTTGTATGTCAGCTAATACTTCAATGTTACTAATCATAATCTTTCCATCATATGCTAACAAGTCCAAATAAAGTATATACTGTATGAGTGCCATTTTACTTAAAAAATACTCCCTCCAGAAACTAGTTAAGAGAATGTGGACGGATTAACGATGTCAATAAGCATTAAAAAAGCAAGGTACAGTTGGCAAGAAATGTCCAGGCAATAACATACTATACATGAGAGAGAGAGAGATGGAGAGAAAGAGATAGATAATGAGATATATCCCAAAAATTAAAAATAAACAAGCATTTGGCCTGCCATAGCTTTTCAAACAGGCGTCATCCCTTGTGATAAAAAGGTATAAGAATATGTACATTTGATGTACATGATTAAATTTTAAAACTGTTTACTGCACGTGTTGCGTATTGTTTGGGCTCAGACTTTACTGCATTCTTATAAATCCATAAGCACCAATGTTAGAGGTGGTGCATAAGATGTTGATATTACTTTTTTGTTTGTATGTGAGCCCAGAAAGTTGGTCATGTGTATCGGTTGTGTTTTGAGTGTGGGTTGGGCGGGGGTGTCTGATTATGCAGGCATTGTCACCAATAGAGGGAGCTCTGTTGCCACTCCAGCACGCACCAAAGGCATATTAATGAAAAAAAGAGCCAAAATAACGATTGTATATATTTTTTCGATCTACTTTTGAGATGAGCAATAACAATATACAGATGATAAAGAGATAAGAGAATTGATGGACTGCTTCTGCATGCAGCACTCCTGGGTTGGCATTTGACAGCTCAGAGGCTCCGTGCGCCCAGTTTACAATAAACATGTAGTTGATCTTTTCAGATCTTGAAAATAATTTAAAACAATCTCCTTCTTTTTCTTCCTCGCCTCATCCCTGATCATTTAGAGGTTGGCTCCTATATACACACGTGCAACTGTGTACTGTAAATGATGCAACGACAGTTCTACTCAACCAATGTTTCGCAACGCCTGTCATTAGGAGGCATCAGGGAGGCAATGAGTACAAAATGTTGTGTTAGGTATGACTCGTCCAAGCCACGAACCAACAAGCTCCCAGTCTCAATATGGGTGCCCAACCGAAAGCCACCAAGCTGATAATTTTAAACAATCAAATACAGTAAATATATCTTGAACGAAACCTTTTAGTGGTAAAGAGCAGAAATCCTCACACATTTGCCTTAGAATTCTGCCATGTTATTCTATTGACCTTAAACTGAGTCGAGGGAGCCGTGCAGTATTTCAGGTTTGTAACCTCCTGAGTGAGTCTTTGGTGTCTTTCTGATTACTCTAGAAATCATTATGATATTCCAAGTTTTTTCTATTTGTGGATAAGGACTCCCATCAGAGGGTGGCACGGCAGATGATCGGTTAACACGTTCGCGGCACAGTTCTGTGGTGACGGATTCAAATCCAGGTACCAGCCTTCCTGTGCGGATTTTGCATGTTCTCTCCGTGCTTGCGAGGGTTTCTTCCAGCCACTCTCCCACATTCCAAGAAGAAATTGCATGTCAAGTGATTTGGCCGGTATTATTGTTTAATTAGACTATTTATGGCACGTGAGATCAGTGGTTAGCGTGTCCGCTGCACAGTTCTAGGTCATGGGTTTAAATCCAGCTACCAGCCTTCCTGTGCGGAGTTTGCATTTTCTCCCCGTGCTTGCGTGGGTCGCTTCAGGGCAGTCTGGTCCAAATTGTCCCAAGGTGTGAATGAGCAAGTAAGTTGTCTGTCTCTGTGTGCCCTGCAACTGGCTGGCAACCTGTTCAAGGTGTCCCCTGCCCACTGCCCAAAGATAGCTGACATGGGCTCCAGCACCACCATGACCCTGTAGAGGATACGCGGTTCAGATAATGGATAGATGGATAGATTCCTGGAGTCCTGATGAATTAGAAATAGACAATATCTAATAGCCCTGTTTAGACAAATATTCCATTCCATCCTCATCTGTTGTAAAACTTTGGATATTGACATTGTGTTGAAGCCTTAAAGATCTTTTGGCCAATTTTGTTTTGCACTTTAACCATCCGTCACACATCCTTCAATATGTTTTATCATCCCGTTGCTGAAGTTTATTCTTTCTGATGGACTAATTATTATATTTTGGGTGTAGAAGATAGGATGAAGACAATTACTGCAGAATTTACCATTGACAGCAGAGAAACCCTAAAATGTCTTGTCCCAGTGGAATACCTGCAAGTTCTCATTAGGAAGCAACGCTGGGAGAAGCGCCAGTAAACAAAGTAAGACTGTCAGCACAATGCCTGCTACTTATAACATTACTTCTAAACAATTGTTTATTATTTCTGCAATTGTGCTCCAGTAGCTTGTGTCATACAAACCGTCCCTCTGGTGCATTTTGCTACAGTTGTCTGAGTCTAGCGCACGTCTGCACAGAAGCTTTTAGATTACAAGACAAGCAGTAAAAACTTAATATTAATATTTGGTTCCATGTCACTGCTAAATTTTGGGACTTATGTATGCGTATGACTTCTGTTTGCCTTCAGTGTGCTGACCAAAGGTTGGGGACCTCCAAACAAAAGCCTGACATTTTCCTTCCTGTCTTGATTCTAAATCCCAAACTGCTTCTTTTTAGAGGGCGAGCAAATGGTGCTTTTAAGACTTCTGTCGTTTCTGCTGTGTGTGACTTTTGGTATACTTGTTTTCTCTTAAGCTCCACGATTGCGTCTTTGTTGTTACAATATATCCCCAAATTTCAAACCTGTCAAAACTATTTTTATGTGATGGGATTATTTCTGTGAGTATTTTCTCAGAGTAAGAGTTTTTTACTTTGTCAAGACAAGTCCTTTGTTTTTCTAGTTCAGACTTTTTGAAGGGGATAAGAGCAAGTTGAACAACTCATTCAGAATATGTCCAGTGCACATACATCTGCATAAAATTGCATCTGTGAGACATCAATTAAAACAAAATAACGCGACTGCTTTGATCTATCAAGGGGGAATCCACTTTATGGAGGGCCACAAATGCACACATTAACAATAAATACATTGTCAAACAAATGAAAATAACATGGGCATGTCACAAGATTATCAGGACTGGCCAAGATAATTCTCCAGGGCACAGCCCAAAGTGGCAGGAGGAGGAGAAAAAGAAGTGGGGACATAACTTTTTTCTCGCACAGTAAAACAAATGCAGGGGAGAACAGTTACATATGGGATTTGATTGGGATTTTATTAGAATGAACTGAATATAAAAAGAAATACAAAAAACAGAGGGCAGCACGGCGGCGCAGTGGTTAGCGCTTGTGCGGCACAGTTCATGTCATGGGAACCTGTCGTGGGTTCAAATCCAGCTCCAGACTTCCTGTGCGGAGTTTGTATGTTCTCCCCGTGCTTGCGTGGGTTTCCTCCGGGCACTCCGGTTTCCTCCCACATTCCAAAAAACATGCATTTCAGGTGAATTGGCCGGTCCAAATTGTCCCTAGGTGTGAGTGAGCGAATGAATTGTCTGTCCCTGTGTGCCCTGCGATTGGCTGGCAACCAGTTCAGGGTGTCCCCTGCCCACTGCCCGGAGATGGCTGGGATGGGCTCCAGTCTCCCCGTGACCTTAATGAGGATAAGCGGTACGGCTGATGAGATGAGATGAGACAAAAAACAGAGGGGTTGTGAGGAGGATCATATCCTTTCACTAAAAAATATCGGAAAACTGGCCTGGCATTGTAAGGCACAGGCATGGGTTAAAAGAAGAGTCTCTGAGTGTCGTGGAATTTTACTAAACAATCTTACATTTAAATCCAGCTCAAACAGGTTTCCTGGAATCTTTAAGTATTACGACCAGACAAAACATCAACGCAACTAGACTAAATACTTCATTCAATTTGTAGCGTTTTAATCTGGTGTTTGGAAGGAAATAGTTTTAGGAATTCTTTGTGCCAATAGCAGTTACCTCTGATTACCAAAATAGGATGCCCAATGTCCACTCTAGAAAATAACGGTCAGTCTCTTTATATTGAAGGAGCTACACATTCATTTCTTAATTTGCTGTTCATTGATTTGACACTGAATTACTAAGTGGCTTAAAAACAAAACGCAACTAAATGTATTCGAACTGAAGTCAATATTGAAACATTTTAAGATGGAAATTGGAATGAAATGGGTATTCTGGAGTGATTGAAAAAGTCGTGGGTATATTGTGCAAAATGAATATAGCTGATAAATGGAATACGCGGCAATTTCTATTGCATGCTCAAAGCATTTGACCCAGAGCACCAAACTAGCGGTTATGGTTTATTTGGCTTGCACGAATGGACCGTGGTCTGAGAGAGAAGCAGCTACTCCGGTCATTCATAGTCAGCCAGGCTCTCGTCTCAGAGGGCGAAAGTGAGAGTGCGAGTGCGCGCAAGAGACATAGTTGTTTAAGGTTGGTTTGGTCGAGAAAGTGAGGCGTGTGGGGACAAGGAAATGTCTTTGAGCCGTTTATTGGCTGTGGGTCCTGGGCAGGGTTGGGTAGGGTTACTTTAAATGGATTACTTTCAATTACTTTTGGATTACTACAACACCAAATATGATAATAAAAGACAAAATAAACTAAATATGAATAAAATTACTAAATTTTGTGCAGGCTTGGGGAGTAACGGAATACATGGAACGGCAAAAATGATGTTGGCAAGCTGTTTGGATTTATTGTCATTTTGTTTCTGTCGCATTTTATGTTAGTTTTGCTGGAGATCAAAGAGATCAAAGCCAGGAGAGAAAGCTTACCACATGTTGTGAGTCATAATTTTATTCATATTTCGTTTCTTTTGTCTTTTATTAGCATATTTGGTATTGGAGTAATCCAAAAGTAATTGAAAGTAATCCAGTTAAAGTAACCCTACCCAACCCTGGTCCTGGGGCATCGGGAGAGAGACCAAAGCAGTGTTCGCCGCTGCTTTTAGTGCAACCTCATGATGTCAACGACCTCTGGAAGTGTGAAGTTTGAACTTGCAACAAAACTTACTTTCAAGATGAGGCACTTAAAGCTTTATCATCTAAATGCCAGCAGTGTCCAATTCCTTCCAGGGAGCCAATGCAGGTTAGCTAAAATCGGGGTAATCTGATCAAACTTTCTTGTCTTAGTTAAAAGCCTCGCTGCAGCATTTGTACCATCTGCAGGCGCTTGATTTTGGACTTCGGGAGACCGGAGAGTAGTGCATTACAGTAATCGGGAAGGGAGGTAACAAATGCATTAATTATAGTCCCCGCATCCGACTGAGACAGCATAGGGCGAATTTTAGCAATGTTGCGAAGATGGAAAAAAGCTGTTCTAGTAATATTCTTAATGTCTGTTTGAAAGATGGATTGGGGTCAAATGTGACACTCAAATCTTTGACTGAGTCACTCTGGGTTATATCACATTGGTCAATGTTCAGAGCAGTTTTTGAGAACAAGTCACGCCATAGTAACCTAATCAGACTTAAAGCAACCTGCAATCAAATTCACAGTGATGAAGACATAAATCCTGAATCATAACACAAAGACAACTCATCAATTGTCAGATTACTTCCTAACACTTTGGTGATTTGAATTTTTATTATAAATCAATCTAGGTATGTCATTGTCCTGATGATAACTGAGAGCAAATAGAAAACAGTTTGATTGTTGAACATTTTAAATTAATCAATGTTGTTCATCAGAAAAGAAAGAGAGAGAGAGAGAGCGAGGGCGAGAGAGAGAGAGAGCGAGGGCGAGAGAGAGAAAGAGAGAGAGATAAAGGGAGATAGAGGGAGAGAGAGACAGAGGTAAAGTGAAAGAGAGAGAGAAAGAGAGAGAGAGAGAGAGAGAGAGAGAGAGAGGTGAACAGCACATATTTTAAATATGTCAATTGTTTCAATTTTGGCGCACCTTGATTTAAGTGTTACTGGCTGAGGGAGAGAGAGACAAAGAGAGAACGAGATAGAGAAAGAAAGAGAAAGAGAGAGAGAGAGAGAGAGAAAGAGAGGAAGGGAGAGAGAGAGAGAGAGATAGGGAAAGAGAGGGAGAGAGAGAGAGAGAGAGAGAACACAGGGTTCAGCATGACAGCTGAGAGAGGGACACAAACTTCTCCCCAAGATGCAACTTTCCCTTTGTGGTGCAGGAAGCATCCATTGGATTTTGTTTATTCAATGTTTTTCTTAACTTTTTCTTTTTTCCTGCGAAGGAGTGAACCAGCAATAACTGAAGCGCAAACTAGCAAGGGGTTTGCGTACAATAGAAATACTACAAAAATACTGTGCCTAAAACAGGGATATCATATATTAGTTTGTTTTAATTGTAAGTGTTGCAGAACCAATTTGTGAAATTAATGTTTCTTGAATTAAATATAAAAATATAGGTAGAAATCTAACATCTGTATGTTTGCATGTACATTTTTTTATAATTGCAAAAGAAAAAAAATAGATAGGTCTCCAGCAGGGTTGGGTAGCGTTACTTTAACTTGATTACTTTCAAATACTTTTGGATTACTCCAATACCAAATATGCTAAAAAAAGACAAAATAAACTAATTATGGATACAATTATGACTCACAACACGTGGTAAGCTTTCTCTCATGGCTTTGATCTCTGGCAAAACGAACATAAAATGCGACAGAAACAAAATGAAAACAAATCCAAACAGCTTGTCAACATCATTTTGAAAAGTAATCAAGTTAAGGTAACCCTACCCAACCCTGGTCTTCAGACCTGGGCCCCTAGCCAAATTTTGCAACCTAATGCGATTCCAAAGGTCTGGCCACCCCTGTTTGCAAGGTGGAAGAGAATGTGATGTCCTTCAGTTTCTATTCCATATGCATAAGAACAAGAAAATTGATGGGTTACAGGTTTTCATTGAAAACATTTATCTATATCTGTACATTCAAGGAAACTTTGCGGGTCAGATGTATCGACATTTCATTCTGTATACACGTGTACAAGAATGACAATTAAGTATATCTGAATCTGAACTTTCATCGGCCACCTGCGCCATCAGTATTTTGTTTGTTTTTTGATGTTTGACAAAAGCAGCATCAGCAACATTTATATCACACACTTAATCAAAGCGCTTTTCGAGTCCATATAAATGAGGAAGATCACCCCCCAAAAAATAATTTGTTAATATGCCCAAAGATGTTCACCTACAGACTTCATCAAGTCGTGACCATTTTGTGTGTCTCTCATTGAAACAGATTCCCAGCAAATGACTTGGAGCAGTGAAGGTAACATGACTCAACCCGATTGGCTCTTTAGATTTTCTGGAACTTTTTGCACAGATACATAATGCCTTTCCTTATTCCTCTACCTGTAGCATAGGTCATTCATTGACAACAAAGCCACGTGTAAATATGAAATAGATTTGAAAGACTAGATTTCCCTCAAGATTAGTTGTTGTTGCAGAGGAACATTAGTGCCAGCAAGACCATCAGCAAGTGGGAGGCGCAACCCAAGTTTCTAAATCCCTCAATCCTCCGCAGCCATCCGGCTCTTTGTGCACGATTTCTGTCTTTCCTCTGTTGATGCGATTTATCGGCTTACTTTTATGGAAAGCAGTCGTTCTCAAACCTTTTAGACCAACTTGGCCTAAAGGTGATCACTCAAAACACCAGATTTGAGCTAACTAAAGGTTCATAAAAGTAACGTCATTGCAAAATGTGGCTGCTAACCTATTGCAGAAAAGCCAGAATTACATAATGGTGGATATTTTGGCCAACGCAGAATCGTGTTCGTATCGTTGAATTTGAATTATTTTTATCACCAAAAATGTAAGGTAATTGTCATCCATTACTTACCATTGATTACCCGTGTTTGTAAAATTAACTTGTCTGAATTTGTCTGGTAATTTATCTGAAGAGAAAATATGTTCTGATTCTGAGGTCAAAAACAGATTAGATTATGATTACAATAATTTTGGGGGTTAATCTATAACTCGCTCCGGAAATCAGTGGCATTAGCCAAAAAATTCATTATTAACGATTAAAAAATTCACATAAGTCGCACCAGAATATAAGTTGTCTTCTTGGGCGAGATTTATTTTATTAAACCCAACACTAAAATCATATATGTCAACTGTATGTCACGGTTGCCATGGCACCCAATTGACCCCGCCCGTGTGGCGACAGCTTCTGTCACGGTTGCCATGGCACTCAATTGGCCCCGCCCTGGGGCACCAGCTGCAGCTGGTTGACGGATTGGCTCCTGTCAGTATTTAAACTCGGTCCTGTCAGTTCTCTTTGGTCGGTCTGTCTGCGAATCTCTGTTTTTACATGGCCTTTGTTTTTGCTCCTGTTTTTCTCCCGCTACGATTACGACCCGCTTTAATCTCGAGCACGACTGTTCTCCCGTCTTGAATAACGACCCATTCTCTGATATCGACCACGTCAGGGTTGGGTAGGGTTACTTTAACTGGATTACTTTCAATTACTTCATGATTACTCAAATACCAAATATGCTAATAAAAGACTAAATAAACTAAATATGAATAAAATAACTAAATTTTGTGCAGGCTTGGGGAGTAACGGAATACATGGAACGGCAAAAATGATGTTGGCAAGCTGTTATATATATTTCCATTTTGTTTCTGTCCCATTTTATGTTAGTTTTGCTGGAGATCAAAGAGATCAAATCCAGGAGAGAAAGCTTACCATGTGTTGTGAGTCATAATTTTATTCATATTTAGTTTCTTTTGTCTTTTATTAGCATATTTGGTATTGGAGCAATCCAAAAGTAATTGAAAGTAATCCAGTTAAAGTAACCCTACCCAACCCTGGACCACGTTTTTGCGCTTCTATTCCGGCTACTGACCTATTTTTTGCCGTTTCTGACACTGCCATCGCTCGCCACGGAAGTCCCACTTCCGCATCTGAGCAACCTACTCCCTGCGACCAGCGATCTCCGGATCGTGTGTGCACTCCTTTCCCTTCTTCCCAATAAAACTGTGAGAAACGATACGCGAGTGGGTTCTTCTCTGTTTTGGTCATGACACTGTAGGGATTTTCTCGCTTTAATTTTGAAAATCGCACAGGTAAGAATTAGAGCAGGTCATTCTTTGTGCTCCCCAAACAAGTTATCTTATTTTGCACTGGCTTCGCTCTGCATTAAACGCTTATAGACCCACCACTGAGATTACATTTTCCTATTTACTGAGGCTGTGTGGTGAAAAAAGATGGATTCATGACAAATTTCCCTTTTGAGATGAGACTTACCCTGCAGCGCTTGGATTTTAGGGTGAAATCACATTTTATTTGTGCGGATAATCATTTACATTTCGTATTAACTAAGAAAAGTAAACCAAATGCATTCCCAATGTGACGAATGTTTGCAGAAGAGACAAAATCACTCTCATTGGAGAGCCCGCAGAACTGTCACGTCCATGTCCGCCGTCTGGTCTCATCCCCCTTTTCATCTTGTATTTTCAGAGGATTTGGATAAATATGAGGAAGCAGACCGTAATGGTCCCCAAGCAAAAAGCATCAACATATTAACTTTTGAAATACTTCTTCAGCGAAAATTAGCATCCGTGAGAATAATTGAGGAAAAAAAAACAGCATGACCCTGAATCGTTTTGTACTTTAACCGGACAATCACATCCTCAACAACTTTGTGAACTACGGCGTATTAAACGAGATTCCGTAAATTCCGGCACACCTGATTATTAGCCGCACCCACCATATTTTAAGAGGATAACCGCTTTTGTACTTACACAAGCCGCACCAGTACATAAGCCGCATGCGCCCACATTAAAACATGTAACACAATCACAAAATTAACCCAAACCTGACCCGCGATTGTAACTGAATATAAAGTACACAGTACAAAAAACACAGCCGGCAAACTGATCGGAAAATGATACCGGTGCTTAAGATTTGATGCAGACCTACAGAGTCCGGGTCCCGTTGAAAATAATCCAAGGAAAAAAATGTATATTTCCAAAGGTAAAGGTGGGAAAAATATATATCCACTATTGTCCGCTGCGTCCACAAACACGTCTCACCTTTACTCCACTTCCCATCAGCCCCCGTTTTTGATTCGTCCGAAAACATATCAGAATAAGTCTCTAAAATAAATACATTACAAAAATATACAGTTGCAAATACATATTATACATGGTTACACATATTTACAAAGAAAGACGGTACACCGAGAGAGTTTTCAAAGCTTTAATAATAATATTATAACTTTCATCCCAAACCGTGCCTGTGGAGGGTAGCAAAACACTACTAGCAACACGCTCGCAATACAGTAAACGGGTCTGTTAAAAAAATATACGGTACTTGTAGATATCACGGTAAACCATTCTCATCTTCCACCTTATAACTGAACCCATCAAAGTCGTCTTCCTCAGTATCGGAAAGATGCTTTGTCATGTTGACGTCGTCCCACGCTCCCTTATTCTAAAATACGCTAGCAACACACTCGCAAAGCAAAGTTTACATGCAGTAGCTCTGTTTCCTTCTTTATCGGACTGCTCGATTGCTTTTAGCTTGAAAGCTGCGTCATGTGCCCTTCTTATTGCAATTTACATGGTGAGGATATGTCTACGCTAATTTAAATTGTGCACAAGCTGAGGAGTTGCAGTCTTCCTCGGCGCATATATTCCACCGGTCTAAATCTTACCTTTTGTACTCGAGCACCGCTGGCGGATGTTAGAAAAATCACATGAATTGGCCGCATCACTGAATAAGCTGCAGGGTTGAACGTTTGGGAAAAAAGTATCGGTAATCGGAATTAACGGTAAATGTCATGATCCTAAACATTGAGTATTTTTTCTCTGTATGACCAACCCCCCACTCTTCTTTTTTCTCTGTCGACCTTACATATTTGTGGTCATTCACTTCTGCATTCTTTTATCCTCCTCACAGCTATCGTCACTTTTCTTGATTATCCGCGGTTTTTCCTCCTATCACGACTCGTCCTCTATCCTATATTAGAACCCCGTCGCCTTAGTTCCTTGCTACTTTTTTGCCTTTCTTGTCAAGTTCCAAGCATCATTGTCACAGTACTCTTGTAAACACAGTGTATTGAATCCCTGCCTGACCTCCTGGACGACAAATACCGCCTTTTGAACTGTTGACTTTGCTACTTGGACCTTAAACCTTTTGCCTGTCTACTTGGTAACGCTTGTTTGCCTCTGGTGCTCTGGATACTGTTGCCTCACTGCCTGCCATTTTATGAGACAAACACTACCTTCAAAAAGGACAACCGTTTGATTATACTTATTAGTGCCAGTAGCACAATCTCAAGGGAGCCCCCGGTTATTTTTTGTGAAATATGGTGCTCGATTAGGGACAAAATTATGTCTATTTATAAAATCAGTCAATATTCGGCTAATGTATAGTTTAATTATGTCATTCAGCGTCCATTAGTGTTGCGTGCCGTTGATGTGTGCATATGTCAAGTTTCGTTTCTCAAGTCGATGTTAACTTCAGTTGTGTGCACATGTTTTGTGTCATTGTTGATGTTTATGTAACATAATGTGTACACAAGGAAAATTAAAATCAACATGAGCAATGACATTTAACATTTACACACAGCAATGACGCGCAACACTAAAAGGTATGACTTGGTCCAACCCGGCGTTAGTAGAATTTTGGAACAAATGGACCATGCTTTTGTACATGGACAGCATTCTGGCATTAATGGAACCCCATAGTTAAAAGAAGCTTTTAATTACAGTCCAGGTTTGCCTCTGTGATTTGCTTCATTATGGGCCTGCAGCGCTGCAGTGTCCACTTCATGGCGTGCTGATGTTTGAGGACATTGCTCAGAGAATCCTTGTCATTGTCCTTGCCCTGCAAACATGAACACCCCTCCCTTACCCACCCCCGGTACCACGTCAGATCTCTCTCGCATGGTAATGAGATATCTGTATCTATACAAAATCCTGATTAAGAATGCAGCGGCTGCAGTATGGGATGCCGTCACTACCATTCCCAGCTTTCATGTTTGACACCTGTAAGCAAGAGATTATGAAATCACTCTTGCTCGCTTTGCATGCAAGCACACACAAATGCCCAGCGGTGGACCACATTGGTGTCAACAACGTCTTGAGTTCAGGATAAAAGAAACAACTACAGGGAGGGTTCTTTTGAAATTCTAAATAACAATGCAAATTTCGACACAATAATACTTTTTTCTTTAAGACGGACCCTCGCTAGCAACATCTCACTGCAACACATTGAATAAAGAAAAGAAAAGAGCACTCAAAATATTCTTAAGAAAACCCCTTTAACATTATTACAGTGATAAATTGGAAACATAACCAACGTTGGGTAGGGTTACTTTAACTTGATTACTTTCAATTACTTTTGTATTACTCCAATACCAAATATTCTAATAAAAGACAAAAGAAACTAAATATGAATAAAATTACTAAATTTTGTGCAGGCTTGGGGAGTAACGGAATACATGGAACGGCAAAAATGATGTTGGCAAGCTGTTTGGACTTATTTTCATTTTGTTTCTGTCGCATTTTGTGTTAGTTGTGCCAGATATCAAAGAGATCAAAGCCAGTAGAGAAAGCTTAGCTTGTGAGTCATAATTTCATTCATATTTAGCTTACTTTGTTTTTTATTAGCATATTTGGTATTGGAGTAATCCAAAAGTAATTGAAAGTAATCAAGTTAAACTAACCCTACCTGACCCTGAACATAACTTATTGGCCTTTAAAGATTATATATTGGCCTATGGCTTATCCCAAACCCTGCATGGCTTTATGCCACCAATGTTAACAGACTTCCCTGTTTCCTGAACTTTACATTACTTATGTTTTAAGCAATGAGGCTGATACACTAATATGGGGAAATTGTGGATTTTTTGGGGTCAAGTTGTTGACATTTTCCAAATGGCTGTCATTGGCGCTTGAGCAGAGAAGATAAGAGTAGCACAGTTGAAAAATAGATGCTGTGAAAGACGACAGTTGGAAAACATGTGTCAAGGACAACTCTAGTTTGGACTAAACCTCGTGAAAAATGCAGGAGAAAATAAATATGACGCAGCCTTTGATGCAACGGTAGTGCTGTCTTATTATGTTGTGCTTCTGAGTTACTGTCCTTTACAATCACTGTTGGGAAAGAAAGGTTACTATTGTTATTAAAACCCTAAGAACTTTTTGTGTACCTTCTTTCTTAGTGAAAAAATGTTCTGCATTTATTCTGTGATTATATGGAGAATTTTGTTATTTAGTGAATATCTTTGTCATGATTACTGATTCGGGGCACCTGTGGCTGCTCCGTTGGCGCCAACAGCCCTGGTCGCTGATTGGCTCCCTGCCCCTTCTTAAACCCCCCGGCTCCCTGTTACCAGCGTCAGACCGTTCTGCAAACCTATGCTTTCAGCTAGGCAAGCTCTCTACAATCGACATTCTCCTGCCCTGTTTTCTCCTGCCTGATACCTGTTGCCAACCTGTTTCTGGAACCGTTTCTGTCTTGCTCCTCCGTCTCGGCCATCGACCTGTTTTGCCCTGTTTCCTGGCTGATACCTGTTGCCGACCTGTTTTCTGGACTTGTTACTGCCCTTGCTCCTCCGTCTCGGCCATCAAGTCGTTTTCCTGCTGCCTACAAATATTTTCGCTCGACACGGAAGTGCCACTTACGTGTTGCTGCCATCAGCTACCCGTGTCCGAGGATCATCGGATTGCGGAAGCAAGCACTGCTCTCTTTCTCAATAAAACTGAGTAAAACGAATGCTATTGGGTCCTGTCTACGTTTCTGGCTTGTGACAATCTTATGTTACTATCTGGAAACCTGCAGTTTTTATTCAGGTGCAGTTTTAGCTGTTCAAAGGTTTTTTTTTCTTCACAGATGTACTGGTTGCGTCTTATATCCTTGTGTACCATTTGAGGCCACTGGTTCAAATATGGCTCGAAGAACCAAATAAGACATTTATGGTTTAGTAAACACTCAGAGGAAGGAGAGAATACAATTAATCTTATCTTGCAAGGAGAACAGGAGAGAAATGTACAAAAACCCTCACAATGCCAAATTTCGAATCTGTTAGAAAAGTCCTTTCCTGAGCCCTTTCTTTTAATCAATTCTCCAAAAAACAGGTCCACCCACTGATCGTGCATTCTGTTCTGTAAATGAGGGGTAGGTTGTATTTGTGTTTATCTGGTGGGAACAAAAGTCAATGTGTCCCCCCCCCGCCACGCAAAAAAACCCAACATGTGGAGCAAGGCTACGGCTTAAGCTCATATTTTAGCGGCTTGTTATAGTGAAAAGAAGTTCATCAATTAAATCAGAGTCTAAAGAATATTAGAAGAGTACAAAGAAATGATTATTACCAGCAGCTGCTCTTTGGATTATTATCTGGTTCGGGAAGAGAATTCGAGAGAGAAACTTATATTAAGGCTTCTATGAATGCAACTTCGCGGATTTTCACTTATCTTGGGAGATTTTGGTCGCCATTAACTACAACAACAAAGGGAATAGTATAGATCAAATAAACTTTGTAAAGTATTATAGAGTTTTAAATGTTTGTTTGTTGAATTGTTTTTATTGTATGTCCAGGAGCTTTAAACAGAGTCTATCCATCTATTGGAGCCCATCCCAGCTATCTTCGGGCAGTGGGCAGGGGACACCCTGAACTGGTTGCCAGCCAATCACAGGGCACACAGAAACAGACAACTTACTCGCTCATTCACACCTAGAGACCATTTGGACAGGCCGATGAACCTGACATGAATGTTTTCGGAATGTGGGAGAAAACCGGACTGCCCTGAGGAGACCCACGCAAGCACGGGGAGAAAATGCAAACTCCGCACAGGAAGGCTGGTAGCTGGATTTAAACCCATGACCTAGAACTGTGCAGCGGACACGCTGACCACTGATCTGCCGTGCCAATGAATAGAGTCTATTTAAACAATAATAATGAAGAAAAATGGTTAGGAAAAAAATTGTAAACGTACCAAGTGCAATTTTAAATGAAACGTTTCCTAACCACAGGACTATCTTATAAAAGTGCAAAATGAATAATAAAGAGCAGATTCTACTGTTGAACTTCATTTGATGGGACTTCCTTTCACTGTAGAGAGCCGGAAAACAAAAGGGAGGATTTACTGACTCAGACAGAAACGTTGGCACTCAGCCCGATAAGTACCAAGCTTTCATATGTGCCCCGTGTTTGTGCAATTAAGATTAAATGTCACACAAAACAAAAGAAGCCCGCGCTTGTATTCTGCCTCTGGAGTTGCTAATTGGTCCACACACTATAAAAGGAGAAGACACAGACAGATGAGCTTGAGCTCTGCTTTTTGCTGACTGCATCAAATGCTTGCCTGTTTCCTTCACAGAGTGCATAAAGGATGTAAAATACAATACATTATAAAAAAAATTGTACTGCAAGATCCCAGATAACAGAGTTGGATACTCAATGTTTTCTCTTAGTCTACTCACACCCAAACACACAAGCAACTCAAAGAGCTGTTATGATCCATATTTCTTTTATTACTCAAGTTAACGCCTGCTCTCTCGCTGACGGCTCCACGCTTTGTTTACAACACAGCATTAATGGGGACTCTCT
Source organism: Urocampus carinirostris (assembly GCF_059441175.1). Lineage (NCBI taxonomy): Eukaryota > Metazoa > Chordata > Actinopteri > Syngnathiformes > Syngnathidae > Urocampus > Urocampus carinirostris. The sequence goes on along the minus strand of NC_142351.1, from coordinate 12,649,010 downwards.
GGACATTTCTCAGTCGATACAAACGCTATTTCACACACTGCTTGGCGAACAAACATACTCACACATAGATAGACATACACACACACGTGCACATGTCTAGTACACAGCTAGTGCAGTCCACATGCTGCAGGGTGTTCTTCTCTGAATGTCTTCTTCATCTAGGGAAGGATTACAATATGGCTTGGAGTGCATTTGAATGATGTATTGGGAAATTCCCGTTCATTTCTCTCTCTCTCTCTCTCTCTCTCTCCCTTTCCTCATATCACTCTTCTCTCTTGCTCAAGCTTACCTTATTTGGTCACTCACTTCTAGGTTGCGATGGCGCCCAATTGGCCTCGCCCGTGTGGCGCCAGCTGCGGATCATTAACAGATTAGCTTTCCGTCTTTTTAAGCTCAGTGTGCTCTCTCTTATTTTGTCAGTCCGTCAACGAACCTCTGCCCCGCAAGACTTGGGTTCTGACTCGGTCCTGTTTTCCTGTTGGTATTTCCAGTCCGGTATTGTTCCCGTTTATTTTTGTCCTGCTTAATATCGGTTTCCAGTTTTGTTCCCATCTATTTTTGTCCTGTTTATTATTCTCTCCAGTTTTCGTTCCCGTCTTGTTTGTCCTGTTTATTTTCAATATCCTGTTTCATTATCTTTCCTGTCTGTCTGTCCTTTCCTGTCCGGTATCGACCCCATCTGTCCGATATCAACTCAGGCAATTGGAATCGATCTCGTCGGTCTCTGGCTTCCTGTCTTTCCACGCCAGGCCGCTAACATACATTCCCGTAAAATAAAAGGCTTGTGAGTGTGTGAGAACGCCATGCGATTGGGTCCTGATCCTGTTCTGGTTCCTGATATATATATATATATATATATATATATATATATATATATATATATATATATATATATATATATATATATATATATATACATAACAAAACATATAACAAACATGAACTATCACATACAAGTGCACTTTTTAAATACTTGTAGGTCACAAAATGTTTATTTATTTTACGTAACATGAGGCTCAAGTGTGTTAAAAGTGTGTTTCGGTCACTTTGAGTCACCTTACTGTGTATTCTTCCTTGTGCTTTGTACCACTCGTTTTTGGTTGCACTTAACAATACAGCGGTCACACATTACACACTGTCCCTTTAAATACAGATATAATTCAGATTCAGATTCAGATTCAGATTCAGATCTACTTTATTGTCATTCTAGTACACGTGTATACAGAACGAAATGTCGATGCATCTGACCCCCACAGTTTCCTTGAATGTACAGATATAAATAATGTTGTATTGTATTTTGGCTACGTATAGTATTTTACCATAGTTCCGATAGTGCAAGAAGAGTAGCTAACCAGATGCGCAAAATGGGCAGTCAGGTTAACAAGTCAGGTACACAGTAACATTAACACTGTAACAATAACGCTGTAATTACAATAGTGCAGAGAGCAATGTGCAGGAGTGGCAAGCTATAAAAAAAAACTGCCAGTAGTGCAAAAGTCAGATTAGCAGCCGTTTAGATTTAAGTTAACTATATGTTAGATTGACCATTGACCATTGACCATAATTATAGTAATAGAGAAATAATTCATTCAATACTAAAATAATTACAGTGTGAACGTACGTAAGCATGTATGTATTTCGGGCAAATACTTACTGGTAATTAAATCAATTTAATGACTGAGAGCAAAACAATTCACTATAACATTCTTTTCGTTATCCAATGGCAAATATATTTAATCAACATCACTCAAACATTCAATTTATTCATGACAAATTCAAATTATTTCATGGTGTATTCATTCTGTAAAACAGGAGTTTCAAAAACAGAAAGCACAATCAGTTAGATTACTTCATCATTAAAAAAAAATCAGTTACCTTAAGTGTTAATTCTTGATATAAAAGGACATTGTGTAACATTTTGCACCACCTAGTTGTAAAAAACAATGATGCAGTCTGGTCACTTTAAGTCTCCTTAGTTTGTATTCTTCTTTGTGCTTTGTAGCACTCTTCTTGGTTGCACTACAAGATGCAGTGACATCTAATAGTCAAATATTATATACAGTGTTCATTTAATATCATAATTCATAAAATGGTTCATGGTAAATGGTCTGCATTTATTTAGCGCTTTTCAAGTCAATGAAGACCTCCCAAAGCGCTTTACAATGTGCTTCACACTTACCCATTCACACACACACACATATACCAATAAGGAGTCAGACATGCAAGATGCCTACCTGCTTATTGGGGGCATTAGGGATTCAGTGTCTTGCCCAAGAACACTTCCTGCAATACCATTTTTTATTTTGTAATTGGATTTTTACTGTTCTCGGGTTTACAAGCAAAGTCGTTTAAAGACCACTAGTTCCTGTGGACTTTCAATCCAACAAATATACATAATTTAATTGAGCACACTTTTCATCTACATCAGGGGCATGCTGAAACAGTTACCATTTACAAACACGCTAGGAATATTTTAATACATGCACATTCATGACGCAATGATGAGTTGTTAGTGTTCTTATCAAACCCTTGCAGATGAGGCTCGGCCAGTCAGAACGAGATAAGAGAGATGGCCGAAAAAAATTTGCTCCCTCGGGCTTTTTTGCGGGGATATTTGGGTTCATCGACGGAAAGTGTCAGTCTAGTTCTGGTATAGTTTTGTGCAGCTGATGTGGCTCTCGAAGGAGGACGTATCAAACTTAGATGTGCTGCACCGAAGATCTTGACATTTATTCCCAACAGCGGCAACCAAACTGAGGCAAAAAGACTACGCAACATTTATGGCAGCCATGTCCAAAGTCAGATACAGCCCGTGGTCAAATTTTTACTGGCCCGCGGCCTCTGTCATAAAATTAATTAGATGTGGCCCACCAGTAATGTATTAAAAATACAGTTGCACAAAAAAAATATCACAATTTCACCAGAGAGTGGCAGTAGCCCTTTGACCACCGTCCTCATTTCCGACATGACGACTGTAAATAAAAAAGGAAAGTGAGGTGTGAGGGCCGCCGCATCCAGGACAAGCGAAAAATTGGAGTATTTTTTTACCGAAATCCGAAACAACTGCGCTTTCGGAATTTAAAACGGGAGCACACACGTTATTGTGCTTTGGAGAACAAGTCAAGAGAACTTAAAACATTAGTGTACGTTAAGCAAAGCGAAACGCCAATAGTAAGTCCTCCTTTATTTTGCTCTGGTTCGACTGTTGTTATTATTTCTGTGAGCACGCATCGGTTTTTGTTACTTTAAGCAGTTAAACACCGCTGTCGTTGTGGTCACCGTTTTAGTTCAGTTTTGCGTTTTTCAAGTACAGTGGAACCTCGGTTCTCGACCATAATCCGTTCCATTTCTTTGTACGAAAACCGATTTGTACGATCACCGAAGCCGTTTTTTCCCATTAAAAGTAATGTAAAATTGTTTTAATCCGTTCCAACACCTTGAATGTTTATCTTGAATATTTAACGTAACGTTAACCCAGGCTAATCGTACGTTCGCGTTAGCCTAATCTTCCGTACGAAAGATTACGCTAACGTACGAAAGATTACGCTAACATGAACGTGTAAAAATAAAAAAATCAGGTCGTTTACACGTCATTTAGCACCCGGGTCTCCACAACAAGTGGTGAGCGGTTAAAGGATAAAGAAAATAATTATGAATAGGATTTTTTACTGGTCGGTAGAAGCCACGCTGTATTCCTGAAAGAAGGGAAACTCGCACACCTTCTTCATATTTTGCTATTATTTCTTTCTTAAATGCAATAGTTGTACGCACTACTCCTCTTTTTTCACCTATAGCAACTTTGCTGCTTGCACCAACCTTCTTCCGAGGCATAATTAGGGGTTAAAACACTCCCTACACCGCTTTTGAAAAACGAAAACAGAAAAGGAGTGCGCGTTGCCGTGACAACAGTTCTTCACGAGGGGTGGGGGCAATCTACACTCGCTCAGCGTCGCCCCTAGCGTACCGGCGTTCAAACTCCGATTTTTTGAAAGAAAAGCGAAGCAAGAATTTCTCAAATTTTTTGGGTCGAGAACCGATTTGTTCGAACTAAGAGGCGTTCGAGGTTCCGAGGTTCCACTGTATAAAGAATCGGCACGGTCACATGCAGTGCAGTGATGTATGGGTATTGTAGTTGTTCTGTTCAAACGTTTGTGGGGATTTAGGATAGCTAATGCTGCTCTAAAATATATATAATTTAACCACCTTATTGTTTATTTGGTACTTGAAACGTAAGTTAAGTAAATTATGTACATTACATTATAGGTTTACAACATACCTGACTACCTGAATGACTGAATGGTGTTGGTGGATCCAATAAAGGAAATTAAACCTAGAGTAACACTGATTTTGTTTCTTTGGGAAGCAATAAAAAAACGAACGCCTCGAATCAAAAAAAAATTCTACAAAGGCGAGGTACGAGGTCAAGACACTGATTGCCAAGCACGTCAAACCTTTCTCGGAAGGTGAATTTATTAAAGACTGTGTCATAAAAAGAGGAAATTCGATCGGCCCTCACACAATTTCAGCTTACCAAATCTGGCCCGCTTTTTGAAAAGTTTGGATACCCCTGATTTATGGTATTTTCATCATAACTTTACATAAACAAATGTTGAAAATGAAAGGTTTGGCATATAGCAGGAGAGAGAGGTGCATTTCGGATCTATGCAATTCAACCCTCAATAACTACTTTATGGCTATAAAACCTTTTCTGCAGCTGCAGGCTTCAATAATAAACTCATAAAATGCAATGGTTTTCAGGAATATAGTCACATTTTATTTAACACAAATATTTTTTACTTGTACACAAATTTCATCTTCCTGTCTTTCCTCAAGAACATTTTAATTATTCTGTTTTATAGAGTAACTGTGCATGTCAGTGTCATGTCCAGCATGGTCGCCGTGGCGACTGGCTGGCCCCGCCCCCTTGGCACCGGCTGTAGCAGATTTTCTAATTTGCGGGTGTGCTTCTTAAGGGCGGGTTTTGCTGGTTGCGGGTTCATTGCATTACTTTGCATTATTCTGTTCTGTTTGACTTGAGGAAACCTGTACTTGCCCGTTCTGAGTAAAAGCCTGTTTTGTGAGTATTCCTAGTCTGAGTTCCTGTTTGCCTGTAAGCCTGTTTTTGTTTTTGTGTTGGACGACTTTTATTTCCTTAATAAAAGTAACTGATCGTTAACGCGAATGAGTTCTCCCTTCCTGTCTCCTGCCTCCGATCTGGTCCCGTCTCGTGACAGTCAGCTAATGGTAAAAGTCGAGTTGGTCCTGTTATATTTCTGGCACAATTTTTTATTCGATTTAAGGCAAAAAATGTCAGTTTTACTAAAGCAATGAACACAGGGATGATCACTGGCAAACACACAAAATTACAGCTGCCCCATATGCTCATTCAGATTTTTTTGCTGAAGTAAGTGAATCGTTGAGAGATTTCCCTGCAAAATCACCCATGGCATTGGGAGAGCACATACTGGGCTTTGTTTCTTCAGAAAGCCGACACTCCTTTGGTTGCCGTGAAGTAAACAAAAAAAAAAAAAAATCACAATAAACCATTTTGGTGCAGGGGCAACTAATATTTCATTTCTGACATCTAATGAAAATAATTCCTGATCATTTAAATGAGTTTAAATCAATCATTATCCATATCATTGAACTGAAAAATAAATAATTCAAAGCTAAAATTAAAATATGGTAAAATATGAGTATTGTTTCCTTCATGATAAATGCTAGAGACAATAAAAGGCCATGTCGAATTAAATTGGGTGGGAAGCCGTGAGATTTTGACTTAATTAAATTAAATTTAAAGCCATTTACTCAACAAGGCCTTGGTGTCACAAATTTGAATGGTTTATTACAGTTTTATTAATGCTTATTTTATGCTACAGAGCCCACAGGATTGACTGTGATGGCTTCAAGGTAGATTTCTGATTCTGGCAACAAATAATGGCTGAAATGTGATTGGTTAAATGCTCAAATGTGAAAACACACACCCGGAAGCAGCAAAAAAACAAGGGAAAAGCAATAAAAAGAAGCTGACAGACAAGTATTTATGGTCAAACTATCAATATCAGGGAAACCAGCTCGGTGGCCTTGGGGGTATGGCGCCCGCCCCGAGACTGGGAGGTTGTGGTTCAAGTCATACCTAAGACTTAAACATTGGTACCCGTTGCCTCCCTGCTTGGCATTCAGCATTAGGGGTTGGAATTGGGGGGTTTGGTCTTCTAATGACTCCTTGGGTTGAGCGAGGGGGCTGGGAATCCCCTCCTCTGAATCAATCTCCCAAAAAGAGTCAGAAATGACTCTAGCCACCTCCCACTAGGGGGATATGGCTGTAGTATATATAATATATAAATATCAGTCTGTAATTGAGATATTTTTAGGCCAGCATAGATGGCCGTACAGGTACTGACAGTCCACCATTGCTATTCCTCTTTCACCTTTGCAATACACAGACGGACATTCAAACCGTAACGGATTGTTCCTTCGTTTTGGTCTTTGTTTCTCCTTTTATAAATTCATGAACGATACTTGGGGTCTTTATGAGCAAGGCATCATTTACGTCCCTTTTTAGTTGGCCTGAAGCCATTGGCGTGGCACACCGACGGAGTAGTGGAACCCCGTTTCAATCCCTGCTGTCAAGCATTACCCTTGCATCCTGTCATTTGTAAACTTTTAGCCCCGCAATCAAATAAACATGTCTCACTAAATCCTTTTATAGATCATTTTTGGTCACTCGATGCCTTCCCCCTTGCTTTCTTGTCACACAGCGCTCTCTTAATCCACTTAAAAACACGCTGATAGACTGGTAATATAAATGGGCCCGCTTGGCCATCTGAGGATCTGTCTTCATTAGCAGGAGATCTGGGAAGAGTTTCTATTAGCTCGCTATCAAGATGAGGCGTGTGTGGAGGAAATTACGCATGTCACAAGACAAAAAGTGGGAAGCCCAGAGCACAAAGCCCAACGGAGGATGAAAAGACTTAATCAAGGACAAGGATTGCTGGTGACAGGGAGGCATGATCGGCCCAAGCGGGTCCAGATTACATGCCGCCTGACAGATTGACTCGTCTTCCCTAAGTTGCCAACTCAGGGGAGCAAAGGATCCCTCATTGCCCTTTCATTCCTTGAGGTTAAAGGTTTTGGGTCAGTATATTGGCTGTCACTGTCAAGGTTAGCCAGCGAAACACTGCTTTGATGAAACAGCAGCACAGGAAACCACAGAGGAACACACAGATAACTCTCTAATTCGGGGGTCACCAAACTACAGCCCACGGGCCGAATGAGGCCCATCAACGAATTTCATCCTGCCCGCAAGACAATGCTGAAGAAAGCATAAGGATAAAATGGGCCTCATCCCGTCCAACAATGACCTGCATTTTTAGCAATGTCTACCTAATGTCGCCAAAGCCATGCGCCATTCCAAATGACCTACTGACGCTTTATATAGTGACTACCACTATTCAAACACAGAACATTTTTTATCGCGCTCATTGCCAAATATCAAATAGCTGGCTAAAATTTTCTGTATATAAGTTTTTATAAAAAAATATAAATTTAATGCAATAAAACACTTCTGAAGTAGCCCAACTGCATTGAGTTTTGCAATACAAATGATTGATTTTTGTGCTTAAAAATGGCAGAAATTACTTTGTAAATGTAAATGATCTGCATTTATATTGCGCTTTTCAAGTGACTGACGACCTCCCAAAGCACTTTATGATGTGGTTCAAACTTACCTATTCACACACACTCACACACCGATAGCAGCGTCAGCCATGCAAGGCGTGCACTTTCTTATCGAGGGCATTAGGGATTCAGTGTCTTGCCCAAGACACTTCGACACATAACACAGAGGGAACCTACAACCCCTTGATCCCAAGACGGGCGGCTCAGTGGCTCAGGAGGTAAAGAGTTCATCTTGGGATCAAGAGATCGCAGGTTCGATTCCCGGCTCCTCCGTGTTACATGTCAAAGTGTCCTTGGGTAAGACACTGAACCCCTTATGCCCCCAATAAGCAGGTTAGCGCCTGACGTGGCTGCATGGCCGCGATTGGGAAATGTGAAGCACACTGTAAAGTGCTTTGGGAAGTCTTGACTTGAAAAGCGCTATATAAATGCGGATCATTTCATTTCCTTTAATTTCTACCTCCAGAGCTAATGCTGCCCTTTGACATTACTCTTTTTTAATTTTTTTATTTGTAAATTAACTAAGTTAGTCATATATGTTGTGTTTTTATAACTGTTTGGATGTAATGGTGCCTTTCTAAATAAATAGACAACCAAACAGAACTTGTGAACATGTAAATGCTAGTTGGAAAACATGGATTGGCTTATGCTATCTACTTTCCTCATGTATTGCAGAGGTATCGGATTTAAGACTCTACTGGCCTATACAAACAATTAAATCCATCAATCAGAATTTTCTTTTTCTCCAACCAGGCCTCCGCACATTTTTTTCAGATTAATGAGGCCTCAACTACAAATGCTTGCTCATCCCTGCTCTCAGTGGTAAATTATAAATTAACTACAAAGAGGATTTGTTTGTTTTAGCTCACTGTTTAAGAGCTCTCTTGTCCTTGTCACGTTTTCTATTTGAATGTGGTACGTTAGCGAAAGGTCTTACATGTTAAGAGCTTGCTGTTTAGCAAAACTGCTACTTTGGGGATAGTTTTGGGGTAATTTTCAATTCCATTGAGCTAACCATGTGTGAGAGTGTAATTTACAATCTCTGTTATAGTTAATCCCAGAGGTGTTTAATGTTCAGATCTTTTTCATGAAGAATTTATTTGTGATCAAATTGTTTTAGGAGGTTTGTTTTCCTGAGAAATGATTGTGAATTTTGAGATACTGTCTAAATTGTCACCTGTATACAGCGGAAAATGTTCAATGTAAAATGTTAACTTTAAATAAACATTAAATGAAAAGTAGTAAACATAGTAGTTTGTCTTAAACTAATTGTGGAACCCCCCAGTATTCACATTAGAGGTAAGATCTTGGGACCGGGCCCGAACCGAACCCGAAATTCGGGCCGGGTTCGACTTCAAATGTCAATCTTTAAATCAGGCTTCTCTCTCTCTCTCTCTCTCTCTCTCTCTCTCTCTCTCTCTCTCTCTCTCTCTCTCTCTCTCTCTCTCTCTCTCTCTCTCTCTCTCTCTCTCTCTCGCTGTTTTTACTTATTATTATTGTTTTTCCTTCGTTAAGGATCTACACAGCATGCTTTTACTTTTACCTAAATAATCATTTAGATAAAGAAAATGCTTACCAAACGATCAGTTTAACTAAAAATCCCTAAATCCAAAGCCATTTTTATCCTCTGTGTTGGGGTAAAGGACAGGGCTTCAACCTCTCTCACGTCAGACATCATTTCTGCTTCTTGCAAATAGCTAACAGGCTTTACAAACACTATTTCAACTTTTTGGCCAAAAACTCGCAGTGCACACTTGATTTGAGATACTCGGACCCAAGTAAACCCCAAGCTTTGTGTTTATTTTGGCGGCAATTTAGCGCTTCGGGTTTATTCCAGGCTCGTTTATCAAATCAATTTCATCCGTAGGGTTTGGGTGGGTTTGGGTTTATATATCTGCGACTCGGGTCTGGCTGATTTTTTTTAGGCCTGGTCTTACCTCTAACGACAGGTCACGATTTCATTGAGACATACCCGTTCTTTACTCTGAGTTGAATGTTCGTGTAATCCCTGTTGTCATTATTCAGCACCACTGATAAATAATTAATGTGATTAAGTGGATCTGGTCTTCTGAGACAACAGCTTTAATTAACAAACAAGCAGCCAACGTTTCCTTTGTGCTTTCTGGTGGGAAGAGTGCTAATTGTCTAAATGATTTGCCCAAGCCTAGGGGGGGTTGTAGGATAGGGTCAAAGCTGTTCCTTCTCATTTGTTGTTTTGGCCACATGGTGGAAATGGAAAGACAAAAAACATTTGTGCTGTGGAGGTTATGATTCAATTAACTCATTGTGAATTCTGTGGGACGGTGGTTGACTAGTTAGAAAGTCCTGCCTATGTGTAGAGATATTATATTGTTATTTTATTTCTCTACCCCTTTGTTGGGGCTATATGTTTCTCCTGAAGTCACTGCACTATTTTTCATGGTATCATTGTTCTGATGCACTTACAACTTAGGCCAGAGTTCTGAAACTTCTTCCAACCTCTTGACAGGTATAATAATAACAATAATAATAATAATAATAATAATAATAATAATTTCCTTTGTATTGTCATTCTTTGTAACAATGTACACAGAACGAAATGTCGATACACCTGACCCGTTGTTGCGAGCCGATGCAGCCGCAGCCAACAGAGGGCGCCGCCATTTTACCAATTAGGTATGACTCGGCCGAGGCGCGAACCAGCGACCTCCCAGTCTCAAAGCGGGCACACTACCATCTAGGCTACTGAGCTGGTCCGACCAATGCCAAGTGCGCATGTGCATGCTCGGGCTGTGTAATGATAAGGTTTTAGCGATTCCAATTCCTTATCGATCCAATTCATTATTGATTCTCTTATCGATTCTGAAGGCCTGAGCAACTGTTGGACAAGGGGCGTCTGGTGTTACTGCAGCTGCACACTGGCTACCTGCAGCCTGGTTCTGACTGCCAATCAGGTCATCAAAATTACATGCATAAAAAAATGTATTCAGAAGTGAGAGCTGGATGCACACAGTGGCGCTAAATTAACCTCCCGACTAAAGACTTAGCTAACGTAGCTAGCTGACCAGTAGCAGATTCGCTAGGTTGTTTACCTGCTGTGGCTACACTGTCCCCCTGTCTTCGAAGTGCCTCAAACACGGTGTATTCTTTGAGTTTAATGCTATGTTGTCCAGCCAGGTGTTTGAGCATGTTGGTAGTGTTACCCCCTTTCGCTGAGATGGGTTTTTTGCAAGTATGGAATATTCCTTAATCGTCTTTTGAAGTGAATATAGCCTTGGGCAAATTTTCGCAATATTACAAAGGTGGAAGAAAGCTATTCCAGTAATATTTTTCAAATGTAACCAAAAGACAGATTAGGATCAAATATAATACCTAGATTTTTGACCGAGTAACTTTAGATGATATTTTAGGTGATATTTCATTTGTCAAGGGGCAAAACAGCGTTTGAGAAAAAACCACGATAATAGGCTGGACCAACAATCAACATCCCGTTTTTTTCTAGGTTAAGGCACAACAAATTAAGTGACATCTTTGTATCTCAGTAAGGCAGGCCTTTCTACAACTTAACAGAGTGGTTGTCTCCAGTGGCAGATAAAGTTGAGTGTCATCTGCATAGGAATGGGAACTAATATTATATTTAAAATCACTGAGCGGAAGCAAAACGAGCGGAAGCATACTGAAAAGAAGGGGGCCAAGTACGGAGCTCTGTGAAACACCACAGGTGGAATCTATATGTTGATGTCAATGTAAATAAGATCATTCTTATTCTCCAATTCAAGTTCCTATTTCTTTTCATTTTTCCTGTTTAGGGAGATGACGAAGAAAAAAAAATTATAAATCACGTGATACACACCATTAAATTGTCTTTTATTATTATTGTGCACTATTTATCAATCCCAAAAATATGGTTTATACAGGCTGTGTCAGTGGAAAATAAAAATGAAAAGGATCTAAATAGACAATGCAGTCATTTCACAACCAAATGTCAGACCCAGCCTATCAAAGGGCATCTTTCTGTTGTGATGGGGTTACTCCTGTGCAGTTGGAGATTTTTCTTTTTACATGTTTCAGAGTGTGCCAGTGGTTATGTAATAATCTTGTCGCCAGGGGTTGTGATGACACATGGGACCCTGCTCTTTTCTTTGAGCTACTGCCAAGAACGAAGACCCATGGTTGCGAAAAAGGGTCAGAGGCAGAGAGTGTAAATTAATGTACCCTCAATCCAAAAAGCTGTGATGGGGATTGCAGTGTGGAAGCAAAATTAGAAATCACAGAGCTGCTGTCTTCTAGTTTAGAAAACAGGCAGTCAAGGGTCAGGATCAAAGGTTTGTTTTGCTTCTTCTCGGTTGACCTATCTACAAAGATGGCTGAGGGTCAGTAGACCCCGTTTCCTTGCCCACCCGTGGGCGACAGGGTGCGTATTTTTAATGACACTTGTCGTCTTGAATGGTTCGCCCCAGGCGGTGACGATGCAATGTGAGCAAGGGCTGGTCTGTCGTATGTCTCAACATCCCCCGCAAACCCTCCAGCACCCGCCCACACTGATTCAAAACGGCACAGCGGTTAAAACCACAACAGAGAAGCCTCATCAGAGTAGTGTGTTAAGCTCACTTTGAGGCACGCTAATCAGAACACATCTTGAAAGTTCTGAAACAGTTTTCTTCTTTCTTTTGTTCTGGCACTTCTGAGACCAGGCAATGTTGTAAATTTACTTGCAGAGATAAAACACGGTCAAAAACAATTATGTTTTGTCTATGACATGTTGATGTTCTCCTTTTGTATGGCTTCTGTTCTTTTTCTGGCATCTAGAAATGATAAATGCATACAGGTTTCTGGACTGTTAATGCGACAAAAATAGTATTTTCGGTTACAACCTCAGTTTGTATGCTTTCCAATAAAGTAATCCTTTGTTTATTGCGGGGTTACTTTCCAAAAAGAACATTGTAATACATGGAATCAAGTAGAATTTTTTGGGGGACAATTATTATATACCGGTACTTTGTTGAAATGTAAATATTTTCTTTATAGCACAGTATGATTTAACAATTCCCCCAAAAGTTGCTTGAATACAATCTAAAGAGGCTCCTTTTTTAATTGTTTTCTGGTGGTAGCGGTCTTAAGCTTTTCAAAGCTGGGAGCTACTTCTTGGCAAAGGACTGTCACGGTTGCCATGGCGCCCAATTGGCCCCGCCCGAGTGGCGCCAGCTGCAGCTTGTTGACAGATTGGCTTCCTGTCAGTATTTAAACTCTGTCCTGTCAGTCCCCTTTTGTCGGTCCGTCTGCGAATCTTTTTACACGACAAGCCCTTTCTGGCCTATCCTGTATTTTTGCTCCTGTTTGTCGCCTGCTACGATCGGTTTGTTCTCGACCACGTCTGGTCTCCCGTCTTGAATTACGACCCGTTTTTGATCTTGGCCACATCTCCTCTCCTCACCTGGCTTCCGACTCGTTTCCGATCCTCATCACGTTTTTTGCTCTTCTATCTTCTACTGACCCATTTTTTCCGTTCTCGACACCGCTATCGCTCGCCACGGAAATACCACTTACGCGTCTCAGCCACCTGATCCCCGTGACCAGCGATCTCCGGATAATGTGTGCAATCCTTTCCCTTCTTCCCAATAAAACTTTGAGTAACGTTACACGAGTGGGTCCTGTTTCCGCTCGGGTCCTGACAAGGACAACTAGTTCAAAACACATTTCAGGTAGACACATGTTCAATTTATGTTTAATTATATGTTAATTATATTCTATTGTGGATAGATAATAATTATGACATTATTTTAATAGTGTTCAAACAAAACTGATTAATTAAGAGAAGAGTCCAAAATCCTCATTGTTTACGTGGAACCTGCAGAAAATTCCTAGAATGAGACAGTTCAAACATGATGAATAAAGATGGGTCATGTTTTTAGGTGATTGGACAACGCGGCAACTTTTGTGTGCACCCAAACTTTTTTTTGACCAAAAAGACGTTACTGAAATCAGTTTTAACCCGTGGACAAGGCATTTAGTTGTATTGGATGGTTTTGACTTTCGTTTCTATCCTTTACAAAAGTAAACCTTGGAAAAAATAAAGGAGGGAACTAATTGCAGTGTTCACGATTGTACATTGCTGTGGCCATCTTTGTTTTTTTTTTTGTTTCCCCTGCAATCGTGGAGGCTTGGTTTTGTTCCAGGAGCGTATCCTAGCTTCTGATTTAATTTGGCTTTGTGATTGGTCCTAACCACTGGCAGTCTTATATTGCAAGGTTTGTGAATTCAGAAAGTTACGTCATTTATTACCGTAAATTCCGGACTATAGAGCTCACCTGATTATAAGCCGCACCCACCACATTTTAAGAGGAAAACGATTTTGTACAGACACAAGCCCCACCTGTATATAAGCCGCATGCGCCCACATTTAAACATGTAACACAAACACGAAATTAACACAATCACAGCCGGCAAAATTAACGGAAATTGATACCGGTACTTAAGGTTTGATGCAGACTTGCAGAGTCCGGGTCCCGTTGAAAGTAATCCAAGGAAAAAAATGTATATTTCCAAAGGTAAGGGTGGGAAAAATATATCAGATGAACACATTTACTCACGGAACCAACTTTTTACCCCCTCTTCTTTCCTTGTTTGTCCCTCACCTTTAGCGGTCCCCACTTAAACTCGGCACCCCGCGTTTGTTCCGCCCCTCATTTTTCATTCACCTGTGCAAAACATATCAGAATAAGTGTCTAAAATAAATACAAATAAATACATTACAAAAATATACAGTTGCAAATACATATTATACATGGGTTACACACATTTACAAAGAAAGACGGTACACCGAGAGAGTTTTCAAAGATTTGATGATAATGATATAGCTTTCATCCCAAACGGTGGCTGTGACTGGGCAGTTAATGGTGGCAACACTCGAGCGCCGCTGGCAGCCGTTAAAAAGATTACATAAATTGGCCGCATCACTGAATAAGCCGCAGGGTTGAAAGTTAGGGAAAAAAGTAGCGGCTTATAGTCCGGAATTTACGGTAATCATATTTTTTTTGTAAAGACACCAATCAGTTTAATGATATCTTAAAATTGTGATGTGTACAACACGTTCTATCTTGTATTGCTGCATTGTTTACATATTCTTAAAAAAATGTAATGACCCCTGAAGAATAATGTATTTTGTGTAACTTCCAAATCGTTTTATCTTTTTATGCTCTCCCAACTTTATTACATCAATAATGCCGCTCTGCGTGGAGAATGAAGAGAGTGTTTCAAGGTTGTCTTCATCTTTGCTCATCACATATTGAAGCCCATAGGAAATATCAAATATTAAAGCTCCTTAGGCACGGTATGCTATGAGAATGCATTGCGTGATGCCGGAATGCAAAGTAGAAAAGATACAGGCTTGCTAATGCTCTTCTCCTGGGATCTCCCTTCCACACACTTTGAACAGTTTGGTGTTTGAGCTTGTGAACGTTCCCACGGCTGGAGACAGGAATACAACGAACGTAATCCAGGCCTGTCGAATCATACGTCACGGGGGGCAGAGAGTTTTCAGATTATTCCTGACAATTTCACGAAAGTGGATCAACAGACAAGTGGAGAGGAGGGTTTAATTAGTCAAATCATTACTCCAGCACTTTCCGAGCCCTCGGCACTGGAGTTTGTACTTCACAATTGTTGCAAAAATTTGAATATAGAAAAGGTGTACAGTAGGGATTGAAAAAAAAAATGACGTTTTGAAAGGTGAATATGCAGAAGATGGAGAATCAGAGTTCAGTCTAAGGTAATGGAATAAAACCCATTTTGTCTATATTTCTATCTAAGATAGGGCTTCAATGTGAGGTCATGACAAGGCACTGGTTGTATCCGTGCAATGGATCTCAGGGAAGCTGAAGTCTGTCCCCGGTGACTTAAAATGACAAGAGGGTCGCCTGCTGGACCGGTCACCTAGAAATGACCACTCTGACTATAAAGGCAATCATTCATGTGCACACCCCCAATGTCTTGCACTTTCATCCTAGGCAACGATCTTTCACGGGGTGCTGAGCTGGGATGGATGAAAAAAAGGAGGGTTTGACCTAATCACGGTGCTGCACTCCTGAAAACGAACCGAGATAAAGAGGTTTATGTAAGTTCATTTGAGAGCTCCATCGAGAAAATGTCAAAGTGAGCATTGGAGTTTTCGGTGCTTCTGCTTTCTTCTGTAGAATGTCAGTATGCTAATCAGAAAAACGTATTGTCAATAGTGTTTTTATCCAGCAACTCCATCCTGCCGGATGCACCCGCTGTTTTCTTTGACCTCCTCTGCCGAGGCACATAGGATTTGATGAAACATTAAAGTTTCAGAGAGAGCTTCTTCTGTCTGCAGAACACTAGCAGATGCTGAACGTAACCTACTGGGCATTAAACATGTGTGGTTATAGCTATTTTTTCCAAAAATAGACTCACTGGAAAGCCACAACTCATGCAATACATTTATTGCTTTATCAATATTAATTTACCACTTGTGTTATGTTCATGTCTGGTTAAGCCAGTGATTGATGCAGATGGAGCATAATGCAAAACCCGAGTCTTTGTAAAGCCACCGCCTCCCACCAGAGTTTAATGAATTGCATCATTGTTTGATGCATAACATAAGTTATGATTCAACATCTACATATGCGGTAATACACACTATTCTTTAATCACTGATAGTCGCGTACCTGAAGTGACTGAGAAAAACCCTATTAAAAATCTCATCTCATCTCATCTCATTAGCTGCACCGCTTATCCTCAGTAGGGTCGCGGGGATGCTGGAGCCCATCCCAGCAATCTATTAAAAATCATTAATCAAAGTTTTTTTTGGCTTTCCATGCTTCTTTTGTTTTGTTTTGTTCAGAAGGGACTGTATGAGAGTGTGATTGTGCCGACTGTTTTGTATGGTGCGGAGACTTGGAGCCTGAACGCAGATTTAAGAAGGAAGTTGAATGTTTTTGAGATGAAGTGTTTGAGGACTATGTTAGGAGTGACACGATTGGATAGACTGAGAAATGAAATTGTGAGAGACAGAACTCGAGTAGTCGTGGAACTGACAAAGCGTGTTGATAAGAGAGTACTCGGTTGGTTTGGAGACATGGAGAGGATGGATGAGGAGCGAATGTTGAAGAGGATCTACAGAGCAGAAGTCAATGGAAGGAGACCAAGAGGAAGGCCGCGATTGACGTGGATGGATGGTGTTATGAGTGCACTGCAGGAAAGAGGTCTACAGTAAATATAATGGAAGCTAGAGCTCTTGTTGGTGATAGAAAGGAGTGGAGAGGTGTTGTGAAAGGATAGTGGGATTGTGGACGCGTTCTTAAGGATGGACTGGGCACCCCTATGATGCGGCAGGGGTAAACCAGTGAAAGCTATCGGGACCTGCTGTTGAACAAAAGAGTGTGTTGTGTCACCCTGACCCGAGTGACATGGCCGCTTTCTGGTGTCCCATTTCATCTGGAGGGATGAAAGCATGACCAACTTGGGTGCCGAGGTGGTCCAAAAATTTGTGTGTGTTTTTTATGCTATTTATTTCCCTTTTATTTTCTTTGTTATTGTATGTGTGTGTCTTGCTGTCGGTCACCCCTCTTGAGGGATATGACCAAGGTAGATAGATAGATAGATAAGCTTCTTTTGTTGAGTGATATTTGAGCTGGAAGCAAGTTGTTTAGAAAAAGCAATTAACATGGCATGATTGATGGGAACGATATCAATTCGCTCCAATTCTGCCTGAAGAAAACTATTAATGGAACCATCTGCCATTGTTTTTTTACAATAAATTATTTTCATCTAGTGACTGCAAATAGCCCCTTTGTGATCAGCTGAAATTCATGCATTGAAAAATTAAAATCATTTGCTTCTCAACAGTAGTCAGGGAATCTGTTTTTGTGTTCCCTTATACCTGTGTAATGGTAAACTCTGCGCCCACTGGCAGACTTGGCAGGCATATCCTGTTTGTTTTTGTCAGCCACAGAATGGTCATCAATCTGTTGCAACCACTGAAGCTGATCGTCACACTTAAAAACGAAAAGAGATACAGCACCTGTTTCAGCGCCAAGAATCACGACAAAGTTTAAACCAAAAAACATTGGAGCAGGTTTTGCTTTTTTCCCTGTTTGCATTGACAGCGCATGTGGTGGAAGCATTGTACAGACAACCATTGTGCACTACACAGTAATTAAAGGTGTTGGTAAATGTGATCTTGTCTCTTGATAAAAGGAACCCTGATTGCTACCTTTTGCTGCCTTCCAGCTGTTATCTGAAAAGATAATAACTGCAATAATTAGTAGTTTGTTATCACTGTTTTAAAACTGGTTACTCTTGAAGTGATGTGCGGTAAGGTTCATGTCTGGTGAGGCACAGTCCTATCTCCAAAGAAATGAACATATTTTAAAGCTTAATTATTATTTAACTGGTATCATTTAGTGTTTTTTGTGTAAAACCAGCATTTTCTCCATAGCTGTCGCATAAAACCAACTTTCAAAGTGTTTTTGTTTCGCATTTACTCATAAATGAAAACCATATGCGACTTCTTTTACATTGATTTTTTCGATGAAAGCAATTTTGTAAAATTTTTGGATGGCTTCACTTGAATTTCTGTTAGATTGCTAATACTACTTCTTCTATTAATTGAGCTCGAAGAAGGGCGCCGAATTATAATCACTGGTTGTCGTCTCACTATTGCCCCCTGACACGAGCGAGCTGTTATCTTATTGGGCCTCCTGGGAGCGATAGTGAGACAGGAAATTCTCGCCAGCCGCTCGCTTTTATGCAAGATGTCGGACAATATGTCAGCTCCCTCTAGGTGAGGGTAATATCATGTAAAATTAATGCAAATGTCTCGACATTTATGTTTTTATAACAGTTTTTGTATTTTTGCTTATTTTTAAATCAATCTCGTTTTTTTTCTAATGAATACAGACGCTGCCCTACTTACGAACGAGATTCCTCATGATGGTTCGTAGGTTAAATGTGTTCGTATGTTGCTTCAGTGCTATATGTGTCATGGTCGCCGTGGCGACTGGTCTGCCCTGCCCCCTGGGCACCAGCTGAAGCAGATGAGCTAATTGCGTGGGTGCTATTTAAGGTTGGGTTGTGGGTATTGCGGTTGTTGGCTCATTACACATTTTCTGTTCTGTTATGCCTTGTCCTGTTTGGTTTAAGTCGGAAGAAACATGTAGCTGACCATTCGGAGTGTAAGAATGTTTTTGTTCTGTTTTGTCCCGGAGTTTTTGGACAACTTTTATTTTGGTAAATAAAAGCTTTGATCGTACGCAATTGAGTTCTCCCTTCCTGCCTCCGTTCTGGTCCGGTCACCCCTTCCACCTTGTGACAATATGTTTTATGTTTAAGGTTTATATAAGTATATTTAAGGCTTGTATAGGTAACCTGTATTGTTTTTAACTAAAAAATAAACATTTAAAAAAATAATATGCTCTATAAAGATAAACAAAGTTGAGTTTAACTTACTTTTGGAAGATGCGCTTCAAGAGGTCCTCCTCCGTGATAAAAAGTGGCCTTTTCTTTACACTTTACACCAGCCATGTTTAATGGATGCATGAGATATTAAACAAAAAAACGTCAAAGTTCTTAGCGTGCTAGAGATATAGTACACGTATTATGTTTACACACAAACTAGGAAGTAGAAGCCCGATTTCTTCATCGAGGTGGATGCTGGGTGACAACTCACAGCACCACCACACGCCGGTATCTACCGTTTTACGTGAGTCAAATGGTCATAAGTAGGGGAGCGTACTTTTTTTTTTACAACCATGACGTGCTTATTAATACACTCACTCTTTCACAGTTTCATATTAAGGCGGGTGCCTCAAACTGTCATTCCGTGTGTTTTGTTGCTCAGGCCCAACAATGGGTGTGTTGATTTGGTATCAAAAGAGAAAGAAGGGGATGTTGCTCCATTTTACCCATACACTGACTTGTGACAATTACACAGAAATTAAACTTAAATTGTATTTATGTGTTTTTTTTCAGCTTTTCAAAAAGCTGCTGTTTTATTTTAATGAATGCATGCTCCGTTTTATTGCACTCGTTTTGTTGCTCAGACAAGCGGTGCACAATAATTTTGTTGTTTTCGAATCCTCAAAATACAGATGACATCAAACACTGGATTTTTATTGCATTTCTTTAATTTTATCAAAGCAATGAAACATACTGTAATTCATTAATAATGTAATGAAGTTACACTTGAGGTAGTCACGTGGTGCATCATTCTCCACATGCCCTTCGGCTTTTACTTTTTTGCAGCTCCAGACAGTTTTTTTTTTGTCCAGTATGGCTCTGTCAAGGTTGAAACTTGAGATTGTACTAGGATGAAGAAAAAGAACACATTCTGAGTCCGAAAATTTGGTTTTTGATAGCCCATCCATCGGAGGCGTGTGCTTCCAAGATCGGCTCAGGAAGGAATCACGCTCAGCCTATGGCTATAGACTCGTTTATAGGAAAGCACAGGTATAGAACAACACATCTGATTGGCTTAAGCGAGGTCACATGAATACAAGTAAATAAACTGATGGGATTAGTCAGAAAACATATGTTGAAATAAAGTGAATAATGCTGGTCGCTAAATGGCGTGTAAGCATAATAAATGAGCAGTTAAGGAAAAGAAAAGAGAGGAATGTAGGGAGGAAAACTCTTGAGCAGGCTTCCCAGCACCAAAGCGAAGGCCATCTTGATTAATAGTAAGCAGGCCCTGAGAGAATACAATTGTTGCAAAAATACAAACAGCACCTGGATATCATCTTCGGCTTTGTTAAGCCACTTTGGAGGATAAAATCATACATAGGCACATTCAAACTAAAATCATACTATAATTTCCCTTAGAGCCTCTTTCAACATTTTGGATTGCTGACCTAAGCTAGGTGAATGTTTTTCCAGAACAGTGGTTGGTCCGTGTCCTTCTCTTCCCTCTTCTCCCTGAGTTGTCACAAATGTAAAGTTGAAAGTCAGGTGTTCTTTAGACGGGACTGTAAATGAAGTTAATTTGTGAGGCCGGGTCGGGCTTCAATTTCCGCAGACCTGGGTTTAACTGTATTTTTTTAAGACATGTTTTACATCTAGCTCACTCCCACTAAAATCCGGATTCTAGCAACAGGGCTGGGCACAGTTTGATAGCCTTAGTGTAAATGCGCCCTGGGATACATCAAATGGATGTTCTGTTTGGCAAAACAAGAATGCAATTATGCAAACTAGAGCACTGTGGGCAAGAGCTGCCATTTTAAATGATTTTAATGTATTAACACAGTGATGCCAAGATAATAGGCCAGTACATACAGTTTGTTATGGCAACAACATTCGTTTGACACATGTGCTCAACTTGCACACAGCGTTTTACATTTTCTATTGACTTTTTGTAAGTAAAGCCCAATTATATTCAAAAAATTCCGAGTCACACAGCGTGAAAATCTCCATTGGTTTACTTGGTTGCATAAACAATGCTCTTGGGGGATTAATGTTCCTTCACACAGGATTTTCTTAAACAGTGTGTCGATAAAATCTAGTCACAGTGAAGCAGCAAAATGCACAGACATTTATAAACATGATACTTAGAATTTGGTAAATGACATAATTATGTTACATATGAGACAATGTTGCTCGCTATATGTTGCTTAATATGGTGATACTTTAGGTATTTCAGGTTAACCATTTTAGTAACCAATTATATTTAAAGATGAATGTTTGAGCTTGGGCTAAACATTAAAATAGAGAGCAAATAAGCCTAGCAAAAAAATGACTTCCACCTTCTTTGTTTCGGGTGGCTCGCTTTGGAATAGATGGAACGACGGCGTCCCCTTTTGGACAGTTCCCGGTCGTACTAATGTACCATGTACCATAAAAAAACATCCAAAGCAATGTATTGATAAAATAATGTTCTCACCGTACGTAATTACTTCCATTGGAGGGTCATTCGCAATTACAGAACAATACGCAAATTTCTCACTTCTTTGGCTTTCTAACAAGTTTAGCAATTTAAAACACCGTCATCTGATACTGCAAGTATCAGATATCTAACACCACGCCCATGGAGGAATTATCTGGTTGAGTGTCAATGGTCCGTATAAAAAGAATTGACTGAGCAATAGCCGGTATCTTTTACTTCTACCTCAATGACTCATCGCACGTCAGCCTCATGGCGCGGCCTTGTGGGCCTGCTCTGCGGCCTTGAGTTCAGCACGTGGGCCGTACGTTGCAACCATCCGGGGTACTAGACCATATCTCTCCACAACACAAGTAAGAGGACGGTTTCAGATTTTTTTTTTTATCAGTGTTGGAAATTCTAGCCTCCTTCAGAAAGAATTGATCAATGGAGGAGCACAAGCAACACCTCAAGGAAAATTTGTTTACTGATTGCAGAAAAGAATATTTTTTTTCCATCCTTTCGATTTTCAATTTTAAATAAGTATTGTTCCTATGGTAAATCATTTTGCTCCTCAAGCAGTATTTTTCATGTTTGACCAGAAAAAGTAAAAATTCAGTATTTTCAAGTTAGGCGGCATTACTTGGCTTGCCAGTTTTGAAATGAATACATCAAATGTTTTTCTGTCTCTTCTAGAAATCAAATGCATTAATTTTGATTGGATTTATACGCTTGAAAATAAGTATTTATTTCAGAAATACAATAATATTTTGAAATGAGAATATACATCATAATCTATTGCACATGTCACCAACTTTTTTGAAGTTCAGAACTACTTTTCATTACTGATTGGTGCGATGGGCTATGAATTTAAAGTACATTTCTAAAAATAACAATTATGTTATTAATATGTTGTTACTATGTTATTACCGTGTTATATATTCAGAAGTTAAGTAACCAATAAGTACTTGTCAGTGAGTTAGAAATAAAATATACCAAAAATTTGCAATGGGCTATCACTGGTGGGCTATCTTTAGAACCTGTCAGCGGGCTGCTCTTTTGTTCTTAGTGGCAGGAGTGCCAGTAGCTCAGGAGGGGATCAAGAGGTTGCAGGTTCGATTCCCGGTTCCTCCGTGTTACATGTTGAAGTGTCCTTGGGCAAGGCACTGAATCCCTAATGTTCCCGATAAGCATGTAGCTTGCATGGCTAACGCTGCTATTGGTGTGTGCGTAATTGTGAAGCACATTGTAAAGCGCTTTCGGAGGTCTTCAGTGACTTGAAAAGCGCTAGAGAAATGCAGAAAAATTACAGTTAACATTTACCTATGAGGCTACCTGGTGGCTGCGGGCCACACGTTAGAGACACCTCATGTATTGCATAGAAAAAGTGATCCTTAGTTAAAAAAGGTAAAGAAATACTACTGTCTAGTGCCGCCCTTAAATAAAACAAGCCAAAATACAAACCATTGTGCCGTTCTTTTAACATTAACATGTCATGATTACCGATGTGATGCACTTGTGCCCGCTCCTTTGGTGCCAACTGCCTCGAACTGATTGGCTCCCTGTCACTATTTAAACCCACTCCTTTCTGTCACTTATTGTCAGTCCGTCTGCGAACCTCAGTGTACTCTATGCAAGCTTTTTCGACCCTTGCTCCCACCTGTTTTTGCTCCCATCTGTTCTCTTGGCTTAGACCCGTTTTTTTTTATCCTGACCACGTCCACTCTCCTCGCTTTCGACTCATTTCTGATCCCGACCACATTTTTGCTCTCCTGTCCCGGCTACTGATCCGTTTTTTCTGTTCCCGACACCGCCATCGCTCGCCACGGATGTCCCACTTCCGCGTTCAGAGCGACCTGCTTCCCGCGATCAGCGATCACCGAATTGTGGGTGCAATCCTTTACCTTTTTCCCAATAAAACTGAGAGAAACGTAACGCAATTGAGTCCTGTTTCCGTTCTAGTCCTGACATAACATGCTCTATCTGGATGTTTTGTTAACATTTTCAATTAAAAACCTATTTTGACATGTGTTTTTCTCTAAAAGCGAATATAAGTCGCTCAAACACCGTTTGAACAATCTGTATTTATTTATCGTCTGTCTTTTGCGAATGGTATTGCAAAAAAAAGTCTCTTCTGGTCCACCAGGATGAAAAAAGAATTGAAAAGTGCATCCTTTTAAAATCCAAATTGCCATGGAGACAACTTTGAAGCGGTTATTACTATCGCTTTGCAAACAAGCAACCAACAAAATGTTTTGGATGCTGACATTCGAATGCAGAGTGAGTTGAAAACACGCTATTATCTAACATTTGTATTGGAATCCAAAAACAGGCGTAAATAGAACATCCGAAAAACAATAGAAGACGCAAGAAACTCAAAATAAAAAGTTAGCACGCCTGCAATTCCGCCATAAAGTGAGTGCATGTTCAAAAGCCTCTGCAGTCATCGGACAAAGCTGAATTAACAACGTTGTCTCGGTAATTGCCCTTAAAAATTAATGCCGAGTTAGAGAACCGATCTACTGCTAGCATTCATCATGCACTGGCAGTTTCTCAGTTCAGATGAAGCGTGCATCCTTAGCGTGGGAGGTAAAAGGGGCGGGGCCAAGATGACAAACAGGGTAATTATCAAGAAGCTCCTCAGACAAAAGAAAGTGTCGGATTGAGCTATTGGGATGCTCAGCTGAAAAAGGAACGACAAAGTCTGTATCTTTGTCAAAAGGTTGCATGCTTAATAGTCTGCCATGCATGGAGGAGACGTTACCACGCAGTATTATTTGTCAAACGATACATTTAATTACAGAACCCATTTGCAGTGCTGTGATCAACAGTCGTGCAAAACAGATTTATTGCATGGAGATTTCGGGGCTTGCAATCCACTTTAGCTGCCTTCAGAATTAGATAATGACTCTTGAGCAGGGAGGGGTTTCTCTGCTTTTCTTTTCTTTCTTTCTTACTCTTTACTTTGTTTCTTTCCTTGTTTCTTTCTTTCTTTCTTTCTTTCTTTCTTTCTTTCTTTCTTTCTTCCTTTCTTTTTTTCTTTTTTTCTTTAATTCTTTTCTTCTTTCTTTCTTTCTTTCTTTCTTTCTTTCTTTCTTTCTTTCTTTCTTTCTTTCTTGTTTCTTTGTGTCTTTGTAACTTTGTTTCTCTCATCTTTCTTTGTTTCTTTATTTCTTTGTGTCTTTGTATCTTTATTTCTTTGTTCCTTGGCTCTTTCTTTCTTTGTTTCTTTGTAACTTTCTTTCTCTTTTATTTCTTTGTTTCTTTGTTTCTTTGTTTCTCTGTTCCTTGGTTCTTTCTTTCTTTGTAACTTTCTTTCTCTTTTCTTTCTTCGTTTCTTTGTAACTTTCTTTCTCATTTCTTTCTTTCTATCTTTGTTTATTTGTTCTTTGTTCATTTCTTTCTCTTTCTTTCTTTCTTTCTTTCTTTCTTTCTTTCTTTCTTTCTTTCTTTCTTTCTTTCTTTCTTTCTTTCAATTCTCCCCCTTTCTCTCTCTCTCTCTCTCACTCTCTCTCTCTCTCTCTCTCTCGCTCTCTCTCTCTTTATCTCTTGCGCTTCCCTCAGCGTTGTTTCGCGGGCCAGATTCAAACCCTTAGCGGGCCTGATCCGCCCGCGGGCCGCCCGTTTTAAACCCCAGCCTTAGATCAACTTTAACTCTATCATACCACTTAATAGATTGAATTTCAAGACAAAAAAAAGTCAAAGAATACGCAGAGCCAATAAACAGTAACATCACGTGATAGAGATTTAATTGCCTGCAAAGTCTGGACTGCCTTTGCATAATGCATGATACATGCTGCGTGTGTCCGGTTTCCAATAAACAGTCTTGTCAGGTTGCTTCTGTGTTTACCACAGAGCTACTTCGCTTTGCTATTGCCTAATTGTTCAGGTTTTAGTCATCGGCTCTGCGAAGCTCCCTGGACTCAGCAGAAAGCACGGCAGCGGGAGACCAAGGGTTCAAGCACAATACATATCATTAATCATAGAATCTTGTGGTGGGTTTCGCTCAGGATTATCTGTCACCTGGGGGATTGAGTCATTTATGGTACCGACGCAAGGCGCTGCTGCTCGGCAGAAAGGTTGGCCTGCAGGTTCCTGATAGATTCCGTTGAGGCCGACGTGATCAAAAGAAAGGGAGAAGAGGCAGAAACATTGATTTGGATAGCAGGTGGGAGGGAAAGGGAATCGTAAGAAACCTTCAAACTAGTGTGCTACAAGAGTAACAGTCAAACAGAGGCAATGCTCTGTTTAGGAGTTTTTGTGATTCATTAGTTTTGTTACATGGATAACTGAAATATATTTCTAATATTCGTTCTCCCACTCTGTTTTTCTGTGTACTCTGTATCGATGTCTATCAGGTGTGTCAAGCATACGGCTATGGGCCGGATCCCGCCCGCCAATAGACCTAATCTGGCCCACGAGACAATGCTGAAAGCAGTACAGGAGTAAAATGAGTCACATCACATCAAACAATCACCTGTAGTTTTAAATATGTCCACTGGATGTCACCAAAGCCAGACGCCACTCATTAAGCAAACCACCTACTGTAGCTGTATTAACTGACTGCCATTTTTGTTTATTATTTTACTTAAAATAAAAGTGACGGACGTGTTGTATAAGCCAAAATGATAGAAGTTTCGTGTGGTGTGTGTATGTCTGCCTTAACATCAACATTTATTATTATTATTATTATTATTATTATTATTATATTTGCGACTAAGTTACTTATTTTATCTTCAGTAATTAGAAATTACCAGATACCACCAAGATTTAAAGATAAGAAGATTAAAAAAAGTTTCTGTCATTATTTGCACATTGCTCTCACCTGCGCTCTCTCGTTTAGCCCCAGCTGTCCCTCATTTCCTAATTAGTTCTCCTCTTATTTAAACACGTCATTTTCATTCACTCCAAGTCAGTCCGTCAGCGAACCTCCGCACATGCAAGGCAAGCACTTTTTGACTCTGGCTCCCGTCTGTCCCGCCCTGTTTCCTACCCGTCCGTCTCTGCCTTACGATCATATCCGGTTACCTGACTTGTCCGATCTCCCGTCTCGGCTGCCCAACTTGCTTCCGATATCCGACCATGCTTCGCTCGCGAGGGCTTCCTGCTCCTCCTGCTCAGCAAACACCAGATCGCTGTTTTTTGTTTCCCCGCGCCTGACTTCCTATATTCTCCAATAACGCTTTGTGTGAAACGCTATGCGTTTGGGTCTAGTGCTTTCGCGCCTCTCTCTAACAGTTTCAAAACCTAAAAGTGAAGATCGCAAATACAGGTAAACATTTTCAGAAATAAATGATAATATAAATGGCAGAAAAAACATCATAATCAATCAGTGTGTGAGTTCCCGTGTGTTAAGTATACAGTATTGTAAATACATTCAACTTCATTGTGTTTAAAAAAAATGAAATAAAAAATGTAGTTGATAAAAACGACAAATGATTAAATCTAGATGAAAGAAAAAATGTATAGATGGAAAACAACAACAACACAATAATCATAATTTGTACGTCTCCCTGGCATACTATAAGTCATTAATTTCCAAGTCTGGCTTCCATGAGAGTGTTTTTTTCTTGTACCATGTGGCCCCTGAGCAAAAATGAGTTTGACACCCTTTAACTATAAGGAACACTTTTTTTTGGTTCTATTTTTGGTTGTATCGTTGGATACTTGACGCATAGTTTATTTCTCTTGTTATATTTTAAAACTCTGTCTGACAAACCTGGCGGAGGCTACTTAAATACCACTTGAAGCTACATCTGTACAATTAAGTGAAGGCCTTTTCACACTGTGCTTCTCGTCCACGGATCCATTAATTAAGTATGTGCCACACAGGTTCAGGAACATAATCACCGTAAAGACATTGCTGTTGCAGTTATTTCAGAATACTAACAGAGAAATACCATCCCGACCAACAGAACAATCTGCTTTTCGAAGCTTTTATTGTCAGCGTCTAAATAATGTTTCAAAGCATAAAGGTTGGAAATATTTTGTAGTTGTTTTGGACTTAAATCGTGATCATCTTTCTCGTGCTACATATGGGTTGTATTTCTTGCGCCTTAACTCTGAAAAGACCGAAACGTTAGTTATTGGTCCATCTAAATGCCGTGACTTGTTCTCAAAAACTGCTCTGAACATTGCCAATTGTAATATCACCCAGAGTGACTCAGTCAAAAATTTAGGTGTCATATTTGCCCCCGATCTGTCCTTTCAAACACACGTTAAGAATATTACTAGAACAACTTTTTTCCATCATCGCAACATCGCTAAAATTCACCCTATTTTGTCTCAGACGGTTGCGGAGATTATAATTCATGCGTTTGTTACCTCCCGCCTAGATTACTGTAATGCACTACTCTCCGGTCCCCCGAAGTCCAAAATCAAGAGCCTTCAGATGTACGAAATTCTGCAACGAGGCTTTTAACTAAGAGAAGAAAGTTTGATCACATTACCCCGATTTTAGCTAACCTGCATTGGCTCCCTGTTAGCTTAAGAAGTGATTTCAAGGTTCTGTTGGTAGTATA